>NC_138190.1:133939730-134588064 GCF_964194105.1 Spermophilus citellus | reverse complement strand
CAACAGATGTCTCTGGTTTTTATTAACCAAATGGGGTTCCTTTGGGTGTGCTAGGCTAATTGGAGGATTTTCATTTCAGGATTTTTTCCCCCTAGATATATTAACTGTGAAAGAAAATTCCCCCACCTCCCTTAAAGTGTAGCTCCATGGAAGGAGCTTTTTGCTACTTTTTATATAACTCATTTTAAATGAAAAAATAAAAAAGTGCAAGCTTTATTTTTTTATACTATTTATGCTGTCTTCAGTTAGATAATATTTCCAAAAATATATCTTGTTAACAGAGACACACGCCTTGAACGAGCATATTAATTATAGTTCTCAAAGTTGGGAATCATGTAGTGTTTCTCTGCTGTGGAAACCTATGTTTAACAGTTGTAATTAATAGTGATGGGTCTATTACATGGTTATAGGTAAGTTTAATAACAAAAATGAAATCCATTTTTGTAAAATCCCTTTAAATAACACAGGTAGTGTTTGTACTGCTCAGGAACTGAGGGTTAGTAAACAGCTCCAGTTCTTAAAATATTTATCTTGCTGTTGAAAGTAAAAGTAAACAACCTAAAGAAGGAAGGCTGAATGCAGTTCTTGAATCTGCCCATAGATATTTTCAGAATCTTCTTTCAACCATGACTTTGAAAGTATTGAGAATTGACCTGCTTATCTTGCCTTTGATTCTCTGTGTGTATGCTTGCCTCTCCCCTCGCGGGGGTTTATTGAACATTAAGGCTTCCAGGAGCACTTGGATTTGCTCGTGGTGGTTTTCCGAGCTCTGGACACAACGTGAGCCAGTCTGGAAACAGGGCAGGGCGCTCCTTAGATGCTCTCATTCCAGGGAGCATTTGTTTTGCAACTAGCTGGGAACCGGACAGTCACGCAGAACGGTCTGGTCAACCAGTGTCCCTCAGTCACCATGTATCTGGCAGTCAGGTTTATTACAAACCTCAGTGTGCTCATTAGCCTCGTGATGTGGCAGCTGCCTAAAAAAGAAACACGGAAAAGTTGTGTCACCGAAGGTGAAACTTGGAGAGGAGCTGCGCGGCGCCTGGCATGACAAAGCTCCTTCCTGGCGGCAGCAGAGGGCTTGCCCACTTGCCCTCGGAACCCGTGGCGCCGCTGGCTGGTGTGCCGGCGCCTCTGAGGGAGCCATAAGACGGGGCCAGGACTGGCTGTGCCGGTGGCTGCCTGCGGAGTGTGTGCAGAGAGAGTCGCGGTGCTCCTTGCGGCCCGCGGGCAGGCACCCTGCAGCCGGTGGGAGGCAATGTTCAGCCCTAAGATGGTGGTGGCCTCAGGGGGCGCGGGAGTCAAGTAGCCCTGTTCTCCCAACACCTGATCCCCACCCACTGGACGCCTCAAAGGCAGACTACAGAAGGCAAAGATTGTGACCAGAGGCTTGAAGTCCAGGCTTGGTTAACACCAGAGCTTTGCCTTCTCTGTCTTCTGGTTAACGCTTATTCGGTTTTAGCTGTTCCAAAACAATCAAGGATGCATCTTGAGCAGAATGCTCAGGGCTGTTTGGATTTTTTTTGCACTTTTTTGTTGCTATGTTCCATTGCAATGCTTTTTGAGATTACAAAATAATGCATGCTTACCAGGGATAATATGGAATGCTGCAGAAGCATAGAGAAGAAAATGTTACCCAAGGTTTCACCCCCCTGATTAACATTTTGAGATTTTTCCTTTCAGTCTTTTTTTCTCCACATATTATTATAGACACATAGACATGGATAATTATCTTTAAGTATGTGTGTGGAATCATGCAGAATATACTATATTCATTTTTTCCCAATAACATGTTGGGATGTTAGTCTATGTTGTTAATCTGCACCATCATTTTTAGTGTGTGAACTGGGTGTGAATTGGGGTATAACAAAAGAGAGATGGTAATTTTGTATCTGTGAACGTGACAGGTTTTTCTGCATTTCCTTGACATCATTATCACTGGGCTGCACAAGTGCTGTTAGTATTTTATAAAAGTATATATATGAATATGTGCATATGAGATACCTATATGCATGTATAAATCTGTAAATTCAAAATAACATGTAGACAACTATGCATATGTCTAAATAAATACATTACAAATGTGCTTAGATTAAATTCTGTAAGAATAGACACCAAGGGCCTTGGATGTAGTTCAGTAGTAGAGCACTTGTGTAGCATTGAAGTTTCCTTCTATGGGTTCCATCTCTATCCATGGTACCACAGCAAAATAAAACAAAACACTACACACACACCAAAAGGGACCCTTAGTCAGTTGGATTAGAAAAAATATGCAGGTTTTATTATTATTTTCTATTTTGTCTTCAGGGGATATACATGACTACATTAACAATATATTCATATAAACAAAGTATTGCTTATTTTCTTCAGGCTGATTTTTCTGTTCCCGACCCTAGTGTTTCTTGATCTGTATTGCCCTTATCATTTCTGCATTTTACAATCCTTCAAGTCCAAGCTATAATCCCAGTAACTCAAGAGGCTGACAAGAGAGGATCATAAATTCAAGGCCAGCCTCAGCAATTTAGTGAGATCCTTAGCAATTTACCAGTACCCTGTCTTAAAGTAAATAAAAAGGACTGGGAGCCAGGCTCCTGAGGCTGAGGCAGAGGATCAAAAGTTCAAAGGCAGCCTCAGCAATAGCAAGGTGCTAAGCAACTCGGTGAGACCCTGTCTCTAAATAAAATATGAAATAGGGCTGAGGATGTGGCTCAGTGGCCGAGTGCCGCTGAGTTCAATCCCTGGTATACCCCCAAAAGAGGATTGGGGGTGTGGCTAAGTGGTAGAAGGTCCCTGGGTTCAATCCCTAGTACAATACACACAAAAATTTATTAAATCTTCTATGGGGCAGCTCCTACTTCAGACACTGAGAGTATAGCAGTGAACGAAACAGATAATAACCCTTGGCTTCATGGAGCTTGTATTTTATAAATTTGCTTCTGGAAACCAGACATTCAGTGTCTGAAGCACTCTGCTCTTTGTTGGTGGTGTGTCAAGTAGTGAGTGACTTGGTGTTCATCATAGTCATTCAGGTCCTGGCCCGATCAAACTATTAAGGAGGCAACCTGAATGGAGTTAGGCAGGGATTATTATCTGGCTCCAGGGACCATAAAATCATGGTGCTCGAATCCATGCAGATATCAACATTATCTCCCATCACATATATCTCCCACCATGAGAGTCTGATTCAATAGATGTGGGCAGGGGGCTTAGGAAGCCATCGTTTTTATGAATTTCCTGAAGTGGTTCTAATGTACAGCTGTTTCAGGGACTTACTGCCCCTGAGCAGTATTTCTCAAACTTGCCTGAAGTTAAGAATCACCTTGAGTGTTTGCTTAAGAACAAAATACACCTCCCTCTGACTTCTGAATCAGAAATGTAAGAAGAGAGCCTGGTAATCCAAATTGTTTAAAATATGTCTGGATGACTCTTATCAGGCAAAGTTGGAGAAATTTTTTCCTAGAAACAATCACAGGACCCCTAGAAATAACACATAAATGAGACTTTTTTTGTGGTGAGCAATGTCCATACCTTTCAACAGATTCTCAAGGGCATCAGTGACTCCAAAAATACACTTGCAGTAGATCCCTGAAGTCAAGGGCCAATGTTGTCATCAACTGTGTGTCTTGCTTTCTCAGTTTCCTCATGGGTTGAATGAACTGTTTGGAAGATTCCTTTCCTCCTTTTGGTGCCTATTTTCTTTCTTATTGCTAATTTTGCCTCCATTCTTCCTCTTGCTTGCCCACTCTTTAGGGGAAAATGGAGATAGAAGAGAATTTCAAAACCTGCGCCCTTCTAGAGAGGGCAGGGCCTGGGGAGAGGAGGTAGTGCTAGGGATGCCCTTCAGAGCTGGCAATCCCAGCACAACTGTTAGGACAGTAGAGGTCGTGCCTAAATATTTTGAGGCTTTTGGTAGCTTGAATCTCAGTGGATCCTAGCATAGTGGGACAAATTAATTTATCCACTTACCCTCAGTAAATCCTTATATGGTGAGATATGGTGGGGTTACTTCTAAGAGATCATCTGCTAGTCAAGAACAGGATGAGGTGAGGTGGTCAAGGGATTTTTCCTTCTTGGATATCCTTCCTATGTCTGACAGTGGGCAGGAGATGTGGGTGGGAGAGTAAGGGTGAGGCCAGGACTAGGTGCATCCCCTACCTCTCCTTATCCTTCAGGTACCAAGGAGTATTTGCTGTAATTGGTTCATGACCAATCAAGTACATTGACCTATTACTGCTAGTTACTTCGAGTTATAAATGTTTTTTTTTTAATCTCTCTTATGGATTTGGGGGGTTCAGGCAGTATAGAATGACCTGATTTGTATCACAAGAGCCTTTGGGACTTTGACAGATTTCACCATTTAAAAAACACCAGCTTCCTCCACCCCACTGGACATAAAAGCAACCTTTGAATTTATGATACAAAGAACATACTTTTAAAGGGCAGCATGCACAAAAAGGGAGGAAAAGGAAGTAAGGCAATTCATCTTTTCTGAGGTCATTGTCTCCAGACAAGTGACAAAACTGAATACCTTGAAAAATCTTATATTGATTTTTTAGTGCAGAGGCATCTCCTCCCTAGGATCTGAAGAACCTAGTAAAAGATAATAAATTTGTTCCCCTGCCTTTTTGAGCCAGATTTGAGTTGCTTAGTTTACATGGCTAGAAGAAATGAGAGTAGTTGCTTTGCTGACAGTGAGATTTTGTCCATCTCTGGACCATATTCTATAAGAGTGAGGCTCAGTTCATGAAAATCATATATATACAAACTGGACTTAAATGGTGAATGGGGAGTTAACTACCATTTTGTGAGTTGTTGTTTTATGAAAAGGTTTTCTTTTAATAGCATCATCTATGGTGTACCTGAATGTCTCTTTAGGGATCAAGGACTACTTGATTAAAAATAAAGAAATAAAAACCAAGCCTAGAGGGCTCTTGTGGAAGTATTTAAGTTTCTTGCAATTCTAATTATAAACTATTGCTCAGAATATCAGTTTTTGCTTCCCAGCTTCTTTTTTAAAATTTTAATTACTTTAAATTTTTCTATAGTGGTAAAACATACATCATAAAATTTGCCATTTTAAAGTGTACAGTTCCATGGCATTAATTAAGTACATTCACATTGTTCTGCAGCCTTCAGCACCATTCTCCCGAGGTTAATTCTTAATCGTAGATTATAATGGCTGGAAGGGACCTTAATAATCATTTGGTCCAACCTTCCTATTTCAGAGAAGAATCAGGCCTCAGGCAGTGACCTGCCCAAAGTCATAAACCAAGGTAGTGTGGGAGCCTAGCCCAGCGTGCTTCTACTTTGACATACTGATAGATTCAAGCATGTGGTCTCCCTTCTTGATAGCAGGTTCAAGGACTGGCATAAATATTTAGGATGCTTTTCTGATTTTCATTTTTATCAAGCAAGCAACCATTTAGCGTTTAGAGCTGGAGACCCTTCAGACAACCTCTAGTCAAAATTCCTTATTTGAAACATTGAATCAATTTGCTATTCCTAAATCTAAATTAAAATATAAGAGCTTGGTAATATTATAATTTCTAATATCTAGAAGAATTGTCCTCCAGCCTTCCTTCCATTGAGTCCATGTCATTCCATGGTTAAAACCAGGCCCTTTGTAGGTGGCTGTTATTAATAAGCTTTCCTTGGGATGTTTACAGTAACTGCTGTGACCTAAATCAGATTGCCTGCATTGTTTCTCCCTTACAAAAGCACGAGCAGTATTTGAAAGTACATTCATTCCTGCTCATATCATTGTATTGACCCATGACTGAAAGAATTGAAGCAGCACTGTTTTTCTGATTGAGTAATTAGGTGAAGAATTCTTCATTAGATGTGGTAACTGTTTCTACACAAGTTACACATTTGGGAATATTGTCTACCACAGTCACATTTTCTTGGAGTAGAGGTTTATGACAGTATATCAAGTACCACTGTAGCATGATCTTTGTTTTAAAAATTTTTTAGTTGTTGATGGATCTTTATGTTGTTCATATTTATATGTGGTGTTGAGAATCAAACCTAGTGCCTCACACATGCTAGGCAAGAGCTCTACCACTGAGCCACAACCCCAGCCCAAGTGTAGATCTTAACTGATGGGAAAGTTGTTTTAACATACTTAATATATTTCCTCAATCTTCAGTCTTAGGTTATTAAAATAACATGGTAGATAAAATGAAAGAAGAACTCGAACTTGTCAAGGACCTGGAGTATTGACATGCCAATCTAAATGACTTGCAAGTTTGACAATACGAGAAGAGAGAATAGGGCTTTCTTTGGTCCTCTTAGGTCTGTTTATTATTTGTTTCCTTTTGTGCAGCTTTTTGTAGAAATAAGATACTTCATCTGTGATTGCCTCCCTGACCCTTTATGCCTGCATTTGGAGTGGATTGTGCCTTTCTGTACCCTTTGCCATTTACTTCTATTTCCCTTTTGCTTTGTATGTCTCTCCCACTATACTATAAACTTATTACACCCAGGGACCTTGACATTCATCTCGGGATTTCCAGTACCTAGGACAGCCTGTCCCATAAAGCAAATGAAACACATAAATGCTTGTTTGAATAGAAATTTGTCTCATTCTGTCATTTGGAAAAAATTAAATCCCTAGTTAGTCTTGGAACAATTTGACATTTTTATTTGTTTTTATCTGCTTTCATGTGCGAGACATGGCTTATGTTCAGGAGCACAAATTAGGTTTAAGTATGTGACAGTTAAGGTTTTTTTTTTTTTTCTTAACCCCTTTTTAGGGTGTGGGAAAAACATTTGCTGAACACTTGGCATGAAAAGAAAATATTCGAGCCTGGATTTTAGTTTAGATTTGGGTAGGTTCCTCTGATGTTTTCACTATGCATTTTTCCTCCCATCCACCTCTGAAGGTGGTATGTATAGGCATTATGTGTGACTTGGGGTTGGACAGCTAGTGTGGTAAGTGCTGTATTTGTATTAGGGTACAGATTTCCCACTCCATGTGTTGGCTCCTAAGCCTTGTTTTCCATGTTCCCTGCCTTCTTCTGAACCCAGTCCTGCATCTTTATAAATTTCCAGAAATAGAAATCTCCCAAAGTGGACTCTGGTTTCTAGTAAAGGTGCTAGCAATGTTTAATTTATTCTGTTTCCCATTGGTGGGCAGAAAACCTGCAGATACATTTATTTTCAGGTGATAGACAATGGTTTAGCGACATATGTCTGAGAATCTGGACTCCATTCATTCAATGAGTATCAGCCATATGGCAGGCTCAATGCCAAGCACTGGGGAGACACTGGTGAGGAGAGAATCCCTGTTTATGCTCTTCTGGACATGACCATGGGAGAAATAGGCAAAAAAGCAGTGCCCTGATGAGGGAGGATAGAGAGTTAGGGAAGATTCCGGAAAGATAGTAAAGGGAGCTGACGCTCTCCTGTGATGGTAATATTGGGATTATTAATCTGACACCGGAAGGATGAGTAAGAGCTTGTCAGTTGATGAGGAGGAAGAAGAGAGTCCTGGAAAGTGGGAACAGCACACAAAAGGCTGGGAAATGAGCAAGAACATGGCTTACTTAAAGAACTGAAGGAAGTTCAATATTCCTAGAGGAATGAGTCACCTCAGTTACATAGACGGTCCTTGCATATGCTGAATTATGCCACTCTTATTTCAGTGGAGAGTCTCATTGATTCCAGTTTGGAAGCAGGAATATAAAAATATACCATTTTCCCCCATGTATTAAAAGGAAGTTCCTGGCTAGGTATGGTAGTGCAAGCCGGTAATCCCAGTGATTTGGGAGACCGAAGCAGGAAGATTGTGAGTTCGAGGCCAGCCACAGCAACTTAGTGAAGCTCTATGCAACTTAGCAAAGACCTATGCAACTTAGCTAGAGATCCTGTCTCTAAGTAAAACATAAAAAAGGCTGGGGAAGTGGCTCAGTGGTTAAGGTTAAACACCCCTGGGTTCAATTCCCTGAAACAAACAAACAAAAAAGGAAGTTCCCGAGTAGGTAGAGACGAGCAGCCTCAGCCTCAGTGCTCAGTGATAATATATAATGTACTTGTTTAAATGCTGATTGTGAACAAAATCTCAGATATTCTTTTTAAAGGAATAAAACTCATTAGATTTTAAATAGAAGCCATATTTTTTGCTGCTACGATCAAAAGCCTTGGGCTTTTGTTGGTTATAGGCTCTACAATCAGGAATTCATATATATATATATATATATATATATATATATATATATATATATATATAAATTTTTTTGTTTTGTCTGCTTACATGTTGCCACACAGAAATTTCTAGATAGTTTAATTCATTTCATTTATTCAATGAACATGAATTGGGTACAACAGGAGTGAGGGATAATCTCGAAGCTATTTGGAATATGGATTGTTTTGTATTAATACACAGCTAGTCCAGAAAACTTCTTTAATCGGCTTAATTCTTACAAAAGTACATAGTTATATGTATGCTATTAGTAGGTCATGAATTTTTAAGTCAGAAAGACCATTGATATTTAACAGATAATACCATTCTTTATAGCTTGAGGTGTAGTCAGGCAGAACACAACTCATTTCTGACTTCATGTTCATCACTCATGTCATCTCTCAGCTTTGACTTCAGCACTTTCATGAGAGGCAGCATGCTTTCACAATATTTGCCTAGATGTTGCCATACAGAAATTTCTAGATAGTTCAATTCATGTCATTTATTCAATGAACATGTATGTATTAGGGACAAGCTCTAGATCAGGCTTAATTCTAAGTATTGGGAAACGGTGATCAAACTATAGATGATTCCTGCCCTCAAGGGGCTCGCAGTCTAGTGGGGAAGAAAACCAAGGAAATAGTTGTTTAGACTAAACAGTTTGACCAGCATTGTAACAGGGGCTCTCAGGAAGCTGTGCAGGCCCAGAGCAGGACAGTTAACTCAACCTTGAAGAAGCAAAGGCTCCCTGAGAAAAAGGATCCCCTTGCATCCCAGAAGTGAGTTAAGAGTTGGCCTGGCAAAGAGGAGGGGAAAACAGTTGCAAGCAGAGGGCACAGCACTTCTGAGGACAAAGAAGTGAGAGGGATGGAGGGTGGGAAGGGAGAGGGGGAGGGGTTGCATATGTAAATAGATGTGACTAAAACCATGACATGCTTTATGGCTAGAGAAGCATGGGTTGCACCCAGAGAGGTGGACACACAAAGGCAGCCAGGCTTTGTGGATTTGGATGAAGAGTTTGGATTTCATTTTAAATGCCTTGGGAAGCCTTGGAGGGTTCTGTGATGGGAACCCTAATGTTTTTTAAATTATTTATTTATTTATGGTAGTAAGGATTGAACCCAGAGGTGCTCTCCAGTAAGCTACATCCCCAGTCCTTTTTATTTTTTACTTTGAGACAGGGCCTTACTAAATTGCTGAGAGTGGCCTTGAACTTGCAAACTTCCTGCCTCAGCTTCTCGAGTTGCTGAGATTACAGGAGTGTCCCACTGTGCTTGGCCTAAATTTTTATTTTTAATTGACAATAATTGCATATACTTATTTGAGTGGTATTTTGATATACATATACATTATGGGATGATTTAATGAGGCTATAGTTAATGATAATGTATTATGTATTTCAAAATAGCTAAAAGGGAGGAAGAAAGATGGATGATGTCTAAAAATTTGAAAGCACTCTTTAGGAGTAGAGGGATATTTGGTTTAGTGCCAATAGTAATATAAGTGGCACATTGATATCTCATTTAATTCATTAGGAGAGAGGAGTTGAGACTGATGACTTTCATGTTTTTGGAATATCATTCCATTTAAGCACTTATTCAACATGTGATTGGGCAGTATTACTTCTCTCTGTGCCTCCTTTGTGAGTGCAGACCGATTTTTAGTTGTTTTCAGAATGATTCTCAATGTTTTACTTCTAAAGTTCATAGCTGACCCTCAAAAAATATTGCCTAAATGAATGACATTATGCAGGTACATCTTTATGTATATGCATATTTCCTGCTTTAGGTGCAGATTAGCATATCTGGTTTCTCTTACTGGAGTTTTCAGCTTGGAGTATATTTTTGAAAGAAGACTAAGCCATTCAAAACTGGAAATCAAACCTTAGAGTGAGTGTGGTATCATGGTCCCCCATATTGGGCTGGCACTTAAAAACTCACATTCCTCTCCTCTGCTATTATCTTGCTTTTCTTTAGTGTACCAGAAAGTCACTTAAGTGCTTTAGATCAGTATTCCCATTTGTAAAATGTAGATAATAATTCCAGATCCTGACTTAAGTTTTCAGTGGTGTTATTATTAAAAATATAATAGCTTTTGAGCATTTAGTATTTTGGGGGAGGATTGAACCCTGGGGTGATTACCACTGAACTAAATCCCCAGCCTTTTTTATTTTTATTTTGAGACATGGTCTCACTAACCTGCTGAGGCTGGTCTCGAACTTGCCTCCCTGATCACTGGGATTGTAGGCATTCATTGTTGTTACTGGGGATGGGGTAGGGCAGAGAATGGAACTCCCTGAAGAGTCTTTAAGCTTTTCAGAGAATCTATGCCCTGACCCTACCCCACACTTAACCTAAGCAGTGGGTGTGGTGGGCGTTCTGAACTCCCTGTAGGCTGCCACTGTCTAGGTACTGCCTGTCTGCTCACTCCCAATCACACACCTCACTCTGCATAGTCTTGTGCAACATGGTCTTTTCTTTTTTCAGCACCAAATGTAAAAGCCAAAACCACAATTGGTAAGAACTCAATCCTGGTAAAGGGGAAATGTATAGGGATTGCTATTGCTGTTGACCTCAGACTAGATTATTAGGCCAAACTGTCAAAGGCATAGTGTTTTGAGGTCATTATCTCAGGGAATAAGGTGTTCATCTGAATAGTAGAATGAAAGGCAATGGGTTTAAAGATGAGTTCTATTGGGCTGGGGTTGTAGCTCAGTGGTAGGTTTGATCCCCAGCACCACATAAAAAAATAGATAAATAAAATAAAGGTATTGTGTCCATCTACATCTAAAAAAATAATGTGTCCATCTACATCTAAAAAAATAATGTGTTCAAAAAAGGTCACTTTTATTATACACAGGTATACAAAGGAATGTGAATGTCTGCCTAGCAAATTTTTTAAGGATTTTATGATTTTCCATAATGAAGAAATTAAAATAGTTTAAATTTTTTTTTAATTTTTATATTGTTTTTAAAGGTAGCTATTGCAAAAGTGTTTGGCAAGTGTTACTAAGTGTTACTCAGCACACTCTTTCCTTACAAATAGCTAAAGATTGGCCATGTGGGATTTATGAATTCTATATTGTTGGGTTGGATTTAATAAGTTTTGCTCCAGTGCAAAACCAAAGTTAATACAAGTACCTACAAGAGCTTGTTTCATCTGTGTGTGGGCTAGAACCAAATGGTTTACATTTGAGACTATGATAATGAGTGCCAGCCCAATAAAATGTCTTAGAATATGCATTGAGTGCTTTCTCTGAAGATAGAAATGCTCATAAGTCAAAAATGTGTTAGCACATGAAGAAATGAAAAAGGATGTTCATTTTGAAGTAACACTTGTGGTTTTATGGGAAAATATTTCAATTTTGAAAACAGGGAGTTTTCATTCAACATTCACTAACAAATGCTTATTGAATACCTACTGTGTGTCAGGTACTGTTTCAGATGTGATGATGAAGCAGAGAAAAAAATGAAGATCTCTTCCTTCTTGGGCTTATGTTGTAGAGAAAGAGAGAGATTAAGAGAATATTTAATTGAATATACAATAAGCAAAATATATGACTAAATGATGTTATATTTTCAGAAGTGATTTAAAGGAAAATAACTCCCAAAAGATGTGTGCATATTGGGGTGAGGTGAGATGGTGGTGGTAAATCTCTTCAGTTTTGAGTGTGGTATATACTAGAGATGTATAAATCTATCATCTCAGGAGGGCTCACTGAGATGATTTTTTTATTGGTGCATTATAATTATACATAATAGTTGGATTCATATGCCATATTCATACATGCATATAATATAATTTGATCAATCTCATTCCCCAGTACCTTTCCTTTCTCTTCCCTCCTCCTCCCACTGATCCACTTGCTCTATTGATCTCTCTTCCACTAATATTATTATTTTAATTAGTGCATTATAATTATATACATAAGTGGGACTCACTGTGGTATTTTCATTCATGGACATAGCATAATTTGGTAGATTTTGTTACCTAGTACTTCCCCAGTCCCTCCCTCCCTCTCTCTCTCTCCTTCCACTACTGTGTTGGTAAGAGGATGATTTTTGATAAGTAAAAAACCCCGAGAAACAGCCGTACAGATACCTGGGGGGAAGAGGATTGCCAAACTTTGCCACATTTCCTGGGGAAAAGAAAAGGGCCCCCAAATAAAAAATGTATCAACCAGAAGTCATGCAGTTAGAGTTGTTTTTTTATTGAACACGACTGAAGCCCTTCTGTCTATATTCCTGTATAAATTTTGCAAGATAGAATTTCAAATATAGTCTCCAGTTATTTGAATCTTAAAAGTGCATGAACAGCTTTTTTCATTGCATCCTCTGAAATTTCTGTATATGAACACAGAAAACATTTGCAAGTACTAAATTGGTATGTACCCATGGATATACCTGCTTTGGCATTGGAACTACTTGCTGATTTGTAAATGCAAGCATGCCAGATTTTCATTAATGCAAAAGAAAGCATGAACTAGAAGGATATCTTGGAAGAATGAGCATCTCCCTGGTACAGAGGTTCAGCTTGAGCTACTTTAAAATTTGACTCCTGATATTGGGATGATTTGGAGAGATTGGCTTCTTCAAAGCACCTGCAGGGTGCAGGTGACAACAGTAGTTAACTACTTGCATTGAGTAGCATGGGAGTCAAAATTATGGGGAGGAATGGATCTTGTGCAGTTATTTGGTGTGGATTAGTATTAGGACTAGAAATGTATAAATCTGTCTCCCTCAACAGTGCTCTGCTTAACCCTTGCTGTTTCCTGAGAGAGATAAGGTGGGGGAGACCCATTAGATCTGGAAAGGATGGACTGATCCTTTGTTGGGAAGATCCCAGTCCCCAAGTGAAAAGTTATATTTGCAATCTCCCTTGCACAAGATCTGGGCATGTAATATTTAGCCTTTTGGCATGTCTGCTTCTTGTATACCAATAGAGCCAGGGAGTAGACTCATGATAGGAAAAATATTTGTAATTGAGAAGGGACTGTGATATGCTCCGCTACTTGGTCTTCTCTTAAATGCTCATTTGTAAAATATAGACTTATGGGGGTGGGGTAGAGGGGAGGAGGGAACTATTTGTAGGAAGAAGATAGGAACTGGGCGATCTTGGGTGAGCCTCTTAATCTCATTGGATTTCAGTTTTTTGGGTTTTTACTATGAGAGTAATGAGTTAAACACCTACTAAGCTTATTGGAGAATAAAACAAGATGTAGTATGTGAAAGCACTTGGTATATTGCCATGCATGTAAGTGTATTTGGTTTAGCCAAATACACTTTCTAGAAGGCCTTTCTAGTGAAAGTTTTTCAGCCATCCAAAGAACATACAATATTTTGTCAGGAAAGTCCCCCAGATGAGCATTAAACACATTTGAAAGTGTATGTTTGGTTTCTAAACTACTATAGGCCATTTTATTTCATTTTGATACCTTCCCCACCCTACCCTAAGGGAACATGTGGACAATTTACTATTGACAAATAAAAGATAATGTACTGTGAAAGTGACAGGCCCAGATCAGCGGGAGAGCTTACATTTCTACTGCCTTGCTGTCATTCAATGATGGAAATATTATAGAGTGTTTAATAGTATATGAACTAGAACAATATGCAATTTCAAAAGAAGCAACCTTATGACACTGCAATTTATTTAACATGAAAGACTGATGGTCCTTTTGGAATTCAAAGATGGGAAGTTTTTCAAGAAGGACAATTGAAACAATTAGGGAAATGCCTTCCAGTGACCCTGATACTTGAGATTAACACTTTGTATTTAAATCAAAGTACCCTGGTGATTGCTTACTAAAGTCCATTTTGCTGTGAGGGAAGACCTTCAAAATCTCATAATAAAAAGGAAAGGGTGTGTGGCGTAGTGGCTAAGCACAAAATTTGGGCTTTAGCTTCCCCATTTGTAAAATGTGAATGGCAATAATACCTACCTGCTGGGGGATTAAATCAGTTAATGTATATAATACTTGGAATAATAACAGACACAGAATAAGCACTACATAAGTGCTTACTAACTATTATCATCAGTGTATAAACCCTTAATATTGAGGCAGGACTTAGGGTGTCTATAGGCAGATAGAATTGGGGACCTTGGAGAATGGGATCCCACTGAAAGCAAAGAAGCCAGTGAAGGAAATAAATGGAGAGGGGAGGCAGCTCCACAGTAACACAGGTTTATTCTGGACAAACCTGCAAAGGAGGGCCCAGTGGAGACTGAGACCTGTCTTTCTCTTACAGCCTGGGGTTGATATAGGGGAATGAGGGAGGGGGAAATTAGGATTGCTGGGGGAATGTCAGAGAAGGGTCCTTGTGGTGTCACTTTCATAAGGAATTAGGTGTTTTCTGGATTTCAATCCCAGATAACAACTTTTGTTTTTCTTATGATGATGGAGTGTTTGTGGTTTCTTTTATTGTCTGGGGTTTAGTTCAGGCTGAGTCAGAGTGACTGTGAAGTGACTCTTATTCTAAGATGGAGGATATGTTTTAAAATGGCATAGTCTGTGCCAAATTCTACCTAACACACAACCCTAGGCTAAAATTTTGTTTGTTTGTTTTTGGCTGCCTGAGTGGAAGGCCTTTCTTACACTTGAATGCCCATACATTCTATTGTTGCTCCAGGCTTCCTTGACTATCCTAACATCACCCCAAAGAGTTGTTTTTGAACCCAAGCAATTCTCTTGTTTTAAGGAAAAAGTTCAGGAAAAACTCAGGTTAACACAGTAAACCATCTCATTATGGGAATAAGGAATTAAAATTGTATACCTTCAATTGAGTCCAGAGAAAGAGAACAATCAAGAGACACTTTCTAATGAAAGGTTAGTTCCTAGTCAAAACATTATAAAAACCCCTAGACAGAGAGCCACCAGTGATACCTTGTTTGGGACCCCTCCTATGCTTGCTTTTTATACATTTGCTAATGAATTCTCCACATCTGTCATTTGTGTACTTCATTCTTCTTGTGTATAAGACAAGAACCCTCCAGTACTCACAGGACACTATTACAGTATGAAGGTCATTGGTTTGAAGAATCTGTCTAAAGTACAATAGCTGGATGCAATGGTACATGCCTTGAAAGGGTAAAGTTTCTAAGCTGCAAAGCCTGAATTAAAAAGTTCATAACCCACTTGAATCAAAGTGTGAAATATGATATATCAAGAACTATGTAATGTTTTGAACAACCAATAAAAAAATAAATAAATTCTTAAAAAAAAAAGTGAAGGACCAGGTATTGTTAAGTTCCTCTGCTACACCCAGAACCTGAAATTCCTGAGGCAGTTAAGACAATGCCCTACTGGCCATTTAGCCTAGGGCCCTGTGCAGCTTGTCACGTAGGCATACAGGGCCCGAACCAATCAGTTTGAATGTGTACCCCGCTTAGGAGTGACCAATCACCCCCGCCCGACCTGTTCCCGCCAATGAATGTGCTAATCATGTATGAGAGTTGTTGTTCAATTTTCCCGCACCTCATGCTGATTTGTTCTGATGTATACAAAGCCCCCGCCCTCCCCAAAAAGTGTACTTAAGCACTGCTTAACCTCTGCTCTGGGCTGCTCTCCCTTCTTGAGTGAGCCTGGAGCCTCAGCACGCTGAATTAGATCCTCAATAAATCCCCTTCTGCAATTGCATGAGTCAGTCTCTTGGTGGTCTCTTCCTCTGACTTTTCTTTTCGCCAGACCCTTACACCTATAGTCCCAGCGACTTGGGAGGCTGAAGCAGGAGGATTGCAAGTTCAAGGCCAAGCCTCAGCAATTTAGTGAGGCCCTGTCTCAAAATAAAAAAATAAAAAGTACTACAATGTATGTAACTCAGTGGTAGAGAGACCTTGGGTTCAAACCCCAGTATAATACTCTGCATAAAACATGGGCTGTTATAAAGGGAAAAGGGAGTGTTGAAGGAGTTTTGTTCAGTAAAGAGTTTGAAACAAGCAAAAGAGATGTCACTCGGTACCTGGCACATAGGAATTGGTTGGTGAATGTTGAATTGAACATACCTAAAAGCAGCATAGGTGTAGGGTGCTTCTATTTTCTGGGTATATTTGGAGGTGGGAATATAGGTCAGCAACTCATAGGGCAGAGGTCCCTGAGTAAGGGGTTGAGTGTATCAACCTGTGTAGTTTAGAAGTAGAGGACATGGTGACCACACATAGTCATACAGTGAGTGGTTAAATCAGGTAACCCCATTGAACACCATCCTCATCTACATCTGAAGTTCAATGTATTCATTGTGATTACTGATGCACAAAAGGTAGGCAAATCATCTTTGAGATTCCCCACTTGAAAAGTTAAACAAGTATATAGTATTTTTAGAGTAAGTTTTTTATATATATCCAGAAAGAAATAGAACTAAAAAAATAAATAACCCCAAGTATTTCATAAAATTCAGTTTTAAAAAATTCTAGAAAAGAGAATTCTTGCAGTGGCTACCCCAGCTTACAGCAGTTCATATATGGAATACCCTTAGGGAATATAAGTTGCATAAGAGCATCATTTAATTTAATGTCCACATGGTGCCATTCATTGTAAAGAATTGTTAAGCCCTGGTCTTTGTCACCAAAGAAATGTTAGTGAGCAGTTGGAGAGGATACAAAATATAAAGCTAAGCTGTCTATTTTGTACATATGGGAAGTGTTCACAGGAAGCATGCTAAGGGTGGGGTAAGTTAGGGAAAGACCTATGGTAGAGGAAAGTAAAATTCAAGTGGGGGAAAGGGAAAGTTGGGAACGAAAATAAAAAGGAATATGGGATGTTAGTGGTGGAACAAATCATTCATTCATTCATGAGTGGAAATTTGTTTCATCAACTACTTTGTGCCAGGTACTATGCTGGATATTAGGGACATGGAGATACATAGGACATTGTCCCTGCTCTTGGCATATTGTAGGGCCACACTGAGAATGCATTCCTTTACTTATCAATCATTGATGCCTTTATCAAACATCTATTAAGTTTCTTCTTTGGGTCTCACTCTATGTTGGATGCTGGGGATACAGAAATAAATCAGGCCACTCTAACACACTTCCATAGCCCAGGTAGATTCATATATTAAGACAGAGTTAGCCATTTGTCATTAAGCAGTGTTTTTTTTCACATGAGGCAGATATAATCTTCACTGCAATCCTGTGAGATTGTTTCTGTTTTCATGTACATCTCACATAATCAGTGAGATTATGAATGAAGAGATTATGAATGTGAAATTATGAGTTTAGATCTGTGCTCTAAAGGCACAGAATAATTAAGTGATTTGCTGAAGGTCACACTAAGAAATAGCTGAGCCAGGACATGAACCCACTTTTTCTGTATGTGTTTTTATGTTCTAGAATCATGAGGCTGCTCAGTTCAGTATGGTATGAGCAGAAATAAAGTTTGAAAAATGATTTTCTGTGGGAAGAACTGCATCTTTCTCCTAAAGAAATAAATGATTTTTCTGAATGGAAAAAAAATTGCCATTAAGTCAAGAAAAGTTAGAGTTTGAAGACATGTAACAGGAAGGTGAATAAGTACTAAAAATAAAAAAAGGAACCAGGCGGGATGTGTTGCTTCACTACTTCACTGTGAAGTACCACAGTTTGCTATGATTTCTGGTACATTCCATACTCTTCTTTCTTGTCTTAGAGCTGAGAAGTAGTTGTGTAATCCTTCTTCATGATTCCTGAGCATCAAGGCAGTCTTAATGTTTGGAGAGAACTTTTATTACAAATGAGAACTTATTCCAAGTGATTCAGGATACTGAAGCAGGAGGATCTCAACTTAGAGGTGATCCTCAGCAACTTAACAAGACTGTGTCTCAAAAAGAGCTGGGGATATAGCCCAGTGATAGAGTGCAGCTGAGATCAATCCCCGGCTCTCCAAGGAAAAAAAGAGCCTTCCCTTTCAAAAGTCTTACCTTCACAAAAGTCTTGGGAATGTTGGGACATATTTCTTTCTCAAATAAGTGGTGATAATTTACAGATAGCACCATGGAATATTGACCATATACTTAAGTGTTCTACAAAGCAAAACTTGTGTAAAAGTCACTTGTGCATCTAATCATCTATGTGTCTCAGTTTTTAATCTTGTTGGCTTGCACTTTATAAACTTTTTTTTTTTAGTATTGGGGATTGAACCTAGGGGTACTTTAAAACATTGAGCTACATCCCCAGTCTGTTTTAGTTTTATATTTATTTTATTTTATATTTTTTTCGTACCAGGGATTGAACCCAGGGGTGCTTAACCAATTAGCTGTATTACTAGTCATATATATATATATATATATATATATATATATATATATATATATTTATTTATTTTGAGACAAGGTCTCACTAAGTTGCTCAGGGCCTCACTAAGTTGCTGAGGCTGGCCTCAAATTTGGGATCCTCCTGCCTCAGCCTCCTGAGCTATTGGGATTATGGGTATGAGTCATCACAAGCAGCATAAACATTTTTAATAAGAAAGAATGCTAGAGGAGTTGGGGATGTAGCTCAGTGGTAAGGTATTTTCATGGCATGCCTGAGGCCCTGGGTTCAATCCCCAGAACTGCTTCCACCCCACCTCAAAAAAAAAAAATACTGCTTAGTTTGGTTGGCTTTTTTCTCTCTTATTTTGCTGACTCAATACTTTTCAGATAAGCAAAGAGACATATAAAGAGGATATAGAACACTGATATACAGTTTAATACTTTATTCTTTTTTGCAATCAGAGGATGAAGTAGGCACATAACTGGGAAGGGTTTCTGACAAAGAATGAAAGAAAGAAATTGTGATTATAGGCCTGACACCCAAATTCTGCAGCTTGTGGTCCCATGAAACACATGTTGTTATTATTTTAGGCATATAGTTCACTAGATCTTTGTTTAAATCCCTTAGATAGAGTCATCAGTTGACGTATTTTATTTAGCAATCATGTTCTGGATCTGCCCCTCCTTGAGGTTTTCATGGAGAATTCCAAACTTTGCAGTGGTAGAAAACTTCCTAATGTGATATGGTAGCTTGGAGTATGGGCTTTGGCTCTAAGTATGTGATGGCATTGTGTTAGAATGAAAATACCTATATACTTGGCAGCATTCTCTCTGGTGTTGTGAGACCTGAATGGACAGAGATATTGATGTTTTGAAGTTTCCACTGGTAATATGGAATAAGTGATGTCTCTCCTTTTCTTTCTTTCCATTTTCTCTCATCATCCTAAACTCAGTGACCTCAGAGATCAACCAGTGTTCTATCTGTATAGTTGAAGGAACTGAGGCCAGGGGAGGGTACAAAACTTCCCAAGGATTTGGGATAGTAAAGTATACCTGCTGGAAATACTTTTCGTCAAGCTATGCTTAGTCTTTAAAACAATTTGGTGAGGAAGGTGGAGTAGGTTGTTTTGTTTCAATGTATGGAAGACCCAGTCAACTAAAGAGGTTAAAATGCTGGTTTAGACCTGAGAGATAGTGGACCTGGATTAAAGCCCAAGTCTTTAGATTTCTGATAGGACATCATAATGCCTCCAAACAGGCATTTCTGTTGCATTAGGCCTGTCAAAGAAGTACTTCTTGCATCATTTTTTTTTTTTAACTTTGGTATATAAATTTTGGAAACTATTTTGTTTTTTATTTCAACATTTAAACAAGTGTTTTGGGGGCTTTCAAAAGCATGTGCTATGATTTGATGCACTCCAAGCTCATATGCATTTGTAATCACATTGAATGAATCCTAAGAATTAGATTCAATGTTGTCTCCCACATTTTTAAAGTCCTTCTGTTTTATATAACAATATCTTCCTGATGAGTGAAGATGTTCTTTACAGATTTGGTGTTCTATTCAAAGTGGGGAAACACTTACTGGTGACTTTCAAGATTTCATTATATGAATTTGTATGACATAATTAGGTGCTATCATCTCAATTTAAATACAATGAATTTCAATCCCTGTTCTTCATAAAATCTAAGATGTCATCAATTGAAAGATATTTCCCAATGTCTCATATGCTAAAATGTCCAAATAAATGAATTATTGGAATAAAAAATAATTTTTTAGTTGAAAGTGGACACAATACCTTTATTTATTTATTTATTTATTTATAATTTTTATTATTAGTTCAAAACATTACAAAGCTCTTGACATATCATATTTCATACATTTGATTCAAGTGGGTTATGAACTCCCATTTTTACCCCATATGCAGATTGCAGAATCACATCGGTTACACATCCACTTTTTTACATATTGCCATACTAGTGACTGTTGTGTTCTGTTGTCTTTCCTATCCTCTACTATCCCCCCTTCCCTCCCCTCCCCTCCCCTCCCATCTTATCTCTCTACCCCCTCTACTGTAATTCATTTCTCCCCCTTGTTTTTTTTCCCTTTCCCCTCGCAACCTCTTATATGTAATTTTGTATGACAATGAGGGTCTGCCTCCATTTCCATGCAATTTCCCTTTTCTCTCCCTTTCCCTCCCACCTCTTGTCCCTGTTTAATATTAATCTTCTTCTCATGCTCTTCCTCTCTGCTCTGTTCTTAGTTGCTCTCCTTATATCAAAGAAGACATTTGGCAGACACTCTCAGAGGAGGATATACAATCAATCAACAAGTACATGAAAAAATGCTCACCATCTCTAGCAATCAGAGAAATACAAATCAAAACCACCCTAAGATACCATCTCACTCTAGTAAGATTGGTAGCCATTATGAAGTCAAACAACAACAAGTGCTGGAGAGGATGTGGGGAAAAGGGTACACTTGTACGTTGCTGGTGGGACTGCAAATTGGTGCAGCCAATTTGGAAAGCAGTATGTAGATTCCTGGGAAAGCTGGGAATGGAACCACCATTTGACCCAGCTATTCCCCTTCTCGGACTATTCCCTAAAGACCTTAAAAGAGCGTAGTATAGGGATACTGCTACATCGATGTTCATAGCAACACAATTCATAATAGCTAGACTGTGGAACCAACCTAGATGCCCTTCAATAGGTGAATGGATATTTATTTATTTTTATGTGGTGCTCAGGATCAAACCTAGTGCCTCACATGTGCTAGGCAAGTTCTCTGCCACTGAGGCACAACCTCAGCCCCCTCTTGCATCATTTTTTGACACTATTGTTCCTTGACACTTGCAAATTTCCTTAGAATGGTCCTTAACTTTAAAAACGTGTAGCTACTTTGTTTCTCTGTTATGTCTCTGAGGATTGCGGCCAGCCAGGTTTTATTTTGCCTTTGGATCTGATCTCTCTTAGTACCTAACCTGAAATACAAGTTTGATGACTATTTGTTGATTGTCTGATACTCACAGTCATCTGGGGCCTGGCATATGTCTAAAATAAATCTGGAAGTGCAAGTGTCTTTTGCTTCCTGGCTCAGGGTAAAAAAAAAAAAAAACATGGGTAATAAAATTTGCAAGTCACCTATCCTTAATCAGGTGTTATGTAAAATTTGTCTCTTGATTTGAGAAAATCTGTGTCTGCCAGCAGATTCTGACTGTTGGAATATGAATATAAAGATTAATTTGAGGTTGCAGAGTTCTGGCATAGAGTTTGTAGAATGCTATCTAAATTGTCTCCAGAGCTTTGTGGTGTCTGCCAATTGTGAAAAAGTTGGTTTTATTTCTCCTTTGAAGATTCGTCTTTAGAGCTTTGTGCAGTGTTTCACAGGGTAATATTCTATGCCTAAAACCAGAACCGTGGAAACCAAGGAGGATCAAATACCTGGTTTGTGCTAAGAGCCAAGAAAGCGAAAACCAGATTAGGCAAGATTGGAAAATGGAGAGAGGGCAAGAGGAAGGAAGAAATAGGAAGTGTAAGCAATGTAAGTAGGAGTCTGGACACAAGCCTGATGTTTGAATCAGGAAGCAAGGCTCCTGTTGGCCTGGTTGATTGTCATCTCCCCAGATGACCTGCTTGCCATAAAGAGTTAATGTGCCCCTTTGCTAACACTGGCCTTCCAGCATTCTGCAGCAGTAGCCCAAGAGCCATCTAAATAATCCCATAAGAATTACTATTCAAATTGGATGTGGGTCCTGATACTAAAGAGTTAAAAAAAATTGAAACCATTTTAAATGTATGTCAAAGTATATGGGATGTTTCTGGAACAGTTAGGAATTTAATACAAATAAAATAGAAATACAGAGTCATATCTGAGTTTTTACATTGGAATGATATCTTCATGAAGCTACTTTTAAATAATTATATTTGTTGAGTACCCACTGGTATGGGTACTCAAATCATACCCATTCTAGGTATGATTTTTTTCAAGAAAGGAAGATAGAACCAGTCATAACGAAGTTACTTGAATATTTATAAAATATTTATTTTCACTCTTGAAAAGTTTATAAATTGGCTGCATGTCAAAGCAATATCATAATCACAACATAGAGAAGATAATACATTGTTTTCTTGCATAAAGTTGTTAGAAGTCTAACTTATTCATTCATTTGTAAATCACACTTTGAAAAGAAAACAATTAGCACACTCTTTTACATGACTGTGATAAGTCTTCAAGAAACCACTGGATAATGGGCATGCTGATTTGCTATTAATGACATATATGTTTTAGGAAAAGCATCCAATTTAGAGATGAAATAGATTTCTTCTTATTACAAAGTAAAAGTCATCACTGGAGGGGATATAAGGACAAGCAGGCAGAGGAACAAGGACCCAAGGCAGAGCCTGGATTGTGAACAGGATCTGTTCACACCCCCACTTCTTTTTTTTTTTTTTCCTTTTTAATATTTTAAGGTATCTAGTATTTTTTTTTTACTTTTTTTTATTGGTTGTTCACAACATTACAAAGCTCTTGACATATTATATTTCATACATTAGATTGACATGGGTTATGAACTCCCAAATTTTACCCCAAATGCAGATTGCAGAATCACGTCAGTTACACATCCACAATTTTACATAATGCCATATTAGTGACTGTTGTATTCTGCTACCTTTCCTATCCCCTACTATCCCCCCTCCCCTCCCCTCCCATCTTCTCTCTCTACCCCATCTACTGTAATTCATTTCTCTCTTTGTTTATTTTCCCATTCCCCTCACAACCTCTTATATGTAATTTTGTTTAGCAATGAGTGTCTCCCTTCATTTCCATGCAATTTCCCTTTTCTCTCCCTTTCCCTCCCATCTCAAGTCTCTGTTTAATGTTACTCTTTTCTTCCTACTCTTCCTCCCTGCTCTGTAGAATAAGATAGTTTAAGAGCTGTAGTAGAGGGCTGGGTTAGAACATGGCACCCGAAGCCATTACGAGGCATTCTCCTTCCCCAGTCCCTTGCTCTTGTTTCTTTCACAAGTATATTCAATCTTCTTTGGGTACTCTGTTGTACAACTGAGGAGAAATTGGGCATCGGATAATAGTTTTCTTAAGGAGGCAAAAGGAACACGATCTAGAATTTGCATTTCACAAGTTCCTAATAAGGATTTTTCTTTTAAAAATAGCCCTGAGAGTTCATCCTTATTCTTTCAGCAAACTTGCATTGGACACCCACTGTCAGCTCTGTGGACACAAAGATGAATGGGGCACACTCTGCTTGCTGGGAGCTCACAGTCTAGTTGGTTTCATGGAATAAGAGTGACATAAAGACACACCAAGGGCCTATGGGCACTCAAGGAAGGAGGAAATTGATTCCTCCTAGGAGACTCGGGGCAGCACTTATGAAGAGGGCAATTGGAGTTGGATTTTGATGGATAGGTAGAATCTGAGCATGAGGAGGTGGTGGAGGCAGAGGGAGCAGTCACACTGTTAAGAAAGAATATAGCACATTGGCTAACAGAAGTAGATTTTTCTGGAAGTCCAGGGCTTGGGAAGGGAGATGATGGGAGGTCAGGTTAGCAATGTAAATTGAAGCTGGATTGGCAAGGACTGCCTTGAATGTCAGAGCAATGCCTTTTGGACTTTATTTATAGGTAGTGCTAAGACATATCCAGAGAATTAGCTAGGCAGCCCTACAACAAATATTGACAGCATTTTATGACCATGAGAGAAATGAATGCAAATGGGTTGGGAGCACAGAGGAGGGAACCACCAATCTCCACAGTTATGGAAGCTGGAGAACATGTCAAGGAATCAATGGATGACCTTCTATGAGTCTTGAAAGATGGATGTGAGTCCTTAGGGGTTGAGTTGAAGGAGGATATTGCAGGCTGAAGGAATTGCAACTGCAGAGTCCCAGGGGTCTTGGAGAGTGTGTCTTGCTGGGGACTTTGGTATAGAGTGTAGGTATATGGGAGATAAAGATGGGGAGAGGGCAGGAACCAGATCCCAGTAGAGCTATGAGACCTAGCTAAGCAGTTTGGACTTCAGGGACCATTTGCAGGAAAGGGTTGTTACACGCATGCTTTCAAAACACCAGTTTGGTAGTGGTGAGGAGGATGAATTAGAACAAATGAAAAAAGCTGGTTTGGTGAGGGAAGAGTGACCATGGGGGCAAAACAAGTAAAGGAACAGTATTAAGGGCTTAGAGTCTGGAAAAGCTGGAGGGATGACTAAAAGGATTTAGGGGAATGGTTTTATATTCTTGCTAAAACTACAAGTTGAGTGGACTCTTTGATGAAAACCTTACACAAATGGCAAAAACAAGAAGGGCCAAGCTACATGGGATTCTGGTGGGAATGGGGCCTGGGTTGATGTCTCCCTGTTCTCCCAAATTCTTTTATTTTATAATGGCTCCTGAGGCACCTCTTAGAATGGAATAAAGCTCAGAAAATGCAGTTTGAAAGCCAGTGCTCTGAAAGGATCCATGTGCTCCACCAGGAACCAAGGCTGCTATCTTCCATGATTCTGGGAAAGGGAAACTGGCCTCCTCACTGGTATAGTTGGGCAGTGAGTAGCCAGACTTGCCTGGGGACAGTCAGCTGAGTCTCTTTTTGAGGCTCTCACCAACTAGGCAGGGCTCACAGGCAAAATATCTGGAGAATTCTTTGAGAGCTGGAGACGGGGCCACTCTATGCAGTTATCCAGAGTCACTGCACAAGGACACCTGGCCCTTGGGGCGAGTGGAGATGTAATGCAGATGGTGCTTTGGCGGCCAGGGAGGGGTTGTGCCCTTCCTGTGGGGAGGGTGCCTTTTAAAAATTCCTACAAAGACCCTTCCTGCTCTAGCAGTGGGCATTTTTTTTGGGGGGGGCAGTATGATGAGGTGGTGAGGAGCAGGAGAGAGCTGGGTTGGAGTCAAGTCCCAGCCCAGCCACTACTAGGTGTGTGACCTCATACAACTTCCCTAACCCTGTGGAGCATCAGCTTCATTATCTATCAAACATAAATCACACTAGTGCCTCTTTCAGTGGGTTTCTATGAAGATTAAAGAAGATAATTTGTGTAAAGTGCTTAACACAGTGACTGTCACATAGTAAGTGCTTGATATATTTTGGCTATTAATATTCTTTATTTATAATCAGAAGACTGTCTACTCAATTACAGCGGTGGCTTGAAACCTCATATCTTGATAAATTTATCTTTGCTAAGGAAGAACGCCTCTCAGTTCAACAACCCGAGCATCCTGTATTTTTAGTTATGTCTCATGAAGGAAATTCAAGGAATTAACCCTAGCACTGGCTTTTAAAAATTACTAGGAAGGAATTCAGATACCAAAATAGTAATGAAGAATAATTCATAGAGAACTTGTGGACCCAGCACTGATTGTAACAAAACATTTACTGATGCAGTTGAGACCCTTCATATTGGGGTTACATATTCTGGTTACATCTGTGAAGGATGCAGTTGCTTCTCAGTATCCCCAGGGATAGGTTCCAGGACCCTTGCCCAAATCCACAGATGCTTCAGTCCCTTATATAAAATGGTATGGTATTTGTATGTAATTTATATATATCCTCCCATATACTTTAAATAATCTCTAGACTACTTATAATACTTAATACAATGTAAATGCTGTAAATAGTTGTTCTTTTCTTTAGAAAATGATGGCAAAAAAGCTGGTATGTGTTTAGTATATACATAACTTTATTTTTTCAAATATTTTCCATCTGTGGTTTGTTGAAGTGGTAGATGTGGAACCTGCTTATATGGAGGGCTGACTGTATGTTATTTGTTTTTTGTTTTCTGTTTGTCCTTTGGTTTTTGTTTTTAGTTGTAGATGGACACTATTTATTTATTTATTTATCCATTCATTCATTTATTTATTTATTTATGATGCTGAGGATTGAACCCAGTGCCTCACATGTGCCAGGCAAGCACTCTACCACTGAGCCACAACCCCAGCTCCATGTCATTTGTTGTTCTTTATTTCAACATTAGGTATAAGACCTCTCACTGTATTTATTCTTCCTCAGCTTCTTTCTTACACTTAATATTTACCTATTATAGATATTAATATATACTTGTTGCTGTATATATTATAGGGAAGTAAAAAGTTTTACTTATTAAGGAGAAGAGTTACCTTTTTATCACAAAGTAAAGGTATATTTTAAAGAGTAAGTCCATTTGAAAGGGCTTTCTAGTGTCATCTTGAAGGAACTATAGCCAGGCTAGTACCGAAAGGAGGAACCTTATTATGATCTAGTTTAGTGCACAGGGGTTAAATTAGGAAGGCCTGGGTTTGAGTTTTTGCTTTACGACTTACTAGCTGTGTGACCTTGGGCAAGTGATAAGCAAACTGAAGCTCAAAGAAGTTATATCAGTGAAATGAGGATGACAGTATATTTTATTCTTTACTCATATTCATATCCCTGCCCTGCAAATGCTGCCAGGAATAGAAAATCTTGCTATTGGATTTCCCCAACAACCTCTGTCCAGGTCTTATTGTCCCCAGATGGCTTTGTGGTGTTATTTAGTTCCCTTAGCTTTTGACTGTGTTTCATTTTTTCCCCTTTTGCTCCTGGGGATTGAATCCAGGGATGCTTTACCACTGAGCTATATCCCCAGTTCTTTTTATTTTTTTAATTTTGAGACAGGGTGTCTTAAGTTACTTAGCGCCTCACTAAATTTCTGAGGCTAACCTTGAGCTTTTGATCCTCCTGCCTCAGCCTCCTGAGTGGCTGGCATTATAGGTGTGAGCCACCATGCCTGGCTTTTCACTACAATTTAACATAAAGCAGTAACAGAAAGACCTGAATTTTTTTCCTTAACTTAAATTATTATGAACCCTAAAGTTTAAAGGTGTTGGCTTGTAAATTGTTTGTATTGTCACTGAGGTTTTTTGAGGAAGGGGAGTGGCAAGATCCCAATTCAGTTTCAGTATTATTCTTGGGGCACTATGATAAGTAGATGGCAGGAATAAAAGATTATAGGCAGGGAGAAATGGCAGGAGACTATTCCATTAGTATAGGTAAAATAAGATCATAGATATACTAGTGAGGTGGCAATGAGAATGGAGAAGAGGTGACAAATGAGAAGGATTGCAGGCAGAAAGATGAATAGGAATTAGGGTCCATTATTTGGCAAAGCATAGCATCAGAGTCGCCATATTGTTAAAAATGATTGATAGTCTTGCTTCTCTATGCTAGTTACTGAAAAATAGTGTCTGGAAGCTTATGCACAGAAAAGGAAACAATCAAGAATGCGAAGAGGGCTGGGGATGTGGCTCAAGTGGTAGCGCGCTCACCTGGCATGCGTGCAGCCCGGGTTCGATCCTCAGCACCACATACAAATAAAGATGTTGTGTCTGCTGAAAACTAATATATATATATATATATATATATATATTTTTTTTTTTCTCTCTCTTTCTCTCTCTCTCTTAAAAAAAAGAATGTAAAGAGAGAACCTATAGAATGGGAGAAAATCTTTGCTAGATACTCTTCTGACAGAAGATTAATATCCAAAATATATAAAGAACTCAAAAAACTTAACATCAAAAACCCAATTAATAAATGGGCAAATGAACTAAACAGATACTTCTCAAAAGAAGAAATACAAGTGATCCACAAATACATGAAAAAATATTCAACATCACTAGCAATTAGGGAGATGCAAATTAAAACTGTTCTGAGATTTCATCTCACACTGGTCAGAATGGCAATCATGAAGAATATAAGCAATAAGGGCTGAGTTGTAGCTCAGTGGTAGAGTGCTTGCCTACCATGTGTGAAGCACAGGGTTTGATTCTCAGCACTGCATATAAATAAATAAAAAGATTAATTGACAACTAATTAAAAAGAGAATACAAGCAATAATAAATGCTGGAGATTAAGTGGAAAAAAAGGAACACATTTAGATTGTTGGTGGGGCTATAAATTAGTACAACCCGTATAGAAATCAGTATGGAAGCTCCTCAAAATATTAGTCATGGAACCACCACAAGACCCAGCTATACCACTCCTCAGTATTTATCCTGAAGAAGTAAAGTCATCTTACTACAGTGATACATGCATACCCTTGTTTATAGCAGCATAATTCACAACAGTGAAACTATGTAACCAGACCGTGCATATACATCAATGGATGAATGTATAAAGAAAATGTGGTATATATACACAATGAAATTTTATTTAGCCATAAAGAAAAATGAAATTATGGCATTTTCAGGAAAATGAATGAAACTTGAGACCATTATTTTAAGTGAAATATCTTGTATATGTGACAGCTAGAGAAGAAAGAGGAGAACAATGATGAGGGATGTCATGTAAACCAAAGAGAGATCAGTAGAGTAGAGGAAAAGGACATGGGGGAGGGAGGATGGGGGAAAAGGGGAAATACTGGGGAATGATATTGTCCAAACTATGTTGTTATATCATGTACATGTATGAATATGTAACAATAAATCCCACAATTAGTACAAATATAACATACCAATAAAAACCTGGAAAAAAGTATCTGGAAATAGGCCCTGATTTGTAATAAGCTCCCCTGATTATTTTTGTGTGTTTCAGAGTTTGAGAAGCTCTTTCTTAGGCCATGGAATTTAGGGTTGAGAACCTTAGTTTCTTACTGACTATTGGACAGGGGCTACCCTCAGTTCCTCAATACTTGGGCCTTCCCAACATGACCACTTGATTGCTCAAAGCCAATAGGGGAAGAGTCTTTTATTTTAGCAACGTAGGTGTTACATTCTGATTCAGTGTAGCCATGTACACATAATCACATGCATCCTGTCACCTTTGCAATATCCTTTGATTAGGGACAGGTCACACTGAAAAGGAGAGGTTTATACAGGGTCATGAATACCAGGAGGTGGGGATCATGGGAATCACATTGGAATCTGTCTCCTACAGAACATGAAGATACATGGAGATGGTGAGTTCATTTCTCCATATATGACAGTTAAGGCACTATGTGCAAAGGTAGTTTTTTTTTTTTTGAATTAAAAATGTTTCAAGTCCAGTCCCCTGTACTTACAGACCTTCCAAGGCCATATACCTAATTTCACATTCATAGTTTTGTAATCTATTCCTAGAAAAGGGACTCTAGAATTGTCTAAGCTTTAGGCCTCACCAAACATGGATGTGTCCTTCCTGTGGGAAAGCTGAGAGAAGATGTCAGATAAACAGTGGGCTTTTCAGAGATGGAGCTCAACAGAAAGGTAAGTCAGTACCCTTTACCACCAAGCAGAGCAGCTCCCTGGAGCCCTATTTCTGGTGGTTTCTTTGCTGGAAAATAGTGCAGCCCGGACTCAACCTGATTAACAGCCCCCCGAGCTGTGGTTTGCTAATCCCTGACCTAGCAGCTACTACCAGGAGACACCATTAGCATGGGGGACTCCCTAAATCATTATCCCAAGCACTTTTGGAAAAGTAGAGAGGATGAGTTCTGGAAGAGTGTTTTTATTTTTTTTAATTTGGTACAGTGTTTTGGGGGAGCTAACGCTAAGCACAGAGGAGAAAATAGATGTCTCAGTCAAGTATTTTCCATGTTCTTCTCTACCCATCTGCTATCTACCAGGCATCTGGATCTGTGGTGCAAATATGTCTTTCACAATTGCTGGGGCCAGTAAGAGCCTTTGAACATTTCTGCCCCTTTTCCTATTCCCAGGATATGACAAAATTCTTCCCTACTATGGTAAGTTAGGAAGTTCACAGTTAGCTACATACTGCTTAGGCTAACTCATGGGGGACAACTTTAAAAATCAAAGAAGTTGTGTCACTATGTCTTTCCATCTGAGTGCTGGGGAATTTCTTTGCTTCAAGTGGGGCTTGAAAGGTTTTCGTTGTAGTAGATTCCTACTGGCCAGCACTCACCTGGAAGGGTTCTCCATAGAGAGACAGCTGGATTTGGCTGTAAACTATCTTGTCTACTGGCTCTAACCTGTAGATTCTGGACCCTGAGGGTGTGGGGGTGCCTTAACCCATTATGTCACATGTTTTGATATATAGGACATTTATAAGAGCTTAAGTTGAGCTGAAAATATACCACTTATAGTAACTTTGAAATAAATATTATGTCATTACAGATATTCTGTAAAAGGATGATGGGACAGCCATCATTTAGTATTTGCTATAGTCTAAATGGTTAACATTTATATGTGCTATTGCTTTTCACAAGTACATGCATGCTGTTGTAATGAAAAGTTAAGAATGAGTAGGCTCTGGAACTAGACTTCCAACTCCCAATCAGCAATGGGGATGTATCCAGGACATTAGTTTGAGACTCTCCATCTAGAGCATATAAGCTATGTGATGTGTGATGGTGCTAGATGAATCTCTTAACTTCTCTGGGCCTCTGTTTTCTTGTCTAGAAAGTGAATATAATGGTAGTCTACCATAGAAGTTTGGTGTCCAGCTTACATTAGATATTCCAAAAAAGTGCTTCGAATGGTTCCTGCTACAAAGTGCTGTATGTGTTAACTTTATTATTACTAACATCCAAATTAAAAGAACTACTCAGTGCATGGTAGCTGTTCACATTTTCTCAATCAAAAGATACTAAAAATACAACTGCTATTATGTTTCTTAAATGAATGCACAGCTGGGGACAGAGCCCAGGGATCCTGTACACACTTGCCACATCATTTTTTGCTATTGTATACTGAACTCTTTGTCTCTTAAAGCCTTTGCCTAATGAAAGGCAATTGAGCCTTCTGTTGTTGTTGAGGGCCTATTGTCGTTTGGTAGACACATTTTGAAATGGCAGTCTCTCAAAAGTAGTGGTTGCCTGGATGTACTTTTTTGTGCCCAGAAGAACCCTTTTTCATAATTGTTTGCTTTCATGATAATGTAGTATATTCATCTATCCCTTTCTTGAGACAATTGATGTGTTGTCCTGGATACATCCCTGTTGCTGATTGGAGGTTGGTAAATGCATCACTTTGTCAGTGGTCTTAAAATGATGGATTGTGGCCTGCTTTGTGATCAGCACAAAATGTAACTCTAAGTAGGGCTATTTTTGGCCCCCTTTTCCCACTCCTGAAGATATGTTTGCTTTGTGCATAGCCAGATACCCTCTTGCTGCTAGCAGTAGTCCTAAGAAGTCCCCTAACTACCAGGATCCATGGTGTAGTCAAGGGATGTTAGATCTTAGATAAAATGAACAAAAAAAACCTTTTGTATGTTTGGTCTCTTCTTAAGATGGTACTCCAGTTAGCTTCCTAGGACTGCTACATCAAATGGGCACAGATTTGATGCCTTCAAACAATAGAAATTTATTGTCTATAGTTTTAGACTAGAAGTCTGAGATCAATATACTACTAAGGTCACATTACCTCTAAAGACTACAGGGGAGAATGCTTCCTTGGTTCCTCTGGATTCTGGTAATTGCTGGCATTCCAATTTCTGCCCCTGTCTTTCCAGGGCCTTCTCCCCTGTGCGCCTTTGTGCATCTTCTCTTTCTCTTATCCATATTTTTCTACATTTTTAAGTACACTAGTCATTGGATCAAGGCCTGCCTCAATACACTGTGACCTTATCATGCCCTGATTATAGCTATAGGGACCCAATTTATAAATAAAGTCACATTCACAGGTATGGGGCATAAAAATTTTTAACATATATTTTTAGGGGGGTACATTTAACCCATGATAACATGTATTTCTCTTTCTCTCTTATTTTGATATGGAGACCTCTGCTTCTTCCATTGAAAAATATATTGTACCCAGTGATATAGGAATAATTGATTTACAAAAATTAGATGTCATAGAATGTTACAGCAAAAGGGAGAAAGCTAGGAGAAGTCATAGACTTCTATTTTGGGTCAAGGAGGATACTTGGCTAAGGTCAGAAATCTAGTAAACCTAGTAAGGAACAGTCAAGTTGTCAAACTCGAGTTTCCTGACTTCAAGGTGAAGACTTTTCTTTATCTTCTTCCTTTTCCTTGTGATAAAGATGTTGGATTGTTGTGGCTGAAAAACTTAACATTCCAATGGACATTGATGCAAATTAGTATAAAACTAGAAATAGCTAGAAAAATGGAAGTCAGGTTTGACCTGCCAATAGTTTGTAGTTCTTGGCTATCTATAGAGGGTGAATTGACTGCCCAAAGCCATGCAAGACTAGAGTCCAGATCAGTCTTCCATGCATTTCAGTTCAATCAGATCAATATTTTTAATGAGCTATTAGCCTGAACTAGGTACTGGGGATTCACTGATAAAAGGGATAGGGCCTATTCCTGCCTTCATAGAGCTCACAGTCCAGTGAATGCTCAGACTATGTTATACTCAAATTGCTTGCTCATTTGTGTGAGGGCTGTGAGAGGAGTACACAATAGAGGCTCCCAGTTCGAATTCTGTGGGGGTGTTGAAGAACTGAGATCTCAAAAGGTGACTGGGAGTTACCCAGAAAACAAGCAGAGCAAAGGGGTGGAGAAGCAGGAATTTTCTTGACAAAATGAAGGACAGGTGTGAGGGCTTGGAAGGGAGACAGCAAAAACAGCACATGGGGAAATGGGAAGAAATTCAATTTGGGTATAGGAGGCATCAAGAAATGCTTTGCAAACTTTCTTTCAAGATTTAGCTCCCACCTTACCCCTAGAGGAGTGGTAAGTCATTTCAGGATGTCTGGGTATGGATTAGGCTTTCAGACAAAGGATGAGGAAAGATTCAGGACATGGAAGAGTAGCTCAAGTGGAGTACTGAAAGAAGAGATCTTGGTCACTAACGTGAGGGTACTGTAGCAGTAGGGTCAGCTAAGGGCCACTCCTCCAAGTTCTTGCATCTTTTGGTGTCATCCTGGTACTTTCTATACTATGAGTAACAGTTATTTCATAAGCTCTATAGTTTGCCAGCCCTGTGCAGGCATCATCTATTTCTGCCTGTTGGCTAACATCTAACAAAGTGCCTGGCACACAGAAACAGCTCAGTAGATCTTTGTTGATAGAGTAGAGAGAAGAAACTAGGGATGAACTTGGCCAACTTTGTAAGCTATGTGAGGATTGAATCCAACATGACAAAAGAAACTTCACTGTTTGAGAAGACTCCCAAGCCACCATCTCCAAACAAAGCTTTCTCATTAACATTACCTCATCTACCTGAGCCTCAGGAAGGGAGATATTGTAGAGAACTGACTTTGACTATTTGCCATTTAGATAGCAAAATAGTTATAATTTGAAAAGTTTGAGGAGTTATCTCTAAAATATACTAGTCACCACTTTGCTTTTTCAAAGTAAATATTACTGCTGAATATATTTTACCTTTTGTTGGAGACTCAAAATCTCCCTAATATGTATAAATTCTTGAGGCAATAGGATCACTTTATCTTGCACCAAGTGGTCTGAGACTAGACTTTGAGTCCTTGGGAACTGATATTTCCATGTTTTTTCTGTCTCCTTCCTTGATAGCTTAGTAGCTATCACTTTGGGTTTCTGTTGGGGACCTGTTGTTAGCGCTTGCTCTTTTTGCTCTCATTTGATATCTATAGACTGTTCAAATGGAGATCAGTAGCCCACTTTGTAAAAATTTTTTTGTAAAATAGGAGGCAGGAAAGTTCTCAGGAATAATTGAGGAGTTCTGTGATTTAAATTTTTGGAACTTTGGGTATGGATATGTGCTGCACAATTGCAGACCTCTCCAGAACCTGTTTTGTTCTTCTTCCCATTATTCCCTGAGTTCTGGATGGGTGAAATGCACTGATAGGTTTTGTGTTACATAAGCAAGTGACTGGTTTACAATTTTTTCAGAAAAGTTTATGAAATGTATTCACATGAAGTTTATGTTTGTCTTAATGGGCTGGCCAAGAATCCTTCAGTGGTGACTCACCCTTGAATAAATAACTACAGATTCCCAATTCATAGAAAAAGTAAACTATTGGTGATCTTGGTTGTTTTTATACATTGTGGACCTGAACCTGCTTAAATAATCTTATCAAGTACTATGATCCAACAGTATTTTCAAAAAGCACTAATTAACGTTTGGTTGGAAAATATAATTACTTTAATGGGAATTTTGACCCAGATACTGAACTTTTATTCTTAGAACATCTTAAACTTACTTTTATTACACAAATGAGCAAGATATAATAAGAGTTGTCCTTACAAATGTGAGCACTATTAGTTTTTGGCATTTGTAAAGATTGAATCTCTGTGTCCATTTAACAGAATGTTCTCAATATATTATAGCATGTGGTTTCCATTTTGATGTCAATTCCATGTTTCTAATTTAATTTTATATCCTTAACCTAATGTATTCCAATAGTATATGTTATGTAGATAGGTCTAGAAATGGAAAACCTTTGAAATGGTCAAATTAATGATGTGTTAAGTATCACAATTTGTAAAAGGTAGTGTGAACATTCTGAAAGAATAGAGGAAGAATAAAGAACAGAAGAAAAACAGAGAGAAAAAAATCTTCAAGGGAAATAATAGGGTTTTGTAAATACATCACCAAATCACCAAGGACTGACAGCAGAAAAGGTCAAGGCCATTTTAACATTGCAGGAGACTAAGTCCAAGTTGCCTCTGAGAAGTAATGATGTTTTGAGTAACTCAAAATTGTACCTAATATCTGGTTATTTGGGACAAAAAAAAATCATAGCAGGACTGTATGCCCACCACCTCATTGTCTGACAAATCCTTGTGTTCTTGGTGTATATGGGGGTATTCAGGACCTCCCATATGTGACCCCCAATTGTCCCCATACTTCCCAGGCATCTAGACCTCTGGGCTATGCAGGACTTGTTACTAATTTACTGTACAACTGATATTAGGAGTATGCTAATTACAGCTAAAAGCTCAAGTTCAGGTTCCCAAATATGGATTTTGTTGCACTTTTCTGACCTTTCATCATTAAAGATGGACAAATAATATTTACTTGTTTCTGTTTTTCAACCAAGCTTTTTGATGGTTTAACATATATTTAAGAGATTTTTTTAAGACCAGGGGTTAATGATATTAGAAAGCCCAGTTACATTGTAGAATTTTTGGATCAGAGCTAGTGTGGAAGACTTCTTTAGGGTAATTTTATTCAGAGCTATTCTTTCCCCTTTATTCATTTGAAAAAGCTGGCCTTTACAATTTATTGTATAGACATCACATAAGAAACATTCTGGGAAATGCTATTGCTGTTACTGAGAAATTTTAACATTAAATTTTAGTCCCTAAGTGAAAAGAGGCTCTTCTTGGATAGCATATGGAATTCTACCCTGAATAGGCAGGTGTATGTTCTGATGGGATGGACCATGCGGATATGGGTTGAGGGAACAAGGAAGAATGGGGGCAGAACAGTTGTAGAAGGAAGACAGGGACTGGGACTGGAAAGGAAAACTATCATTGGCTTATATCATTCGTTCCCTTCCAGTGGCTGCCACTTGGTTAGTAAGCATCTAAGTAGAAAGCCCTCCACCAGCTCAGCTCAGCCCTCTGTGAAGGAGGTTCTGCTATGCTTCTGCCTTTGCAGCAGGAAAGGAGGATGTTCACATGAACCAGACACCTGCTATTTCTTGGCACTTTCACACTGGTTTATGTATTGGGCTGAATTGTGCCATCCTCCGATCCCAAATTTATGTCCCCCTGGAACTTCAGAGTGAAACCTTATTTGGGATAGGATCTTTGTAGATGTTAAGATGAGGATCTAGGGGCTGAGGCTGTAGCTTAGTGGTAGAGCACTTGCCTTGCATGAATGAGGTACTAAGTTTGATCCTTAGCACCACATAAATAAGTAACATAAAGGTATTGTGTCCATCTACAACTAAAAATTTTAAAAATTATTTTAAAAAGATGAGGTTATAGTGGATTAGATTCAATGACTGGCATCCTTATGAGGAGAAACAGAGTTGGATACCCAGAGACACAGGATCACCTGAAGATCAAGGCAGATACTGGAGTTTTGCAGCTACAAACTCAGGAAAGTCAAGGACTTCTGGTAGCCACCAGAAACTAGAGGAGCCCTCAGAGGAAGCATGACTATGTCAACATGCATGCTGTTCAGCTCATGGCAACTTGGAAGCAGAGTAGGTGGGAAAGAAGGGACAGATATAGTTCATAATGGCACATTCCCAGTGATCTGGTTTCTCCAACTAGGCCCCACCTATCAGTAGTTTATTCATCTAATCACACGAGATTAGAACCTTCCATAATCCGATCATTACCTAAATCCCTACCTCTGAGCCTTGCTGTGTTGCCTAACACATGAGCTTTTGGGGGACACTCCAGATCCAAACCATATCAGACACCTTGATTTTATATTTCAAGCCTTCAGGACTTGGAAGGAATATATTTATGTTGTTTGTAGTCACCCAATTGGTGGTTTTGTTATGGTAGCCCCAGGAAACTGATACACTATGTTAGTAAGGACTTTTGACAACATTGGCAGGTGAAAGTCCTATCTTATCCTAAGTATTATTTTGCAACTGTAGGTCTCCCAGAGGAAGCTCAATCTTACTGGATGTCCTGTCTCACTTGCACCACAGATATTTTAGGAGCAACTTCAATGAGTCAGATACTTGGCTTATAGATGGCTAAGTGTGACCCTTGCCCTCAGAAAGCTCCCTACAGTATGTAGCTCTGGTTACTTCCTCTGTTGTGTATGTTGGGTGAGCCCTGGATGTGGAGGAGATGATTTTTTCCAATAGTCCCTGCTTGTCCTGGGTTGCCTTCATCTGCTCATAGGCTGCTTTGGCTTTGATTCATTTTTTTGGTGTCTTCTTGATTAATGAAATTTACCAGCAGATAGGCCATTGTGAGGAAATTCAGATTGAGTTGTGCCTAGCTGCTCTCACCTGAGTCCTTTTTGACCTTAGAAGTTGACGCATTGCTAGCTTAATTCATCACAGAGAGGGTACTGGGATCTAAGAAGGCTTCTTAGATATGATGACATTTCATGTGGATTTTTGTAGAGATTTTTCAGTTGGAGAAGGAGGGGAGGCAGAGAGTGGCATGGATAGGGAAAGGCATTTAAGGCAGAGGAAGGGATGAGAGGAAAAGTACAGAGAGGAGCCAGTGCTGGTGGGTCTGGAGCGTGACTGTCAGTAACCCATAGCAGTAGTGCAGTCATATGGCTTTTGGGAGAGGAGGCATAAGAGGAAGAAACGGAGGTTGAGGATATGATGACTAATATTTCTTTCTAAATATTCCTACTTTTTACCACTTTATTGAAGCATAATTGATATATAACAAATAACATATATTTAAAATGTATAATTTGATAAATTTTGACATATGTGTATACTGTGAAACTGTTACCACAATCAAGATAATGAACATATCCATCACCCCCAAAGTTTCCTTCTGTCTTTTGTGATTCCCTCTTTTCCACTTCTCCATGGCTCTGATACTCATGCATCCATGTCTAGGAAGCCACCCACTTTCCGGGGTCCATGAAGTCTTTTCTAATTATGTGTCTGCATAAGCCTTCAGTTTCTTCCTGTATCTCAGCTAAAGCAACCGATTACAAGTTGAAAGCTGGAACAGACATGAGAATTGAGCTGTCCTCCACCAAGCTAGACCCAAAAGAGATGTGCAAAAAAGCAGAACTGTGCTGCTTTGAATTGCATTTTTTGGTTGTTTTGAAAATTATAGTTATTTTTCATAAAATATAGTTATTTTCTTAAAAATGTTATTTATATTACCATGTACTTAATTATTTATATGAGCATATAATAGATACAATATTGTTATTTTAAACGAATCTATACCTGAATATTTTTAAGCTTCAGTTTTTATTTATAATACAATAAATATTGGTAAATATAACCCACACCAGTGAAAGATTTTGGGAATACTCATTTTTTTTTCTCTCTCTAGAAATCATCCTTTTCTTCTACCTCTCAGTTATTTTTAAGATCCTGAGATCAAAACATTTGACAATAATTGCTATGTAGGGCTTTGATGCTATTTTAACATTTATGGACTTCCTCCTCCCCTTCCCCACCCTAAATTGTGGGCACTTGTTGAAGATTTCTTCAGCAGAGAAGTGACAAAATCTGACTTGGGGTTAGAAGAAGGCTCTAGCAGCACAGGCATGGGAGAAGACGGGACAGGGAGACCAGAAAGGAGACCTTTGCAGGAGTCCAGGTGAGAGAGGATGCCATGGCAGAGGGAATTGGACAGAAGGGACCTGGCTTGAGAGATCACGAGAACAGAAGGTATGGTATTAGGACTTCATTTCTCACAGAATGTGGATGTAAACTGTTCCCCACACAGGGGTTCTTAGGCAGTGGATAAGAGGGAAGCAGCTTCTTGTGTCCAGGATTTCTAGCTGGGCTATGGCAGAACACCATCAGGGTAAAGGGAAAGGGCTGGCCAGGGCAGGGCTGGACCTCAAGTCAGAGTCCTTTCCCACAGTCCAGGGGTGGTTTAGGCTTCTCTGCCCAGAAAGCAGCTGGTGCACAGAATGAGACTGTGGTGAAGCCAGCAGCTGCTGGGGAGAAGAAGGGAGGCATCACTGCAATCTACCTGACCCATCCTTCCTTGGTTGTGTTTGTGTGGACTTGAGCTAGGTTGACTGAAGACCTGACCACTGTGAAGGAAGTATGGTGGCAGGCAGGGACTGGCAGAAGTTTTGGTGTGGCAGAGAATGGCAAGAGGAGAGAGGCAGTCCTTTGAGCCTGAGACCACACTGGAAGGCAGTTGAGAAGGTAGAATGGATTTGTATGATCAGCTAGATTTAATGGACATTGTACCTAGAAGTTCCTTCCGACTAGATTTTGATGCAACTCCAACATGAGCTCAGAGCCTCCAGCCCTGCCCTGGAGAAGTCTGTTTGGTGTCCATCTTGGAGGGAAGTAGTCCTCTAGCCCCTAGAAGAGCAGCTCCTTATTTAGGCTAGTTTGTCTTCAAGTCCAGAGAACATTTGGGGACAAGAAGCTCCAAATTGGAATGAATGGGTATCACCTTCCTTAATTGAGCTTTGAGGTCTTCTGAAAAGAACCTTATTTGTCATGGGGTCTCTTCCACACTCTGAGGGCACCAGCAACACATGTAATATATGGGGGTATATCTTTTTGAAGTGTGTTAAACCTCTAGTAATTTGAACATCACTGATATAAAAGTAATGGCCATTCAGATGGAACCAAAGATAAAATGAACATTTTTGTAAATGTGTTATGTATTTGTTAAAAATTAACATTTGGGCTGAGGATGTGGCTCAAGTGGTAGCGCTCTCGCCTGGCATGCGTGCGGCCTGGGTTCGATCCTCAGCACCACATACAAACAAAGATGTTGTGTCCGCCAAAAACTGAAAAATAAATATTAAAATTCTCTCTCTCTCTCTCTCTCTCTCTCTCTCTCTATCTATCTATCTTTTAAAAAATTAACATTTAATTTATGGAAGTGTATCCATTTTCACAAAGTATGGCACATGTATAAAGGACCATAGGCACCTTGCAGATAACTGCAGAAGCATTGGGGTCTTCCAAACTACGGGCCTGTTAACATGGACACCAGTAATGTAGAAGCAATGACTTAGATTATCAAATAAATAACCAAACATAAATTTGCTTGGAGACTTCTAGTTTCTTTTCCAAAAATAGTTATAGCATGCTTCTTACAGGCAAGACATTCCCCATGAACCATTTAATCTCCTGGCTTCCTTATATTGTTTATCAAAAATTTTAAGAGAAGACAATGTTTGCATTGCTAAGTCCTATCTTTGACAGTGTGCTGTTATGTTTCGTTGTGAATGACCTTGGGTGATTCTCCCCTTTTTCTTCTCCCTAATATTTATCCTCCAGATTGAATCAAGGGGTGCTTTATCACAGAGATACATCCCAGCCATTTTTATTTTTTATTTTGGGACAGAGTCTTGCTAAGTTTCTGAGGCTTGCCTTGAACTTGCCATCCTCCCACTTTAGCCTCCTGAGTTGCTGGGATTATAGGCATGTGCCACCATGCCCAGTCCATTCTTCTTTTCATTAAAAAGTCTATCAAGACCTCTACTTGCCAATATTTCTTTAGTCTTTAGCTCATATTAAATGTGGTGATGACAACTGCCACAATGAAATAAGTGACACTGAATGCTTATTCTGTTCATTTCATACATTAGTGCATTTCATCTTCATAACAACCTTTAAGAGAGACATTATTTTTTTCTGTTTTACAGATGGAGAAGAAATGAAGGCTTAGAAAGTTGCCCAAGGTCACATGCCTTGAAGTGACTGAATGAGAATTTAGATAGCCCAAGTCCTTGTTATTAACCATTACACATACCTAAAAACCAAAAGACATTTCTCCTAAACTATTCAGAATTAGGTGTTACTCTACTTAGCAGCTGAATTTGAAGAATCATATATTCAAAATTTTCTTGGAGAAAGTATTTTGTTATTATCTGAAAGTTTACACTTTATCTGTTTTTATTGCCTGTGATGCCATTTGTGTTTTTATATGGTGGTATTTTTACTTCTTTTCTTTTAAGCTGTCATTTTTATCTACAGAACCTATAGTGGATTGTCAGGCTATTTTCTCACTCAGCAAGGAAAATATTGACAATAAACATCAAAATCATTGTTTACAGCTTAGAAAAATGTGGCAAAACATTTATCATGACTCAGTTTTGGAAACTGTCTTCATATTCAGGTGACAGATGCCCTTGTAAAGAACTGGTGTTTACAACACCAATTCGGATCTCACAGAAGGCATTCAGTAGTCTCACATTGCCTATGGGGTCCTAAGGCAGAACATGTATCTTGGGTGCTTGAGCCTTGAAATATTGCTTGATGGCTTGAGCTCCAGGGATCTCTATTTATGGTCTGGAGAGTAATCAGTGTGTGAGTCCCAGGGTGCATCAACCCATGGCCTTTAATTTACATACTTTAATGTGATTTGAACTGTATTATCAGCCATGAGCTTTGAGCAGTAATTTAAATATTTACTGAGTACCTACTATGTGCATGGTAGGAACTAGAGTACTGAATAGGATAGACATGGTCTTCATCTTCATGGTTTATTAGGGAAACAGAACGCTGAGGAGCCAAATATGACCAAGTTAATAGTAGGAACGGCTGCAAAAGAAATGCACAAATCCAAAAGGAATCTTGCTTTAATGTAGGGATTCCAAGAAGGCTTCCCCAAGAGAAATCTCTTTTCTGCTGGATGGAAGGGTGTGCAGGGGTTAGTCTGTGATGAGAAGGAAGGAGAGCATTGTAGGTAGAAGAGTCAGTATGTGTGAAGGCCTATCAGTGGAAGAGGTAATAGTATGATAGAGGAAAACAGAGATGTCCAGCAGGCCTGGAGCAGAGAGAGTAAGCAGACAAAGGGAGGTGTTGTGGGGTAGCACAGATGATGCTGATTTAAACCTTTTTCTAATGGCAATGGGAAGTTATTAAAGGCTTTAAGCCTGGGGTAACATGATCCAATTTACATTTACATTTTTTAAAGGTCAATGTAGTTGTTATTACTTCCACAAATAATTATTGAGCATTTACTACATTACAGAAATGGCTCTGGGGAAGGGGTAAAACAGGGAATCAAGTTAGACAAAAAAATCTTGCCCTATAATCTACATTATAGTGGGGTGGGAAGATACTAAAGAAGTCAGCAAGTAACTATGGATAGAACCAAATGGCAAGGAGAGCTAGACAGAGCAGCAAAGGTCTAGAAGTGTATGGTGTGGGAATGGGTGCTAATTTATACATGGTGGCAAGGGAATGCCTCAAACAGAAACTGGCATTGAAGTAAAGACCTGGTGGAAGTCAAAGAACCATGAAGGAGGAGAGCTTTCTGGGTAGGGAGAAGACCAGGCTCAAAGGCTGGAAGGAGGGAGGAGATGTTCAAGGGGAGCGTGAGTATAGGAGAGTGGAGGGAGATGAAGTCCCTGAGATAGTAAGGACCAAGATTGTGGAGAGCCTTTTCAGCCAATTCAAGAATTTTAGCTTTCATGCTGAGTGAAATGGGAAGCCATTGGAGGAATGATGTAACATACAAGGTGTTTTAACTGATCAGTCTTGATCAGTCTGCCTCCGTCCTCTGCCAGTCTGCTTTGTTGAAGTAGACCATTAGGGATAAAGTGGAAATAAGAGATGCTGACTAGGAACACAGGTAAGATCAGAATGACCACTGCAGAGCAGATTTGAAGGAAGGCAAGAATAGAAGCCAGGAGATGCATTAGTGAGCTGGTGCACTGACCTGGTAAGAAACTGGAAGAAAGCTGAGGATGTTCTGAATCTGAGTGTGGGGCTGAGGTAGGAGCAGATATGATAGATCATTAGAGCTGATCTGCAGGGTGGGCTGATGGGTAGAATGTGGGGAATGAGGGTAAGAGAGGCATTAAGGATGGCTCCAGTTTGGCTGGCTGAAGCAACTAGGTGATGTCATTTACTGGGGGCACTTCCTGCTCTCAAATGGGTGAATGATTCTACTTTGAACTAGGGTAGATTTAGCAATACCCAAGAAACCTGAGGGGGAGAAAAAGAGCAGACCATTAGACATTCAGGTCTGGATTTCAGATGTGTGACCTGAACTGAAAATGTAGATTTAGGAGTTGACCTGAAAGAAGGTATGAATGAGAAGTAAAACCATGGATTATGAATAAGCTTGGTAAAGAGGGATTGAGAAGAGAAAAGGGATGATGCAAGGTAAGGATCACCACTTTTAAAGGTTGGGAAGAATTGAATTATAAAGACACATAGAAACAGAATGTTTAAAGGAGCAGAAGGAAAATCAGGAGGGTGTGCTTCACAAAAGTCAAGGGTAGAGTGTTTCAAGAAGAAATGAGTTGTTCACAGCAATTGATCTTGCTTCAGTGCCTTTGCATACACTATTCCCAGTACCTACACCTCCCTTCCCACCCTTACCTGCATATTCCTCTAACATTGTGCTTTATTTTACCTTTTACATCTAGCCATAGAATAGTTTCTGGCACATAGTTCAAAGTAGATATAGTTACTAGGGTATAATATGTATACCCCCATATATTTATGGAGCTCTATGTATCATTAATTCATAAAGATGAAAGTATTGCTACATTTAGCTATCTTTTTCTCCAAGATATATACAAATCATATTAAGATAAGTGGAAAATTTTTTTTCCATTTCAATTAATATTGTATAATTTTGTAAGCCTGAACATTCTTGGTACCTTTAATTGAATATCCTCCTTTGTTAGTCTACTTCTTAAGACTAAAATAAATTTAACACTTGATTTAACAGACCCTTTTAAAAAATGCTAATGCGAGGCCCTAAGCAACGTAGCAGAGACCCTGTCTCAAAATAAAAAAAAAATTAAAAATGGGCTGTTGATGTGGCTCAGTGGTTAAGTGCCTTTGGGTTCAATTCCTGGTACTCTCTCCAAAATATGCTAATGTCTTATTGGGCCTTGAGTAATCTGCTCATTCCAGGTAAATGTATCTGTATGCACATGAGGACATATGAGTAATTCATACCTATTTTTGTGGACACCTGGGACATTAAGGTACTCAATAATTCTTTGTCTAACTTGCTTAGCAGTATGGTGCTAACAAATGTAAGTTAATATAGAAAAACTAAGGATTTGGAATCAGAGAACCTAGGTCAAAATCCACTTTGCCCCATATATGTTGTGTGATATTGGCAAGTCATTTGACATCCACAAACTTCAGTTTCCTCTAACCAGAAGCAAGAGAGTCAAACCTCTCTTAAAAGGCTGCCATTGGGTAAGGTCATGCATGTGAACGTGCTTTGCAAACTGGAAATATTTTCCCCTTGGAAGGTATGCTTGTATGGGAATCCCAGCCAGAGCATTTGGGTGTTGGGTGCCTGGGGCTCATCATCTGTAACTGGTATATGCTATTGTTTATCATGTACTAGGTGTCTCTCAGGTAGGGATATATTAGTAAGTGAATTTTTGGTAGCTGTCTCAACCCCTGTGCACTTGGGTCTCTGTGGAGGGAGCTGTTTATACAAAAATGGCTGATAGGCTATGTATGAGTCCCAGACCTGTTCTTGGGCCTGAGTATGGGCCTTCCCTGACCAGACCATTTTGTTCTAAGTGTAAAAAAGGACCCCCCAGGTTGGGAGGGAGGAGCAGAGTGGCTAAATCCTGCCACCTTGCTTCTTTTCAGTATCTTCTCTAAGGCAGTGAATACTATGTGGGCACAGTAGCACTTGCTTATAATCCCAGCAACTTGGGAGGTTGAGACAGGATTGCAAGCTTGAGGTCAATTTAGCAAGACCCTGTCTCATAAAAAAAAAAGTTTGAGAATGTAACTCAGTGGTAAATTACCTCTGGTTCAATTTTTAGTGATGTATTCACACTTGCCTGGGCATGCACGTATGTGCGTGTGTGCTCACACACCACACATATATACACACAAACAAGAATTTCAGCTCTATAGTCAAAGAGCAATGGATTTGAATACCAGCTTTATCAATTATTGGGTTTTGGAGGTTACAAAATTACTTAGCCCCTCTAATTCTCAGTTTCCTCATCTGTAATGTGTAGCTCATAAGAATATATATCACAGGGTTATTATGTGGAACAAATGAAATTACACTGAATGTGCTTAGCCAAGTGGCTTAGTAAATGGTGGGTGCTATTGTTTTTACTGTGGATATAGATTTCAGTAGGTCCTTTCAATTCCACATTGATAGAAGACAGTCCAGAATGAGGGATATTCTGCTTTGTAACCCTTACTATTGCATACAGTATACAAGGACCGTGACTGGACCTTGCTCACTCTGCCTTCTCAAGGCATGGGCTAGGGTTGGCCAGAGCATGCACTCAATACAAGGCAGAGATTTTGAAGTGGATATGTAAATGTTGCTTTATGGTGGTTTGAAATTTTTTTTCCCTAAACATAAGCATAAACACTCAACTCATTAGATGAGCTGTTAAATGGAGTTTGGCCCAGTATTGTAGTCACAGACCTTCATCAGTAGATACTAAGGTTTATATAATGGAAATGGTTTTGTGAGGAGTGATTTGTAAAGGTGAGTGTTCCTCAACTAGTGCCTGAGGACTCTGGCAATTTGACTAGTTCTAACTCCTCATCCCTAGGTTGGGTTCCAAATGGAATCCTTTGGTGGGATTTTGTCTGCTTAGCTTTCATGAGTGTGACTGTGTATCTGGGACAAGTGTGACTTCCAAGTGGTGAAGTAGTCTGTAACTTAGCAATCAATAACCCAGCTAAGTAACTTCATTTATAGAATGGGAAGAATCCAGATGAGGACCCCTGCAAGTTCCTCATATGGTAACATATGAATGGCTCTTGAGAACTTTTGGAAACTTGTTTGGTGGTATGTGTCCTGCAAGTTCAGTTGGCTTGTTGGTGCTTTGTTACAGGCTGATTGTGAAAGTCATGGGATAACAGGTAATTGGTTTATCTAATATCTGGCATTTGGTATTCTTTATATATTGCTAAATGCCCACTCTGTAGCAGGATCAGTACTAGTCATTACCAAGTGTACAGAAAATGGTTGACATAGCAGACCTGACTAACTGTTGTCCTTTGGAAGGTCCGTTTATATGATTGGTCCTTGGCTGGAGTTTGGGAATTTGGATTTCAGGAAGGTTCTCACCATTTTCTAAATAACATAATTTTTCACAATTCCTATAATTTTGGTACAAACAATGTAGTTTATGTAGAACATTTTGCTTTCATTTGGGGACTCTGGAATTTTGGTATGTTCTTGGTAGAAAGTACCTTCATGACCAGCCTCTCTCCCACTCCCAAATCCTTGACACTAAATTTAATGAGCTTCCCTGGTGGATGTCATTTCACATGTGTTATCATAATATGCTGAGGGAATTAAGCATGTTTTGTGTGACTTCACTAGAAGAGGACTCTCAGAAGCTTGCCCCTGCTTTTTTCTGGACTTTGCCCTATATAATTTTCTCCTTTGCTATATTTTTGCCTGTTTTCATTATAATAAATTATAGCTATGAGCACAACAATTTGGGGAATGCTGAGAGTCTTTTTAGCAGATCATCAAACTTGGGAATGGTCTTGAGACCCCTGACACATGGATATAGATGTAAATGTGAGACACATACTTTGCCCTTCAGAGATTCAACACATTAATTATGAAACCTAATTTAAGCATATGATTATAATATAGTGAGTAGAAGTTAATTCAGGAGGCTGGGGTAGAACTGAGGAGGAACATTTACTCCAGCTCTAATGGAGAGGGGCTAGGAGAGCTTTTTGGAGGAGTTGACATTTGAGTTTAATGTTTTTATTTATTTATTTATTTATTTATTTATTTATTTATTTATTTATTTATTTATTTTTGGTGTCAGGGGGTTGAACCCAGAGCACTTTACCACTGAGCTAGCTATATCCCCAGCCCTTTTTATTTTTTAGATATGGTCTCACTAAGTTGCTGAGGCTAGCTTTGAATTTGCAATCCTCCTGCCTCAGTCTACAGAGTTGCTGGGATTACAGGCATGCACCACTGCACCTGGCTCTTGAATCAAACCTAGAAGGGCAATTGAAAGTTAGCTATGTGAAGCAGGATGAATAGACATTACACAAATTTAAAGACTAACTTGTTCTTCTACATTAAATCATTTTAGATTTGATTCACTCCTTTCTTTAAAAATATTTAATGACTGTGTTCACTAACACGTCACACATGGGCTGAACATTGACTATATCTTAAAGCATTCTGTGCTGCCTATTAGGGACCCAAGAGTGAAAGTTCAAGCCCTTGTTTTTCAAGAGGATCTGGAAGTTTCTGAGTTGAGTTGGTTGGACTTTGAGGAAATCTTGATGCAAGATGATGAGATTGAGGATGAGAGTTCCTATCTTTGTCTGCAAGTGGGTAGTCAGGGAGAGTGTTGCATGAGAGGAGATGTCTAGGTATAAGGGTATAAGGTATAAGGGATTTCAACCTGGACAGGAGAAAGGCTTTCTAGCAAGAACAAATATAGCATGTGAAAAATTCCAGTAGCAAGAGAGACCAGGATTCATTCTGAGAACAATAAATAGTTTGATGTATCTGGAGAGTGACAGATGAAGAGAATATAGGCAGGAGCTATATTTTAACAAGTAAACTCAAGCTTGAAGAAACAAATGAAATAATTAAGGGAGCCATATTGAGGAATGCATAGTTGGTTGTTCCGCAGGGTTGAAGACCCATCTGAGGTTGGGCCCTAGTCCACATGGTTCTATAATGTATGTTCTGCCATGTTGGTCTGGGTTTAAGCGTTTTCCAGGTGGAGGAATCGGAAGGAAAAGGAGGAAAACAGTTAAGGACATTGAACAAAGAGTGACTGAATTCAGGAACCATGGTATCTAACATGAAAGGCAAGAGTGCCCTGATAGACTTAGTAGCCCTGACTCCTCTAATTTATATCCAAATTCTGGAAGAATGAGAATAAAAGGCTGAGAAAACTAATGACCAGAAAGTGTGCTATTTGAATTTAAGATTTCAGAATTGAGATGTACCACATGAGTACAAACTCTAGGGGTCAACATGGGTATGGAAAAGTGAACATCTTTGGAGTTGAGGAAAGCAAGGATCCAAAAGGCCACATGTTGGATTTATTATCCACATGTACACTGAAGCCATCTAGGGTGAAGGTGGGGCTTACAGCAGAGAGGAAGTCTAGTGGCCAGGCATCAAAGCCCCAGTAGTTTTGAGAAAGCACCTATGAGGCCTGTGGCAACAGAGATGAGGAAATGGAGAGGTCACATAGTTGTACGGTTATAAACCTCAAAGAAGGGACATATTACACAGAATGTGAAGTTGCACTTTTTCCTCTTTATCTAAAGCTTACTTTGACCCAGGACAGTCTCTGCTTTGGCCCTTTAAGAAATAGACACCCTTTAAAATTTGTACAACAGCCATGAGGGCATTCCTCTTACTACCTGACCCCTATCCTCTGCATTTGCTTTGCCCCAGCCTCCTGGTGAGAATCTATTTTTTTTTCCTGGTCCTGCAAGAATTATTACCAGCTTAACTTTACTAAGCTTCCTGCTGAGGCAAATTTGTGCAGGGCTGGGGAACCAGCTTCCAGAGGCCAGGTATATAGGATATATGTAACTTGATTTTGATTTTTGCAGGGGCTCACACTGAGAGTTTGCCTTTAGTCTCAGAGGAGACTTTGAACTTGTTCTTTTGGGAAATCTTGGAACTATTAAGACTACAGGGACTCTTGGAAATGGACTAAATGTATTTTGTATTGTGGAATGGACATGAGTTTCTTGGGGCTGGGGCAGAATGGTTACAGTTTAAATATGGAATATTCCCCAAAAAACTTATGTGTGAGACAATGCAAGAAAGTTTAGAGGTGAAATGATTGGGTTTTGAGAGCCTTAACTCAATCAGTGAATTAGTCCCCTGGTGGGATTATTAACTGAGTGGTAACTGAAGGCAGGTAGGGTGTGGCTGGAGGAAGTGGGTCATTAGGGGCGTGCCTTTAAGATATGTATTTTGTTCCTGGCAAGTGGAATCCTTTTCTCTCTGCTTCCTGGTGCAGTCTCCAACTGCTTTTCTCTTCCACACTCTTCCACCATGATGTTCTGCCTCATCTCAAGCCCTGAATAATGGAGCTGGCCTTCCATGGACTGAGACCTCTGAAACCATGAGCCCCCTAATAAACTTTTCCTCCTTTAATTGTTGTTGCCAGTTTTGGTCACAGCACTAAAAAACTCACTAAAACATCAGGCATCTCTGCCTTTGGAGAGCTATACCAATAGTGTTTCCCAAACTATATTCCATTAAAATACTAGTTGTTCAACATACAGAGCAATGAAATGCCCTATGGTCAAATATTGGAAATCATATTCCTTTTTTAGGGATTCATAATCTAAATAAGAACATAAAGAATCCAGGAAATTTTGTAGTAAGAAAACTTTTTTTTTTTTTGTAATCTAGGCTTCAAGAAGTATTTAACTCATGGAACTATTTTCCCCACTGAGAAGTGGAATTTCCCCCCTTAACCAGTGATCATTTATCTAAAAGAGGTGTGTATTTCAACACTGGTGTATTTTGATACTACTAACATGAGACCTCACTATGTTCCCCACTTTAAATATCACAAATTACTACATTTGGTTATAATTAACACATTGAAATATTTTGTTTAGACTAACTGTCATTCTTTTTTTATTAGTTGCTCAAAACATTACAAAGCTCTTGACATATCATATTTCATACATAAGCTTCAAGTGACTTATGAACTCCCATTTTTACCCCAAACACAGATTGCAAAATCATATCAGTTACACATCCACATTTTTACATAATGCCCTATTAGTAATTGTTGTATTCTGCTACCTTTCCTATCCTATACTATCCCCCCTCCCCTCCCCTCCCATCTTCTCTCTCTACCCCATCTACTGTAATTCATTTCTCTCCTTGTTTATTTTCCCGTTCCCCTCACAGCCTCTTATATGTAATTTTGTATAACAATGAGGGTCTCCCTCCATTTCCATGCAATTCCCATTTTCTCTCCCTTTCCCTCCCCCTTCATGTCTCTGTTTAATGTTAATCTTTCCTTATGCTCTTCCTCCCTGCTCTATTCTTAGTTGCTATCATTATATCAAAGAAGACATTTGGTATTTGTTTTTTAGGGATTGGCTAGCTTCACTAAGCATAATCTGCTCTAGTGCCATCAATTTCCCTGCGAATTCATGATTTTGTCATTTTTTAGTGCTGCGTAATACTCCATGGTGTATAGATGCCACATTTTTTTTATCCATTCATCTATTGAAGGGCATCTGGGTTGTTTCCACAGTCTAGCTATTGTGAATTGTGCTGCTATGAACATCGATGTGGCAGTATCCCTGTAGCATGCTCTTTTAAGGTCTTCAGGGAATAGTCCAAGAAGGGCAATAGCTGGGTCAAATGGTGGTTCCATTCCCAGCTTTCCCAGGAATCTCCATACTGCTTTCCAAAGTGGCCGAACCAATTTGAAGTCCCACCAGCAATGTACAAGAGTACCCTTTTCCCCACATCCTCTCCAGCACTTGTTGTTGTTTGACTTCATAATGGCTGCCAATCTTACTGAGTGAGATGGTATCTTAGGGTGGTTTTGATTTGCATTTCTCTGACTGCTAAAGATGGTGAGCATTTTTTCATGTACTTGTTGATTGATTGTATGTCCTCCTCTGAGAAGTGTCTGTTTAGGTCCTTGGTCCATTTGTTGATTGGGTTATTTGTTATCTTATTGTCTAATTTTTTGAGTTCTTTGTATACTCTGGATATTAGGGCTCTATCTGAAGTGTGAGGAGTAAAAATTTGTTCCTATGATGTAGGCTCCCTATTTACCTCTCTTATTGTTTCTCTTGCTGTGAAAAAACTTTTTAGTTTGAGTAAGTCCCATTTGTTGATTCTTGTTATTAACTCTTGTGCTATGGGCGTCCTATTAAGGAATTTGGAGCCCGACCCTACAATATGTAGATCGGGGAGAACTTTTTCTTCTATCAGACGCAGAGTCTCTGATTTGATATCAAGGTCTTTGATCCATTTTGAGTTAACTTTTGTGCATGGCGAGAGGAGAGGATTTAGTTTCATTTTGTTGCATATGGATTTCCAGTTTTCCCAACACCATTTGTTGAAGATGCTATCCTTCCTCCATTGCATGCTTTTAGCCCCTTTATCAAATATAAGATAGTTGTAGTTTTGTGGATTAGTCTCTGTGTCCTCTATTCTGTACCATTGGTCCACCCGCCTGTTTTGGTACCAGTACCATGCTGTTTTTGTTACTATTGCTCTGTAATATAGTTTGAAGTCTGGTATCGCAATACTGCCTGATTCACACTTCCTGCTTAGTATTGCTTTTGCTATTCTGGGTCTTTTATTTTTCCATATGAATTTCATGATTGCTTTATCTATTTCTACAAGAAGTGCCATTGGGATTTTGATTGGCATTGTATTAAACCTATAGAGAACTTTTGGTAATATCGCCATTTTGATGATGTTAGTTCTGCCTATCCATGAACAGGGTATATTTTTCCATCTTCTAAGATCTTCTTCTACTTCTCTACTTAGGGTTCTGTAGTTTTCATTGTATAAATCTTTCGCCTCTTTTGTTAGGTTGATTCCCAAGTATTTTATTTTTTTTTGAAGATATTGTGAATGGAGTATTTTTCCTCATTTGCATTTCAGAAGTTTTGTCGCTGATATACAGAAATGACTTTGATTTATGCGTGTTGATTTTATATCCTGCCACTTTGCTGAATTCATTTATTAGTTCTAATAGTTTCTTTGTAGACCCTTTTGGGTCTGTTAAGTATATTATCATGTCACCCGCAAATAGCGATAATTTGATTTCTTGTTTTCCTATTTTTATGCCTTTAATTTCTTTTGTCTGTCTAATTGCTCTGGCTAGTACTTCGAGAACTAAATTGAATAGAAGTGGTGATAGAGGGCATCCCTGTCTTGTTCCAGATTTTAGAGGGAATGCCTTCAATTTTTCTCCATTCAGAATGATGCTAGCCTCAGGCTTAGCATAGATAGCTTTTACAATGTTGAGGTAAGTTCCTGTTATCCCTAGTTTTTCTAATGTTTTGAACATAAAGGGATGCTGTACTTTGTCAAATGCTTTTTCTACATCTATTGAGATGATCATATGGTTCTTATCTTTAAGTCTATTGATGTGGTGGATAACATTTATTGATTTCCGTATATTGAACCATCCTTGCATCCCAGGGATGAATCCTACTTGATCATGGTGCTCAATTTTTTTAATGTGCCTTTGTATCCGATTTGCCAGTATTTTATTGAGGATTTTTGCATCTAGGTTCATTAGAGATATTGGTCTGTAGTTTTCTTTCTTTGAGGTGTCTTTGTCTGGTTTCAGAATCAGGGTGATGTTGGCCTCACAGAATGAATTTGGAAGAGCTCCCTCTTTTTCTATTTCCTGAAATAACTTGAAAAGTATTGGTATTAATTCTTCTTTAAAGGTTTTGTAAAACTCCGCTGTATACCCATCCGGTCCTGGGCTTTTCTTGGTTGGTAGTCTTTTGATTGCTTCTTCTGTTTCATCCATTGATATTGGTCTGTTCAAATTGTGTGTATCCTCCTGACTCAGTCTGGGCAAATCATATGTCTTAAGAAATTTATCGATGTCTTCACTATCCTCTATTTTATAGGAATATAGGTTTTCAAAATAATTTCTAATTGTCTTCTGTATTTCTGTAGCATCTGTTGTGATATTGCCTTTTTCATCCCGTATGTTAGTGATTTGAGTTCTCTCTCTTCTTCTCTTCGTTAGCATGGCTAAGGGTCTGTCAATCTTATTTTTTTTTTGAAGAACCAACTTTTAGTTTTGTTAATTTTTTCAATAGTTTCTTTTGTTTCCATTTCGTTGATTTCCACTCTGATTTTAATTATTTCTTGCCTTCTGCTACATTTGCTGTTGGTTTGCTCTTCCTTTTCTAGGGCTTTGAGATGAAGTGTGAGCTCATTTATTTGTTGGTTTTTCTTTTTTTTTGAGGAATGACCTCCAGGCGATGAATTTCCCTCTTAAAACTGCTTTCATTGTGTCCCATAGATTCCGATATGTTGTGTCTGTATTTTCATTTATCTCTAAGAATTTTTTGATTTCCTCCTTTATGTCTTCTGTAACCCTCTGATCATTCAGTAACGTATTGTTCATTTTCCATGTGATATAGGATTTTCCCTTCCTTCTTTTATCATTGATTTCCAGTTTCATTCCATTATGATCGGATAAAGTGCATGGTATTATCTCCACCCCTTTATATTTACTAAGGGTTTCCCTATGGCATAATATATGGTTATTTTTGAGAAGGATCCATGTGCTGCTGAGAAAAATGTATATCCACTTGAAGATGGTTGATATATTCTATATATGTCAGTTAAGTCTAGGTTATTATTTGTGATATTGAGTTCTATAGTTTCTTTATTCAACTTTTGTTTGGAGGATCTGTCCAATGGTGAGAGAGGTGTGTTGAAGTCGCCCATAATTATTGTGTTGTGGTCTATTTGATTCTTGAACTTGAGGAGAATTTGTTTTGTGAATGTCGCAGCACCATTATTTGGTGCATAAATATTGATAATTGTTATGTCTTATTGGTGAATGGTTCCTTTTAACAGTTTATAATGTCCTTCCTTATCCCTTTGGATTAATTTAGTCTTGAAGTCGATTTTATTCGATATGAGGATGGCCACCCCTGCTTGCTTATGAGGACCGTGTGCATGGTATATTTTTTCCCATCCTTTCACCTTCAGTCTGTGTATGTCTTTTCCAGTCAGATGTGTCTCCTGGAGGCAGCATATTGTTGGATTTGTTTTTTTAATCCATGTTACCAGCCTATGTCGCTTTATTGGAGAGTTTAAACCATTAACGTTTAGAGTTACTATTGATGTATGTTTTGTACTTCCAGCCATGTTTGATTATTTATCTCTTTTTTTTAAAATTTAGTTTGTTTCTCCGTGGTTAGCTTTCCCCCCACCGTCTGTCCTTACTGAGGTACTTCCCACTGTTGGCTTTGGTTATTGTTATTCATTTCTTCCTCGTGTAGTGTTTTGCTCAAGATGCTTTGCAATGCTGGTTTTCTGGCTGCAAATTCTTTTAGCTTTTGTTTATCATGAAAGATTTTTATTTCCTTGTCGTACCTGAAGCTCAATTTTGCTGGATACAGAATTCTTGGTTGGCATCCATTGTCTTTCAGTGTTTGAAATACGTTGTTCCAGGATCTTCTCGCTTTCAGCGTCTGTGATGAAAAATCCGGTGTTAACCTTATTGGTTTACCCCTGAATGTAATCTGCCTCTTTTCTCTTGTAGCTTTTAATATTTTCTCTTTGTTCTGTATATTGGATATCTTCATAACAATGTGTCTTGGCGTTGGTCTACTGTGATTTTGTATGCTCGGTGTCCTGTATGCATCTTCAATTTGTATATCTGTTTCCTTTTTTATTTCTGGGAAGTTTTCTGTAATTATTTCATTTAGCAGGTTACTCATTCCCTTGGTTTGAATCTCTGTACCTTCTTCTATCCCGATGACTCGTAAGTTTGGTTTTTTATGTTATCCCAACACTGTTGGATGTTTCTCTCGTGATTTTTAACCAGCCTATCTGAGTTGGCTAGACTCTTTTCAAGATGATATATTTTGTCTTCATTATCTGACGTTCTGGCTTCTACTTGCTCCACTCTATTAGTGATACTCTCATTTGAGTTTTTAATTTGGTTTATAATTTCCTTCATTTCTAAGATTATTGTTTGATTCTTTTTTATAATCTCTATCTCCTGATAAAGATGCTTAACTTCTTCTTTTATCTGTTTTTGTAATTCATTCTCAATGTGTTCTTTCGCTGCTTGAATTTGCTGTCTTGTATCCTCTTTAAGGTTCCATTCCATCTGTCTAAGGTGTTCCTTGAGTTCTTTATATGACCATTTTTCTGATGACTCTAGGTCCTCCTGAATATTCAGGCTGCCCTGCATTGTTTGCACTCCTTCTCTTCCTTGCTTTTTTATGCTGCTCATGTTGCTTCTTGTTCTGTTTGACTGCTGAGTTACTGTTTACTCCTATAAATTTATTTGATGCTTGGGAGGAAAGGTATTAGAAGGGAATGGAGGAAGTCACTAAAGAGAATGAGAGTAAGCAGGTAGAATTCAAGGAAGGGGGAATTAGAAAATTGAAAAGAAATGTAAAGACAGAAGAAAAGAAGGAAAGAGGAAAAAAATAGAAAATTAAAAAGAATTTAAAGAAAAATAATAATAATAGAAATGAAAAATGAAATTAAAAAATAGAATAAAATAAAATAAAATAAAATGGATTAAAAAAAACATTTAAAAAGACAGCAAAAAAGAAAAAAAATTATAAATGCAGTCCTACAGTTCGATGAACTGTTCTTCCAGTAGATGGAGCTATGCCCACCGGGCCAAGTTTCTCCTCTCAGTAGGCGGGAGTCAATCCCTGTGCAGCAGTTCTTCCTCCTGGACTGGGCGCGTCTCCACTCCTGCTGTTCGCCGTGTGGGCGGGGCCTTTGCAGAGCCTGTCGGGGTCGTTTGCAGTGCTGGGCTGGCAGGTGGGGGGTGGTCGTTTGCAGCTCTGAACCGCCAGAGGCGGTTCACAGAGCCTGGCCGGTGGGGCCGGGCAGGCAGCGCCTGCTCCCACACTCACTGCAACGTGTGGGCGGCGGCAGCTGACGGCCACTCACAGAGCCAGGCCGGCGGTGGCCCAGGCATGCAGCGCCTGCTCCTAAGCTCCCTGCAACATATGGTCAGCAGCCGGCGGTGGTTCACAGAGCCGGGCCGGTGTGGGCCCAGGCAGGCAGCGCCCGCTCCTAAGATCGCTGCAACGTGTGGGCAGCGGCCGGCGGTGGTTCACAGAGCCTGGCCGGCGGGGACCCAGGCAGGCAGCTCCCGCTCCTAAGCTCGCTGCAACCTGTGGGCAGTGGCCGGCGGCGGTTCACAGAGCCTGGCCGGCATGGGCCCAGGCAGGCAGCACCCGCTCCTAAGATCGCTGCAACGTGTGGGCAGCGGCCGGCGGCGGTTCACAGAGCCAAGCCGGCGGGGGCCCAGGCAGGCAGCGCCCGCTCCTGAGCTCACTGCAACGTGTGGGCCGCAGCCATCTGGTGGCGGCCAGCGGCGGTTCACAGAGCAGGGCTGGCATGGGCCCAGGCTGGCAGCGCCCGTTCCTATGTTTGCTGCTACGTGTGGGCAGCGGCCGGCGGCGGTTCACAGAGCCGGGCTGGCGTGGGCCCAGGCAGACAGCGCCTGCTCCCACGTTCGCTGCAACGTGTGGGCAGTGGCTGTCCGGCGGCTGCCGGCTGCGGTTCACAGAGCCTGGCCGGCATGGGCCCAGGCAGGTGGCGCCCGTTCCTACGTTCACTGCCACGTGTGGGCAGTGGCCAGCGGCCAGCGGCGGTTCACAGAGCCTGGCCGGCGGGGGCCCAGGCAGGCAGCGCCCGCTCCTACGTTCGCTGCAACGTGTGGGGGCCGCTTGGCGGGGGCTGGCGGCGGTTCCCAGAGCCGGGCCGGCGGCGGCCCAGGCACGCAGCGCCCGCTCCTATGTTCACTGCAATGTGTGGGCTGCAGCCATTTGGCGGCGGCCGGCGGGACTGTGCCCCTGCTCTGCGTTGCCGAGATTAGTCGTCTGGGACAAGCTGACACCTTTAATTAAACTTACTAGTTCCCGGCAGGTCTCCTTTCAGCGGAATTTTGCTAGAAGTTTCTCAGCAGGACGCATGTAGGTGTATTGATGAGTGTCTCTGATCCCGTTAGTGCGGAGGCATTGAAAGTGCTGCCTCCTCGCCGGCCGCCATGTTGGGTCCCCCCTAACTGTCATTCTTATGTGAAGTGGCAACATTAGGAAATTAACAAACAGCATTTCATTTTTCTTTGGAAGAATTCCCATAATTAAGAGTGGAATCTAAAAAAGAAAACACACATTTTTCAGAGTCCTCTTGCTCTTATTTTAATTAAAAATGACAGCATAAATTTCAAACTAATCACATTATTTACTCTTAAGATAGTGATAAAATTTCTCTGCAAATGTATGCAGATCATTCATAAAAATTAATGATATGCCTGGACTTAGATACATCCTTTGTAAATATAAAAAGATAAAAGTAATAAGAGTGCATTTTATGAAGCTGTAATAAAATGATGAATAAATAAGGGAAATTAACAATATACTCTCTCAAATAACACCTTCATCCTGAGAGAAGTGTAGAACCTCATAACCCAGACTTTTGAAGAAGCAAAACAAAAATAAATGTGAACATAATAAAATAATGTGGGATATTTCTAGAGTGGTGTTTAGAGGAACATAATATGATATTGTTTATGTTGTTCAGAAAGAAATGGTAAAACATACTGAATTAAGTTTGTACTTAGATATCATCAAACAGGAGCAATGTCATGGGCCAGAAATGATGGGCAGGGGAAGTAATAAACCTGAAAGCAGAAATAAGATACTGAATAAAATTCTGGTAAACTCTATAGCTGATTTTTCAGAAAACTAACAACTGTTTGATTAACCAAGAAAGAAAAAGCACAGATTCATTAAATTAGGAATGAAACAGGAGAGTTGACAATAAATGTAAAAGATTTAGGAATTTGATGAGAAGCAATACTCTCCACTGCATGTTAATAAATCAAATAAATCAGAGTGGGAATGAATGACTCCCTGCAAAATTACAAAATATGAGACTCAGGCAATATTAAATAGAAAACATTAATATAGCAATATCAGAGGAAGAAATGAGGGAAGTCATTAAAGTCTTACTATGTAACCCACATAAGCTATGGTTGTTATCCCCAACAGATTAATAGAAAGATCCCAGACTTTTAGAAGAGTGTTAATAATTTTTTACTGCCTACTGGACTAGATACTTTACACACACACACACACACACACACACACCTATATTATATGTTCTGATCCATACATACATTTTATGTGGGAGTTATTAATAAAATCAATTTATAGCTAATATAGTAGGTCTAGAAAAGTTCAATGACTTGCCTGAATCACATAGCAAATAAGTGATAGAGCTGGGATTTGAATCCATATCTGTCTGGCTACAAAGTTCATAATCTTAGCCTGTTCTATAATTTCTGTCAGAATAAAAATGCCTCTCATAAGTGGTTCTTAATTTACATTTTGAGGAAATAGTGTCAATCTTCACATTTGGAAAAAGTATAAAGAAAGAAAATTATAGGCCAACTTTACCTATGGATATTCAATATTTATTAAATTTTAAATAAAAATAATTCCACTTAAAAATCTATCTCTAAGTGGAATTTCATCCAGGAGCACAGGATGATTAAATGATCATTATAATCATATTAATATGAAAGCAGTTAGTATAATATTTGTCTCAATAGATATTGAAATATCCAGAAAATGGAAACAACTATTCTTAGGAAATGTTTTGGCAACCTGAAAATGAGCTTAATTTCTAAATATTTAAATATAAAATCCAATACTACATATTACGGAGAAGAGAGTCTCCATAAAAATAGGAAAAATTATAAATGATAAATGGTAAAGTTCTAACATTTTAAACATTTTTACTAGAAATATGAGCCATAGCCATTAATAGGGAAAAAGAAATCAGATGAAGGCCATCAGCAAAGAAAGATAATCCTTTGTTCAACAGACCTTGCACCTCATATATGCTAGTCATTATGAAAGATAGTGAAGATGCACCCCAGAAAGACTGTGCAGATCTAGGGCATAAGATCATTATATGCTAGTTGATATAAATGAGCTCAGCAACATTATGAAATCCAAGGCACATTAACACATGTTCCTACTGGCAAACATTTGATGAATATCTTGAGGAAGGTAATTCATTTGCAGTGGAGACAGAATACATTAAATACTTGGACATTATTTTAATTAGTGACATGAGATTTATTTAAATAAAATTATACAATCCTATGGGAGGAATAACATACATTAAATAAATGGAGAGATACTTTGCTTAAATTGAAAAGGCAAAACGTGGGAAAAAAATTTTACAGTATTACCTGAGTTCATGTATAGTGTCAGTATATTACAATTAAAGACTCAGTGGAATAACTGATGAGATGTGACAAATTGTTGGCATAATTCATCAAGAAAAATAAGGCAGGAATACTCATTTTAACATTGATCATTAGAAGTTATACTTTGACAGGTATTTATTCTACTATGAGTTAGTTAGTCTCTTGTTTATATATCCACCCAATTCCTAGTCCTGTGCCTACCTCATAAAAGTACCTATAAATATTTGGGTGAGAGAAATGAATCATTATTGTAGGACTTTGAAAATGGCCTTAAGAACTAACTAGTGGCTTTCTCCAAAACATCAGAAAATTGATGAGTCGCAACATCAGAGACTTGCCTTCATTTTTAATCAAGTAAGACATGAAAGATCGTAGAAACAAGGAAATGTTCCTGGATGTAGGATTTTCTTGGTGACATTTTGAGTCAATAAAGGAAATACCTGGATTTTTTTCCTCAGCATATGGAGGACTTGGGTAGTGTCACCACAATACTTGGGAGCTCTCACTAATTATCATCTTCCTAAAGAAGGGTGAGAAGTTTGACCAAGGGTACCAGTCTGCTTTATCCTTGCTTTCTACTGCTTCTTGGAGTCTGGCCTCGCCTATTTCTCTGATGTAGAAAACTCTTAATTTTCTGGGGACTGTCTCTGGGGGCAAATCTTTCTCAAGTGCCCATAACAAACATGTCTTCCCTTTCTTTGCACCTATGCAATAGTTCATTTGTTCAATGAAGGACTTCAAGTAGGTCATGGTGAAACTTGTTCAGGCTTGTCTTCCCCACCAAAATCCTCAAAGGTGGGATTAAGGCCTTCTTTTTCCTATTCCCCACAGCATCAGTTCCTCACTGGGCTGGCTATCAAAACACAGAGGAGCCTTTAAAAAAGACATAAATCTCTGACCTTGATCATTCAGATTACATAGATCTGGAGGCATAGTACATGATGAATATATTTCATGTTATTACATATTAAATAAATTAGATATTTTATTATATCACTTAACATGCAATTGTTTAAATTATATATGTATATTTGTGTGTCTGTGTATGTATGTTTGTTTATGTATTTATTTCTGTGATTATTTTGCTGAAGAACCAGGTTTGGGAAAAAAACTACTTCATAGCATCAGATAGAGTACCTGCCTAGAGGAGTCCTCCCCCAAAGTTACTGAATGAAGAGATTAAATTAGGCAAAATGTTTAGACTGGTCTACTAATGCAGGTGTTGGAATACACTACAGTGTGTCTAGTAAACACTTCTGGTCTCTGATCATCATTATCATTGTTATAACAGTTATAGAGCATTTGCTAATTTGTACTAGAATGTTAGCAGGAGAGTGTACCTCTGTATCCCCCAGTGACTAAGAAGTATAGTGTCTCACACACATTGGGCACTCAACTCTTTATTTGGTGAACGAATACCATATTTTTATTCTCACAGTGACCTAATAAGATGGATCCTCTTCTTATCTTTTCATAAATGTGGAAGTTGAAGTAGGCTGCTCCGTTCAATATGTTATAGCCTGTGAGCATGGAGCTGCAATTTTTCCCATGGTTTTTCTATGTCAAAGCCCAATCCTCTAATGGGCCATCCAGCAGAATGAGGCCTTCTATCCTATGGACTAGGCAGGGGCCAGGTCAAGAAGGCCATGGATATAGACAGCAGACACACCAGGCAGGATGGCACTGGTGAGAATAATTAGTGGAAAGGCCTTGGAGAAAATTCAGAGTAGGGGATCTAGAGAGCCAGGTGGGCTCTGGGATAGACAGCAGGGAACTGGGGTAGAACATGTAGAACTGCAGTCCTAGTAAGGGCTAAAAGTATTCATTCCAGGCCTTTAGAGATCAGAAAAGAATAAGACAGTAGCATAGTCCTGAAGAATTGGGGAACATACTATGTCTTGGATACAGAGAAAAAAGATGAGAAGCCAGTTAGTATAAGTACTTATAATGTGCTATAAGTACATTTCTTATCCTGATTTGTCTGTGAGGAAACATAGTTACTGTGTTTAGGGGATTACTCTATGAAGCAAGGATAAACCCCTGCAATCAGAACTAGAGCCCAGGACAAAGGCAGTACCAACATCCCTGGTACTGATGCTGAGTTTCATAAGCTACTGTGTGCATAGTAGTCCTTGACTGAGTATAGGATGGGACAAAGGCTTTGAGTTCAGGCTAAGGAACTGCAGAGATGGAGAGAGAAGTAGATTCAGGGCAGAGAGCTGAGGGGCTCCTTCAAAGCAGGTTGAGGACTTAGGGTCATGAAACCCTGTGCCAAAGTGAAAGGGGATTTCAGGGCTGAGAATTTTAAAAAGTTCCTGGTGTGCCATGGGATGGTGGGGTTATGACTACAGGCATGCTCTCAGCATCCCCTTGCATTAGGGAAAATGGCTCCTGCTGGCTCACTTGCTCATGAAATGTGGTCATATATCTTGAAATTTCCAACTCCTCCTTGAGCACAGCTTCCCAATGATGTACTTAAAAATGAGTTCAGGTGTGTTGGGCATGTTTTCCCCCTAAGTTCTCATAACTTCCAGGAATGCTAACCCTGGGTTTCCTGTGGCTAGCAGCCTTAGGTGTTTCCCTCACAATACCCTGTGCAATTGGCATTCTGTGCTAAGTACCATGATATGAGAAGGTTTGGGAAATGTCACTGAAGTCTCACTCCATGTCAGCCTCTTTCAGTGCTGTACAATGTCCTCTTTCATTTCTAGAAAAAAAAAAAGAGTAGCGATTTTCAACCCTTTTCTACTCCAGACCTTTTAGTGATAAGAACCACTGCCATGATAAAGGTATCCGACCCAGTTCTGATTCTCATGATGGGCAGGCTGTGTTCTGGATCTTCCCAGGGTTGCATATAGTTTGAAAATGCACCTCAGGTGACTGAAATGCCTTCCTTAGGGGGCATGTTCCTATCCCTTGTGAATTAGTACTTCCAGATACGAAGAACTTTCCACCCACTTCCTCTGACTGGGTAGCATTGTCATCTCCAAATTATGAAAAGGAAGCTGAGGCTTCAGCTATTCAAGGTTCTCACAGAGAGTGCAGGAGCCCATAGTAACACCTGGGTCTTCTGACTCCAAGTCCAGTGCTTTGTTTGTGGCACTGTGCCCACCCCTAATATTAAGATCAGTACCTAGGAAGACAATAAGCAGGTCAAAAATCAGGCTCATGGACATGCTGTATGTGATGAGGGAGGCAGTACTCAAACCATGGTGCGTGCATGAGGGTGTGAGTATGGTATTGGTTGGAGCTGGGGGTGATGAGCTGTGAAATGAAGAGGTTGAGAACCCACAGCCTGGAGTGTGGCTCAGCTAGCAGACCCCTGGTTAAGCTGTGTTCACAGCTGATATTTGAATAGAGAAAGACTGGGAAATAGCTCTTAGAATTCAAGGCCTGGTAGATGACCCTTCCCAGTAAGTAGAAGGGCCAGGTTGGACTGTCCTGCTGACATCTTTCATCCACACCTGTCTACTACAGAACAGCTCCCCCCAGCGGTTATTTTTCTTCTGAAGGGCCATGCCTGTGACTTAAAGTGCCAAGGTGATTGTTGAATGCTGGCTGGTATAGCCTAATGTCACATTAAAAATACAAGCCAGCTAAGCCTATTCATTCAAGCAGAATTTATCTACTACAATTTCTGGGCAAGCCCTCTGTGCTGGGTGTTCAGTATCCATAGATGTATGAGCCTGTCCGCAGCAAAGTTGCTCTCTTGTGTCTCAGACAGATAATTCCAATCCAGTGTGATTAATGCTTTGATAGGGGCATGGCTGGAGTGTAAATTGGGGTAAGGGTGCATAGAAGAAAAAGGTTCAAATTCCCTCCAAGTATTCTCTTGGCAAGTGGAAGATCTGGGAAGGTTTCCTACAGGAGAGGACTCCTGAGCTTAATTTAAAAGATAAGGACTTACTCAAGTAGGAGAGAGAGGGGAGGGTGTTATAGAGTAGGGGTCTCCAAACTTTTTCTATAGGTGGCCCATAGTGAATATTTTAGGCTTTGTGGAGCAATACATTGTCTTTTTCAACTAATCAAGTGTACCTTGTAGTGCAACCACCACCATAGACTAAATATAAACAAATGATTGACTGCTGAAGAATGCTCTGCCAAATAAGGTATAAGTACATTTCTTATCTCCATTTGTCTGTGAGGAAACAGGAGCTCATAGGGGTTAACTGAATTGCTCTAGGCCAAACAATTGCCTGTGTGTTCAGTATCTCATATGAACAGATAAAGAAGCCCAGACACGCAAGTATCCTGCCACTAATAGTAAGGGTCAAGGGTACATGTGAAATATGGCATGTGGGTAACCTGGAAGAAGTGCGCTTGTACTGTGCCATGAGAACCAGGACTAGTCCTGGTATTCTGGACCTATTATTACTCTGTAGCCTATCCTTTCCTCCTAACAGGCTACCCATTTCCAAGGTCTTGGCCCTGAAGCATTGTGGTTTGTTTCAGCCACATGTCTTCATCTATACTACCTCCCCAACACAGGTCTGGCACTGAGCAAGTGCCCAGCTCACATTTGCTTCATCAGTTTATGTAGCATTCAGTATATTGGCACTTCCTCAAAAGGAAAAAAAATATTTTTCATTCTTCACTTATTATTATTTTTTTAAATGAATGGAAAGTGGAAGATGACAAAGTCCATAATTTTGCAAGCTGAAAAAAGAGCTGAACATCTTTTGGTTGCCAAATTTTTTTTGCTGGTGTTAGGGACAATAGACTCCCCCGCCCCCCTTTTTGTGGATCAAATTGAAGATATTTATGAAATAATCAGTCCTAAATATGAATATGCCCATAGGGAGACTGTTTCTAGGGAGATTTAAAAATACCCCTGAAGTCAGATGTGTAGGCATTTCTAGTTTTGCAACTTCTCCTCTTGCTTCCATGATGGATTTTAGTTGATTGGGCCCATGGGCCATGTCACAATCACCTTGTCTTCATAATTAAAAAAATTAAAAGGTTTTACTTTCCTGTCTCAGACAGAAGGATGAATCTTGTGTCATGTGATTTTTGTGTTTGGACTGCCCATTTGGAGCCTTAGAATGTGTTTGCTGTCCATGCAGCTGGGATGGGAATCAGCAGTATTACCCTCTTCCCAGAGGAAGCGCACAGGAGAGTTCCCATTTAGAGGCCTAGGATGGTTGTGCTCATCTGTAGCCCATTTTCAGCCCTCCCTTCACCCCCAGCCCAGGTTTTCTTCCATATAACATTGGTGTTTTCTGGCTTGATTGTAGTAATAATATCAATAGTTTACTAAATTCCACCTCTGGACTAAGCTCCATATAAATGTGTTTTAAGTTGAGCCTCAGGAAGACCTTATAAGGAACTTGATGGTATTCTTATTTTCCAGATGAGGAAAATATAGCTAGGGTGGCTGAGAGCAGAAGCTACAGAGCTTTGGTTGGACCTACCATTGTCTAACTTCAGAACTTGTGGTATTTTCATTTTGGTGGTGAGCCTGCTTGTGGAGGGAAGGAAGTCCCTGTGCTTGCTTGTAGGCCCTGTATTGCAAAGTGGGTATGATCTGGACCCCCAGAATTGTTTGTGAGGACTAAAGGCCTGGGAAGGGGACTGGGTGATGTGGAGAAAAAAAGACTCAGAGGGAAGTAATTGTTCAGCTATCATTATCTCATGGGCTTTCCCTATGAAAATATTTCTATGTTCTTTTATAATTGTTTTGTTTACCTCCTATTCATCCCATTGATGAGGGAGAAATTAGTACCTTACAATTATGAGAATGGCCTAAAACATGTCAGCTGACAGTGGACAGATAAAATTGGCCATAGTTTCTTAGTCTTTCATACCCACAGCCCAGGGAGGAGGGTACCTCATGCCATGCAAAGATACACAAGGGTTGCAAATGTGAACAAAGTGAGCCAGCAGGAGCTGTGAGAGGCAGGCTTTGTAGCATCAGAGGGTGGGGTGCCCTGGTTCCCTGGGACGGTGTGCTTGACTTGTTGGAATGATTCCACATGCTGGCAGGAAACTGAAACTCACTATTCGTGTATAAGTAAGAATAGTATCTTGTCCACTTGATAAGGAGGATTGTTTGACTAGGCGACCTTATCCAAAGAAGCAGTGTGTGGAGGGGAAATTATGGTTAGAGCACTTGAGACCCTCCTGATTTTGCAAAGAAGCATATAGTGTTGGGCCTTAATTTTAGACCTTATATTGTATATATTCAGCACATGTTTTGGTTTTTATACACAATACCTTTATTTTATTTATTTATATGTGGTGCTGAGGATCGAACCCAGGGCCTCTCACATGCTAGGTGAGCGCTATACCGCTGAGCCACAATCCCAGCCCCTCAGCACATGTTTTAGCCAGCTATTTTGCTGCTATGACTAAAGGACCCAACCAGCACAATTGTATGGGGAAGAAAAAATTTATTTGGGGGCTCACAGTCTCATAGGTCTCAGTCCATAAGTGGCTGGTTTCATTCCTTGGGGCTCGAGATGAGACAGCACACCATGGTGGGAGAGTATGGTGGAAGGAAGCAGCTCACACTGTGATCAGAAAGGAGAGAGGTCTTACTCTCCAGATAAACATATACACCCTAAAGCCATGCCCCACTTCCCACCTCCTCCAAGCTGCACCCTACCTGCCTTCAGTTACCACTCAGTTAATCCCTGTCAGGGCATTAATTCAATGTATTGCTCCCACAAAGCCTAATCTTAACCTAATTCACTGATTAGGTTAAGACTCTCACAACCCAATCATTTCTCCTCTGAACCTTCTTGCATTGCCTCACATGTGGGCTTTTGAGGGACACTTCACATCTACACCATATTTATTCAACACCCATTGTGTGCTGAGAACCTTTCGTAATGTTAGAGATGCATGGCAAAGCAGACAGTCTCTTCCCTCAAGGAGCTGATATTCTAATGCAGAACACACACCATGACAAGTATATAATATTAGAATGTGACAAGGAATAAAAAGGAAGGAAACTTGAAGGGGGCACCATGAAGGAACAAAAAAGAAGGTGGGGGAGAGTGCCTATGGTGCTGTTTCAGCTAGGAAAGGTCTCTTCAAAGATGTGACATTTAAGTTCAGACCTTAATATATTGAGTGAGCCATGGTGAACAACTGGGCAAAAGCATTCCTGGCACAGAGTAGAGTTGGGTCAAAGTGTCCATGCTCAAGACCTGCTTGTTGTGCTTGAAGACCAGCAAGGCAGCATCATGGGGGGAGTGAGCAGAAGACTGGAAGGAGATAAGGTGTGAGAGGTAGGCAGGGGCCAGATCCTATAGGGTTTTGTAAGGAATAGGAAGTATACCAGGAATTTAAAAAATTTCAATAAGAAGACTTTAGAGGATTTTGAGTGGAAAAGTGACATCATTTTTTTTTTTTTTACATCCCTGGGTGGACTCGAAAAAGTGACACAATTTTGACTTTTTAAAAAGGATCAGTGCACCAGGTTTGGTGGCACATGCCTATAATCCCAGCAGCTGTGGAGGCTGGGGCAGGAGGATTGTGAGTTCAAAGCCAGCCTCAGCAATAGTGAGGCCCTAAGTAACTGAGTGAGACCCTGTCTCTAAATAAAACACAAAATAGGGCTGGGGATGTGGCTCAGTGGTTGGGTGCCTCTGAGTTCAATCCCCAGTACCAATAAAAAAAGATCAGTGGGTATCCTACTGAAAATATACTTTAGGAAGGCAAAGGTAGGAGCAGGGGAAAGGTGGCTGAGACCTGGATAGAGGTGGTGAGAAGTGATTAGTGGAGGATAGTGGTTCTAACCGAGGGTAATATCCCTCTTTCCTAGAAACATTTGGCAATGTACAGAGACATTTTTTACTTCCACAGTTTGTAGGTAGGGTTGCTACTGTTATCTAGTGGGTGGAGGGCAGGGATGCTACTAAGCATTGTACAGTGTACAGAACAGCACCCCCACCAACAAAGTATTATCTGGCTCAAAATATGAACAGCATCCAGATTGGAAAATGTTTCCCTTAAGATGCATGTTTGAAGATTGAGCTGACAGGATTTGCTGATGGGTTGGACATGGATGTAAGAGAAAGATGATGCCAGGAATTTTGTTCTGAGAGTCTGAGATAAGGAAGCCTGGGTAGTGGGGGTGGGGAGGTTTGGATAGGAGTAATCAAGTATTCAATTTTGAACATGATACATTTGGGGAGGCTGTTATGTGTCTAAAGTTTCTTTAGAGGAGACTGTGGAGTAGCTAAAGAAGGAGAATGGGAATCAAGAGACTACTGGTCACAGAAGTCATGTCCAAGAAGTGTTTCAAGTGTCAAATGCCACAGAAAGATTGAATGAGGTAGGGATTGAGAACTGCCTATTAGATTTTGCAGTGGGGAAGTCAGTAATGATCATGATCATGGCTCATGACATCCACAGTGCCAGTGGGGTAGTTGGATGAAAACTTACTTGGAAAAGGTACTTGAATTGAAATGTGCCTCCCTATGATTTTAACCAACAGCTTTATTCTTGGTGGCTCTGTAAGATTATGGAGAGGCTCGACATTTACAAATTATGGTATTTACTCCTCAAATAACTCCATACCAACATTGATATCTCCTATTATTGAGAATGGTCTTGAGACTTTTTATTAGTCATGTTTTTTATTTTCTGATTCTTTGACATCTTGGGAACTTGATGACCCTGGTGGGACTGTCCCTCGTCGTGTTAGCTACTTAATAGAGATGGTGAAGAAGCCTACTTTGAGTGTACATCTTATATTTCCCTACCTCAACAACCTCCCTTTTCAAGCTCTTAGACTCTGGGCTGTTATTACCCACCCCCACCCTTGTCAGACAAGCAGGGACAAGAGCTCTTATACTCCAGAACCCACTGAAGTTCTACAAACTAGCCATTCCTAAGCCTGCTTACCTTGCCTCCCCTATTCTTCCTGGGGAAGTCACAATTAAGGTTCTTGCTCACATTTTCTTTGACTCCCACTGCCTCCTTACTAACCCTGGTGCTACCCCGTGTGGCCCTGCATGGTGTGGAGAGCCTCCTACTCCTAAGGGGTTGTAAGTAGTACAGTAAACTCTTTCATTTCCATGTTGGTGTACCTTGCCATACCTGATTAGAACAAATTCTGGATATGATTGCAACATGCCTGGAATGAGGACTGCTTTGCCCATGACCACACAGGTGCTGGTGAAGCCACTTCTTCCATCCCAATTTCTCAAAGCAGGATCCATGCTCTTTCTTTTGCTTTGTAGACATGCTTATTTTACAAATGCCCTGCAGATGTTGGTCTCACAAAAACACCCAAAGCATTTGAATCCTGTCTGATCTTCTCATGGAGAATGAGAATTGGTAACTCATTTTCTGACAGGCTCTATTGATAAGAATAGAAAGAAATGTAATAAATTATAGTGATGTCAGAATCATAACATTGGAAGCCCTTAGGGGGAATAAAAACAACAATAAATGATTATATGCTTCTCCCCATACCACTTGCTACTATAAAATGGTCCTGTTGCAAGCAGAGAGTCATCCTTACTTGTCAGGAGAGTGCCACCTGAAATTATTAGTGAGTAAGGTTATAATTGTACGTTTCTGGTTTAAAAATGAGTAATATGCTTGTCATTTTTCCCTGCCTCCTCTGCCTTCATTAGTCATCTGTTTCAGTGGTGGATCTGGTTGTCAGTTTAGGCTTGACTTAAGTCTGAGGATAGGGAAGCAGGGGTTTAGATTCTCTGGCTGGCCCACAACCCACAGGGACATGTAACCGCATGTGGGAATATCCCAAATTAACTGAGATCAGGGCCCAAAGAGACCTCCTGGGGAGACCTCTCAGGGGCCTACAGCAGGAGGCTTGAAATTCTTTTTCTTTTGGTAGAACCTATTATAACTGCATGGTAGTTTAATAAAGGATATAGATAGGGAGACTTAAGAAATCTTGTGGCTCTGTAGGGGCCATAGTGTGTTGAGTAAGAACATGAACTTAGGAGCCAGACTGAATTCCAATCCCAGATCTTCTTCCTATTGGTTGTGGGACCTCGGACAAATTATTTAACATCTCTCAACTTCAATTTATTCATCTATAAAAATATAGGTTATGGTACCCACCTTGTAGTGATGATGTGCAGATGAAAAGAGTTAGTATACAAGAGGTATGATAATACAGCAAGTAGGAAGACAGTGGGGAAACCAGACTGCCTATGTTTGAATCCTGACTTGAGTCTTTAGTAGTTGTGGGGCCTATGGCAAATGCCTTCGCCTCTTCTTGCTTCATTTACTGTATCTGTAAGATGGGGATGATGATTATGATAGGGTTATTGCCAACATTCAATGAGTTCAACTATGTCAAGTGATTGAAAGAGTACCTGCCATATGGAAGGACTACATAAATGTTTGTGATGATTGCTATTGATCATTTATATCAGTAGCCAAAGGCAGCATGGGCTTGAAGAGTTGCAGACACAGTGTGCTTCAGAGTTCAGAGGAACAAGTGCATTCTGGGAACTGGGGCCTCCTGGAAGGCATTGCAGAGATAGTAGGCACCCAGGACACACTTGATATATTGGAAAGCAGTTTGGCTATGGGCCTAAGTTTGGATTCCTGCTCAGCCACTTGTTGGCTGAGTGATCTTGAGCAACTTACATCATCATTCTGTGCTTCAGTTTCTCTAACTGCAAAATGGGTATGAGAGTGAATCCTTGGGAGACTTAGGCAAGGTAGTACACATAAATTGTCTTGAATAGTACGTGACACAGTGGTTAGTAGATGGGGATATTGTTTACCAGTTGCTGCTTATCCTCACAATTGCAGTAAGTGCAAGTTGTAACTCTCTGGAAGAGTTCAAACTGCCATTGTGAAAGGTAGGTAAGGACTTAGGTGTTCTGAAAAGGAAAGGTTTATATAGTGGCAAAGACAGGAAGGCAAGAAGCTCCCAGGGAGTTCTGGTGGCGATGAACAGACAAGTTTGGATCCCGTGGAAGGTTCCTGTAGTGGGAGATGTGGTTTAATGTAGGGATAGAAGGGTATTGGATGTTGAGGTAAGGAATTTGGTTTTGATTTTGCTGGCCATAGAGGATATAAATCATTTAGTAGGGAAAGGAGGCTTCAAATAAGATTCTGTTGTTTGACCTCAGTGTCAAAAGTTGTAAGTCTAGAGTAGGTCTGAGACTCCTCCTCCTTTGTAGATTCTCCCAATTTCCAGTACATACTTGGCCTTGCAGGATGCCTGCTACCTTCTCCAGGAAGCCTTCTCTTGTTGTTCCAGCTGCCATGGGTAGTCCTTTCCTCCTGTGGCCCCTGTAGGACTCTGTAACCTCCAGAAACTTTTATTCCAGCATATCTGGTGAAAAATTGTTCATTGTCTCTTCGATCCCTTACCAAGCTGGAGTGTCCCTAGAGGACCTAGACTGTGCTTTGTGATTCTCTACACCTAATTATCCCCTACTCCAGCCCTAGCTCAGTGCCTTGTACCAAGGAGATGATATGAAGATCAGGCAAATGAGGAAGCCTGAGAAGGGATACTTCATGGACTAAATGATGGGTAGTGATTGAGGAAGGGTAGGGAACTCAACATCCAGGTCCTGAGCATCAGGGAGGTATCACCTCAGGCATGGGTGGGATGTAGAGTGTGTGAGTGGTGGGGTGGTGAGTGATTTGCTCTCTTCTTATCACTATTGTGCTTCATCTAAAAATTAATGATAGAAATAGAACTTAACTGAGAGGGTTATATGCCTTTCTGGACACTAATAGCCTCCTTGGAAAAGGGAGGAAACACCTCCTTCAGTGCATCTAAGAATACCTGGAGATTGGAACAGTGGTTTTCATACTTTTCAAAATGGCTGAATCCTTTATTCAAATGAAAAATTTTAGCTAAGGCCAATAGATGCATGCAATCATGGATACATGAATAGATGATTGGATGAAAAGATGGGCATATAGAGAATAAAGAGATATGGAAGATTGCCTGGACAAGACATATTCCTTCTTGACCTTGATTTCCTCCTCTGTACCATAAGAGGAAGAGCTCAATTAGGGTTTCTCAACCATTGGTATTTTGGATTGGTGAATTCTTTGTAGCATGGGACTATCTAATGCATGTTTAGCAGCATCCTGGCCTTTACTAACTAGATGCCAGTAGCATCCCTTCCTCAGTTGTAACAATCAAACTTGATTTTGGATATTACTAAGTGTTGTGGGAGGAGGGGCAATATCACCCCCAGTTGCAAATCACTGGGCTAAATGATCTGTCTGTGGTACTTTCTGTCCTAAGAGGTCCTTAGCACAGTATCAGGCACATCTTAAGTTCTTACTTAATGGTAGTTGTTCCTATTCTGTTTCCTTTCAAAAGTCCTTATTGTTTGGCTATTACTCATCTAACACTGTGGCTGATAATTTTAATGTCCAAGTTGGTAGAATATCTCATTAGCAGTCTCCAGGGAAGTCTAGCCATGGGTAATCAGGTGGTTGCCATGGCGGAGACGGGAACATGGTCACTCTGTACCACTCTCCTTCCTGCTTGCATGTTCTTCAATTTGGCCTTTCCTTTGCTCAGTAACAATCCCCCTGGTGTTCTTTTCTTTCTTCCTGGTTAGCAAGACACAGTGAAAATAGACTTTTTTCATGCTCCCCTTTATCCTTTCTTTGCCAACTAGAAGCAACAGGATCCAACCTCTAGAACAACTTCTGATATTACATTAGATTACTTTCACAGAAATAAGCTTTTAGCTTTGCAATAAGAAGACATATGTGCCTTTTTATATTAATATTCATATTCTTTTTCAAGATTCAAAAATATGCCAAAACAATATTCATGGGAAGAATTCAACTACCAGAATAGACAAAGCTGCAATCGAATTATTATAGTCTGTTGTATATTAATTACTCAAAACAAGTTGGTCTTTTGGGAAAAATTAGAAATATTTGTTTCTGCATTTTCTTGATCTAGAAGGAAAAGTACTGATGGAAAAAAAGTATGCTAGAAATGAACAAAATAAATTAAAGATATTAATCCTAGTGCCATAATATGAGCATCCCACTATTTTGGAACTTGTGCATTTTTAATGAAAATTAGCAATGATCACTCATCCTATATTCCTTGTTAAGATTTCAGAGTTACCCATGATCAGAATATGGTTGCTTTTGTTAGTTTGCAATGCAAATTGAGAGGTTTTTCTTGTATGAAGTACTGTGACATAAAAATTTGGGGCCACTTCCTTTTAGTCTCTGGCATAGGATTTGACACCTAGTAGGTGCTTAACAAACGTTTGTTGAGCTGTTATTAACAATTGATTCTGGAGTAAACTCATTAAAGTACCTTCTGCATGAGTTCTTAAAGTGGGAATTATCTAAAAGATTCATTTTATATCATACCATATTCATTGAATCATTTATTTAAAAATATTTATTAAGTTCCTGTTATGTGCCAGGCATAAACTACATGATGGTAAACTAAACAGACAGTCTCTAAAGTCATAGAGTTGATATTTCCAGTTGAGAAAACATCAAAAGGACAAAAACACAGAGAAATAAACAATTTAATGAAAACTGTTAAGCATTACTACAAAAGAAACAAATATTTGAGCTGAGAACTTGTGTCAGAATAATCATTCAACTCAAAATAACAGGAAAAACTCTCAAAGTATGTATTTCCCACATGACATAAGTATAGGGGTGAGCAGTTCAGGGTGGCGGTGGTTCCATAATGTCATCAGGATACAGGCACCTTCTAGCTTTCTGCCCCTCTAGTTTCTCCAGAATTAGAATAGGGCTTCCATCTTAAACTCACTTCATGGTCTGAAATGTCTGCTGGCCTTTCGGTCAGGCAGGAGGAGGAAGAGGGAAAGAAATGGAGGAGACAAAAGGGCTTGCCTCTCAGCTAAGTCAGGCCCTTTGAAGAGCAATCCTTGCAAGTCTTACCCAATAACTGGACTGCTATTTATATGTCAGTTACAAATGTGGTTGGGGCATGCTTTCTTTTCTGTTTTGGCTAGATACCTGGTTATACTGAATAAAATGTCAGGATGTGAAGAATAGGGACAGATGGTTACATTATTGACACGGGGAAGTCTGGGAAGAATATGTTTTGGGGGAAACAGCCAAGAGTTCAGTTAGGGTCATATTATTTTTGAGATGGCTGTGAAACTTCCGGTGGAGCTTTCAGGTTGACATACTACTACTTCTCATGTCAACAGCAATATTTCACAAAAGAACTTACAGTTAGAAGGAGGAGCTCAGAGATTTAATGTGAAATTGTATTTGTATAACACATACACTTTTAACAGATTGTATTTTATGTATGGCTAAAAATAGCAAAGTTTTATAGACCAACTGGCTCTTTTTTCCTGCCTGCCTTCCTTCTCTCTTCCCTCCTTCCTCTTTTCTTCCCTGCTTCCTCTAGGTACTGGAGATGGATATTAAGAATAAAACAAGAAAGATATGGTGGCACATGCCTGTAATCCCAGTGGCTTGTGAGGCTGAGGCAGGAGGATTTCAAGTTCAAAGCCAGCCTCAGCAAAAGTGAGGCCCTAAGCACTTGACCTGTCTCAAAATATAAAAAGGGCTGAGGATGTGGCCTAGTGCCTTTGAGTTCAATCCCCAGTACTGCCCCCACCCAAAAGAACAAAACAAAGTTCCCTGTTCTAATGTAAGGCATTCTAGTGAGGTAGATAGACAAGTAAGAACTGACAGAAAAATAAATAGCTTATGTAAGTCCTGTTCTACATAAGATTGAGAAAACATCACAGCCACTATAACTATGAATTTCTATTGTCTTCAGTTTTCCATCAGTGGCTTCATTGAACTCTCATAGCAGTCTTGTAAGGCAGACTTCATTTTCTCCATTGAACAGATGAGGAAACAAAAGCTCAGAGAGGATGTTAGGTAAGTTCAAACACTTGCTTAGGTGTCACCTTCTCCAATCCCAGTCACAAGACAATGAGATCCTCATGAGCAGGGACTGATTGTATTGCATCCGATTGCCCAATCTCCTGATCCAGGGCCTAGCATTCCATCTGTACCCAATAAAATGTGCATATGTTGAACAGATATGGCTTAGCTGGTTCACATTCCTAGTATTTAATTGTTACAACTAGGTTTGAATCCATCCAGATCTATTGGCCTATCTTCTTTTGTACCATGAACAGTTGTCCTGATTCATTTATCTTATAAACCTAGAGTTTTAATAATAATATTTTCCAAAATTTTAAATAATTGTATTTTCCAAAGCACAGCCAGTTCTCTTTTTGGCTTAATGGAGTTTGTTTACTTCAAGGCAAAACAACCCAGATCATTTACAGCAAATCTTTCTCTATAGAGGGAATTTTTCTGCATTTCATTCCCTTTAGTAAGCCAACTTCCAGTTAACCAGGCCCTGAGGCCTTGGAAGGAGACTTGAGCTCTCATTTCAGAGTACTCATGATTAAGTCACTTGATGACTTACTTGCCATCCAAGGCTGTAAGGACATTAATCATTTAAATTAAGTGGGTGTTAAGAGAATATGAAGTCAGTTTTGCTTTGCCTAAAGACACCAGAGAATCTGAGAATATTAGAGCCAGAAGGAGAAGGGCCCTTAGTCATCCCCAGTTCAGTCCCCCTAATTTTCCGGAAGAGGAAGTGGAGTAACTGGAGATTCAGAGTAGCAGAGGCATTTGGCTAGGTCAAGCCATTTAGTGGGCCTGTCTTCTGCCTCCCACTGCAGGGCTCTTTCTACTTTAGCATGCTGTCACTTAATTTAACATGTGAAAGGCATTCTCACCAAGTGTAAGGAATTGTGAATGGGCTTTTACTAAAGAGTAAAGAAGTAGTTCATTAAAATGTAACCTTGTATTTTAAATAATAGACCAAATATAATCAACCCCCAAGCCTGGTTTGCAGTGGCAACATCTGCTATTGAATATGGAATGGTTATATATTTTTAGTACTGTTTTCTCCACCTCTGTAACCTGCTACCATTGCAGAGTGCACAAAGAGGGAAATATAATTTTCTTTGTAATTCCTGAAAAGAACATGAATGATTCTGACAAGGTAGGAGTGTCATGTAGTTGAGAGAGCATAGAGCTTTGTTGTTTCCAAATCATGGCTTTGCAATCTACTAGTTTTTAAGTCTTTGGAAAGAGCATTCTCAGAGATGTTGGAGAACCTGGTGTTCAGCTCTAGAATGTGACAGAATTCTACTCTGTGGATGAATCTAGACAGTGATTTTGATAATTTGGAACAGTGTTGATAGAAACATTCCTTCAGTAAAATGGCCTGTAGTTGGCATTAATGTGAGCATTTGTCTTTTTAATTTTTGATGTGTTACTACTATTAAAGAAACCACTTTAATCTTTGTTTTCTGGAATAGGAACTGGTCTAAATGAAAAGAAATACATAGGCATGCATGCACATACACATAATTAATGCATGAAACACATATTGTGCTTACTATGCATGAGGTACTATTCAAGGTCCCTGGGATGCAGGATGCATTCTAGTGGAATGATAGGAAAGATAGGAGAAGGAAAATAAGCAGAATGAAAAGGAGAAGGAGTGCAAGTGCAATGATACTGCCATTTACCTGGTACTCGCTATGGGTCAGCCATGAGCAGGTACTATAAGCACATTGTCTCACTGTATCCTGACTAATTTATGTGGGTCCCATTACAGCCTCCCTCTTTCAGTGAGGAAATGGGACCCCAGTAAATGGAAACAATTTGTCCAGGGTTACATGGCTAGAAAACAGTAGAGCTTGGAATTGAATCCAGTTGTAACTATCTCCAGGACCTAAGGTTTTAGCAAAATTAAATGGGTATTCAAAAGGCATTATAATGCTTGCTGCAGTGGTGCACACTTGTAATCCCAGTGACTCGGGAGGCTGAGGCAGGAGGATTGCAAGTTTGAGACTAGCCTCAGCAACTTAGTGAGACCCTATTTTAAAATAAAAATAAAAGGGGTTGGGGATGTAACTCAGGTGTAAAGTGCCCCCAGGTTCATTACCCAGTACCAAAGGGAAAAAAAGGAAAAAAGAAAAAAAAAGGCATTATAGTGACTTGCTAATGGGTATAAAATTTTTTTGGGGTGGGGGTGAGGTGAGAAGAATAACTTAGATTGTGATGATGGTCACACAACTGATTTTCTTAAAATAAAAAGTGTCATTGAATTGAATACATGAAATGGGTGAATTGTATAGCATGTGGATTATACCTCAAATCTTTTGTTATATAAAGGCAGGATAACTTGATGGTTAGTGCTAAGAGCCTAATATATGTTGTAAATCATGCTGGTTTTTATAAACAATATTTTAGTTGTTCTCAAAACAGCCCTGTGAAGTAAATGTGCCATAATCTCCATTTTATAGATGAGGAAGTCAAAGCTTAAAGAGATTGAGGAACTTGGCCAAGATCATACATGTAGGCATTAGAGCCTGAACCTAACCCCACTTGTCTTTTTAAAATTTTTTTACTTTTTTTTTTAGTTTTGGGTGGACACAATATCTTTATTATTTATATGTGGTGCTGAGGATCAAACCCAGTGCCTCACACATGCTAGGCGAGTGCTCTACCTCTGAGCTACAGCCCCAGCCTCCCCACTTGTCTTTGATGTTAAAGCTTTTGTACTTTCTCTATCTTCCTAAAATAAGGAAGTGGTTGGTTTTGTCTTTGGTATAGAAAACATATAGCTTCTGTTTTTATTTGTCTTAGAATTTATGATTGTCTATACAATCAAATGGTCATGGAAGAAAACTTTGCAATGTTTCTGCCACATCACTACCCACATGTTTTATTTTTCTATGTGGAAACAGCTAGGGGGAGGGAGTGTTCATCCAGTAATATAATGATTAAAATTTAATATATCAGGTAAAAATTGGAGATTGAAAAATGCTTCATGTGTAAGGAATTTAGAATGGGGAAAATGTATGAGCTATTTGTTGTGCTCATTTTTGGCAGTACTGAAGTGTTTTATTTTAAACGTACTGTTCATTTTGGGTGTTCTGTTTTGTTTCTCTTATGTAAACTTTTCTCATTTATGACAAGCAGCAGCGTGTGTTTTTTCTAGAAATAGATAGCATTCATAAAATGAAGCAGTTTCATTGGGGGCATTTTCTGTGGCACTGCAATGAAACTATCTTGGCAGAAATATTGGAATTCTATAAAATAGAGTTCATATTGATATACTTTAATCTAAAATTCCTATTTAGAAGCAATAAAGTCATTCTGTGTTAGTTAGACTTGGTTCTATCCTTATCCTTCTTGCTAAAAACATCTTCATCTTTGGAGTCTGATGCTATAACTTTACAGCTCCAGATCTTTCCGTAGTTCTAAAAGAAATCTCTCGAGGGTTGTAGTGGTACTGAGGATCTTCCAGCCTTGCCTCAGTGCAGTGGTATGCCTTGATTTCTGGTTTCCTTTAATGTCTAATAACTTGTTTGTGGGGTACATTTTAGTGTATCTGTCAGTCCCTGTAGCAAGTCTTTGCTGGACTTGTTGCAACTGTCCACTCTGGCATGAGACCCCTTCCTTTCATGGTCACCAGAAGGTATCCTGCATACCATGCCCCTACATCTTTGTTCTGGCTGTCCCCACTAGCTGGGGCACATTTCCTGTCTCTCCACTCCACCTCTACATTCCTCTGTAGGCAACAAAAGATAAGACAGGTATTTCAATGCTTTTAATTAGGAACTTACAAAGTCATGGGGTGAATGGTGGTAGGAGCTCTAGTCAGGGTCTGCAGGAATGACACCAGAACGTCAACTCAGAGCTGGCCCACCAAAGGCATCTGCTGTGTTTTTACATCCAGAGAGGTGGGGGATTGGAAGACCACCACTTAAAAGCTGGATTCCAGGGCACATAGGTAATGCTGTAGCCCAGCGGGAGGAAACCACTATCCCTCCTGCCAAAGCTAGTGACTAGACCCTCAAATATCACAGTGAAATATTCCATTCTCTTCAACTTGGCTTGCCAGGAGTGAAAAACCAAATAGCTTTGATGTATGAAAATGGTCTTTGCTGTGCTCTGATTTCCCAAATATAAGCATATAATGTGAACAATGTGTAAAAAAAAAAGCATTTGTATGGACATCTGCCTATCTATCTGTATTTGAATATCATGCCAGTATACATCAATTCTAAATATATAAATATCCTAAAATATCAACATGAAAATACACACATAGATTAATATGTTTCAGGCAATGTTCTAAGCTCTTTATATATATTTACTCAGTTAATCCTACTATAGTTAATCCTTACCCTATGAAGTAGCTGCAATTATTGCCCTTATTTTTCAGATGAAGAAACTGAGGCACAGGGATATTCAGTGACTTGCACGGATTATAAGCACATTTACCTCTTGATATGCATTTTGTTCTCTTCTAGCACAAGTTTTTACCCAAATGCTCTGTAGGTGTGTCCTGGATTCATTAAAAATAGGTATGTATGCTGTTGGTAAACCATCTTCCCTTCTTTGAACCTTCTCTTTGAGAAAGGAAGGGCTTAGACTAGACAAATTCCAAATTCCAGCTTAAATCCCTGAGAGTTTCTTAGGTAGACTTGCATTAGGCAGCTACCTGAAGATCTCCATCACAGTCCTCTGTGTGAGTCTCTGTTCCAAGCACTTGATGTGCAGCATTTCTCTTTAGCCTCCTGAAGACCCTGTGAAGAGTTTTAGTCATTTAATATGTGAGAAAATGGGTGCTCAGAAAAGAGAAGTAGCTGGTCCTGGTCATACTGCTCACATCTGCCTCACTTGAAAGTCCTACTTATTGTCACTAAGCAAGCTTCAGTTTTTCTCAAAGAGAATGACATTGAGGGCATAGATTTGTCACCTTCTTTTCCTTTTCCTCTTCCATGTAGTCTTTCTTGTCTTCATCTTTATCCAAAAATATACTACAGAAGTGCTGGCCTGTGTCTTAGGATTCTCGTCCCCTTTGTGACATGTGTTAGCAGTCGGGAGCATTTTTTGTTGCTGGGTTAGTTGTTAAATAAACATTAATGAGCTGGTCCCATGTCCCACAGCAGGGAAAGATACCACAGAATCAATTCTCATCACTGTCAAAAGAAAATGTTGTGGAGAGTCTCACATCATTTTGTTCCATGTCTTCCTTGCATTCATTATCAAATGCTTATTTTTTTAATAAAACCCATTAGTTTTATTTTTAAAAAATCTTTCTTTTTAAAAGAAATAGAAGTATAGGGACTGAGACTGTGGCTTAGTGGTAGTGTACTTACCTGGCATGTGTGAGGCACTGGGTTCAATTCTCAGCACTATATAAAAATAAATAAGATAAAGATCTATCAACAACTAAGAAAAAAATTTAAAAAAAAGATCAGTACTACAATTGTTTTAAACATCTGTGTAAATGTGCATAGAATGAGCTCTTAAAATACACACTAAAAGGGCATTAACCACAGTTAACTGTAGTTAGTAAAATTAGGACACTTTTTCATTGATTCTATTTTTTTACACTCATATTCTGATTTTTTGTCATGAATTTATATGACTTTTATTAATAATAGAAAAATGAAAAAGCAAAGTATTATTCATGGTCTGAATTGGCATCTTCTTAAAGGTGAACCTATCATTTCTTTATTTGCCCCTGCCTGTGAGTCAATCAGATACAGCAGTCCTGTCTGTCAGTTGCCCAGGCAGAGCATGGGTTATGAGCCATTAGTTGCCAGACTGTTCAGGATTCCCAACTTCCAGTGATCAAAACTCTCTAGGTCTGTGACATTTGACATCAAGAATGTATTAGTGTATGCCTTGTTGGATGTGAATACAGCAGCACAGCTGTACCTCCCTTGGATCTGTAATGGACAAGAGACTTGTCAAAGGTGCATTATTTTATGTCAGAGTTAAATTATGTTCTATCATGGGAAATAAATTATAAAAAATTATAGCTAACAGCAATATACAGCTATTTAGACTTTATATGACCTATTCATCTCCATCATCTGGTTATGTCTTACAGACTTCTTGATAGTTAGGATATGAACTATTATTTAATTTAATAGATGAGAAAACTAAAGTCTGATATGACCATTTAGGAATAGGGAGAACCAACAATTGAATCCAGATTCCTCAACTTGTATTACTTCACCACAGTGTATTCATTAATTAAATGAGTAATACTATGTTTCAATAAAATGATTGCTACTGCCATATCTCTTCCCCTTCCTTCTCATCATTGTTGTCATCTTTGTCTTGGTCTTTTCTGTCTAACTAGCATGCTTATGCCATTTAGAATGTTACATTTTGAGAGACTAAATACCTGTTCATGAACCCAGAATATGACCCAGAAGATGACATCAAACATACAAAGTCATCCCTGTTGCATTTCCTTCTTTCCCATCTTTTACCCTCCATCTTTCTCTCATTCTTTAGTTACTTCTATAAATCTTTATTTTAAACTCTCCTAAGATTCACTGGAGATTCACACTTAGCCTGGCAGATGGCCTGAGAGGCCAGCTTCCATAACCTGATCCCTCTCTTTTCAGCAGCAAAGGATAAATATTTCAGGATCAGCATATTTTATCAGTGACCTAAGGCTTTTTGATTACGTTCCATCTGCAGGGCCTAGTTTATTTTGTTGCCTTTGCTTTTTAGAGGTTTCTTGCTGGTAGTATGTTTGTGACAAATAGCCACTTTTGTTTCAGGAAAGCCATCTTACAGGAACAAGTTACAATATGCTTCTCCCCTCACAACCATAATTTTTCCTGTTCACTCACTCTATAATCATTATAAGGGGCCAGGTGCTCCTTACAGAGGTGCACAGCATGTGCCTCTGTTTATCATACTTTATTGTACTTGTCAGTTTACTGCTCCACACCCTTCCTGTGCATTTCACTGTGTACACCTTAAGGGTAAAGAACTGTGTCTCAATCATTTTTATATCCCCAGGGTCTGATGCATATTAAAAGTGAAATAACAATGAAAAAGCATGCCCTCTACACTGAGGATAATTTATAAGCCTCTGAAGCCTTCTGGAAATATCTTGAGGCTTGATTTCCTCATATGTTCAGCAAGACTCTAGCTTCCCTTCCCTAGCTCCTTCTTGAAATCTTCCTGGTCTTGAGACTCTTTGGCCTTTGTGACATTGATTGCATCGGCTAATCCAGACTCCTTTGCAATTGACAGTAAAGAGTTTAAAATGCCTTAGAAAGAATGTCAAAGTCCTGTTTGAAACTCTATGAAGTATCCTGCACATATTTTCCCAAGTAAGTTTGGAATCCTAACTTGATCTTAGAAGTAACCTTCTTTGTTTATATATTCTCTGTATTTTTGTTTTATTTTTGTGGTTTTAGGGATTGAATTGCTCACATATTCATTAAATATTTTAATGAATCACTTCATTGAACTTAAGCCCAACGAAGTGATTCATTAAAATATTTAAAGCAGTTACCAGAAACAATATTGGGGATGAACATCTCAGAGGCCCAAATTGATTATTCCATACTTCCATCCCATCTGTGTATGCTGTTTTTTTATCCAGCCCTAAATGTTCACAAGTATAGGCTCAGTGAGACCATAGTAGGAAATTATAAAATTTTGGACTTTTGTGAACAAACCCAAACCATCCTTTAGAAGTTTATAGTACTGGGATTGCACAAAGCCAAGTGGAAGGTACAGGGAAAAGTATCACTGGACTTGGAATAGCATCTCTGTGGCTGACTAGCTGATTGGCTTTGGATAAGTCACCAAACCTCTGTGGCTCTTTTGAGTCATCTGATAAATGAAGGTAATCAGTCTTGACTGCCTTTGTGTGGAGTGTGCTCCAGTAGCTGGAGGATACCATCTTGTGCTTGGGAGGTGAGAGGTTCATCTTGAGATGGACACTTGGTCAAAGATCTTGCATTACAAACACAGGTTCCAGTTTCAAATGGATATGAATTATCATTCCTGTACAGCATTCTCAAATTAATTCTAAAATCCTGCTGTTACTACTGGAAGGCAGTTTGGTGCTTTCCCATAATCTATACTATACATATTGCTTTTTTAAAGCTATTGGAGGTGATATTTAAGAACTAAATGAAAATCACATGGTCATACAGCCAATCATATTTGCTTGAGGCAAGTTTATGTTTTTCCAGGAAACTTATGATGAATTATTTAGTAAAAGAAAAAGCTTTTTCATAATGTAAATATTCATCTTGTAATCTATCTTTTCTATAAGTTTAGATTGCTTTGGATAATTGTTTTCTTAGTCACACCAGCCTATAATGTATTCAAAAGCTTTATATTGTAAAAGAATACATTCTAACATATTCTGAAAAGTTGATAATGCATACGGAAATGGTAGGAGACCTTCAATGATACATAAAATTATAAGAGGTCATGAGGGGCAAGGGGGAGGGAAAAAAAGGAGAGAATTGAACAACAGCAGGGGAGGTAGAGAGGGAAGATGGGAGGGGAGGGGAGGGGAGGGGGGATAGTAGGGGATAGGAAAGGTAGCAGAATACAACAGTCACTAATATGGCATTATGTAAAAATGTGAATATGTAACAGATGTGATTCTGCAATCTGTATTTGGGGTTAAAATGGGAGTTCAAAACACAATTTGAGTCAAATGTATGAAAGATGATATATCATGAGCTCTGTAATGCTTTAAATAATCAATAAAAAAGATCATAAAACTACTAAAAAAAGTTGATAATGTAATTTAAACATTTAGTAAATAAAAAGTAAATATTGAGTGATAATGATAAGAACTGCTACTGTTTATTGAGTGCTAACTATATGCCCCATCCTGTGCTGGCTACTTTAAATGATCTTACGGGATCCTCAGTATTTGACAGATTGAGAAACTGTGTCTCTAAGAGGGTATGCCACCTGTCTGAGATTAGACACCAGGCCAAATGCCAATGCTACAGTTTATATCCAAGCCTGTTTGATTCTGGGGTAGTAGCTCATGACCAGGAAGGTAGAGTATAGTAAATTATACTCCATGGAATTTGGCACCTGAATCACAGGGACAGAAGGGAACCAGATGTTCTTAGTTTCAGAAGTGGACCCTGAAGTTCAGAGAGGGAGAGCAATTTTCCTTGTCTCAGAAAGTTAATAGAAAGCCTGGGGCCAGAAATCAGGCTTTCTGATTCCCATCCAGTAGCTTTCCCCCACACCACCCTGACCCTACAACACATGGCACCTCATGATGTCTAGAGGTCAGGTCATTGCATGGCAATCAAGGTTAAAAAATGAACCAGGCTTTATTTTTAACATGTCAGGCTGCCCAGAGTTCCAATGCCTTTCATATGTGTGGCCTGTATAATCTTGTGAGAATTGGTCAGATAAGGAATAGTTTAGCCTTACTGGAAAACAGTTTTGGTATTAATAATGGTCCTGGTATTATAAAGAACAATAAATAATTAAAATGGGAAATGTTGAAAGAAATAAAAAGTGCCTTTATAAGCACCATACAACTTGAGTCCTGGCTATGCAGGAGGCAAGAAGATCCCTTGAGCCCAGAAGTATGGGACTGGCTTGAGCAACAAGGCAAGACCCTATCTCTAAAAAATATAAAAAATAAGAAATGTATCAAGCACATAGTAGTGAGCTCATTATAGCTTAAATCAGGGTTTGGGAAGCTTTTGCTAGCAGTGACCCGATAGAAAATACTTAGGACTTTGCAAGCCATATACCTTCTGTTTTCACTACTTATCTCTACCCTTGTAGTACCAAAAGAAAAAGAAAAAGGAAAAAAGGCAGAAACCATATATAAACAAATAACCATGGCTAGGCTTCCATGATATTTTATATGAAAAAGATGGGTCTGGTTTGCAAGCCACTTCTGACTTAAATAATCCTGATCCTATAGTAAAAAAGTGTGAATTGGTATGTGATACAGCTATTTATGTCCTCCCCAAATTCATATTGAATCCCTAATGGGATAGTGTTGGTACGTGGGGCCTTTAGGGAGTGATTTAGACATGAAGGATTAGTACCCTTATAAGAAGGGACCAGAGGCCTAGCTCTGTCTTTTTTTTCCATGTGAAGGCACAAGGAAATGTTGGTAGTCTTCACCCAGGCCCCTTCCAGAACCTGACTATGAAAACACCCTAATCCCTGTCCTCTAGTCTCCTGAACTGTGAGAAATAAATATCTGTTTTTTATAAGCTACCTGGTTTATGGTAATTTGTTATAGCAGTCCAGGTGAACTAAGACAGTTTATTTGTGATTGCTTTGGGGTATGTATTCAGGCAGACACAAATTGGTCAACGCCAAGCTGGGCAGAATGGTCCAGTGCTACCCAATGTCCCTAGTTACTCTTGGTTATGCCAAAGGCCACATTTCTCTGAGGGTGCTCCTTACTGATAGACTGGCTATTAAGTTTCACTCTTCTTTTTGTAAACATAGCTTAAGAGGTATTTTGAGCAATGAAGTCATATCAAATAATAAGTATCTCAATGGTAACGGCATTAAGCCCTAGCTCAGGCCTCACCAATATAACGCTTTACAGAATGTGCCGCTGAATTTAAAGCTCCACACTCATTATTCTACCAATTTAGTCAAAAGTATTTATGAATAATGACAACAAGGATCATGGTGGCTGACATTTACTCGGGACCTTCTATGTGTCAAGCACTTTACCCAATATTAATACATTTTCATCATTGAGTTCTTAGAATAACTTTTAAAAAAAGATACTACCTTTCCTCCTTTTAACAGATAATGAAATTGAGGCTCAAAGAGGTTCAGTGACTTGATCCAGGTCAAATAGCTAATAAGTGGCTAAGGAAAATATATAGCCAGGCCAGGTGATGAAAAAGTCCATGCCCTTTACCACTGTCCTACACTTCATTGGTGTTTCAGATTGTAAAGGGCACAGGAAGGCTGCCTGTGTTAGCTTTTTGTTACTGTGACCAAAATCCTGATAGGGACAACTTAGAGGAGGAAAGATTTATTTTGGCTCATGGATTCAGAGGTTTCAGTGCATGGCTGGCTGGCTCCAAGGCAGAACCATCATGGCAGAAGGTCACGGCAAGGGAAAGCTGGTCAGCTCATGATAGCCAGGAGAGAGAGAGAAAGTCTGAGAGGAATAGGGAGAGAGAAGATAAATTACTTCTTCTAACTAAGCCCCACCTCCCGGTAGTCCATTCAGCTCTCAATAGATTACTCCACTGATGAGGTCACAGTTCTCATGATCCATTCTCTTTCCCAAAGCCCCACCTCTGAACCTGGCTGTATCAGGGATCATGTATTCAACTAATGAGCTTTTGGGAACTATTCGAGAACCAAATAATAGCATTGATTTTCAATCGACATCTGAAATCGTTCTTTCCCTTCTTCCTTTCCCATGTTGCCCCTATTTTGTCCTCAATTCTCAGTCTCAGGCCTGTAGTACTTCATGCTTGAATCTCTTCAGTAACTCCTAACTAGCTCCCTTGAAAACAGCTCTGTTGTGATATAACTCACCCATTTAAGGTGGAGAGTTCAGTGATTTTTAGTATATTCACAGATAAGTGCAACCATCACCACATCAATTTTTAGAGTATTTTCATTAACTCAAAAGGAAGCCCAAATCCTTTAGGCATCATGCCACTATCTCCTGTTCAGCATGCTCCTTCCCAGAGCCCTGGGCAGCCATGCATCTACTTTTCATTGATATGGATTTGTCTGTTTTGCACTTACATTTGAGAGAACTTATATAATACGTAGGCTTTTAAGGTTGAATTATTTCTCTTACCATATTATTTTAAAGTTCACAGGTAGCATTCATCAAAACCTCATTCCTTTTGATGACTGAATATTATTCCATTGCATGGGTGTGCCACATTTTATTTATCCAGTCATTAGTGGATGGACATTTGGGTCATTTCAATCTTTTAAATATTATGAACTAACTGGCTTCTTGTGTATATTCTGTACAGCATTCTCAGGTTAATTTTCCTAAAGTGCAGCTCTCATCATATCATCCCTTTGAACAAAAGTCATCATACATTTCCTGTTGCTTCTTAGATATTGTTTAAATTCCAGAGTTCACGTTTTATTATGGGAAAGCACAAGGTATGGACTGGACACTTCCACTGTGGATGGAATGGTGAGGGAATTGTGCTTTCCTAAGTCTTTGCTCTTCCTCCTGCCCCTACTTTTTCTTACCATATCCTCAACACAAGCTCTCTGTTATGTTTATATTTCAAATTTGTTTCTTAGTATTTTGTCTTCACTCTATTCTTCCTGTTTGAAATGCCTTTCTGGCCGATTAACTCAGGCCCTTCAAAAAAACTGCTTATTCATAAAGCTTTCCCATCTTGTCATACATGTCAACTGGCTCTGCTTCCTCTCTCGTTCTTTGAGGAGCTGTCTCTACTGCTCATGTGGCCCTTAGCATGTGCTGCTACACACTGGGAGGGCTGTACTTATCTATTTCGTTTCCTTTGTTGAATTGTAACCCCATGAGGTCAGGAATCAAGTGTGACGCATAACCAGGATCATGAGTATAATAACCATCCCTACCATTTGTTTCAGAAATTGTAACATGCCAGACCTTGTATTTGTCAACCAAAAAGACAAGTCATCAGAGTAGGAACTATTATTTTCATTTCTTAACTGAGGAAAAAGAGAGACCAAGTAACTTATATTTGATGTCTCAGTAGGTAAGTGATATAGCTTAGGTCCAGTTAATGCCAGGTTCAGCATCCTTCCCATTTTGCAGATTGGGAGATGAAGGCTCAGACAAGTTAGGTGCCTTTTCCAGGGTCACATGTGTGGTGAGTGTTGAAGAAGAGACTTTAAAATTAGAACTTCTGTCTCTAAGCACATTTTCCCCCTACTGTACTATGGCATTAGTGTGTGTTGGGGCCTCAGCGTGCTGTTTGATGATGATAATTACCATGTTATAAAACAGCAGGGAGGAAGAAATGCTCACACATAAACAATCACAGCAGCTAGAAGATTCTATATTGTGGCGAGGATTATAAATGTCATAGAAATTTTGAGAAAGGTCATGACAGCTACATAAACGAGGGAAGGCTTGTTCTTCTTCTTGAAGAAGGAGTGACTTTGGCAAAGCAGAGAGGGGAGAGGTAAAGACAGGTGGTGAGAGGGAGCAGTTCAAAGCTTCTGATGGAGTCATTTTTCCAGCCCCATCCTCCACATTGTCCAATATTCTCTAAGATCCTTAGCACTGGTCTTAGCACCACTGGGACAAGTGTTAGAAAAAGAGAGTTGTGTAACATGGAAGTGGGCATATGACTTTGTAATACGCTTATGTATCTCAAAGGGACAGGTGAGGCCATGATATAACTGGATGATGTATATTAGAATTACTTAGGTTTATAAGTTCAATTTAAAATAAATTTGCTTTGGTGAATACCATTGTCAACTAATGTCATTTGTGAGAGAGTTCACAAAAGCCTCCATCTGTGCTTCAAAGTATGAATCAGACACACATGTAGTTATAGTGTGCTATAACAAGTCAGCATTTCTCATTAGGGCATGAGCCCTAAGCAAGGTCACTCCCTGTGTAACTTCTTTCCTTGTTTCAGGTGTGTATTGTATGGAAGAAAAACCTAAACTACCAAATGAAACTGAATTCATATAGCCCAGTGTGATGATAAAAGCAAAAGTCCTATGGAATGCCTTGGTTGCGTCCTCCCATATGGTACCCCAGGGAACAACAAGGAAAGCAGCCAGCCCAGGTTAGATGCCTGGACCTGTATCTGGGGTCCAGGCTGGATTGGTAACTTACCTGTTTGCCTTGCATTTTTCAATAATGGTCCTTCTCTTTCTTCAGACCAATCTGATTGTAAACCCTAACATTCCTAACATGGAATTCTGAAGGGTCTATCATTTTGTGTAAACCTATATTTTCAGAGCATTGTTTCTTCTTACCCTTCCCTTTAAAACCATTCTGTGCCTTACTGTATCAGAGTTGTGTGTTTTGCACATCTGGTATTCTGCTGAGATATTAAACTTGATTTTAAAATCTGCATCTGCTTTCACTTACTATAATAGATTGGAGCCTTAATTTATTTTTGTTCCATTGTAGATATATTTGATATTTATTCTGAAGATTTTATACTTCCTTACATTCTAATTTTATTTCTTGAGCTCTTTCAGTTTTCTTGAAAGGCAAAGCAATATCCAATCCCACTGAACATTCTTTTTCAAAATTGTAAACCTCTTTCTCACTTAAAAATATGATCTCGTGTCTGATTATAAACCACAAATAATAGCATGTGTTCAAAACAAATGCTGTAGTTGGAACAGCAGTAAAATAAATTGTGCAGGTTTTTAGGTATTTACAGCAGACTATTCAATAGCTTTTGGCTTCAAGGATGATTAAAAAGTACATTTATTGATTTCTAACAAAACTACAGTATTAATAATCTCTGGAGGGATAGTGGATTATTGGCTTCTTGTCACAATGGCTTTGAGGAGAGTGTGGCTTTTGGTATAAAAAGCACCTGCTCAGCAGAGGGTCAGAGTTGGGCCTCTGAGCCAAGTACATGTATGGTTTAGCAGTTGAGTATCCTGGTCTTGATGGACTTGTTCAGTTTGAATTAGTATGAGTCATGTTTGAGGACCAGGCAAACTGAGAGCACTCAACCTTACAAGCAATTCCTCTTCTTGCTTGATCTTTTCTCTTTGTCTTGTCATGATGCTAAACCATAGCAACCACTTGTCTTTATTCATAGCATTACTTGAAAAAAGCCAAGGATGGATGCTCACCTTACACTCGGGCCAAAGAAGTTAGCTCACAGATAAAGTTAGTAGTCCCTCTCTTCCCCTTTGTATACAAGAGATCACATCCCAGAACTCAGGCCCTAGGAATGCTGTGATGTCTTTTCAAGTGTTCTGCTTGTCCTTTGAACTTGTGTATTTCATGAAAAGGATAATTATAAAATTCTTTACCTTTCCTTCTAAGTGGAGGAATCCTGTTATTCTCAGATAGTCATGTTAAAAGGGAAAAAGTTTTCTTTCTTTTTCCTTGTATTACATCTCCACCAGAGAATCCTCAACTTGGCCCTTTGTGTTACTCACCTTTTCCTCACTGTGACTATAATACCTGACATAAACAACTTAAAAGAGGAAAGGTTTATTTTGACTCATTATTTCAGAGATTTCAGTCCATTGTTGGCCAACTCCATTGCTCTGGGCCCAAGGTAAGGTAGAACAATATGGTGGAAGGGCATGATGGAGGAAAACTTCTCATGGCAACCAGGAAGCAGAGAGAGAGAGAGGTAGAATGGAGAGGCAGGGACAAAATATAATCCCCAAGGGCATATACCCCAGTGACTTACTTCCTCCAACCATGCCCAACCTGCCTGCATTTTCTGTTACCTCCCAGTGGTTCATTCAACTATCAGTGAACTAATCCACTGATAAGGTCAGAGCCCTTGTGTTACTGTCTAGGGGTGCTGAGTTCATGCTCTCCACTCAGCAAAGAATTGGTGTCAATATACTTTATGTACAACCAGAGATAAGAAAAGTTGTGCTGTATATGTGTAATAAGAATTGTAATGCATTCAGCTCTCATTTATTTTTTAAAAAAATCGATAAAAAAGAATTGAAGAACAGGACACAGAGATAGCAAGAAAGAAGTAAGTTTATTGCAAAGGTGACAGATGATTCAGAGATGAACTTCTCCAAAGAGGAGGGGGTCAGGTGGGGGAGTTTGGGCCTGTTCTTTTTATGGTCTCTGGAATTTCTTCCTTCTCCTATCTCTTCCTCTGTCCACACTAGCTTCACTATCATAAATTGGTACGCCCTATCTCCATGTGTCTGTTTTCATTTTTCTATTGGATTCCCCACTTAGGGGTACAAGTACAGAAGTGTCTGTCTGATTGGGTCCCCCGCTTGTGTTCATGAGCACTTTCATCAAGCAGGAAGTTGACCTCATCAGAAGACCTACCTGTTCATACCCCTTTATTCTGGCCCTGCCCCCTGACCTCCTCACTCTCCATCTTACCCTGACTGCCTACACCTTTCTGTATCTACCTCACTCATGATCTAGTCACTTCTCAAAGCCATACATCTTGACATTGCTGCAAAACATAAGTTTTTGGTGGACATTTTAGATCCAAACCATAGCACCCTTTATGCATCAATTTTTTTTTAATTTAAAATGTTTTTTTTGTATTGAAGATTGAACCCAGGAGCACTCTACCATTGAGCTATATCCCCAACACTTTTTATTTTTATTTAAAAAATATTGGTTCTTTTTAGTTATATATAACAGTAGAATCCACACAACACTTTTTCTTTTTTTACTTTGAAACAAGGTCTTGCTAAGTTGCTTAGGGCCTCACTAAATTGCTGAGGTTGACCTTGAATTTGCAGGATTCCTGCCTCAGCCTCCAAAATCAGGATTATAGGCCTTAAGTTTTCAGGTAATAGTCTGCCTTCCCCTTTTCAGAACTGGACTTCTTGTGAAATTCCTAGTGTTTCTTTTCATTGCTATTCAAAGCCTCCCATTTTTCTTTTTATCTGCCTATTATCCTCCCTTCTCTCTCCATCCTTTTTCTTTTTCCTTCTCTCCTATCATTCCTCTTTCCCTCCTCCTTTTTTTTTTTTTTGTACCAGGGATTGAACCCAGGGATGCTTAACCACTGAACCGAGAGCAGCATCCCCAGTCCCTTTTTTTTTTTTTAAAGTTTGAGACAGGGTCTCAATGAGTTGCTTTGGGCCTTGCTAAGTTTCTGAGGCTATTTTGAACTTGTGATCTTCCTGCCTCAACCTCCCAAGCCCCTGGGATTATAGGTCTGTGCCACTATGTTTGCCTCCTCCTTCTTTTTACCTCTCCCTCTCTCTCCCACCTGCTATCTCTTGATTCTGTCACTTCTAAGTGCTAGTATATTCTCAGTGAGGTATCTGGTTTCTTTTCCTCAATTCCTTTTTATTCTGTTTGTGTGTCCTTCGTACCTAGCCTGTAGCACATTGGAAAGTATTGTTCCAAACTGGGGCCATTTGCTCCACAAACTCTAGCTCACGCCCAGTTTTTGTTATGCCATACTATGATGGGTTCCTGCCCAAAGAAATAATTTTGCTTCCTTGATTGCTGTATACACACAGACACTGTGAAGACCATCCCCACCCCCACTCCCAACTTTTGCATTATTCAGGGAGGATGGATGGGCCCTGTTCACATTCAAGTCTGCTTCTCTTTTGCTGCCAGTAAGTGCATCAGGTTATGGTTCTGGAATTTTAGGGCTTAATGATCTAGAGATAAATTGTTTTCATTACTGTAGGTTGTCTGATATCCACAGCTTTCACACCTTTTGGGGGGGATTGGCTTGCTTTTCTTTCTTTTCTTCTGATAGGGATTTTTTTTTTTTTTTGGAGGGAGCAATGTAGAGAATTGAACTCAGGGTCTCACAATAGCTAGGCAAATGGAGTACCACTGAGCTGTATCCCCAGCACTTGGGATTATTATGAAATCTTGAGCAAAGTCCAATATTTTAAATAGGTCAGTTGGAGCAGCTGTGCTTAAAATGTAGGTGGAGAATTCTGCGTTTTCCTTGCTCCTCCCCAGCCACCTCTACAGTTCATTGGAGTAGAACTTGATGAAGCCTAGGGCTGATTCTCTTTCCTTTCAACTTATACATGACAACCAAGATGGGGACAGGGAGAGGACAGGGACAGAAAGGGTCAACGGTGCAAAGTAGTAGTGAGCAGCCCAATCATTGGTCCTGAATGAAACAAAAAGACAGCCCCTGGTTCAATATTCATGTCAGTATCTAACAGATGTCTGGCCGGTATGGAGGGTTAAGATGTTGAATCCTTCTTGTTTTAAGACAGAAAGGATCCTCTCCACTTCTTTCCCCTGCAGCCAAAAGCCCCAGGCAGAACCAGCCCTGATAGCAGCTTGACAGGTTACTGTGTCTTTAATAGAGATTATTTAAGTGAGTAAGATCTGTTCTGTTCTTATAATGAGGTTGTTATTTCCAACTTTTATTCTAAGAAGCAAAGCTGGGTCACTCAGACCCAGTAAAGGCATATTTACTTGATCCATTTGGCCATGTCATTCTAATGTCATTCTAAAGCCAGGGCTAAAATGTTTTGTGCCCACAGACAGGGAGTGGCCATAGGAAGCAGAGCAGGGAGCTGAGATGAAACTCCCAACCACTGGCCAAGAGATTAGTTCCCACTGTCTCTGAGCTGGGGCTGTGTGTGTGCTTAGAGACAGCCTATCACTAAGGTACTCTGGGGCAAAGATTGCTAAGGGAGGGGTGTCCTCATAGAAAGGTGATGGGTGACTCTATGATGCCCTATTCAGACCCTCTTCCTTTCTCAGTATCTGTCAAGCTCTGGGGTAGTGATGGTGGACTTCCTGTAATAGCCCTTAGCTAGCCCATCCTGTGTTGCCCTACTCAAGACCTCCCCTCTCTTATCTGGAATATCAGCTAGGCACAGCACTGATCTTTCTGCCTACAAAGTTTTTGTTTGTTTTTAATGTATATGGTGAAATATAGATTAAAAAGTACATATTAACATATGCATGGGGATTAAGAACAAAATGAACTCCTAACATATCTAACATATAGCTTGAGAAATGGAATATTATCTGTATTTAGATGACTATATTTAGCAATGTTGCTGAATTATCTTAATAAAATTCCAACAATTTATAAGAGTCTTTTATCCTAGGGAGACAATCATATTGTTTGCAAATAATGAAACTTACTTCTTCCTCTCCAGTCCTTATGCCATCTCTTCCTTTGTTTTAACTTACTGTACTAGATAATATCTGTAGTTCAATGTCAAATCACAGTGGTGCCAGTAAACAGTCTTCTTTTATTCTTGATTTTCAATTGGAATACTTCTAACATTTTATTGTTGAGTTATAATATTTCCAAAATATTTCCTATAGATAGCTTTTATCAAGTTGAGGAATTATCACATATAGTTAATTAATATATTTTATTGTAAATGGATGTTGATTTTTACCAAATGTGTTTTCTGTGTCTTTTGAGATAATTATTTAACATAGTTTTTCCCCTCTTTCTCTTTTGATCCTTTCAGCCAACGTAGCATGTTAGCCTCATAGATTTTTAGTGATAAAACAAACTTAAATTCCTGGAATAAACAGAACTTGGTCATGATTTGTTTTCTGTTTTATACATGGCTGGATATCATTTGCTAATGTTTTGTTTAGTATTTTTGAATTTATATTCATACATTTTATTAGTATATATTCTTAATTTGTCATATTATTCTGGTCTATTTTTGGTGCCAGGTTATGAGTAGCTTCCAAAGGTGAAGAAATATTCCCTTTTTTAAAATTCTGAATGAGTTTATATAACATTGAAATTATGTGTTTTTCTAATATTTTGTAGAATTTGCCTGATGCTTGTTTAATGGGAAATATAAAAAATTAATGGTTATAGGATCATTTTTAGTCCATTTTATAATTTATATTTTTCTAGTAATTTGGATATTTTGTTGAAATTTCTGAATTCCAATGTGCTTGTAACATTTTCAGATCATTTTTAAACTCTGCTGCATCAGTAGTTATGACCCTTTTAATTCTTAATATTGATATTTGTGCCTCTGCTTTCAGTATTATTCCCTTTTATTTCAAAGCCCACATAATCACCAAAATAATGTTATTCAGACATGGAACTAATAGTATAATTACCTTCCACATTAACAAATCATAAGAGGACTTTTAAGGCCATTTATGATGTAACCCCAGCTAGTTGGTTTGAAACTGTCTTCCTCCTCTTTGAGATTCAGTCACACTGGACTAATGTAGTTCTGATATATTCTGGACTTCTGTAGCACAATGCCTTTGTGACCTTTGGTTACCCTTTCTTGTACATCTTCATCCATTGAAATACTTCTTGTTTCTTAAGGCTCATATCAAATTCTGTCCATGAATTTCTCTTTTTTCTGCAAAACAGAATACAAATATTCTTCTGATTCTGGCAAAATATTCCCTCAAACTTCTCCACAGCAAGTATAATGTTGTTTATACTTAATGAGTTGCTTATGTGTCTGCATACTCCTGTAGGCTGTGAGCCTGTGGCTCATGCTAAGTGAAATAAGCTAGTCCAAAAAAAACCAAAGGCTGAATGTTCTTGCTGTTATGAGGATGCTAACACAAAATAAAGGGGGAGGGAAGAACAGAAGAACACTGGGTTAAACAAAGGGGAATGAGAGAAGGGAGAGGTGATGGGAATAGGAAAGACAGTGGAATGAATCAGACATAAATTTTCTGTGTTCATATATGAATACACCACAGTGAAACTCCACATCATGTACAACCACATGAATGGGATCCTACTTAGAATAGGTTAGACTCCATGTATATATGATATGCCAAAACACACCCTACTGTCATGTATATCTATGAACAAAAACTTTTTAAAAAGACCCTGTCCTCTCTATAGTTACATTCTAAACACCTAGCAGGGGTCTACTCAAAATCTGTTATAGTCAATGGAAATGAATAAAACTGAGTGGAATTTGAAAAGCATTCTTTCTGGAGTAACATGAAGAGGTCCTTACCTCTCTTAAAAGTCCTCCTTTGATAACTGGCTAAAGTCAGAAAGTCTACCATTTGAGCTCCATTCATTTATCTTAATGGTTTCTTCTTTGTTAAAAATACTAACTGGTCTAGCAAAGTAGAAGAGTTCTTACTGGGCATTGACACCCAACTCCATACAGTTTTCCCTACCCTCTAAAAAGCAAGTGGATTTACTAGATCTTTTTGCGAGAATAGATATACTGATGGGACCTGAACAAGGAACATCTCTAGGGGGCAAAAATGATGCAGAAAGTGATGGTTAGGTATACTCACAGTGGTTAACTTTTAGTTAGTATCTGCCGTATTCTAAGTGTGGTCCTAAATAATATATATTCTTTATAACAGCTCCAAGAGTTTGGTACTACTAATCATCTCTAGTTGTACAGAAGAGAAAACTGAGGTTCGGAGAGGTTAAGACATTTATCTTAGAGCACTCAACTAGTTAATGCATAGTTGAGATTCAGAAGAAGTTCTGGAGGACTGTGATCTACTACTCTACTCAAGTTATCTGTTATTTATTACCCCATGTCCAAACCCCAGCTATTTATTAAGCACCTTTTTTTAATGAGTAGCTTTGCTTGGCTCCATACTATCATTGTCACTTTTTCAGATACTTTAGTGGTCAAAGTGACTTCCTGTTTGCTGACTGCTCTTGGGAGCTGCTGGAAAGAGGCCAAGAATGTGTGAAATTTCTTGGGCTGCTTCCAGTACCCACAGCAGCTCTTTCTGTTCCCTGAGTGAGGACTTTTGGGTTTTGGAAGGACCTGAAACCTCTTTAAAAACAAAGTCTCTGCTTTGTCATGTCATTCCAACTGCATCTGTAGACTTTTCCTGAAACCTGATCACACCAACATCCAACTTTTGGAAGCACCAACTTCCTTGTTGAAAGGAAATAGTTTAGAGGGCCAACCAAAGAGCACATATGTTTGGAGACTGAATATATTTGTGGACAGTTCTAGTTCTGTTTTCCAGGCAGTCTTTGGCTGGCTCCTGAGAGTCCACATTTTTCATATTCTCACTCCCCCAATCCATAAAGCTGTTTTAGGGCTGCCAGGTCTATAGTATTATAGGTCATCTGGTCCAAACCCCTCATTGTGAAGATGAGGAGCAGGTAGCCCAGAGAGAGGTCATGTCTCACCCAGGGTCACATAGCACAGTGGGGACAGTGGGGGTCAAGCCTACATTAAGACTTAGGAGTTTTTTTTTGTTTGTTTGTTTTTTTTGTTTTTGTTTTTTGGTTTTTTTTTTTTTTTTTTGGTACTGGAAATTGAACCCAGAGGCACTTAGCCACTGAGCCATATCCCCAGCCCTTTTTGGTTTTTATTTTGAGACAGAGTCCCAGTAAGTTGCTTAGGGCCTCACTAACTTGCTGAGGTTGACCTTGAACTTGGGATCCTCCTGTCTCAGCCTCCAGAGCCCCTGGGATTACAGGCATGTGCCACTATACCCTGCAAGACTCGGGAGTTTTGATGGAATGTCCCAGACTGGGAGACTTTCTTTGGCTCTCAGTGAAGATTATGCTTTCTATTAGTTATCTTTTCTAGGGAACATGATCTTTATTTTCAGTTAGACTTTAAGTACCTTGAAGACTGAGAGTATATTTTATAATTGATTTTGGACTCCTTACCATGCCTTGCATATACTTGGTCCTCAATGAGAGTTTGTTGTCTTATTTGCTTCAGCCTCCTCTTCTGAACCTCATTCCACAGGACTCCTAGTGTCTCTGGCCTTGCCCTCAGTATAATGCAAGCTTCCACTGTATGTATCTCCTCTACCTGGAGGGAGAGCTTTCACAGCCAGGCCCTCTACTAGCTCCAGTGCCCTGAAGTCCATTCTAAACTCTGTTTCTAATTAATGCACAGTTTTATTATTTTAATTTTTTGGTACTGGGGATTGAACTCAGATGCACTTTACCTCTGAGCTACATTCTCCAGCCCATTTTATTTTTCAGTTGTTTTTTACTATTTGAAAAAGTGTCTTGCTAGTTGCTTAGGGCCTCACTAAGCTGCTGGGGCTAGCCTCAAACTTGGGATCCTTCTGCCTCAGCCTCCTGTGTTGCTGGGATTACAATCATGGGCCACCATACCTGAGTGATTCATGCAGATTTTTAATAATGCTTTTACATCACATACATATGGTTTGTAGAGTATTTTTCCATTTAACTTTAAAGATATAAGGCAATTTTTCATACAGTACCATCAAGAAAGGTGCATAGCTATGTCTACCTTGTCTATAAGACACAGAATAATTGGGTTATGAAGCTTGGTTTTCTGGTTCCTTCCCCAGCTTTAAGAAAGGAAGCCTCTCTTGGGATATCAATCTGTAATTGAAACAAATCAACAGGCACTGGGAGGTGGGGGGGCTGCATGAAGAACAGATGATACCTGCTGAATAGTGTGTCAGATATGCTTGTCTTTTCTTCACATTCCTATACTGGCGCTATCTCTGACATCTTCTACCAAGAAAAATTACCTTGGTCAAGTCACTTCATATTTCCTAGTCTCAATCTCCTCACCTGTTGATAGAAATAATAACCTTTGCCATGATATGCTTGGAGAACCCAATGAGGTGATATCTATCAAAACACTTGGAAATGGTGTATGCAGTTCTCTGAACAGTAACAGTACATTTTTTATTATTAGAGAGGTTATAAAATAATAAAACATAGTTGTAGGAGATGCTGTAAGAGCAGAGATACTGTTATATTCTTGTGCATGTCCCCTAAGCTCTTGGTGCTAGCTGACACATGCATCCATGGAAAGCCAGCATGCTGGAGCCTCTGGCACTGCCTGCAGTCTAAGGGAATAAATTGTCCTGCCCTAGAAGAGGAGTTTGAAAGGTAACTCTAATGCCTCTATTGTGGTTTTTGGGCTACACCTTCCTTTAGTATCTAAAGAGGTCAGCAAATACTACAGAAGTTCAGAATCCACCCCTGCTTGGCAAAAGGTGGGATTTAGCTGTAGGGTCAGTTCCAGCTGCTACTCACTTCTCCACTGTCCCCTCGCTCTCTTAGCAGTAGCATATGCTTAAAAGCACATATAAGCATCTCCAAAGGCAGCTTCCAAGGAAGAGCTGCCTGAAAGTCCTGAGAACAGGCAGTAAGCTTGAATTGGCAAGAGACAATTCCGAAGGCAAGAAATCATACAACTGTGAAAGCAGGTATAATTGTGACAACAGCTATCCTTAGTCCATCAGAGCCATCTCTTCTACCTGGTGTGCTGCATAAAGCTGGCTGGCCCATTAATTTTACATCTCTTTTCATTGCGATGACTCTGCTTGCAGTGGGTTCAGGTAAATAGTGCTCCACAGGTGTTTGCAGCATGCCCCAGTGCTCATCCCTGGAAGACTGATGCCTCCTTCTTGATTATTCTAGTCCCTGCTGATCATTCCATGCTTGTGGTTGTTCCATTTTTAGTCTGTTGAATAGCTGTGAAACAGATTTTGTTATAGGAAGATTTGAGACGTGTTCTACTGCTACAGATATGGCTTTATCAAGTATTATTGCCTTATCCTAAGATGAGTAATTCATCTTAGGGGAGAAAACCAAATTCATCTTGTTAATTTTCAGCGGATATCTCCACTGAACAGTGGGGGAAATTGTGCGAATTTCTCTGGGTAGGTTAAACATAAATACGCAATGCCAAGGATTAGTTTCTCTGGTGGGGCTTTTGGGTTTCTTGGAATGTCTAAGAACATGGTGGAGAGTTAATCGGGGATCTCTCTTTGCTCTGTGCCTTCCAGCTATATTTGCAAGATTTTACTGGGTAAATATTAGCTTCTGAATAGACATATGTCATTGCTGAGTAGCTTTTTCTGTTAGTTCCAATCCTGGGAGGCAGGTACCTTTGGTGTTTGACCATTGGTGCAGCACAAAGCTCCAGCTAGGAACCAAAAACCCAGAAAAGCAGTGGCCACAGGCAAGTGGAAGCAATTACAGATGTGATCACAATAAGGACTGGTATTTGAACTGCCTGGCTTCTGCCTGTGCATCCCACTCCTATACTCTTTTCTGAAGAAAAAGCAGTCTGGAGGAATGTGTTGATGAGGTTATAAAAATTGAGGTTTGAGAATGTTATAAAGGGCTCAATTATACCATAATTTGACTGAATGAAGCCCAGAGTAGGACTGCATGATCAAAAGCTATGTCATTAGTGATAACCCTTTCAGGGAGCAAAAGCCTTCAAAGTGTAAGAGAAGTGTGAGCCAGGGCTATTTACTGCTTCTGATACTTGGGTGCCATTCAGTGATTGAGCACAGATGGAATAGAAGAGAAGGAAAAGTGTATCTAGTAACCATCCTCCTCTCCCTTCCCAGGCTCTTGCCCAATTTTAGGTAGATTTTCAACCATGCCTCTCTGAGTATGGCAACAAATAGCCTCCTAGCTGTTTTCCAGCTTCCCATACCTCCTTCTCTGGATCCTTCCTCTTCTAGCACTTTCCATATTGCAGTGCAGTATATATCTTTCTAAGACCCAGTCCATCACTTAGTCCTGGACTCAGACTCTAAAAGCTAAGAAACAGAGTCTTCCCTCCTTAGTTTCTTGGCCACAGGCTTACCAACCAATCTAAAGCCCGTACCCGTTTATCCCCCTTCATATGAGCTCATATTCAGGTAAATTTGCAGAACACACCTGAAGTTATATGCCTCTTTTACAACTGTCACCTATTTCTGCTTCTCTCAATTTCACCCGTCATTCATCAATATCATGTATTTTATTAAGCTTTCCTTGATACTTTATCCCCAATTGGAAACGGTGTTCTTCCTCTGAACTCACATAGGCTGGTGATTGAATCTCTCTCTTGGCTTTGGTTCAAGTGCTTGTGACTTTTCTGCCCCTCACCCCGCAGTAGACAGTGAGCTCCTTGAACGCCAGGACCTGTGCCAGATTCGTCATCACATTCTGCTTTGGGGCCTTAACAGAGCCCTTGGTAAATATTTTCATGACCCCACCTGCCACACTGGCTAAAAGCTTGCAAAACCCTTGAGAGTCTCTAGGAGGGGAGGAAAACATATTGCTTCCTTTCTTAGGACTTAAGTTTTCTGGTCTAATAATCTGGGAGGAGGTGTTGCAATGTTGGCTTTTAAAGTTTTGAGGTCCTGGTTAGCTCTAGGATTCTATGACCCAACTTTCCAAGAAGGGTTTGTACAACTATAATTTCTGCTTGGAAAACCAAATCATTTCCTCTGCCATCATGGGCTTGGGCTTGTGCTACTTTGATTGTTGGATATGGGCAGAGACCAAGGGATAAACTGTCTTTTTAAAAATTTTTTGCCTTCAGAGACCCCAGATCTCCTAATATTTCCAGAGCCTCTCTAATTTTTGGCCCTGAAAACCAAGGCAGTATAATCATTGTGAATCTGCCTGACACAGTTGTCATGCACATTTAACTTTGGGTACAGTGCCTGGTACATAATTAGAACTCAATGAAGCTTTGCTATTTTTTATATCATTAATAATTACTTTCCAGTAAAACAGACCTGACTTCACATATTAGTTTTGTCACATATTTGTGGTGTGACTATTGATACCAGTTTCTTATCTATGGGAACCTTCTCTATGGACTTATACAGCAGATACATTGCTAATATCATATAAATTATTTCATGCAAAACTGCTTACTGTGATCATGGTATGTGACACATAATAGCTCAATTCTTATCTATTATTATTATTATTATTATTATTATTATTATGTGAATTATTGGAGTACAGGAAGTTAATAAAGTTATTCAAAAGTCAACTTAAAATGCCTACTATACATGAGAGCCATAAAAACCACTGTCAATATAATAATATCAAAGGCAATGTTTCTATTACCTGTCACTAACATTTATTGAGCACTCTCTCTGCTGTAGGCAATTGAAGAGCTCTCCACATATCATTTCATTAGATCCTTAAGAACAAGTGTAGTAAATGAATATTATCATTATCCTTAGTTTATAAACAATGAGAGCATGCCCTAGAGAAGTTGAGGAGATTGCATGATGGTTCTTCAGGATTTGAGCACAGATGAAGAAACTGAGTCAGACAAAACTTACCAGTGGCAGAGGCAAAATTTGAGTCCATGTCTTTGTCACTAAAACTAATCAATTCCATCAGCTCACAACCATCACATGGAATGAGTAATGTAGACATCTACATGAACATGAACAGGGCATCAAAAGCACTTTTTCACTGCTTCATGAGAGTTCAGGTGGGTATTAGATGTAGACATAGTGACAAGGAAGTCTAAATATTTAAAGATCTTATAACAGTAGTACTATTTTTGATTCAATTCAACTATTTTAAAGAGCTGTAGTCTAGAGGCTTTCAACTTTGATTTATTTTGAAATAAATTATATTGCACTGTCAGAGTGTATGAGCCACTTGCTGCCCTGTGTGCTAGGACTCCCCCGGGGGGTGCTTCAGCCACTTGTCTTGAAGCTGTTCCATGGTCTTGTTCCTTCATAGTGCCATGCATGCATGTGAATACATACACATACACAGAATGGAATTTCCATTGGGGTTTTATCATAACCTGGCCAATCCCTGTCTTGGCCTGTTCAGGCTGCTGTAATGAAATACCACATACTGGGTGGGCAGCTTATAAACAACAGAACCTTATATCTCACATTTCAAGAGGCTAGGAAGTTCAAGATCAAGATCCAGGTGGAATGGCACATAGATGATTCCTTCTTATTGTATCCTCACATGGAAATAGGGTTGAGGGAATTTGATGTGTCTTTTTTTTATGAGGGTGCTAATCCCCTTCATGAGGGCAGAGCTTTCATGACCTAGTAACTTTGCAGAGTACCCACCTCCAAATGCTGTCACCTTAGAGGCTAGGATTTCAATATGAGTTTTGGGGAGACACAAACATTCAAACCACAGCACCACCATGGGTATATTTTCTCCAAACATGTGTCATTGTAAGAAAGATATTTGTAAAAATCATAGCAGTTGTTCAACCTTCTAATTTTATGATTAGATTGCCGAGTCTGATAGGGCACATGTTATTGGCATTTCCTTTGAAATTTGGTATAGTGACCAAATTTATTATCAGGGTTTTTCTTTAGGGGAGGGGGGAGTGTTTTGTGTCAGTAATGCTGACTGAATCATACTGTAGCTGATTTTGTTAAATCTGCCTGGGAAAACTTTGTAGGTTATTTCCTTGCATTAACATCCCCACCATCAAATTAACTTTAGCTCTAAATTTATGTGCATTGACCAGGATATATTAACAAATAGGTCTCCCCATCTCTATTTCTTGCCCAAGTTACTACTTGGTATGTCATCATTGGCTCTCTGCTAGGTTGATGATCAGGGTTGGGATCTTGTGTGTGTGTGTGTGTGTGTGTGTGTGTGTGTGTGTGTGTGTTAGGGAGTAAACCTCTGAAGGCTGGCATGTAGATTCAAATCAGATCATTCCTTCTGAATGTATCTGAATATTCACAATGCCAGAGCTTCCCAGGTTGTATTGAAAACTTGCCATTTTACAGAAATGGCACACTTCAACTCAGACTACAAATGGCTATATGGAGATGTTACAAAAGTGCAAATTTATACCATGTAACTTAACAAGATGTTCCAGAAACTCCTTGCAGCCCCCCTCATGCCAATGCTCCTTTAATTTCAAAGAGCAGGTCACTAGCAACCATATAGTGCAACTGTGGAGTACAGACATTCAAGAGCCATTTGATCATATGCCTTCTCAGGAATTAATGTGTACAAAGCACAAGTAAGGTATAAATTTCTTGGCTGTGAATGGAAAGATTTTGTCCCTCAAATAAATGATCTAACTGGTTATGGAGTCAAGGCAGTGTAAGAAGTACAGCTACAGAAACTGCTGTGTTAATGACAGTATTTTCGAGACCCAGGTGCAACCCCAATCTTCAGCTTTCCCAGGCATAAAGTGGTAGATACAAGAAGGTGTGGAGCATTACTAAGTTAATCCACAATACATCACATCCTTCTCACAACGGAATTAACTGTATCAAACAAAGGTAAATTTGTTCATTGCAAGTACCAAAACATATGGTTAATGCAAAGTATATAAAAAAATTGAGTGCACAAAGTAAATCCTGGATAATGACAGGAAACATACAATCAAACATTAAATATTTAAAAATAATGTTAAAGAGTCCCAGAAAATTAAATGAAGACAAGATGAGTCACATGTTATTGTGAAAAGAACACTGTACAAGCACACTTAAATTCTAAATCTGGTTTTGTAATTTCCTTATGTGTTCAAGTCTTCTCTGACCTCAGTTTTCTGTTCTGTAAAACAAAGTAGCTAAACTGTCTTTTAGTTCTAATATCCTGTAAATATTATGTCATAATGAAAACTGCACAATAGTTAATATACATTTATTTCCTCCAAACAAAATGAAAAGAATTCTTTAAAATTTTGATCTATTTGTGGAGAATATTTACACGTTGGACACACAAAAACCAAAAAGGCAATGTTTTTACACCTATAATAAAGTTACCTGCACTCAGCGTCCATAGCTTAATTTTTATTTTTTCTTTGAGGCAAAATTCACACAACATGTAATTAACCATTTTTAAATATGCAGATTCAGTAGTATTTAGTATGTTCACAATGCTGTGCAACATTAGCTCTATCTTGTTCCAAAATATTTTCATCCTGCCAAGATGAAATCACATTTTTTATTGGATTTTGCTTCTTTTGCTGCTCTTTGAGTTCTTTATATATTCTGGATATTAATCCTTTGTCAGATGAATAACTGGCAAAAAATTTGTCCCTTTCTGTAATTGTCTCTTCACTCTGTTGATTCCTTACTTTGCTGGGCAAAAGCTTTTTAGTTTGTGTAATCCCATTTGTCAATTATTGCTTTTGTCTCCTGAGTTATTATATTCTTATTCAGAGAATCATTGCCTCTGCCATTATCTTAGAGTGTTTATCTTTTTTAAATATCTTTATTTCTTTTTATGTGGTGCCGAGGACTGAACCCAGTACTTCACACATGTAAGGCTGGCACTCTACCACTGAGCTACAACCCCAGCCCGAGTGTTTATATTATGTTTTCTTCTAGTAGTTTCAAAGTTCAGGTATTTCATCCATTTTGAGTTGATTTCTGTACATAATCAGAGAAAGGGTCTAGGTTCAGTCTTCGGTATGTAGATATCTAGTTTTCCGAGGACCATTTGTTAACTAGACTCCCCTTTCTTCAAGGTATGTTTTTGGCACCTTTGCCAAGAAAGTTTTTGTAGATGTGTGGGTTTATTTCTGGGTCCTATTTCATTCCTCTACATGTCTGTTTTTTTTATGCCAAGACCACGCTGTTTTTGTTCCTATGTCTCTGTAATTTGTTTTGAAATCAGGTATTGTGAAACCTCCAGCATCATTCTTTTTCCTCAGGATTGCTTTGTCTCTTTTGGGCCTTTTGTGCTTCCATATGAATTTTAGGAATGTTTTTTTCCTAAGTTTTTCAAGAATGTCATTGTTAATTTGATGGGATTACTTTGAATATGAAGATCAATTTTGGTCATATAGCCATTTAACAATATTAATCTCTCAATTCATGAACATGGGAGATCTTTCCATCTAAAGTCTTCAATTTCTTACTTCAGGGTATTATAATTTTCATAGTAGAGGTCTTTCACTTTCTTGATTAGGGTCATTCCAGGGTATTTTAAAAATATTCTTGTAGTTGTAGATGGACAGAATACCTTTAATTTATTTATTTTTATGAGGTGCTAAGGATTGAACCCAGTGCTTCACACATGCTAGGCAAGTGTTCTGCCATTGAGCTACAACCCCAGCCCCAATCTACAGTATTTTTAGGCTATTGAGCATGGGATTGCTTTCCTGTTTTCTTTCTCAGTGAGTTCATTATTGGTATATTAAAAAATACTGACTTGTGTATGTTGATTTTGTATTTTGCTACATTGCTGGATTTCTTTATCAGTTCTGAGAGGTTTCTGGTGGAGATTTTAAAGTATAGAATCATATAATCTGCAGACAGGGTTAATTTGACTCATGTTTATAGCAGCACAGCTCATAATAGCCAAGTTTTGGAATCAGCCTAGGTACTCATCACATAGATAAAGAGTTGGGTGCAGTGGCACATGTGTGTAATCCCAGTGGCTGGGTAGACTGAGGCAGAAGGATTGCAAATTCAAAGCCAGCCTCAGAAACTTATTGACCACCTAAGTAACATACAAAGATACTGCCTCAAAATTAAAAATGAAAAGGCCTAGGGATGTGGCTTACTGGTAAAGCAACCCTGGGCTCAATCCCCAGTACCCAAAACAAAACAAAACAAACAAAAACAAAACCTAGATAAAGAAAATATGGTATATACACACTATGATGTATTATTCAGCTATAAAGAATTAAATCCTGTATTTTTAGGAAAACAGATGCAAACAAAGAAAATCCCACTAAACAAAATAAACCAGACATAGAAAGACAAGTATCACATATTTACTTTCATATGTGGAAAAAAAAAACATGACCTGAATGTTAGAAGACAGACTATTATAGAATGGGAAGAGAAACTGGAGAGAGGGGGAAGAGTAGAAGTCAATAGAGCATAGAAGGGAAGGTGCATATGATAAAAGCATGAAAAATATATTTCCATACATATATATAAAAATATCACTATGAAACCAATTAATTTGTACAATTACTATGTTTTAATAATTATAATAAAAAGGAAATTCATTCACATTTGTAATTGCATACACATTTATGCAGTTACTCCACACTCCTCCCTTCCTGCAGAATGGCATAATTTTTAAAATGTACTTTCTGCTTTTGTCTCTTTGACAATGTAAATTTGAAGGACAGAAGTAGGTGCCTATCCTTTTCAGGAGGCTCAAGGCTCACTGAAACTAGCATATCAGCCTCTGAAAATAATTTTTAGCTCTTTTGAGAGAATTGATGATTTAGGGCTAGGGACCCTGTCTGTCATAAAATCAAACAAATACAAGTTCATTCTTTACAACAAATCATAGAAACATAATTCAGCTAATTCCAAGGAAAAAGTAAAAATCATCAAAATTTCTGTTATCCTGAGAGAATCACCAGTTAGTGTAATGTCTTTGGGAATTTTCTATGCATTTTAACATAATTTAATATGTTTTCAAAATTGAGATCACGTGGTATTTGCTTGTAAAACATGTTTGTTAAAATTAATACAAGAGATTATGCTAAGCGAATCTAGCCAATCCTTAAAAAACAAATGCCAAATGTCTTCTCTGATATAAGGGGAGTAACCAAGGACAGGGTAGAGAGGAAGAGCTTGAGAAGAAGATTAACATTAAACAGGGATGATAGGCGGGAGGGAAAGGGAGAGAGAAGGGAAATTGCACGGAATTGGAAGGTGAGCCTCAGGGTTATACACAATTACATATAAGAGGAACGGAGGGGTAGGAGAAAAATTATATAAGTGGAAGAAACGATTTATAGTAGAGGGGGTGGAGAGAGAGAAGGGGAGGGGAGGGGAGGGGAGGGGGGATAGTGGAGAATGGGATAGACAGCAGAATACATCAGTCACTAGAAAGGCAATTTGTAAATCAATGGAAATGTAACTGATGTGACACAGCAATCTGTATACGGGGTAAAAATGGGAGTTCATAACCCACTTGAATCAAACTGTGAAATATGGTATATTAAGAACTATGTAATGTTTTGAACAACCAACAATAAAATTAAAAAAAAATTAATACAAGATAAGTTTATAAAGTATAAAATGGAATATCTTTTCCCAAACCTTATTTTTTTCAAATATATGTTTTGAACATTGGATTCAGTTATTTTTTTAACTTTATTTTATTTATTTATATGTGGTGCTGAGGATCGAACCCAGGGTCTTGCATGTGCAAGGCGAGCACTCCACTGCTGAGCTATAACCCCAGCCCTAGATTCAGCTATTTTGCAAACACACTTTGTTGGCTCTTCTTATTTCACCAGCATTTCTGTATTCATTATTTTATTTAATACTACTAGTGTCTAATAGCTAGTACTTATTATACACTAATGCATAATAAATGTATTATGTATCAGTTACTGTACTATGTATTTTAGATAAAAGTATCTTATTCAGCCCTAGTTTAATGAATTATTATCTTTATTTTAGAAATGGAGAGAATAAAGAGGCTCAGAACAATTATGTAAATTGCCCAAAGTGTAATAAATATAAGAGACAAAATTTTACTTTGCTCTTTTGGACTTAAAATTTATGATGCTTTCTAGTATATCATAAATCCTCTTGAAATTACGATATTCCAAGGCTACACATGGGTGAGGGATTTAAATTCCACACCAGTTATTTTGAAAATATATAATAATAAGGAATCAACATGGTGTTCATAGACTGGGCCCCTTTCTTTTCCCATCCAGGATGGCTTCCTCTGAGATGCCTGCCTGTGGCTAAATTCTGAGGAACTGTGTGCTGCCTGCCATCTTGGATTCTTTCCCAAAGTAGAACAAGAGTGGCTGGCCTGACATGACCAGGTGTGATTTATGGAAGTTCAAAAGGTGCCAGGAGCAGAGATTGGGAGAAGTTCATTTGCATTGAGAGTCACTGTGAATTAGGTTCTGGGGCCAAGTGCTCAAATGAATTTATCATTAAAGATCCAGTAAAATTTATTAAAGGACAAATTGGCTTTACTTCATTGGACTGTTTCATTCTGTGCTAAGGAACAAATGATAGTTTGTGCTGATCATTTTCCAGGAAAAAGAAACTGTAAAATGAGACGTAACATTATCATTAGTTTCCCAAGGACAATATCTTCCTAGGAATAAGGTGGAGGCTATGAAGAAGCAGCTAAGCTTCCATTCAGAGACTGAAATAATTTTGGCACTGGGAGTCTGTGACTGTTTTCAAGGACATCTGCTAAATCCCTAAACTGTGTCCTGGTTGGCCCTAATATTTGGTGGCTCCACTGACCCAGATTACAGAGCCAAACTGGTGACTGCAATGATTATGGACTACAGAGGTCAGAACTGCAAAGATCCTTGGAGACCATGGAAGTTACCAACTCCCTTCATTGACTGGTAGGGAAACCAAGGCCCAGACAGGGAACGGGACTTGTCCAATGTGTCCACACTGGGACCTGAGAGAGTATTAAGAGATTAGTAGTCACATCTGCTTTCCTTAGTATAGTCATAGTCACTTATGCCATGTAGAGCTAAATTATTTTGTCTTCATGATTTGTTTCTCCTTCCCTACCCTCCTCCCTTCCCCTACTTTTCCTCCTCTTTCATTTTGTTCTTCTCCATTATCATATTCATAATAACTTCTCTGTTATAAATCATGTGTGCTATTGAATTAATAAGTTGCTATTACATCAGTGATTTCATTGGATCCTTTTTTATCCTGGCCACAGTGCCCAGAAACTTCATCTTCCCCTCAGATGGAAAGTGCAAGTCAACAGACATTCCCCATTGAGACTGACTTGCTTCTGGAGCACCATGTAGATGGTGTACAGAGCTTCAAATTTCCTCTCTGGGATCTCTCTGTAGGTGTTGAAGGTTGGAACTTTCTCAGGTGCATCCTCAGCCTCAGTGGTAAGAAAGGAAGGAAGTCCAGAAGCTTTCCTGTCACTGGATACAGATCCTAAATAGAATTTTCCTTGATAAGCATGCTTCCTATATTCACTGGCCAGCCCTCCTATGTGGTTGAAATGTCAGTCACTGATGCTGTTTTTAGCCAAGGCCAGGTTATGTACAGGCGGCATCATTTATATGAATGCCCAGGGAATTCTTCCCTGAAGAGCATTACCTTTTAATATCCTAGCTTCCTGGTACATTGAGTTTCTCTCTAAAAGATGTGAGGGAGCAGGAGGGAAGGAAATCTAAGCATGAAAATGGGAATTTCACACACCGTGAGAAGTTTGTTTTTCTTTCCTTCATGCATCTTTTCATTCATTCCGCTGACATTCATTGAGTGTATGATAATTGTCCAGCACTACTTTAGGCTCAGGGTGCACCATTATCCTTAAGGAATTTATATTCTAATGAGAGAGATAGTAACCAAATAGACAGATATTAAATTATTGAGTAATTGCTATGTCATGATGCTAGGAAAAGAAATAAACAAAGCAGTTATATTAATTTCCTATGACTACCATAACACACTACCACAAACCAAGTGGCTTAAAACAATGGATTTTTTTTTTTGTCATAGGTCTGGAGGCTGGAAATCGGAAACTAAAGTGTCATTAGGACCACATTCCCTCTCAAGGCTCCAGGAAATCCTTTGTTGTCTATTCCAGCTTCTCATAGCTACTGGCATCCTTTATATTCCATGGTTTATACCTGGACCATTCCAGTCTCTTGCTCTATCTTCACATGGGCGTCTCTGTATGTTTATCTTCTTCTCTTCTTATAAGGACACCAGTCATTGGATTTAGGGTGCATGCTTATCTAGTACAACCTCCTTTAATTTGATTCATCTTATTTTATAAAATAAGATCATATTCTGAAGTTCTGGGTGAACATGAATTTTGGATTAGGGGTATGGTATTCAGTCCACTATAGCCATGGAAAGAGAAGAAAAGTGAAGTATGTTCTTTTAGATAAAGTAATCAGGAAAGATCTTTCTGAGGAGTGAATATTTGAGGAAAGAATCAAGGGAAATGAGGTGACCAGCTATGAGAATTCCTGGGGAAGAGTGTTCTAGACAGTGGGAATATGAAGTGCAGTGGTTATGAGACTGAATTGTGCTTTGTGTGCTAGAAGAAGAACAAAAATATCAGCACCATTGGAGTGCAGTGGGAAGGACTAGAGGAAAGTGATAGGAAATGAGGTCAGAGAAGCAGCCAGGGATCAGATGATACAGGTGCTTGAAGCTCATGGAAAATAATCTGTATTTTATTCCAGAGGCAGAGAGAAGACCTTGGAAATCTTTGAGCAGGAGATTAATATAATCTAACCTTAATTGAAAACAATCACTCAATAATGTATTAAAAATGATCTAGGGGAAAGAGTAGAAACCCAGAGCAAATTTGGAGATTATTATAGAAATCTATGTGGTAATAGTAGAGCTGATCAAAATTGTCATATTAGAAAATAATGATTTGAATTTTGAGATGAGAGAATTTAATGAAAGGGCTGAGGTTGTGGCTCAGTGGTAGAGCACTTGCCTAGCACATGTGAAGCCCTAGGTTCGATTCTCAGCACTGCATATAAATAAAGGTCTATGAACAACTAAAAAAATATTAAAGTTCACAGGAGAAAAGGAGGGCTGCAGAATTTAAATTTGGAAGTCAGCAGTGAGAGGGGACTGGATGAGTTTATAACTGAATTAGATGTAAAAGTGATGAAGATCAAGCTTTGGATTCCAAGGCATTCCAGTATTAAAAGGCCAGTTGATAAGGAGTGGATGCTGATGATGATGGAAAATCAAGAGAGTGAGATATCCCACAAAAAAGTATTTCAAGGGTGAAGGACTAATCAACCCCATAAATGTTGCAGAGTTGAGTCATATAAAAAGAAAATTTTTCTCCCTAATGTGAAAACATGGAGGTTGCAGATGATGTTGACCAGAGAATTTCTAGTGGAGTAGTGAGAATGAAAGACTACTTGGTAGAATGTGGGAGTGTAGGCATTTCAAAATAGAGTGAGAAGCTATGAATTGGAGCAGTTAGTATGGATGGACCAAATCTTCCAAGGAGTTATTCTCTAAAGTGGAAGGGAATCATTAGTGTGGTAGCTGGAGGAAGGGAATGCATGGTTGAGGAATAGCTTTATTGTTTTAAGGGTGGGAATTATAGTATGCTGAGCATGGTACAGTGGTATGGACATGAGTGGAAATAATTACAAGAGCAAAGTCTTCAGAGTAGCTAAGGAAGGATGGGAACTGATGTATTTTACAAATGGTGGTAGGTGTGCTAATGGGAAGGATGTGGGCTTTCTCTTCAAATTGCTTCCATATTCTCATGAAATGGAAAGCCTGGTCATCAGCTGAGAACAGGAAAGGGAAAGGATAATTTGAGGTGTGAGTACACAAGAGACAGAATGAAACAGTTCTCTAAGAAAGTAGATGGCAGACAGCACTGTGGGCCCCCACCAAGGCTTGAGGTCATGAGTTTAAAGGAGAACAGGCAGCATGGTTGTGTACTTTTCCAGCCACAGTAAGCTTCCTGAGAGCAGGCATGGAGTCATTGGAGTTGGAATTAATCTGAACTGGAGTTTTGTTAGCATATGTGTATGATAAAGGAGGAGCATGGAAATTGAGGGTGTATGCAGACCTCTTCCAGGATTCATCTCCTTCAACTTCCTTAATGATTCCTCCTTATTTTTTGTGCTCTGTTTCATTTTATGACTTTGCAGATAATATTTCAAAATAGGTATAGAGTAGGTCTCCCTAGCTATAAACAGGTATGGGGAGGGGGGAGAGAGAGGAAATGGCAAAGCCCCAGAGGAACCATGTACATGTTAGCAAGAGAGATGGGCATCGAGCTTGTAGAATATTTAATATTAAAAACTTAATAACAGGTATTTTGAGGAAAACTCATTATGAGTCTGTTTTTTAAAAATTTTTTGCAGTTGAAGTATGTCTATTTTGGTTAGTGTAAAAGCTTTACTGGTCTTTTGATGTTGATGATGATGATAATGATAATAGCACCAATGAAACATTTATTGAGTACTTACCATAAAGAAGGCACTTCATTTAGTGTTTGAGATACATTAACTCATTTAATCCTCATGACAGTAATAGGGATTCAATACTATTACTCTCATTTTTAGATGAAGCCAGACAATTAATCCAGTATGACATAGCTAATAATCTGTAGATCTAGGTTTTAAACCCTGAACTTTATGACTCACAGTCCACATTCCTAACCATTCCAGAATTGCCTTTCAGTTCCTAAGATTTCATTTGCTAAAGTTGGTGCACTCATTCATCTCTTTGTCCACTCACTTGAACTCTCCCAATGCCCCCTTTGTGCTAACTGAACATGTTAGTTGCTGGTTGGGGTGAATGTATGCGTGGTGTTCAGCTGCAAGTCCTCCATCCATTTTGTGCATAGAAAATCTATAAGAGGCTAGAGGGAGAGCAATTTTTGTTCTGAAGACTTGTGTTATAGGTTTTAGTGTATATTCTGATGCCTCCTCATCTCTGAGACTTGGTTGAATCTTCTTGCTTTGCTGGTTCCATTGATAATAGGCTACCATCTTTCTGTTCAATGCTATCATTTTGCCCCCAGCATCCCCATTCTTTTCTGTAAGTTTTGAACTCAGTCTGAAATCTGCTCACTTCACCAGGCTTGGCATGACAAATTGCCTTTTTATCATACTTAATGCCAGTGTGTAAAATAGGATATACTTTCTGCTCATATACTGCCACTCTCTCCTATATCTATCCAGATTCAAGAGACCTATTTCATCAACATAATACCTGTAGAAGCAACGCATGCTGGGAATCGGTCCTCCATATCAAAGCTGATCAGGATGGATTGATGAATTTTGTAGATCGCATCTGTCCTAAGCAGCAAATTAGCTATGTTTGACTTCAGCTACTACATTTTTCCTGCTGTGAGCTTGCTCTACCCTTCTATGAAATGTATTTTGTAACAGTGCAGAAGAAATACACAAGATTGATTAAAGTTGGCAGAATTTGTGCATACTTCTGTAGTTATTACTGTAGTAGCTGCTTTAAAAGACCAAAAAAATCCTTTAGCCAATTTTACTCCTCTATAAAGTTTCATTGAAACTTTAGTGGGCATATTTATGTGTAAATCGGATCAACTTCTGATGATAGTCCCTTATTGTTAGTGTTTTGATGTTCTGTTTGCCTGAGCAGATTGATTTGCCATTATGGGAAAATGTTTGAACTGAAAAAGTCCTCTGAACTTTGTTCACTAATCTTATCAAAGAAAATAGAAGCAGAACATGTAGACAGCAACCTGCAAATTAAATTTACTTTTACAATTCCAATGTATTTGATCTGCATTTATTATGGAACTGGGACAATAGTTGCTTCTTGGTTCTGCAATAACATTGATGTTTAGACTATTTTCCAATGTTTTTATAAATTCAGTGGGGAAAAGTATTGGACAGTTTAGCTGTGAATAATATCTATTCTTTAATATTAAGTTTAGGATATTGTATAGATTGTGTCATTGTCCTTATGGTCCCATCTCCGGAAATGGTAGAACTATCCTTGCTATACATAGTGACTGTTAGGACAAGCTAATGGCAGAACGACAGAAGAAGTGTTAGCACACTTTCAGAGAAGACTCACATCCATCTGAGGGTCCAGTTACTTTTGCTTCACTCACAGGAATGGGTTGTTTCAAATAGTTTTATTCAAATTTGAACAGTCTGCCTGAAAGTGTGCATGTGCTCTCTCCCTCTCTCATTTTGATTATTCCCTAAATCACTATTAACTAGGAAATTGAATCAGAATCACTGTGAAAACTAAAGAAACAAACAAAAATCCCACAGGCTTAAGCCCTGATGCTAGAGATGCTGACTGAATATCTCAAGTAGATGAAAGACAGTGGCTAAAAGGAGGTAAGAAGGACTTTGGTCTGAATTCTTATTTTATCACTTGCTATTCATGTGCTTTTGGGAAAGTCATTTATTCTCCCCAAATTTCCTTACTTTCTTCATTTGTCCACTGGGAAACCTGTGCTTCTATAGGGTTTGGGAAAGAGTGAATGAGATAATGCATAGTGGCCATTACCTAGCTAAAAAAATAAAAAATCAACTTATTTTTGGAACCATGGATTTAACCCAGAGGTGCTTAACCACTGACCCACATCCCCAGCCCTTTTTATTTCTTATTTTGAGACAGGGCCTTGCTAGTTGCTGAGGCTGGCATTGAACTTGCGATACTCCTGCCTTAGCCTCCTGAACTGCTGTGATTACCGGCATGTGCCACCACCATGCCCAACAAGAATAACTACTCTTAAGAGGTTCTTATTCCATTTTTTATTTTATTTTTATAAATATGTATTAATTGTACATATTAATGGGGTGCACTGTAGTATTTCAGCACATGCACACAATGTGCATTGATCATTTCAGGGTAATTATCATTTTTCTCTCCACAACACTTCTTCATGTTTGGAGACTTCAAACTCCTTCCTCCATGATTTTCATAAAATATATAATAGGTTGTTGTGACCTATAGTCACCCTACTGTTTTGTGGGACACTTTAACTGATTGCTTCTATCCATATTTTGGTACCAATTATCCAATGTTCTTTTATCTGTCCTCATTCCCCAACCCTTCTATTATTCACTATCGTACATTCAGGCTGACATTTTTGTAGCTTCCACCTATGAAAGAGAACATGTGGTACCTGTGTTTTTGTTAAAAGATGAATATATGAGGCACCAATCTCAAGTCTATGTTCAGTGGCTAGTTCAGAGTCCATTCTGTGCTACCACCTCATAAAAGTATGTTTGTGCGTGTGTGTGTATTAGATGTTTATTCTGTGTCTGGCACCGTGTTAGGGACTGGGGACATAGAGATCATGAAATAGGGTTCCTAAACCTTTAAATGGCGTTGCCTCTGCTCCATAATGAAGCAACACAGTATTTATAAATGTACTGTAATAAAAATTCCTATGTAATTCCAAGGTTGGTTTTATTTTAATAAACCTACATTTCTTCAAATAGAATTTTTGGTAAACTAATCAGTAACAACCACTCCATTGGCAATCTTTAGTTACATTCCAGTGGCTTTTAAAATGGAGATATATTTTATTAAGGCTCACCCAGCATTTATTGACTACTACAAGGGATCTGTTAAGTGGGAGGTTAGAGCCCAGTAGAAAGTGGTGATGTCAATGTTGAATCAACACGAATTAAAGCTATGCCTTCCACACCAGTCAGCCCCACAATTTCCTGTCATTTTGCAGAACAATGAAATGATCCATTGTGCAGTGATACAGGAAAGCATGTTCTGTAGTTCCTTAAATCTCCCCCTTCAGCTGGGCATGGTGACACATATTTGTAATCCCAGCAGTTTGAGAGGCTGAGGCAGGAGGATTGCAAGTTCAAAGAGAGCTTCAGCAACTTAACAAGACCCTATCTCTAGATGAAATAAGTAATAAAGGGCTGAGACATGGCTCAGGGGTTGAGGCCCCTGAGTTCAATACCTGATACCAACAACAACAAAACAAAACTAAAAAACATAGCCTCCCTCTTCAAATCTGAACATTTCAGAAAGAACACTTTCTTCTCTTCTCTGTCATTAAATAAATGCACCTATGCTATGTGCTGCTTTGTTTGTGGGGCTCTAGTAGGAGGTAGGCTTAATTTCCTTTGATACTTTTAGACAAATCTCAGAGGCATAGTCTGTCACATGTGCCAAGTTGCCTCACCACCCTCAAGCTATTAAGATCCCCCAAAGTTTCAAAAAGATCAGAGGATCATAAAATGGGGCACTGATTTTAAAAAATGGAACTTTTCCTTTTCCTCAATTCCCAAGTGAGAGTCAGATTCCATCCTCAGTTAAGTGATCATAACTTAGAAATATTATGATAGCATGGAGCTGCATGTTATTCAGATTTCTTTTTAATGTTCTATTTCACTCATCAATGAGATGATAGAGGAGAAAACATCAGAACACTAAAATAAAAAAAGTTACCACTCAATAATGTTGATTATTTAAGGCAAATTAATCTCTGTATTTATAGAATTTTCTATGTTTCTTCCCCTCTTTTTACTTTTTCTTTTTAGGATCTAGTGAATGTGAAAGTCAAATACTGCAAAAGTAAATAGCCAGGTATCCAAATGAGTGGAAATTGCACTTCTATACCAGCTTATTTATTCCAGTGATTGCACTGATTGTATTTGACCATATGATGATTAGGCCACATTCAGGTCACAAATTTCCATTTTACACTTTTTGGGTTTTCTAATCCAGAATGCACTAATGGCCTACAGAATGCTTCAGTGTTAGGTGACCAGAGAAGCCATTTATGTGATGTTTTTGCTAATGGGGAATTTTAAATGTAAGGGTAGCCTATCTGCATGCATGAAGCTCTAAATGGCCAGCAAAGGGCATTGGTAGAATCATCAGAGAGCACCTTTTCTTATGGATAATTTTGGATGATTATTATTGATTCAAGCTATATAAATAAAGGTACCTGGAGAAATACACATACACATAATTTGCCATCAGGTTTGATATGGATAATTTAATGTAAAGGTATATACAGGTTTAAAAACCAAATTACCCATTCCAAACTAAGGGAAAATGGAAAACTAGGTAGGAAAACGGAGGCAGATTTAGCCTGTGGACAAATTGAGAACCTCTCTTTCTCCTCCAGTTCCCTCTTCCATCTAATTATTTGAGTGCCTCAGCCACTTTCAATGAAGTGAAGAGAGTGGACTCATAAGAGCATGGACTCTAAGTTATGGATATGGCAAACATTCATTACCTTCCCCATGATAGGCTTATGGGCATTTTGAAAGAGGACTCCATGGGAAAGACCATCCTTATTAGAAGGAACACGACCAGGGGTGGTGGCATTTTAGGTATTTGCAGAAAGCTGCTTTTACCGCCTGTGAGGAAGGATTTCCTGGACAAGGAACACTTGCTAATGTATATTTAGATGGAAGTGGGAATAGCCCCCCACTGAGCTACCAGAAATATCAGGCAGAACTTGTTGAGAGGAGCCCACTGGCCAGACAGGGAACAGAGGAACAGAGGAGTGGAGAGAAGCAGAGTGGGAAATTAGTGTGGGAAACAGGATGGAATAGGGATGGGTTGAATTCTTGAGTTAAAACCCTAGATCTACTATTTAATCAGTAATCTTTTTTGAACTTACTATCTAGTCAAAAAGAGAACCATTTAACAAGTAATTCATGTATTCACCAGATAGCTATTGACCTTAGCATGTTACAAACATGGTAGCTGCTATGAAGAAAAAGTACAGGGCTGGAGATATAGCTCAGTTGGTAGAGTGCTTGCCTCATGTGCACAAGGCCCTGAGTTCAGTCCCCAACACTAAAAAAAGAAAGAAAGAAAGAAAAAGTACATATTAACATATTATGGGAGACCCAGCCTCTTCTGGTACATCAATGAACCTCATTGATGGAACTTCACATCCTGAGAAAGTAAACTTGAGTTGATACATGAAGAATTAATATGAAGGGACAAGAACGATTATTTAGGCAATGATGTATAAAGGAAACATTTCTGAAAGAGGGAAGAGCAGACTCAAAAATTGTAAGGCATAAGAAGAAATTATAGTAGGTTCTAGAGCACAGCAATGAGGGACAAAGTGTCAAAAACTGAGGTTGAGGAGATAAGAAGGTTGGAGCCTTGCAGGCCTACCTATCCTTGGTAAAGAACTTGAACATTAGTATAAGAACAATGGGAATCCCTTGGCAGGTTTTATGTAGAGGGACTATTTGGAAGTATAAAGTGGAAATAGAGTAAAACTGGAGCCACATTGGAGGCAGGCGAACTATTTAGGCAGCTGTTGACAAATATGCTGGACAAGGCATGGTGGTAGCTTGATCTAGGATGGAAGTAAGACAAAAATGGATGGATTGTGTGATCTTGGGCAAATTGCCTCACTTCTCTGAACCTAATTAGGCTTCCGGTTTAGCTTAATGTTGAGCTTAGCTTAATGAATTAAGAGATGCTTTATTGCTCAGATTATCTGCTATATGTAACCTCCTTTTAGGTGTCAACTGTTCAACAAACACATTCTGTCCACACTTGATTTATGAGAGGAAGATAGAGCTAGCTTGGAGTCTTCAGATTTTCTTCAGGATTTTATTAAGTACAGCCCTGCAGGCTGGTGGTCTGAATGAGTTGTACATTTTTGTGATAAAAAATGGCTTTGAAATGAATACAAGAACATTGATGTGATACCACACATTATTCCTCTCATCCTGGAGTACTCAACAAAAGGACCAACAGAATTCTCCCAAGCATACAGCAGCAATTAAACACAAATGCACTTTTTTCTAAAACTGACAAGAGTAAAGAGAATTTCAGTGCCATCTATCTGACAAAAGACAGCCCAGGGACTACGTTTTGTTCTGAGAGTTACAGACACTTCCAACCAGAATTAAAAAGAAAGTGCTATTCAGAGTTTTAGCATCTTCCCTCAAACCTTTTAAACTTGATAAACATTTCTTGCCCACTCATCACACCAAAACCTGTAATAATTTTACACACTTTCCAATTGGGATAGGAAACAATTGTTCACTCTGTGAGTGAAGATTTTGATTCTGGGTGCCCAAACAACATTCCCAGTGGAGAGGAGGAAAACACTGCAACTAGACATATGTGTCTTTCAAATGGTTTAGTTCCATTTGATTTCTGTTAGTTGAGAAACAATAAAAAGTGTTTTAACATATGTATTTTGAGATGATAAATTTGGATGCATAGCTTTATATTGATCTATAAAGACATTTTGACATGAAAAATAGAGGAATTTTGTGACTAACAGACCTTTGACAAAAGTACTCTCACAGGATGCAATTATACTGGAAATTGATTAAAACACATAAAGAATGTATGAGATGCAACAAACAGTGAAGACCAGTGCTTTTGATAAACCAAGTGTAAATTTAAGCATGGACTAAAGAAAACAAAATAATCAGTATATTGAGAAGGGTAAAATAAGTTGGGTAAGAAATTCTGGACAGAAATAGCATGTAATATGGAGTGGAGTAATAGGATTTAAAAAATTCTAAGTCCTTGCATTGTTCAGAAGGAGAATATAGATGCTGATTAACTTCACACTTTTAAAAGTCAAGTATCATGTAAGAAGGTTATCAGTACTACCAAGTGAATGGCAATTACACGTAAAGCCTTCAAACCAATAGAAGACATAAAAGAAAACAGGGAAAATTCTTTCAATAAAATGATAGCAGAGAAATAGACTCAATATGGCAAATATAAAATTAAAAATTGTGTGGTGGAAATAATCATTAATTATAATAAATGTAAATTACCTGGTTAAAGATAAAGATTCTCAGACTGATTTCATGAAGAACTCATCCCTATGCTTATTATACTAAGCACTACAAAAACACAATGACAACAAAATGGGAAGTTTATAGATGAAAAAGTAAGTACCAGGTAAATATTAACTTTAAAAAGCTAGTTGAGACAATGTCTGACTAAATATATATTAATGACAAAGGCATCATTAATGATAAGAATATTAGTTAACAATAAAAGGAATAATTCCACACATAAAGTAAGCATCTTTTACCTGATCCATCTAATGATATATATTCAAATATATGAAGTAAACATTTGCAGAATCATAAGGGGAAGGTGACAAATATACAATCATAGTGTGTGATTTAAACCCTCAGTGATGATAAACTGATGGATCAAGCAAACAAATATTTAGAATGCAGAAAATTTGGGTAACACAATGGTGAAACTAGATCCAAAGGACATGTATAGAACCTGCATCCAATGATCAGAGAATAAAAGTGTTTTCTAACAAATAGGAAACATGTACTAAAATTGAAATTGAAAAGAAATCTCTAGTATCAGAAATCTAGCATCATACAGACCAGATTGTTTGAGAAAAAATGATACAGAGTGTGAAACTGATAAGTATAAACTACATTAAAGAAGGAAACAAAACTGAACTGTAATCTCAATAGGTACATAGGTGATTCAATAAACATTTATGATTAAAAACAAAAATCTACCTAACAAACAAGAAATTGATCCTTCACCTGAAAAAGATAATCTGCCAAAACCCTATAACAAATATTATGCTTAAGGGTGAAATATTAGACACCCAGATGTCCCTTTTAAGTTCGGAAGACTGACAAGAAAACTAATGATTACCATTTTTATTTTGCATTATAAATGATTTAACTGGGAAAAGATAAATATAAGGGCAAAAATATGTATTGATTTTTCAAAAATGGCATGATTATCTACAAAGATAATGTAAGAGAATATGTAGACAGACTAATAGAACTAATATAGAGTTCAACAAGTCTTCAGAGCATACGATCAATATATAAAAATCAATAGTACTCTACAACAGTAAGAACCAAGAAAAAAATGTTTTAAAAGACAGTTCTCACAACCAATATGGCACCCATGATTTGCATTAATGTCTCTTCTCCTCTCACTTTTCATATTATTTTAGGTCTTAAGTGGTTTTGTAAAAATTAATGGTACTCTTTACCTCCAACTACTACAATATGCTTGGGCTGTGAGATTTTCCCTTCCTTTCTTTTAGGTCCTCAAAATAGAAATTAACTGGTTTAATTAAACAAAAACAAATGAAGATGAACAGGATTGTTGGGAAGGACTTAGAAAATATTCCTCTGCAGTAGTTCCTATTCCTCATTCAGAGTGGCTTTAAAATTGAATGTTAAAGTGTTAACAGTGATTCTTCTGGTACCAGCTTATTAAAAATTTAATTCATTTTTATTTTACCTAAATAAAGGATACAACATCCCTTAGGAAAATGTGTTGCTTCCCTTGAGTGTATTCAAGCAAGAAGTTCACCTAATTACTTTTCTTTTTAACCAGTCGCATTGAAGAAGTTGAAGGTAAATATAAATGGAGAGATATCCCATGTTCGTAGATTGAGAGAATTAATATTGTTAAAACTGTTCATACAACCCAAAGTGATCAAAAGATTTAGTCCAGTCAGTATCAAAGTACCAATGACATTATTCACAGAAAAAAATCCTGTAATTTGTATGGAATCATAAAATACCCAGAATAATCAAACAATCCTAAAAAAGATGGTGGCATCACACTGGGAAAACTGAACATCTACAAGCAAAAGAATTAAATTAAGTCCTCACCTCATACTACATACAAAAATCAACTCAGGATATATTAAGGACTTACATATAAGAACCAAAATTATGAAACTATCAGAAGAAAAAATGGGGGGAAATCTCCAGGACATTCATGTGCATAATTTTTTTTTCTTAAATATGACCCACCCTGAAAAAAAACACAGATAAAAAAAGCAAAAAATAGACAAATAAGTGTACATCAAACTAAAAAGCTTCTGCTAAGCAAAGGAAACAGGGAAGAACACATACACATGGCCATTAGGTATATGAAGAATGCTCAGCATCACTAATCACTATGGAAATGCAAGACAAAAACACAATATCACCTCACTGCAATTAGAATGGCTGTTATAAAAAAATGTTAACAGATGTGGATTAGAATGTAGAGAAAGGGGAACTCTCAGACACTGTTGGTGTGAGTGTAAATTAGTACAGGCATTATGGAAAATAGGATGGAGGTTACTCCACAAATTAAAAGCATTATATTATCCAACAATCCAACTACTGGTTGTAAACCCAGAGGAAATGAAATCAATAACTGAAGATATATCTCCCCTCCATATTTATTACAGCATTATTAATAATAGCCAGATATGGGGCTGTGGTGGTGGCTTAGTGGTAGAGTGCTCACCTAGCATGCATGAGGCACTGGGTTCTATCCTTGGCACCACATAAAAACAAACAAACAAACAAAAAAAAACTAATGTATCCACCTAAAACTAAAGATACATACATAAATAAATATTTAAAAAAAATAATAGCCAGATATGGATTCAATCTATCAATGTCTATCAACAAATGCTTGGAAAAAGAAAATATGATCTATATGCACAATGAAATATTATTCAGCCATTAAAAAGGAAATCCTGCCATTTGTGATAACATGGATAAACATGAAGGACATATGTTAAATGAAATAAGCCAGGCAAAGAATGACAAATAAGGCATGCTGTTGCTCACATGTGAAATCTGAAAAAGATGGTCCTACAGAACTAGAAAATAGACCTTTGGTTACCAGGGATCAGGTCAGTTTAGGGTGAGGGGTTGGAGAGATGTTGGTCACAGGACACAAAAATAATATTCCAGAGATATAGTTAATTGTACAAATTCTAGCAACATGAATGTTAAATGTTCTCAGCACAAAAATGGTGTATATGAGATAATGCGTGGTAATTAGCTAGATTTAGTTGTTCTACAATGTACATATACTTCAAAACAGCATCTTGTACATATATGTGATTTTATATATATGATTTTATTTGTCAGTTAAATAAATCAGTCCTATTGACTTTTAAAAGTTACTTCAGAAATTGTCAAGAAAAGAGGGTAAGAGGAAAGGGAAGACCAAAAGAAAATACAAATACTTTTTAAAAATTTAAATAAGAAACTATTTAAACACGAAAGCTTTAGGTATGGTGACAGGCACCCCAATTTCCAGCTATTTAGAAAGCTGGGGTAGGAGAATTGCTTGGATCTAGAAGTTCCAGGCCAGCTTGGACAACATAGCAAGACCCTACTTAAAGTGAAAAAGAAAGCCCTTAAATTTGTATAATTAGATTCTTAGGATGAAAGGAAGCCATTATTGTGAAAGAAAAATTTAACCTATGAGCAAGGCATTCGAAGAGAATATTTAACTATTTTTAAAAACCTAAGTATGATATAACCTCAAGGAATCCTTGAAACTTATGAATGTTGCAGAAGATTGAGAAAAGGATCTTGGATCATATAGGTATAGATCCATTCCATTACAAAGAATGCAGGTTCTCTTGAATTTACAGATGAATGTGTTATCAAGATGGTGGATCACAGTTATTTTACATTAAGTACTGAATTACAAAGAATATGAACCTATATCTAAAATAAGACAAAACCAAACTGCTTTGTCTATAAGAAGCCTCATTCAACAATGGAAAATTGAATGAGCAAAGTGAGAACAAATGATTAGACATGGAGAACAACTGAAAAGAAATATAAATGAAAAACAAGGCAAATAGTACTCAGAAAAAGGACTTTAATAGAAAAAAGAAAAAGCACAACAAATTAGGACATATGTAAGTAAATAATGTTTTCTAAAACTAGAACTTTCTAAGTAGAAAAAATATTTAGCAAGTACTTATATCAAATGAAAATTAAGCACCGACACATTCTAAAAAAACAAGAAAAGAACATTTCAGTTTAGAACTATGAAGATGGAGCGGGGTTTTATGTAATAAAAGTAGCTTTTATAACTAAAAAATATCATGTCTCAAATATACTTTGAAGAAACAACATCATACAAACTGAAAAGCCATCTCTGAAATAATGGGAATTGTGATATTTTGTTTAATGATAGCAGAAAATTGACTAAAATAGATCTATGCTGTTCTCAAGAGCATAGATCTATTTCCTTAGCTATTTATTTAATTTATGAAATTATATCAGAATTATAGTTTATTTGCAAGATAAATTACTAAATTGGAATGGGAAAAACTCCATTTACAATAGTAACAAAACTCAAATCTAGAAATATTCCTCACAAAAGATACATGAGGTCCTTATTTTTATAGAAATATGAAATTTTACTTGAAATAAAAAGAAATAAATTAAAATATATATTCTACATTTAAGGAAATAAGAAATTTTATTAAAGAACATAATCATGAACTATTAAGGGATTAATTATTTGGAAGACTCAATATCATAAACAAGTCAATACCCCACAGAGTAATTTTGAAGTCAGTGCAATTCTGATCAAACCTCATATAACGTTTTCATGGAACTTAACAAAGTTATTCTAAACCTCATATGAAATGAGAAAAGGTGAATCCTAGCCAAGATTATTTTGATGAAAATCCATGAGATGGAAAAGACCAGTTCTGTCAAAATTAAATATTATTAAACCATATTAATATAAAGTATGATTTCAGCATCAGAATGGACAAAGCTACCACTGGAACACAATTGAAATTCCAGAAATGAATTCACAATTATATGAGAACTTGTTATTTGACCGAAGGAAAGCTACAAATTAATGGGAAAAAGATGAATTAGGTTATCAGTGGTCATGAGACAATTGGCTGTTCATATGGAAAAATCCCTCACCCCATACCATCCACAAATTAAATTCAAGATGGATTAAAGACCTAAATATGAAAAACAAAAATTAATCTGCTTTTCAGTGTTTTGAAGAATATCTCTTTATGGTCTCAAGATGGGGAGACTTCAAAGTACAAAATGGAAATCATGGAAGAAACCATTGATGAATCTGACTTCATTTAAGTAAAAGTGTTTCAGAAAGTTGTGATTAGTGTGTTATACTTATCCCTAACAGTGGGGTTCATTTGACATATATGTGCATACATGTAATATTATTTGCTTCATTTCAATCCCTAGTACTTTAACTTTCTTTCCCTTCCTCCCCCTGACCCCCTTCTTCTTCTCTAATGGTCTTCCTTCCACTTAATTATTGTTTAATTGATACTTAATAGATATACATAAAGGTGAAACACTCTGTGGTATATTCATATAGTTTCTCATCCCCCTTCCTCAACTCCACTGGTCTTCCTGATATTTTCATGGACTCCCTTCCACTCCCCCACTTTGTTTTGGTGTAACTTCCACATGTAGAAAACATTGGAAACTTGACTTTGAGTCTGGCTTATTTCACTTAGCATGATGTTCTCTATCTAGTTCCATCCATTTACCAGCAAATGACCTAATTTCATTCTTCTTTATGGCTGTGTAAAACTTCTTTGTGTTTCTATACCACATAAAATGAAAACCCTTATATGGTGAAACATATTACAAGTAAGTTCACAGTAATGAGCCATAGGCTGTTGGGAAGTATTTTTAGCTTCTATAAATAATGAAGAATTAATATCCACTGGTTATAAAGTACTCGAAAAACCATTATGAAAATGACAAACAATTCATTAAAAATGTGCAGAGGATGTGACCAAGTAATTTACAGAAGGCAAAACCTGAAAAAGGTGCTTCACTAATAATACAAGAAATGTGAATTAAATTAAAAGTAATTCACAACCATCAAATCAGCAATCATTACACAGTGGAATGATACCAAGATCACACACTGGGAAGATGTTGGGGGCGTGGATTAGGACTTCTGAAGGAGTATCAATTTATATACTTCTTTTGGAGAGCATTATGGCAAAGAAAAGATAGGTGTACCTTCTTAAAATCTTCAAATCCCTCTCCTAGATTACCTTGGGAAAATCTTTGCATGTGTATAACAGGCAAAGAATGTCTATTGCCATTTTAAAAAACTATTGTCTGTTATATATGTGTGCACAAATTACCCCTTTTAAAAAACTATAAGTAGAAGAATGACCAGTAGAGAAGAGGAAGGGAATGGGGAGGCAGGAAATGAGGGAAAGAGGAAATACTGAGGGAGCAAGTTATATTTCCATGCATGTGTGATTACGTCAAAACAAACCCTAATGTTATATACAACTATAATGAATTATTAATTGTGAGGTATGGTGGCTCATGCCTGTAATCCCAGCAATCAGAATGCTGAGGCAGGAGGATCACAAGTTTGAGGCCAGCCTCATCAATTTAGTAAGGCCCTGAGCAACTTAGTGAGACTCTGTGTCAAAATTAAAAAAAAAAAAAAAAAAAAGTATTGGGATGTAGCTCAATGGTAAAGGGCCTCTGGATTCAATCCCCAATATCCCCAATCAGTCAATCAATTGTCAAATAATATTAGAACGGATTAATATTATAAAGAGCATATTTTAAGAATGGAAGAATAGATGGCAATTTAAATAGATAAACTGTATACATATGCTTCAAAGATGAATATGGAAAGTAGTGTTGAGTGTACAAAGCAATTTTGTAAAAGGATATGCAAAAGAATAGGAAAATAGATCCTGCCCAGAGGAGCTCTCAGAGTTTTTGTAAGTGAGCTAAATATGACTGATACAATTCCCTGAGGAAACTATCTTGGAAGAAATCAGTCCTGTCTCCTTGTGCCTAACAAAATTGAAGCAGTAAAACAGAGAGCCCCTTTAGGACATTTTTACTTTAAGAAGAGTCTTCTTACCCTTGAAGAAAACTCTGGTGGAATACCATTTTTTATTGTGGTGGTGATTCAGGTGCTCTGTGTGGTGGCTCTCTGCCAAGAAGAGTTTAAGGGTCAAATGACTCAGATTCTAGATTAAAAGTCTGAATTTATAAGCTGAACCAGAAAAACATATATTGTGTGTGGGTTTTTTTTTTGTTGTTGTTGTTTTCTTTGTGTACCACTGAAAACTTTTTGAAAGAAAAGGGCCCAGTGGTTATTTTTTTAAATCACTTAACGTTTGGCTGTTTTCTTGTTAAAGAATAGAAAGTCATTTCTAAAAATTCAGAATTTTCAGGCTTTTTGGCCATACTGATAATGAAAGAAAGTTATACTCAAAAATCTTTTCTCTATCCCCATACCCTGCTTTCTTTCACTCTCAGAACATGAAAGATGAAGGCATTTCTGAAGAGTAACTTTTTGGTTGATTAATCCCTTTGAACTCAGTGTAACTTTCAAAGAGAGAAAAGGGAAGGCCAACAGAGATCAAATCAGGACCTCATCTGATGTGGCTACCCAAGCAAGCTCCTGTTACCATAATTTAGATGGTAGGGTTCACAGGTCCTGCTGTTTGATCTGAAATGTTCTCTGCATATATGAAAGAGAAAACTGAATTACATATTCCATTTGGAACATTTTTGTTCATTCTGGGAGTTGTAATTATCATTATATACATTAGTCGATTGTCAGCTTTGTGCCAACACACTATTCTAATATAATTGATTTATGGATTTTGCCCTATCTTATTTTGGTATGCATCTCACATTATGTTAGGAATCATTGTTTTAATATCATTGATTAAATTTAGCAACTCATATAGGAAATTGGACCCACTGCACTGCCTAAAAAGGGATATTTTAGTCATCTATATAACTAGATCTATGGCTGTGGAGGCTTAAAAGGCAAAATGTATTAAATACCTGGATAGATGAATGGGTGGATGGGTGAAGGGAAGAATGAAGGGAAGAAGGATGAACAAACAGAAGGGAGAAGCCTCAGGAGAGTCTCATGAGGAAGGTATTCACTTTATAGGAAAATTGCCTTTTGTATTTAAAATGCCTGTCCTCTCACTTGGATATCCAGAGTGCCAGCCACAGGATACTTGCTATTTATGATCTTAAAAATGTTTGAAGTCTTTCCAGGGAGGAAGGGAAGAGAATCACATCAAAGCTACATGGCTTCTTTCTGGTTTTGTGTTCAAACACAGAATTCAAGATGATGCAGGTATTTGATTGTGTAAAGTTAATATTCCCTCAGAAGATAGAAGCAGCCAAATTATAAATAGCCTCTTAGACTTTTTTTTTTTTTAGCAAAGTTCTTTAGGCGAATGCTATTCACAGGAAAGTGCACAAATCCTAAGTGTATACTTCATTAAATGTTTACAAATTGAACAATTCAGAATAATCATCATCCAGATCAAGAAAGATAACATTATGAACATCCAGAAGTCCTCCTCCCTCTATCTTTCAGCCCTTACTCCTCACCACAAGGGCAACTGGGTTAACTCATATACCACCAGAGGTTGCCTATGCTGGGCATTTCATATACGTGGGATCGTACAATAGGTAGTGTTGTGACTGTCTTCTTTCACTTAGCATAATGTTTTCAAGGTTCATCCATATAGCAGCTTGTATCAGTACTCATTCATTCTTATTGCCATATAGTTCATCATTATATGGATTTACCAATATTTGTTTATCCATTCATAAATTGATGGATAGTTGGCCTATTTCTAGTTTTTGGCTATTATGAATAGTTGTGCTAATGAACATTTATGTACATGTTTTTGTGTGGACATATATTATCAATTCTCTTGGGTACATGTCTAGTAGTGGAATTGCCAGATAATATGTGAAACTGTTTTCCAAAGCAACCGCTATATTTTACACTCATATAGTAGTGTACAAGAGTTTCAGTTACTTCATATCCTTGCCAACATTTGGTATGGTAAGTGTCTTTAATTTTAGCCACTCTTGTGGGAGGTCTATGTTTTTCTATTTTGTCTTGTTACTCAGAAAATATCTCCAAAGCTAACTTCTGTCAATTAACTAACCTTATGTCATTTCAAAGGCAGGGCTTTAATTGTTCAAGTATTTCTTTATCTTTTCTAAAATGTGGACAGAAGAGCCTTCAAAATTTAGCTCAGTTGCCACTTCTACTGGAAAGCATTCGCTAAATCTTTTTTAACCTGCCTACATTTGGTGGCTTTGTCCTGATGTCCCGCTTCTTTTATGTCTTTCAGCACAGACTTGACACAAAGTAGGTACCCAAGGAAACTTTGTTGATTGACAGTATTTAGAGTATTCAACACCCTGTTATTTTATAGAATATTTACATCTAGGTACTCAGATGGTCTTAGATGTCATCTATGCAATTGCCTCATTTCATAGAGAACGTTAAAGGGCAGAGAAGGGAATGAACATAACCAGCCAACCTGGGCTTAGTGTGAAGGTCTCATTTCTCCAGTCCCAAGGTTCTTTTTACCTCCCTAGATAACTTCCTTCTCTTTTCTTTGATTTCTCTCTGTTGTTAATTTGCAGACATTGGAATTTATCTTTGGCAGCAAAAATACTGTTTCCAGGATTTAAATTGAAAGTCAAAGAAGCAGCTCTCCTTCTATTGAATATTTGCATGCTCCATCATTGACAACTAGTATCTTTTAAGCCAGAGAAAGAAAACTTAAAGTGACTTTTCAGCAAATACAGTTTTTAATGACACACATATAATATCTTGTTCTGTTTTTTATTCTCTGATCATGATTAAGAATTTCAAATAGCTCAGGAAGAATTAAGAAGATTTACACCCACATTATTACTCATAACCACTTAGAACAGAGAAAGAAATCTTTTAAAAAGATGTTTATTACTTTCATTCCAAATGAGAATCTGAATTAAAATGATTCCCAGCACAATCTTTCGAGTTGAAAGTACATTCAGCAGTTTTCAAAATCCCTTGTAATAACAACAATGCTCTGTAATTTCACAGAGTTTGTATTTTGTCAAAGAAGATTAGAAGGAATGCTATAAACATGAACTTTCTAATCCTCATCATGCGCCAACTGCCTTGGGTCAATCTTGTTATCCCTGCTCTTCACTGACACTCTGACTGGCTATTCAGGTTTCAAGGTTTGATCCTTTGGTTTCCTGTAAAGTTATAACACTAGTTTTTCAGTGATTATTTGATCCCCAGTTCCTAGGCGGTAAAGGGTAATGATTATATATCTGTTTCAAGAAATTTCTATAAAGTAGCTACTGCTAGCAGGTCTTCCTTATATGGTACCTATTGTAAGATTTTGCTGAACAAATGCTGTGGACTAGGAGCTTATTATATAGTTGGCTTTGCCAATTCTCCAAATCCCCCTTAATCCAATTCTCTTCATTCATTTATTGAAAAATTCTAGATTTATTGATTTTTTATTTTGGTATTGGGGATTGAACCCAAGGGCACTTAACCACTGAGCCACATTTCCAGCCCGTTTTATATTTTATTTAGAGTCAGGATCTCACTGAGTTGTTTAGGGCCTCACTTACTTGCTGAAGCTAGTTTTGAACTCGTGATCCTCCTGCCTTAGCCTCCCAAGTTGCTGGGATTACAGGAATGCACCACTGCGCCCAGTGAATTATTCATTCTTAATTCTGTATTCAGGTAATGGCTCTGTATGTAATGTGTGTGTAGTTTCCACATTTAAGCATTCCACTGTTTTTCATTATTTTTAAGATTTTTATAAACTGTCATTATTAGCAATGTTAACAATGTTGGAAAACATAAATAAATCGAATAACCGTTGTGTTTCACTTTGCCTCTGGAATGTTCCCTAAAGACTCATGTGGCCCCAATCTGATGGAAATACGTGAAGTAGTCAAAACTTTAGGAGGGAAGGCCTATTTGGAGAAAGGAGGTCACTGGGGATGTATCCTAGAAGGGTACATCTTGTGTTCAGCCCCTTCCTTTGGCTCTACTATGTGCTTTCACCATGATACTCAGCCCTACTGTGGGCCCAGAGCAATGGGCCAAGCAACCATGGGCTGAACCCTCTGAAACCATGAGCCAATATAAAACTTTTCTCCCTTTAAATTGATTTTCTCAGGCATTGTGTCACAGCAGTGGAAAGCTAACAAATAATCAATATATCACACATCACATAACCTTATGTCATTTTGAAGGCAGGGCAGATGAATGAACTGTTAAAGAAAGTACCACTATCTAAGTTAATGTTAGGAATAAAACTTAAGAATAGTTTATAAATACTTTATCCCACTCTTCAGTTTGTCTATTTATCCTGTTGATTTTTTCCTATACTGTGCAGAATTTTCTTAGTTTGATATAATGCTGTTTGTCCATTTTTGCTTTTAGGGTCTTATCCAAAAATTCTTTGCCTACACCATTGTCTTGAAGTGTTTTCCTTATATTCTAGTAGTTTCGTTGTTTCAGGTCTTTACTTTAGGTTTTTGTTACATTTTGAGTCAATTTTTGTGTATAATAACAAGTAGGTATCTAGTTTTGTTTTTGTTTTTTTTTCTGAATGTGTATATTCAGTTTTTCTAGCACCATTTATTAAAGAGACATTTTCCCCTACAATGTATGTTCTTGTCATCACTGTAAAAAAAAAAGCAGTTGGCTTTATGTATGTGGATTAGTTTCTAGGTTCCTCATTCTGTTACATTGGTCTATGTGTTGTTTTTTTATGCAATACCTTGTTGCTCTGTTTATATAGCTTTATAGTGTGCTTTAATGTCAGGTATTGTGATGCTTTCAGCTTTGTTATTTTTGCTCAGGATTTCTTTAGCTATTTGTGGTATTCTGTGGAAAAATTCAATCTTCAGAGACTTATAATTTATACCAACATCTGGATCAATACTATAAAAGAAAAGAAAGATCTAGTTTTGTGAGAGGGGCCTTCAGAACATGGCGGAAATTAGTCATATGCTGAACATATATGGATCTTTCAGAAACCATGCTGTTATTTTATAGGGAAAATATATGGTAAGAGAAACTGCACAGGCAGACTGGTAGGGATGGAAAATGCCCTTTGGGAGTCAGGATACTTGATATCTAGTTCGAGATCAGTCACTACTTTATAGTGAGGTCCTGAAAAAGTCACTTTAATATTGTAGACTTTACTTTCCTCCCTGGAAGGCTAGTAGTTTAATCAGAACACTTAATTAAAAGTTATATTGTGCAGTCATGGTCTTCCACAAATATACATTAGAGCTCATGAAGGAAGGATGCTGACTTCCAAGCCTTCAACTCCAATCAATTCCATTTTCCATTGTTTTTGTACACAGGGGCTCTTTTTGGTATTTCATTTAGATTAAGGATTCTAAGGCCTGAGTGAATGGGATATCATCAGACCAAGTGATCCTTAGATGATCATTCAGGTGTTTAAGATTCTTTGATATCTGTAAAACCAAAGCAGGTGTCTGTGACTTTATGTAACATATCTGTCTGAGATATGTTACCCATCCTGAAGGCTGGACTAATAATGGTACTATATATGTCCAGTGATGAATAACCTACCAAGCTACCTATGTACATCCTCCACAAAGATTACTGGAGTCAATAAGTTTCTGAATCATTAGAAAAACGTTGAATTTGATTTACTGTGAATTTTCTGTTGTATATTTCTATGTGCAGTATATTTAATGGGGCTGTAAGTATATTGGTGGGTCTCCAGTGACTAGGATTTTCATTAATCCATATATGCCATTCCCCAGTTATGTTGAGCAGTTGAAAGTCTATTGAATCAGTTAGTGAAGGATCTGAATTTAGGATAGTACTTCTTATGCTTAATAGAGACTATCATGCCAAAGAGGCAGAGAAGAGTGTGTGTAAAGTATTGGTAAATTTTTTATACACATACAGTAAATGCTGACTTGAGTCATAAAGTTATTTCAGGCAATCTGAATTCATTATGACTGAATATGGTTTTTCTGAGCTGTTACATTTCCAAGTGATTTAAAAAAAATCACATGCATTAAAGGAAAATCTAGATTTTTGTCAGGATATACCCAACATCTCCAAGAAAATAAACTGGAGGTATCATACATTCCATTTTAAAACATAGTTGCCTCCCTCTGAGAGACAGTGGTGCTGTTAATGTCATGTTACTTGAGGGGGAAAAATTGTGGCACTATTGATACTTTTATATGATTTTTCCACTTTCAACTTCCTTGCCTGTCTATTTGTTCATCCACTTTGGCTTTGGTCTCTACTTCTGTAGGCTCTAATGCTCTTGATATTTGACTGTACTCACATGTTTATGGAATCCAGAACATAGTCAAGGCATGTACTGATTCAGAAGAAGGCTCTGTTTGGTGCTGCTGGTGATACAGAGATGATAAGCTACTCTTCTAATACATTATTGCATTTTGGAAGGTATTGTCTTGAAGGATTGTTGCTTTAGGTAAGTCTCCTGTTTAAGACAAGAGAAAGAAAATCAATTAATTTATCAAAGATGGAGGCCAAAAGGGAAGACTTTATTGAAGAACATGAGTCCAGATCTCCTTCTTTTACTGTACCTTATCTCATTATATCACATTGAATTGTTAATGTTTGTCTCTTGCCTATTTAGAGTGCCTTTACAACATGCTTTTGACTTGTGGCTTTGCCCCAAACCTAGCACACTGACTATGGCATTGACTAAACACATATTCAATGAATGACAGATATGAGCTAAGCTATAATTTGGGAGGAACTGTTCTAGAAAAACAAGATATAGTAAATATATGTTACTATGTATGTTTTAAACTTTTCTTCACATCCAGGAGCAAGTTGATTTTAATTGATTGAGTTCTGAACCGAGGCAAAAGAAAATTCATTTCTCTCTTACGTGTTCATGCCAGTTTTATCCAAAATGTAACCCTGATTATTCTCCTGACTGCCCATTATACAAATGTACTAATCTCTGAAATCAGAAATAATGCCATGGGATTCCAAAACTTATCACCATCTGTGCCAGGTATGACCAAACTATGAAAAGTTATTCAGTCAGCAAGACATAAATAACATCTGCATAGGCAGACAATTTAGCAAAATCAGAGCAGCTTCCCTCTGAAGCCCAGCTGCCATTGTGACTCATGGCAAATTCCCAGCTTGAAAAAGCTAAGAATTGCAGAGCAGAGGCATCCTATGCAGTATGGAGACCAGAAAGGGCAGGGCAGCATGCTAGGCAATTTTTTGACATTGCCAAACAAATAGATTCCCATTAAATCATTGATTTCCATTGTCAATTGAACAGAAAAGAGAGAGTTGAAGGGGAAAAAATAACAGGAAAAATTTTAAGTCAGGTTTATTATAGGAATGCAAGGCTAGTTCAACAATTGTTAGTTAATGTTAGTTAATATTTGTTATTAGTTAATGTTAGTTATCAGCTAACATTTTAAATAAAATTTTAAATTTAAATAATTTAAATAATTGTTAGTTGTTTATAATATGAGAAATTTGAATTAGAAAAGCCATTATGCATAGTGGATACAGAAAAAGGAAACACTTTATAGAGTTTTTAAAACTAGGAATGAATGGCAAATATTAAATAAAATGGTAGTAGAAAGCTACTTTTTTATTCTTTTTAGATGAATATGATAGTAGAGTATATTTCGACATACTATACATGCATGGAGTATAACTTATTCTAATTAGAATCCCATTCTTGTGTTGTACATGATTTGGAGATTCATGAAGCATATTTACTATAAACCAATGCTAAACATCATAATAAATGGAGAAATGAAAATGGCATTTGCATGAAAATCAGGAATATATCTGTATTAATACTATATTTCAACATTATTTTGTGGATATTCATTAAAATTATATATGAAGGAATAGAAATTGTATTACAAACAAATATGATAATCATCATTATTTGCATAGGTTATCATATCTATCAAATCCAAGAGATTCAACTATAAAATCATTAGAATGAAGAATTTAATAAATTGGCTTGGTACAAAATAAATATTTAAAAAAATCAATTGCTTTTAATTATACTTGTGCTAATCTGTTAGAAACAGGACAAAATCTCATTTACCAACAATGTAGTGATTTAAAAGTTATGTAGGAACAGACATAATTAGAAAGATGCTATCTCTGAAAAATTATAACATACTATTCAACAGCAAAAAGCAAGACTTCTATAATGTGAGAGATATACCATGCCCTCCTACATGGCAAGAATGATGACTTATGATATTTTTTAAAACTTGAGATCATAATTTCAAGTTCGTATGAAAGGACAAAGGGAAATTTTGTAACAAAAGAATAATGAGGGAAAAGATTTCCTATCATATATGAAATTAAATATAAACAAGTGATCATGGACAAACTAATCAATGAAACAGAATGGAGAGTACAGATCCAAGTTACATGGGAACCTGCTCTGTGATAAAGGTGTTAGCAGAGAATAAAAACAGAACTGCTTCTTAACACACAACATAAACAAAAGAAAATTCTGGATACCCTAAAGGTGAAATATAAATTGAGAATTATCAAACTATTACAAAACTAAGAGAATATGTAGATGACTGTAGGATGATGTTCATTAAGAGAGACATCGATCCAAACTCTTCAAAGAAAAAAAAAAACGAAAAAACCCCTCAATTACATAAAATTAATCAGTTGGTAGAAAAAACCTTAAGACATCAGACTGAAATAAAGTTTGATGTTACAAAAATACAAAATACTTCCACAAATTCATAAAAAAAGAATTTCCTAATGAATAAATGATCAAAGGATTGGAACATGGAATTTAAAGGAAAGAGGATGAATTTGTTAGGACATTTATTTGGAATATTTAAAAAAAAACTGAAAGGAACCTGAATGACTATTCATAGGAAAAAATACAAAGATAAAAAGTTCTAAGTTTCACTAATCAGCAGGTAATAGCAAATCAAAATGAGATGTCATCACACTGGGCCCAAATCAAACAGCTTAATAACATATTTGTTAAGGATGTGGAACTAAAGTTCTTTCTCCTACACTACTGGTTGTGTTACAAATGACTACGACCTTTTGGGAGATTAATGGAGCAGTATTTATTAGCTTCTGTATGCACATATGCATTGATCCAATAATCCTATTTCTGAAATTCATTGGATAGAAAGTATATTGTCCCATAAAGAAATATTTACAGAAAAACTCATAAAAGCATTTATTTGGAATTTTAAACTATTGGAATAACCTGAATGGCAATCCACAGGGAAATAGTTGAATAAATTGTGGTAATTCCCTATGTTGGAATAATATGTAGCTAGCAAAAATGCTATAGATTCATCTAACTATCTAAAACCAAGATAGGCTCATATATATATATATATATATATATATATATATATATATATATATATATATATATATACTTGGATATATAGTATGATCCCATTTTGTCAAAAAGCAAGCCCAAGTATAGGTATGTTTTTATTTGTTAATATGGAAATATTAGGAAATATTAGGCATATAAATGTTGATGGTTGCTACATAAGGGTCTGATATTAGATGAGGGAGAAGAATACTATCACTTTTACTTTAGTTAATTCTGGTATTGTAAGAAAGATTACAATAAGCCAAGAGGATGAAGACCAGTATTACTGTCATTAAAGCAAAAAAAAAAAAAAAGATCTAGGAAAGTAGTCCCATTACAGATAGAATAAATTAACACTTATGAAGCACCCTCTTTGTGCCAGGTATAATACAATATCATTCAAGCCTGCAACTCATCTTGTGTAATGCTAATTTCTCTATTATACAGGTAAGGAAATTGAGGCTCAATGAGTTTGACTGACTTATCTGAGGCCATACAGCCCCAAAGTGGCAGAGCTGCCATTTGTACTGGAGATCTGTTGTACAACATGGTAACACTAATGTATACTTGACACTTGATAGAAGAGTACAAGTCCTCTGATCACAAAAATAAGTATGTGATATGATAGGTGTGTTAATTCACTTGATTTACTCATTCCATTATATATACATATATTGAAACATCATGTTGTACACTGGAATATATATATATATATATATATATATATATATATATATATATATATTTCTATATATATAAATTATCATTTATCCAAAATGAATTTAAAAGTTTAAAGATATAATACCTTACTTTTAGAGGTTTAGTTTTGTTGGATAATGAAATTATCATGGTGTACACAGCCAGGCTTGGTGGTGTATGCCTGTAATCCCAGTGGCTTGGGAGGCTGAGGTAGGAGAATCATGAGTTCAAAGCCAGCCTCAGCAAATTAGCAAGGCCCTAAGTAACTTAGTGAGACCCTGTCTCTAAATAAAATACAAAAAAGGGCTGGGGATGTGTTTCAGTAGTTAAGGGCCCCTGGATACACTCCCCAGTGCCAGAAAGAGAGAGAGAGAGAGAGAGAGAGAGAGAGAGAGAGAGAGAGAGAGAGAGAATTAAATAAATAAATAAATAAATAAATAAATAAATAAATTATCATGGTGGAACAAGTCATAGAAATAATAAATGCCATAATTCTTTAAAAAATCAATGCTGAATGCTGTACTGTTAAGAACCTAGGAAGGGCTGGGGATGTGACTCAAGCGGTAGCGCGCTCGCCTGGCATGCGTGTGGCCCGGGTTCAATCCTCAGCACCACATACAAACAAAGATGTTGTGTTCGCTGAAAACTAAAAAATAAATATTAAAATTCTCTCTCTCTCTCTCTCTCTCTCTCTCTCTCTCTCTCTCTCTCTCTCAAAAAAAAGAACCTAGGAAGGTGTGCTAGGTGGTGGCATAGTTAGGTAGATCTAAGCAGATCATTAAGAAAACATACCCAGACACTGTTAGTGTTGAGCTGATGTGATTGATTATAGTTCAAAGAGGACTTAAAGCAGCCAGGGAATTCAGTCTATTGATGGTCAGTTGACCACTAACTCACAGGGATGCCCTGAGCCATGGTCTCTCAGATCCCACCAGTTGGATACAAGAGAGGCCTGAATCTCAGAACTGGAATGGCAAATGGATGCATGAAAAGCTTTGTGTCCACATTGTCCCAATATCTTGAGGGCAAACAGATTGTTTTCTTTTTGCATTCTCAGAGCAAATTCTAAGACTGTTTTTTGTAGAACCAGAGAGGTTGGGTTAGAGTGAAGGGGGCCCTGCTGGTCCTGTTTCATCTTTTTAAAAAAATTATTTATTGATTGATTTTAATTAGGTATACATGACAGCAGAATTAATTTTGATTCATTGTACACAATAGCAGCACAACTTTTCATTTCTCTGTTTGTAAACCATGTAGCATCACACCCTATGTGCAGTTGTACATGTACTTAGGGTAATGATGTCCATCTCATTCCACCATCTTTCCTGCCCCCATGCCATTCCCCACCCTGCCCTCCCCTTTGCCCAAAGTTCCTTCATTTTTTCCATGTCCTGCCCCATTATGGATCAGCATCCACTTATCAGAGAGAACATTTCCTCTTTGTTTTTTTTTTTTTGGGGGGGGGTTGGCTTACTTCACTTAGCATGTTATTCTCCAACTCCATCCATTTACTTGTAAATGCCATAATTTTATTCTCTTTTAATGCTGAGTAATATTCCATTGTGTATATATACCACAGTTTCTTTATCCATTCATTTATTGAAGGGCATGTTAGTTGCTTCCAAAGTTTAGCTATTGTGAATTGAGCTGCTATAGACATTTTTGTGGCTGTGTTACTATAGTATGCTGACTTTAAATCCTTTGGGTATAGACCAAGGAGTGGGATAGCTGGGTCGAAGGATGGTTCCATTTCAAGTTTTACAAGTGCCTCAGTCTGGCTGGGCACAGAATCAGGAGCCACTCAAGCAGGAACAAAACTTTATTTTTGAAAAAGCCGCCAATACTCTGTATGCAGCCGGCAAGCCAAAAACCTGTTCACCCCCGCGCCGTCTACCAGCTCCCCCCCCCCTCCCCCGGAATTCCCTCCTACTATCCTTCCCCAACCAATGGGAACTCTCCAGGAGTCCCATAACATGAGTCCTGTAGCAGGCCAAGGAGAACAGCAGGAGTCCAATTTCCATATGAATGTAAATCTTAACATAATCATATCATCTCAATGGCTAGCTGGCGTCACCTTACAACGGAAAGTGCCATGCATCATATTATTTGCTTGTGGCTCCTAGCAACAAGGAATCTCTATACTGCTTTCCAGATTGGTTGCACCAATTTGCAGTCGCACCAGCAATGTATGAGTGTAACTTTTCCCCCACATCCTCACCTGTTTCATCTTTAACTCTTTATTGTTCAGCCTATATGTCATCAAATTGGATGAAGCCATAGAAGCCATGCTTGCTAGGTTTTTCAGTTTTGTTGTTGGGGCAGGGTATGTCAATCAATAATGTTCCATTCCTTCCTTTCCAAGTTAAAAGTTAGTGAGAAATAAGATTCAAGAGTCAAATGGATAGAAGCAGAATGCCAATATTATTATGGGTGAGGCTGCTAAGAGAATTTGGCTTTAGATTTATAGTGAAAGGAATTCGATAACATTTTTATTCCACTGCATCCTCCAAGTGCTTCAAATCTAGATGTTGGGACGGCAAACCTGAGGGAAAGGTTGACCCAAGAGGAGAAACTGCACCTACCAAGGGTGCTGGCTCTTACAAATCCTGTTAAAAAAGGAACAGAAGAAAATGAATCTCCCATACTTGTGGCCTGTTGTATTTATTGTTACAAAATATATATAACATAAAATTCACTTGTTCAACCATTCAAGTATACAGTTCAGTAGCACTTGGTGTATTCACAATGTGTGATCACTACCTGTGCCTGGTTCTCATATATTTTCATTACCCAAAAAGGAAACCCATACCCACCTACCTTCCTGACTTTCCTTTTCTTAAGCCCCTTGCAACTAATAATCTACTTTTGCTCTATGGATTTGGCTATTCTGGAAATTTCATAAGAATGGAGTCATATAATATGGTGCTTTCTTTGTCACTTCTTTGACTTCATATAATGTTTTCAAGGGTTAATACATATTGTAGCATGTATCAGTACTTCATTCCTTTTTGTGACCAAATGAACTTCCATTGTCTGGATATATACCACATTTTGCTTATCCATACATCTATTGATGGTTATTTGGGTTGTTTCCACTTTGCAGTTATTGTGAATAATGCTGCTATAAATATGAACTTTTATCTTCAAGTATTTCCTTGAATACCTGCTTTCAACTCTTTTTTGGGTAGATACCTAGCAATGAAATCCCTGGTCATATGGTAATTCTCTGTTTGACGTGATAAGAAATCACCAAACTTGTCCATAGTTCTAGCCTTTTAATATTCATTTGCTTTCCTGAATTGAGAAGTTTAGTCCACGTGGTTGTTTCCCACCAATTGATAACATACTGCTCTTTCTTGGGGTGGGGTGAGTCACAGGTGTATGAAACCTAAGACTATTACTCCAGCTGAAATCCTTTCACATGTACACAGAGGAAAAGAGAAGTGGAGCATGCCATCCTCAAGAGATGACAGGTAGCTAGGAGGAATAACTATCATCCATGCATTAAAAACAAAGTTATTGAGAACCTATAAGGTACTACTGAATGTGACATACACTGTGAATACATAAAGAAAACTTTTTGTCCTGCATAGGCTCAAATTCTAAAAGCTGAGTATAGAATATTTTTAGTAAAATAATAATACACTAATAAGAATCCATGATACTTTTAAGAATCCAATTCCATGAAATATAAATTCAACATTATTCAATGATATCTCTCAATGATAAGTGACCTCACTTTTCTGTTATGTCAGTTCATAAAATATTTAAAGGGTCATGTCCAAAAAATTACACATAATTCAACTGACATGAACACCGCGCAAAATTGAATAAATTACAGTGGTTCATCTGCCTTTTAAAATAATGTTTAAATTATGAAACTAAATGGAATCATTAATATACTTTATTATTAAAATCAAATATTTTTTACATAAATGGATGTTAATAGGTAGTCAATATACAGTGCACTAATTATGCTTTATTTGTCAGTTTCAATTTATAGCTGAGAGAATTTGCCATCATAATGTAATATGTGAACTTGTCCCTAAATTCCTGAGTGTAGGCAGTACCAATGAGCCAATTGTATCTCTGCCTACTCTATGTAAATATTGTAATGGATTACCTAGGATAGTATACCAGCAAGATGTGCCATTCCCAGGATAATTCCTAGTCCAAATGACTCATTTCTCATGCATCTGCCTCCATGTATCCTAAATCTATGCCCAGCATGGCTGGATGTCCCATGGGGGGGGTGTCCACAAAGAACACCCATTATTAAAAATAGCAGCACTATTCTATAGACAAAGCATAGCTCGGCATTTTGAAATGGAAATGGACATAGGTACAATGACTGCTTTATTTCTCTGTATAAATTCCATTTAAATTCTTAGGTAATTTAGACATACCCATTCTTCTAGTTAATGGCCAAATACCCAGTATTGTCAAAAACCATAATGGAATATTCTGATAGTTCAGCAGCTTTACTCATGTGATTGAATATTCAGATTATTTCCTTTCCATGACAGGCTTCTAAGCATCATAAATAATTTTTGAATGATTTTGACAGAATAGGCATCATTTTCTTCCAAGAGAGTATATCCTTTTGTGGCTTTTGTGGACATGTACTATTAGCTGATTTTCCATGTTGTTTTTCAACCCACAGTCATCAAGGCTTCTGAAGTTATATTCAAATGCCAGCTTTTACATTAGATCAAATTTTAGGTTGGTATGGCTAAAGTAATTTGAAAATACCCATTCAAATTATCTGAATATAGCTAGGAACTATGGTTCAATTAGGACATAAACTGAGGTTTATCAAAGCAACTGATGTGACCAAGCAGAGTGCTGAATATGCACTGAACACTCAGTCATCAGTTAAATGAATGAATGTGTGCGGCAATTGATTAAAAATGAAATCTATCTAGAATATAATTTTCAATGTTGGGGAGGAGGCATCCATCTATGTATCCATATATAGATAATATATTGTAGTTGATGTTTTGATCACTGATGGACTGCATGTATGATGGTGATCACATTAGATCATATCCCTTAGTGATATTTTGGCCCTCTTAGTTTGCATAATATCTGCTGATATTTGTACAGTGATTAAGTCGAGCCATGTGACTTCATAAGCATCAGTGCCTTTTTTTTTTTTTTTTTTGGCAGTGGCAAGTGGTGCTGGGGCTTGAGCCCAGGGCCTCTTGCACGCTAGGCCAGCTTTCTACCTCTGAGCCACATTCCCATTCCCCCACCAATGGTTTTTGTATACATGTTATAATCCTACTTAATCCTCTCAAGAGTGCTATCCCATTCATTTAAATGTTGTCATAGAAAAGGGATCTGACAAGTCTATTGTACCTAATAGGAAAAGTTGAAAAACAACAACCTTTATTATGTTAGCATGCACATTATATTGGTTAACTGAAATGTGCCTGAGCTTCTGTTTTCTTAGGCAACTCTTGATCTTCCACTACCCTTCCAAGGATTTGGGTTTTTAAATTTCTTGATATAGCCAATCTAACATATATTCTATTTCTAGCTGCAATGTGTCTCACTTCCATGTTCTCAAAGCTCCCCTCCCCCACACACAAGTAATGTTTTAATGAAATTGAAGTCCGTATTTTGTGTTTCTTAATTGGCTTGTATGACTGGAGATTATCTCCATCATCTTCAGCACATTTGAACACCCCAGTGATGAGATGGGGCTGTAATATGGCTAGGCTCTGGAGTCAGACTGGGGCAAGCAGCTTAACTTCCCTGTGCCTCATTTTCCTTAACTATGAAAAGAGAATAATCATAGTACTTGCCTTATAGGGCTATTATGAAGATTAAAAGAGAGAAATCCCTTGAAATGTCTCATAGGTTCCCTGTACAAATGAAATGTTCAATTAATGTAACAGAAAATATTGGTAAGCACTGAGGCTCCTCATAGGTAAGTTCTTCCAAACCAATCTGTTAAAGAAATCACTCTCAGAGTATCCCACTGAGCTCATTCAGCTTGTTAAGAAATGTAAATATTCAACATTTTTGGAAATTGTTTGCTAATTTTTGGTTTCTGATATGGTTCACCTTCTCCTTTTCTCAACTTATATAGGGTCACTCAGTAATCTAGTTGGTGAGGTTTTTTTTTTTTTTTTTTTTTGCCTAGGATGTCATCTAAATGTTCCAAGAGACTAAGTTCTTTCATAAAATACCAATTGAATACCTACTGTTAGACAGTTGCTGTTTTAGGGATCTAGGGTGAACAGAATAATTTCCTTACCTTCCTGGAGCGTCTCCTCCAGTAAGGAGAAATCCTTAGGACAGCCACAGGTTTGTTTCTAGTCTCCTTGCCTAACTTTGTCCACCCCACCCCATTATTCTCTTAATCTTCAACTCATTACCTTGTTTGGAGAACAGAGAAGCAAAATAGGATTTGAAAATCTCTGCCTTTCTCTTTCTTCTGGTTACAGCATGCTCTTGTTCCCAAGAACAAGCCTAGCAGTTCCTATTTCATCCTTTTTGGAAAATATGAAACACATTCTTTTTTAAGGAAAGCCTCACCTTATTCTAGGCTTTAGTGTTTCTGACACTGTTCTAAGGTCTTTAGCATTTCATGACGCAAAGGAAAGGGATTTGGAGTCAGACTCTACTGAACTTAAATCTCAATTTCACTGCTTCCTAGCTGTGTGATCCCTGGAAAGCCATTTCACATCTCTGAGGCTTAGTTTCTTGACATAAGGATAATAATTACCAACATGTTGTCATGAGCACTAAAAAGAAAGAATGCCTATACAGCACTTTGTACAAGCCTACCATAAACTAAGTACTCACTAAACATTAGCTATTATTAGTGAGAGTTACAGAGTAAAGGGATGCATGGTTTCTAATTACTGTTCCAAACTTAATGATTAACCTTCAACAATTTACTCACCTTACTCAATATTGGTTTTGTTTCTGTAAAGGGAAATTTACAGATGTTCTAATTATTTTATAAGAATATACTTATCCTTTATTTAGAAAAATGAGGAAAAGATATTTACATTTTCAAATAATATACAGAGGTCAAGGGAGTAGGAGCAGGCAATAAGGATTCCATGGTAAGCTTTTAAAATTATTTTCTATATTTTTATAAGTTTGGGGTCCCATCAGAAAATGAGTGATCCATGCAAGTGGTGGAGGTTAATTAGAGGATAATTTAATAGATGGATTATTTACAAATCTCTAGACAGGATTTAGAGTTAATGTTTAAATGAAACCAACAAGGAAACATTCCAGGATAAGCAAGTGCAGTGAATTATTATTACCCCTGGTCCTGGTGAAGGTAGGGGAGGAAGCAATAACAGAGCCCAAGAGGGCAGCAGCTACATTGAGACGTCCTGCTGACTGCAATGGCCTTTGGTAGACAAACACAACTATTACCAATTTAAAGCTCAACACTAAGGAATTTGGTGGGGGAACGTATACCTTGTTTTTTGCTCTCTTGCCAATACCTCCCTATTGGCCAAATTCAACTGGAGGCTAGAGCAGAAGAGAGCTGGGTTGATGTACTCTATAGAAATTATCCTTCTGGAACATAGAGCACATGGGGAGGGGTGAAGTGTACAACCACATAGACAAATTGAAAACAGCACAGTATCTATTATATAACTGTGGTAAGTGAATGCCCTTTCCCCAGAAGATGTCCATGTCCTAATCCTGGAACTGTGAATGTGTTACTTTATATGGTAAAACACATTTGCAGAAGCAATTAAGAATTTAAGATGGGGAGATTTTCTGGAACATCTGGGTGGGCCCAATATAATTACAGGGGTTTCTGTAGGGGGAGGCAGGAGAGTTAAAGGTGACATGATCATAGATGCACAAGTCACCAAGATAGGGGCATGAGCCATGGAATGTGAGTAGCCTCTAGAAGGTAAACAAAGCAAGAAATGGATTCTCTCCTAGAGCTTCCAGAAGGATCACAACCCTGCTGATACCTTGATTGTGGCCCAGTTTAGACTTTTCACTTTCACAGCTGTAAGATAATAAATTTATGTACTGTTCAGGCACAAAATTTGTAGTAAGTTTCAACAGGAGCAATAGGAAACTGACAATGTAGCTTTCTATTTATTAATTGATTTTAGTTTACAAAGCAGATTCATGAACATTATTCTAATATTCACAGGTAAACTAAGGTAGTTGGTGAGGAAGGAATTGTTCTATTCATTACATAGAGGGAAAGGGGGGCGGTCAGAGATTTGAAAACTCTTTCTTGTAGTTAGAGTAACCTAGAGATGCAACCAAGTGCTCTTGATTCCAATTTCAGTGTTCTTTTCCTTCAGTGCTACACTTTCTACTGTAGAGAAGTAGCAAAAGAAAGCCAAATTTCAGGGAGTTATGGGGTAAGTAGGTGGTGATGTCTGAAGTGGCAAACCTATCCAGAGATGATAGTAGAGCTGTCTCTATTGGGCCTAACACATTCTGCTGCGTGATTTGAGCTCACCTTTAGTCAGGGCATAAATCCTTACTTAAACTTGGGCTTGCTGCCAGGCAGGGGATTTTTGGGGGGAGGAGGGTACTGGGGATTGAACCTAGGGCCACTTAGCCACTGAGCCACATCCCCAGCACTTTTTTATATTTTATTTAGAGACAGGGCCTCACTGAATTGCTTAGGGCCTTGCTAAGTTGCTGAGGCTGACTTTGAACTTTGTGATCCTGCCTTAGCCTCCTGAGCTGCTGACATTACAGGCGTTTGCCACCATGCCAGGATTTCTTCTTGAGAGATGTATATTTGTGAAATTATGTGTTCCTTCAACCATAGAGGCTCTGTGCTTTTAAAATATTTAACTTCTAGGTGAGATTTCATTAAAATAATAAAATGATTCTGAGGCTAAAATGATTTAAAATAATGGTCGACATGCTGTATATTGCCTCTGTAGATGATAAGAATTACAATCCCTGTGGTGATGGTTAATCAAACCTCACAGAAAGGAGAAGGGGACATAGCAGACTTTTTGGAGACCCCAAGAGGCCTGGCCTTCAAGCTTTCAAGCAGAGGATGGCTTTGAGAAACAGCAGAATACCGTGCATATGACAGCATCTGGGCTGTTTTTTTATTTTGGAAGTGGATTATAAAAATTGGAGCTTCATAACCCATGAGGCTTAAACACATTTGTGACGAAGGGGTATTTCTGTTGCATTGGCAAAGGTCAAAATCAATAGAATTCTCAAATCATCCCCTATTTCATAGGTCAGGTGTGCTATTATTCCATAGATCACTAGTGGCTTTCTCTGTGATCCTTAAGCATTTGCTTGACATAAAAATGACTTTGAAGGTTTACTTACTGGTCCCTTGGTAAACTAAGGATGTTTCATATCTCTAATGCCTTAAATATATCATCTGGAATGATTGCACATTGAGCTGTTTCTTTGCCTGGCTGTTGAGAAATGTGCTTGAGTTTCAAAGGGCTTCTCTTTTGGGGGTTGGTAGGTGAAGTAACTCTATTTTTTTCTGTCTGTTCCTCTAAAAAAAAAGTTCTTTTCGGATGAAATGAACACAACACAGACCTGTGTCCCTGAAATGTGCCTCAGCCCCCCTAAGCCTACTTCTGATGGTTTCTAGAAACTCTTTTTCAGAGACTGCCATTGTGTTTTTTTATATAAATGGTATTGGGACCATTGCCCAGCATATCCCATGCCATACCTTTAGAAGAATGCTAGGGGGGAAGGAAGTTCTCTCAATCCTCATTGCCAGGAAGAACTGTGTTTTTCTTGAGCAAAAAGATTTTTATTATTGTTCTTGTTGTTTTGGTACCAGAGATTGAACCCAGAGGAACATTACCACTGAGCTACATCCCCATCATTTTTATATTTTATTTTGAGATAGGGTTTTGCTGAGTTGCCCAGTCTACCCTTAAACTTGCAATCCTCATGCCTCAGTCTCCTGAATTACTGGGATTACAGATGTGCATCCCGATGCCTAGCTATAATGTGTTTTTAAATTTATGGGCATTAGAAGTTTTGGTATTCAGTAGTGAGGCCAACCAAAAAAACCCTATAACTGCATATTAGAAATAATAGTACTTGGCCCCATTCTCAGGAATTTGTTGTTTCTACAATGAGGATATTTTTTTTTCTAAAAATCCTCCTTCCACCCTCCATTGATTCTAATGAATGATCATAGTTTAAGATTACTATTGGAACTGACCAGGCTCTCTGTGCTTTGGCTACTGGAAAGCTCAAAATCAGTTTTGGGGCATTTTCTTAGAGCTGTATAGGACTTCAAGTGTGCATGTCTGAATGCCATTCTCTTCTCGCCTTGATCTTAGTGACATATTTTAATCTACCCTTCCTTGTTTGCTGCCTAAAAATTTTTTTTTAAATTTAAATCATATTTTCATTATGTATTTATTTGGAGCAGCTTGAAATGATCTTTGAAATGAAGTAAAAGATGAATTGATGATCGGAAAGAGGATAGGAAGACCATTGCCATACAGAGTTTATAATGGGTCTAGTCACTGCTATGGGATATTTCCACCAATTTGATACTGCAGATGGCACAATGCTGATCAATTCTCCTGTAAAAATGATAAAAAATTGTTCTTTGTGATGTTATCATGAAACATTCCCATAGTGCTTTCATTTTTTTAATCAAAAATAACAACTATTATTAGCACTATTTTAGGCCACTGAGCCACATCCCCAGCCCTATTTTGTTTATTATTTATAGACAGGGTTTCACGGAGTTGCTTACTGCCTTGCCATTGCTGAGGCCGGCTTTGAACTCATGATCCTCCTTCCTCAGCCTCCCAAGCTGCTGGGATTACAGGTGTGCACCCTGTGCCCAGCTATTAACACTGCTTTTTAAAAGGAAAATTTAGAATATAATTCCTAATTACAATCCTCTAACATGACAAAAACATCAATTTTTTTCCAGGGTAATAATTTCTCCTCAGAGGGCTTTTCTCTGGGTAATATAAATAGGAGTAGAAAAAGTTAACAAAGCAAGTGTGTAAGAATTAAAAGTCCAATATTTAAGATACTTGGAATATTTATTTTTTAGTTCTCGGCGGACACAACATCTTTGTTGGTATGTGGTGCTGAGGATCGAACCCGGGCCGCACGCATGCCAGGCGAGCGCGCTACCGCTTGAGCCACATTCCCAGCCCAAGATACTTGGAATATACTCCTGCCACCTATGAATCATGGAGGAGCAAGCCTTTTGCTTTAGTGTCTTCCCACTGAGTATCGACACCATAGGCTATGAAGTCCTCCAAGAATAGGCTTGTTATTACCTGTTCACTCCCCTCAGCCCCCTCATACAACTTTAGACATAATGTACTTCTTCCTGTTTCTAGAACATGCTCTTTCCTGCCTTTATGTCATTATACATTCCATTTCCTCTGTTTGGTCCGCATTCTCTCCCTTTTTCCCCATTCAACTAGCTTACTCCCCCACATTCTTCCCATGCTTCATCTTAGATGTCACTTTCTGCTGGAACTTCTTCCTGAGTTTTCAGACTTGTTTCCCTATTGTAGGTAACTTTTACTGTTGGGCAATTTGTCCCACCAAGTGGTGATTACTTGGTGAATATCTGTCTCTCCTGCTAGACTATAGGCTCTGGGACACTGGCTATACTTTTTCATTATATTTCCAACTCTTAGCATAGTGCCTGGGACAGAATAAGTATTCAATAAATGGATTTTTCTGTTTTGATTATAAAGTGTATGTTTTCCATGTTTGAAAGGCACTTGGCAAAAGTTTATAATGCTGATAGAAGTCATTTTGGGAGTAGGGCAGACATAATCATTCAGTGAGAGAAGGAATACTGCTTAGGCAGCATGTGCACTGTGTTGCTGGGCAATATTTTGCTGTAGTAATGTGTTTCTCTTCAGATGTGTTCAAGATCACAATAAGATTGTAGCAATGGAGAGAAATCATTTCATCACACATTTTCACATTTAACACTTGCTCTATGCAAGAAAAGAACTTATTGGGTTGTAGCTTGACTGATACCATTGCTTATTCCAACAATGCAAAGGATCTTTTGGAGTTTTGTCCTATGCTGCAGTCATTTGGTCAGGAAGGGAAGGGGGCTGGAAGATGACATTTGGGGTTAGATTCATGGAGTTGGGTTTCATGAAATACCTTGTGTATTCACATGGCTTTTTTAAATCTTCTAATGACATTATAATTCTCTCCCTGTAAGAAAGAATGTGGATATTAGAAATAGTTTTAAATTTGGAGTCAAATTTTCTCATCTTTTTAGTTTCTGAAAGTATTACTTTGGGCAAGTATTACTTTGGGCAAGCAGATGACTCTGAGACTTGATTTGTCATTTCTAAAATGGGTCAGGGTAATGTAAGTCTCATGATCATCTGGTGAAAATTCTCTTTCACCTAAGTAGGTTATTGTTAAAGGAGAGTCCCTTGACAGTATGAATAAGAATGCACTTTTGGTCTTTTCTCTTTTTCCAAGTCTGTGACTGAATGTAGTCATTTTATTGTTATTGTTAACATTACTTATTTACATCCTTTTGTAAATCAGAGGTGGAAAGAAGAAAGTATCAAATGTGTCTTACCTTTTCAAATAAAATTGATTTGTTTAATAAAGCAATAGCTGCCAGAGAAACTCCAATTTTGCTCTGCTTTGATATAATCCAAATGCAGTCTGGGAGTTTCCCCACAGAGCTGAGGGGAAAAAGAAGGCCCACGAATCTCTCCAAATTAGCCCCAGAATATCAGCCACATTTCTTTTTTTACTGTAATCAGATATCCTGATCCTGGTCTTATAATTATTTCACCAGACCAGGAAAGAAGAGCTGACAAACCTTGGCACCAGGAAATTCAAAGAATAGAAAGCCCTCCTTAGTGCCTTTGAAATGTTTGCCATCTGCCTCTTCAGACTGCAAGGTTATTAGCTTGCAGCAGGAAGGTGATAGCGAACTGAGTAAAGAAACATCCATCCATCTCAGTTGTCATGGTTTCTCAGCCATTCAGACCCCAGTTGAGCAGGAAGCAGTGGGCTGCAAAGCACATACATGAGCCTCCTCTTGTTTCTACTGACACATCAAACTCTTTAGGCTACAGTGACTTGGCTGATGCCTGCCTTCCGACCCATGCATTCCAATGTCTAAGCCAAGTCCTCCTTTGTCTATGGGTCCAAGGGTTTTTCCCTTTCCTTCTTGGAGTGTCTTGTGTTCATTCATTCTCAGTTCTAAATAATTTCTCTATGTACCCTAGCTAATAAGAAATTATATGTTTATTTGGTAGCTATGAACAATGTAGAGGCATAGCACTACAGGGAAGTAGAGGAAAAAATGGGTTCTCAGTGACAATCATAATATTTATATTGCTGGTTTTCAAACTGTGCTTCATAGAGCCCTAGAGTAATACTCTGGAGGAGTCTCAAGGATTCCATAAGGAGGAATTCAGAAGATGTGTGAATTTGTGCCCAAGAAATATTGAACCTATTGTTGCTTCCACTAAAGAATTTCCATTTTATCCCAAATTTGACAACAGCATGTGATTTTGTTTGGAGAAAAGGTTCTATGGCCAAAGCAGTTTATTGGGGAAAGCATCTGTTCAGCCCTGTTACATATCCATAGAGTAGTAGGGACCTGCTCAGTGTTAATTATATTATTTTGTACCTGCTGTGGTTGCATAGGTGCACTTTCTCTCTGCTCAGGTAGAATGTAAGCTCATGAAGATCATGGTCCATCTTTGCTGTCTTCATAGACACCTTGTCAGCTCCCATTGGGCATAACTGTGTTCTTTTTGGAGTTGCCTTTTTTTGACAGTCTGATCAAAATTGAAGCCCCCACTGCCATGAGTTACAACTGCAAACAACACAATTTACACATTAAGGAATTATGGTGCCACTAAACCCCAGCCATGCCATTCTGAGGGTAAAAATCCCTGCAGGAAAAGATTATTGAGTGATCACATAAATTGTTGGGGCAAGTCATTAGGAAAGCATTTTTTCTAACCACTGGACCTTCCCAATACTGGAATGAACTATTCCATGAAGGAATCAATACTTGATACTTCACGTGTACAGGTATTGACTGGCCAGAGAGACAGGGTAGCAAAGTTGAAAAAGTCATTGCATTTGGTGTACACCAGATAGACTTTAGAGTCTACTGGTGCTATATATGTATCCTCAGGAAAATTACAAGTTATCTGAGCCTCAGTTTCCTTATCTGTATAATGGAAGTAATGATATCATCTACCTTGTAATGACTTCATAAGGCTGTTGTGAGGAATTACTGAGATATTATTTGAATCATTTAGCATGGTGTAGGGGTTGGTGTATTTGGTAAAAGTGTTACTTACCTAAAATTTGTTGCTTAAAGAATTCTTGTCTTGTGTAGAAAATTGAATTAGATGCTCTCTTGGGTTCTTTGTAATTCTGAGATTCCCTGTTGGCTTATCCTTGCTGCTATATTTTAGAATAATACAGGAACTGTTGTCTTCCTGCTTTGGATTTGCCTTCAAACAGGTTTTATGGATAGAATCTTGAGCAATGTTTGCTTTTCTCCTGAAAGGTCAGCTTTTAAAAAATGTCTCAAATATATTTAGCTTCTTTGAAGATATATTACATCTTTATTATAAAGTGGCTCTGCATGTCCCTTAGGAAAATGAAGAGATTTTGACCAAAACTTCTGACAAGTTGCATGTAGAGCCAATTAATCTAAGGAAATACACATATATAGTAGACAGAGTAATCTTGGAGTTTGTCAAGTGATTTGGTTCAGACTTCTATATAAGTCAACCAAGTATTGCTCCAAAAACTGGATATTTGAAGTGGATGCCTTTGGTGAGCTATGTCTCTTATATTTAAGCCTTTCCTTTGAATCTAGAGAGCCTTAGAATAGAAAAGAATGTGCTGGAAATGACATTTCATGATTTCCTAGGCTAGGTCATAATATGTCTTGCAACTTCAGTCTCAGTCTCTTGGAATCAACCTTCTAGTGGAAGGTAGGTACCAGGTAAGAAGTCTGACTATCTTAATTCCACAATATCAAGGAAACTTAAATACAAGAGACCACATGGAATACAATGTCTGATCAGCCGAGTGCCATATTTGTTATCTTTCTGAATAGATAGCATATGAATAAAGCATCATTGGACATTGAGCCCAGGCAAACCTTTACAGGCCTCTGGCCAAAAACAAGTGCAGGAGAGATACAAGTAAGAATCTTTTTGGTTAGCCCAGTTAGCCTTAAGAACTATGAATTAATGTAGTGTGCAACTGCTATAAGAGCTCCAAACCCCAGATTTCCCTCAAACACATAATAATCTGAAATGAAAGTTTTGAACCTTTTTGAAAACCCATTTTTAACTTGATACTTCCATATGGACAGAGTTTTATGCTAATTCTAAAATTATGTTTATGAAGATATTTAGTGACATTAGAAAACACTTATAATGTAATACTGATGAAAAGAATTTGACATGCATCGTGGTTTAGCTTTGTAGCCATGGTATATTTGTGTGGAGGGGTGTGTGTGTGTGTGTGTGTGTGTGTGTGTGTGTGTGTATGTATGTGTGATATCTCACTTTCTCTTAGACAAATGAAATTGGAGGGACTTGAGCTTAAGTATTGATAGTGATCACTGGGTAGACAGGTTCTATGTGATACTGTTTGTCTTAGATCTTTTGGTATTGTCTGTTCTTTTGAAAGCATGTAGAACAGTTGGTTTGCCAAAAATAAGTATCTGTACATACTGCATAGTGACACTTATGATATTGTGTTCAAAAATTTGAGAAGAAGTGGCTATCCTGGGAGAACAGATGTATGTTGGTTCCAGAATTTCTCATCCATTAGTCCAGGATTGTCTTTTTGTTCTTTTTCTTTCTGCATTTTTATGCCTCTTCATTTAGAGTGACATTAAAAAAAGGGTACAACAGGCCCTTGGCCTTTTATTTTAGCATATTTAAAGGTATATTTGCACTTATGGCCTATTGGTATTGAATGAAAACTTGATTTCAAATAAGCCTGTGTTTGGAATCAATGAAGCACAGATGTTTACTGGTGTTGCATGTTTTAAATGTCAGCATCAGCGTATACATTGTGATGTAAGTGGAATTCATGCAGTAGCTGAAAAGTATGAATGAGATGATATTTAGGTAGATAAATGGCTTGAAAGTTTTAAATATTTGAAAGTGAGACTTTTAAAGTAATAAAAGATAATGTGTATCATGCCCTAAAAGTGTCCCACATCATGAGGTTTATTAATCCTGTAGGTAAGTTTCTAACCATTTATTTTTTTAGGAAGATAAGAGAAACAAGCTGCATCCCATTATGGAAAAGTGTTATGCATCAATACCACTCCCAAATTCAAAAAGATCAGTGTCACATTATGTAAACATTTCTGTACCAGTTAGATTGCAAGTGACAGTACATTTTATAAGGTCTAAGGAAGCTTACATAAGAACAAATATTTTCCCAAACAATCAAATGCCACTTTGAATAAGGGGCACAGTAGAAGAGATGCAATGGATATGTGTAATGTGTGCTAAATTCGTGATTGCCTTGGGCACTACTAAAGCCATACTGGGTAATTTCACTTGACAGCCAAAAAAGAGGAGCTAAAGAAATGTGGCAGTTTCACCTCCTGTGTCTGTTCACAAACTCCCATGGTGACCTCATTAATCTTGGGGAGGAGAAGCACTCAAAGACTGGCTGTATAATTCCAAAATGACTGCTTACAGAAATCAAGATCCAGTCCATCTGCCACTGGTTTTCTTTATGCTGGTACTTGGCCACATTATAAAGGGGTGTGCCAAGGTGTGCTGGTTACAGTTGGGGGAGGAGAATGCTGACTGCACACAGGTTTGAGCAGCAGCAAATATTTCCCATGCCTCCTGTGCCTGCCAGCTGTGAAAGCACAGGCTCCAGCTCTCCCACCTCTTTAACGCTGCTGCTTCCCATTGTGCTGCTGGATTCAGTGGTGAGGGGGAACATGGAGAAAGCCACTGGGCCTCCCACTAAGACTAGCATGGTGTCATTTGCATGTTTTGGTACATCTGCTAGAGGATACTGACCTCTGACCTTGATTTGAGTACACCGGACAATTTGTGGGATGGATTTCCTTTACTTGCCTGGGCTAATTTTTTTTTCAGTTGACCAATTGTTAAATGGCCAAGGAGACTCAATGGCATTATATTTGGATTCAATAAACATTTATTATGTGACTTACTTTGTACCAGGTAGTGTCTGGTTATTCTGATACTTTTATCTCATTTAATCCTCATATTATTGTGAGGAATATTAATATTTTAAGTGTTTCAAAGAAAGCTCTTTCTAGTATTCCATGCTGTGGCTCTTCTAACTTTAGGCAGAATATATTTATGTTTTTACAAATAAAATTATATCATGTGACATAAACATGACAAGGGAATCATCTTTTAAAAGGTTACTTATTATTGCTAAAATCTTACTTAGGCATTAAAAATGTTAGCAGGAATATTTCACTGATGGAGTGGTATAAAGGCAGAGAAGTTGGGGCAATGAGAATTTGAATATAATGATCCACATTAAGCATAAACCTGCCAAGACTTGTCCTGAATTCTGTGGCAAGCATTACAAGAGTGGCTGTGATTTAGATAGATGCAGATAGTGCCATGAATACACATTGTCATGGGTGCCAAAGGAGGAGAAAATTTCAAGATGCATCAAGTATTCAACATGGTCAGACATATAAAAGTGGTTCAGAATAATAAAGACCAAAAATAGGTATAGGATTTTGTAGTTGGGAGGTCAATACTGACCTTACCAAGATCCCCTTATATTAAATTGAATGGTCAAGAAGCAGGAATAAGGAATGAGGGGTGAGTAGGAAGTGAAGGAAGAGAGAATAATCTGTTCCTTTCAGAGGTTTAGTGAGAGACAAGAATGTGATTTCTAGAGGGAAGACAAGACATCCATAAAGAAAGGATATTTTTTTAAAAAACTTAAGGTCATAAAGAGTCTCTAGGGCTTGGCATGGTGGTGCATGCTTGTAATCCTAGTGACTTGGGAAGCTAAAGCAGAAGGATCACAAGATTATAAGTTCAAGGCCAGCCTCAGCAACTTAGCAATACCCTTTCCCCAAATAAAACATAAAAAAAGGGCCAGGGATGTGTCTCAGTGATTACACACCACTGGGTTCAATCCTTGGTACCAAAAAAGGGTGGTGGATCTTTAGGATAATTATAGTTTGACAGGAGAAGGAAAAAATGGTTTGAGATTTTGAAAGGAAATTGAGGACTGATGTCTCAGAGACAACAGGCAGGAATGCAGGCCTGTGTTTGTGTTTGTAATACAACAAGCAGGGATACAGGGGAAGGATTGAACTTCAGTTAGAGGAGGGACTCCTTTATCCTCAGTCATGATTTGTAAATGTTTATTCTGTGATGGGAGGAGTATTATGGAAATGTTAGCTTAGCTGAAGGTCTCAGTTGTTTAATTAAGCAGGGAAGCCAGCCAGATATTAAAGTTGGAAGGGGCAGAGGTTGAGCCACAGGTTTTGGGAAACATATTAAAGGCTTAACAAGGTCATAGAGAAGAATAGAGAATGGACCAAAGTATAAAGGGATGTTGCTGAGATGAGATCATGAGCTTGTGATGTTGCTGAACTTCCTGGTTTGCATGCTTTCCTTGCTTTGTAGAACAGAAAAAGTAGATTGTGGGATTGGACTCGGGTTTGGGATTTGAGGTTGTGGCAGGAGAGTGAGGGAAATAAGGTGAGGGGCCTGGAGGCAAGTAGTTTGTGTTTGTAACCATCAGATCAGGCAAGGTAGGGAAGAAAGTGAAGACAGGAGCAGTGTGTTCACTGGTAGCCTGGGAGGAAATGCAGATAGCAATGAACCACAGGACCCTCTGAGGCTGATATGAGGGTAGACTACAGGAGACAGTTAACTATGCTCTAAAATCACCCTGAATAGGAATGTGAGAGAGTTTTTAGGAGGCTTAGGGAGGTATATAGCTGGGATGAGCATTTTAAGAGACCAGTCATTTTTACATAAAAATTCAGGAATAATGATCATTATGTTGGCTTAGTAAAAACAGGACCAGATTGCCAATAATATTATGATACTGAGGTGTGAGAAGTAGATGGAAGAATAACTAGTCTTCTCTTGGGACCCTAATGGAAAAACAGTGTCATCAGAGGAGAACAAGGTTGTCATAAAAGTCTTGAGTTAGAGGAGCATTCTGTTGAGGTTCAGGAAAGAGGTGAATCCAACTACCATAGTCTTAAGGGTCCAGATCACACAGTGAAAAGCTTTAGAGACAAGGGCAGCTGTGGGAGCTGGAGGCATAGAGAAACAGCACAGGGGGGATGAGAATGAGACTACAGGTGAGAAAGGGTCTTACATTTTGGGCAATGAGAAAGGATGATGGGTGCAGGATGGAGGAATATTGAGATTTTCTGACCTCAGTTTTGTGTGAAAGGCTAATGAAAGCTTTGTGGAGCTTCCTTGCTATCTTGTGAATTGTAGAAAAGTAAGTCCTGGGAAAGAACTCTTCCAGGTTAAAGTTTAAGTTTAGATAAGGACCCCAAACTTTAAGGCTTAGAACTTGATGTCAGTATTTCTTACCAGGATCACAGTTTGCTTCGGCACAATTTGCATGTGACTAACTTTTCTTTGTACCCAGAATTGAACGATGATTAACTTTGTAAGTCTTTTAAAAATGGCTTCCAGGAAAACTTGTGGCCCAAATTAGGCTTGAGCCACTAGATGTAAATTTCACAGATGACTGCTTTCCTACTGCTTGGTGACTTGGCTGTACATACCTGATGGTCTTCTGTGTGTTCTATCACTATAGCTAGAAGAACCAGCCTATCAGGAAAAATTGCTTTTTTCACAGACTTATGCCAAAAATATTTTAATTCAGGAGAAACATATAGAAACATATGGCACGCAGTCATGATCAGTTAGGCTCTTAGAAATATAATGACTGACACTCAAAGTGTTCTTTCTTCCTATTATTTTCTTTTAAAAATTTACTTATTTTTTAGTTGTGGTTGGACACAATACCTTTATTTTATTTATTTATATGTGGTGCTGAGGATTGAACCCAGGGCCCCACATGTGCTAGGCAAGCGCTTTACTGCTGAGCCATAACCCTAGACTGTCTTCTTATTCTTTTCTTTCTTCCTGCCTTCCTGTCTTTCTTTCTTTTGTTTTTGTTAAAATTTATACTTGAAATCAGATTCATCCTTGATATCATTATACTGTGGATTTTCTATCAGGCATGTTACTGATTTAGATTAGGGGTCAACAGTCCACAGGCCAATTGCATGCAGCCTTCCTTCTAATTTTGTATGACCCACAAGCAAGAATGAATTTTACATTTTTAAATGGTTGAAGAATCTAAAATAATGATATTCTGTGATATGTGAAGATTATATGATATTTAAATTCCAGTGTCCATTAATAATACTTGGAGTACAGCTATAGCTGTTTATCTGTTGTCTGTAGCTGCTTTCGCACTGGTATGGCAGAGTTGAATAGTTACAACACAGCCTGTATGGCCCACAGTGCCTAAATTATTTATACTATTGGGCTCTCTACAGGAAAGGGTTGATGAGCCCTGATTTAACCCAGAGAGATTTAGAAATTATAGCTAATGCAAGTCATTTAACTTGTTTACAGAGTAATTTGCTTACATGGCTTACTCTAATATTGTAAATCCAAACACCAGTTTTCTCATCTATATAATGGGGCTAATTGTAATCACAATCTCATGGTTTATGTGAAGAGTGGACGAGTTAATACATTTGAAGCACCAGGAAGAGTGGCTGGCTCAGAGGTGGTTAAGTAGAATCACTAAAGAAAATGTAGCCATTTGCTGAGTGTCCCATTAGAAGATCATGCACTTATTTCAAATGATGGAAGTCCAAACATGTTTCTTTTGGAGATCTTCATATGTTTGACACATATAATACCTTCTAAAATCATTGGAGATGCTCCCAAATGGGGCGAGGTGGAAATTGTTCCCCTGATCAAGAAGCATCTCTGGGTTGCTAGCCTGGTGGGGCTATCTTGATTGCTTCTGGTGCTTGCATGTGGTTGAATAAGTTTCACTTCCTTTACAAAGTGACTGTCAGAAGCACATAAAGATAATCCACAGTGCTTTGTAAAGTGACTTTGTATTAGAGTCACGATCACAAGCACCTGGAACAATGTCAATGAAGAAAATTATAGAAACTAAATTGGGTAAAGAGTCTATAAAGAAAAAGAAGAAAAAATTGACAGAGAAGAAAGCAAAGGGGATAGAAGATATTGGAATGTGGTGACTTTTTTTTTTTTTACTTTAAGTTGATGTAGGAAAACGATTCTTAATATTCCTTATGTATCGTGTGCCTAAAAGTCATACAGAAAAATTAGAGAAAACAGGTTTTTATGTACCTCAGGAGAAATGCTTTGAGTAATCAAAGGTTGCCATGTACGCAGTGGTTGGAGTTATTGCCTTTATATATAATGTGTTAAGTTCATGCTGTGTTTCTTTCCATATCAATCCGTTTACTTTTTTCCCCAAACTTAGAAGATGATAGCCTCTCCTTTCTTCTTCCTTTATATGTTCCTGTCCCATCCCAACCTGGCCAATCTCACACCTTGTTTCATCCGTTACCGCTTTGATTTCCCATCACCTTCAAGTATTCCAAATGATAATTTATTGTTTTTTAAATTTTTTATTTGTTTTAATTAGTTACACATGACAGTACAATGACCTTGACATATCATACATTTGAATCAGATGGGGTATAATTTCTCATTTTTCTGAGTGTACAGGTTGCAGAATCACATTGGTCATGCAGTCACGTATATACACACAGTAATAACAATGTCTATTTCATTCTATTATTCATATAATAATTTCTTCAGGAATTTTATCACAGGGTCCTCTTTGATATTTGGAAGAATGCAAAGCAGAAAGTTTCATTTGGATAAAAGAAATCAGGAACTTATGTTAGTTCTCAATCATCCAGATTGATGGAATGCAAAGTTGATGTGGTGGCTATTGGAAGTATTTATCTTTTCAGTATTTACCATGCTTATTTTCAAATTATTTTAAAAACTGTTACAATATTTCCTTTGATCCATGAACTTCCATTGCTTTTTCATTTTCTGAACATAGGAGGCAATAGGTTTCTGTCTTGCCTTCTGTCCTCCTTGTTAGCATTTGTTATTGGATCTTGAGATGTTGGAAAGATCTTGTATTCTTTATTAAAGCATTTATTTGAAATTTTTGGAAGTTCCTTTTGACTAATATGTGACCAGATTTCCAAGTATCCTATGTGGGCTTGAAGAGAATGGATATTCTCTAATTATTGTGTTCAGGGATTTGCACAGTTCACTTAGATCAAATCTGTTAATTATATAGTTCAAATCTTTTTTATTTTTAATTTTTTATTCTAATTTATAATATATGATAGAAGAATGCATTACAGTTCATATTACACATATAGAACATAATTTTTCATATCTCTGGTTATATAGAAGTATATTCACACTATTCGTGTCTTCATACATGTACTCCTAACCTCCTAACACCAAGGAAATTACAGTGAACTTGGAGATATGGGCAAATATAGATAAAATTATAAATAGAGAAGAACCAAATTGTGAATTATAGAAACTAAAGAGTATGACTTGAGTATCAATCACATTATTTGTGTCACAGTTTAAATAGGAAAATTTGAATGGCAATTTCAATAATGGTTGCACTCTTTGGGGGACACTTTATGGAAGAAGTGGATAAACATAGATCTCTTCCTTAACTGTAAGACAACTGCATTTAGCAGAGGTACTAGGGCAGGTGTGATCCAAGCTTCATACAGATTGAATGATAGAAGATGGATCAGGTATCAGTAATATGAAGAAATAAGACCCATTAGTTTCACTCTTGAGAGAGCCAGGGATAGGCTTCACTGTACAAGATGGGACCAAAATCTGGAGAATATAAACTGTCAAGTGAGTTACTCTGTGCAAAACAGAGAGGCTTATACCTGTGTTGCTACCACATTGAGAGCTGGAAGTTTGAGAGAAAGAAAGAGGAATTTTTATGTCCCCACACATAGATTGCCTCAACTATAAATTCTGTCTGAGGAGAAGGGAAGGACAGAGCAGAACTACTTTTTTTTTTTGGTACTGATAATTGAACCCAGGGATGCTTAATCACTGAGCCACATCCCCAGCACTTTCTTATATTTTATTTAGAGGCAGGGTCTCACTGAGTTGCTTAGTGCCTCACTAAGTTGCTAAGGCTGGCTTTGAACTCATGGTCCTTACTTTAAGAAAGGAAAGGAAAAACATTAGTTTGATTCTGTTGATGAATTTATAATTACAAATTATCACTTTTTTATCCTTCTTACAAAACTATGGGAAAATGTAATTATCTTGACATCAAGTTGGAAGCAACCAAGTCTCAAGATAATCAGGGGCTTTCATATGACTAGCCAGTTCTTAAGGCACCTAGTCTGATGGTTTGCCCATTACTCTATACTGCTTCTCCAGGACTCAGTGTAATAGTTTTGTTTTTGTTTTTGTTTCAGGGACTAGAATCCAGGGGCACTTAACCACTGAGCCACATTCCCAGCCCATTTACTTTTATTTTCATTTTCTTATGGCCTCTCTATGTTGCTGAGGCTGGCCTAGAACTTGTGATCCTCCTATCTCAGCCTCTCAAGCTACTGGGATTACAGGTGTATGCCACCACACCCAGCTCAATGTGATTGTTTTTAATGATGATAATAATGGTTGCTTGTCTCATTATTATACATATACACACAAATATACAAAAACCATATTGATATTTTGTTATGATTTGGATATGAAGTGTCCCCCCAAATCTCCTGTGTTAATGCAGGAATGTTTGGAAGTGGAATTACTGGATTGTGAGAGCTGTGACCTAATCAGTCAATCTTAGAATGGACTCATTGGGTTGTAACTGTAGGCAGGTGGGGTGTAGTTGGAGGAGGTAGTCACTGGGGGTGTGCCCTAGAAAGATGCATCTTCCTTGTGGCCCTTTTTTTCTTTTTCTCTCTGCTTCCTTGCACACTTGAGGTGAGCAGTTTTCCTGTGCTACACCCTTTGTCCGTAATGTTCTGCCTCACCTTGGGTTCAAAGCAATGGAATTGGCTGATCATAGGCCAAAACTCTGAAGCCATGAGTTCAAAATACACTTTCCTTGTTCTACATTGTTCTGGTCAGGTATTTTGGTCACAACAACAATAAAGTTAAAACATCTCATGTGTTTCTCTTTACTGATTTTGCCTGGAATTTGGGAAACCCATTTTATAAGTATATTTAGCTCTTTCTTCAGCTCAGGAAAGTTATCCTCAGTTATAAATTTAATTATTATCTTCCAGTTATTCTGATTTCATCCTCAGAAATGCCTAGGATATCTAAGTCAGCTCTGCCCTTCCTATCTGTTTCCCTTTCTGTTTTACTCTTTTACAAAATTTAGTTCTTCACTTTTGACCTCTAAAGATTTTCAGAATGTGAAGATATGGTTTTATTTTCTACAGTAGCAGTTTGAGCCTTAATCTTTTTCTCTTGCCCTACCTTTATCTCCCCTTTTCCCTTATTTAATAAATGGGACCTTCATCCACCCAGTTGCTCAAGCCAGAGACTCTCTGTGACTGAATCCCTACAGACAAATCCTAAGTCATTTCTATTATGCATACAATATATGTTGGATCATTTTATTCCACAAAGCAAAATGTTGAGTAAGGCAGGCTGGAACCCAGGTCTTCTGAAATATGCAGGATTGAAAGATCGAAGTGATATTGGGTTTAGATTCAGGTACACACTGGTTTTGTTCCTGGCTTCATCATTTTTTAACCTATGTGTCTTTTGGAGAATTATTTAACATCTCCAAATGTTCGTTAGCTTTTTGAGAAAAACTAAAAACAACTACATTTCAGAATTACACAAAGTGTCCAGATTAGACAAATCTATAGAGACAGAAAATGGACCAGTGGTTTTCTAGGGATGAAAGAATATGGAGGACCAATGGGGTGTTCACTGATATAGGATATGGAGTTTTTCTTTGAGGTGAAAAATATTCTAAAATTAACTGTGTTTGCTCCAGGTGTCGTGGAAATACCTGTCATCCCACTGCTTGGGAGGCTGATTCAGGAGGATTACAAGTTTGAGGCCAGCCTCAGCAATTTAGTGAGGCCCTAAGCAACTTAGTGAGACCCTGTCTCTAAGTAAAAAAAAAAAAAAAAAAAAAATAGAAAAGCCTGGGAATGTGGCTCAGTGGTTAAGCACCTCTGGGTTCAATCCTGTGACCAAAAGTGAATGAAGAAATTAAAACAAGGCTCTTATATTAAAAATCAATTGAAGTGAGATGGTATCTTAGGGTGGTTTTGATTTGCATTTCTCTGACTGCTAGCGATGTTGAACATTTTTTCATGTACTTGTTGATTGATTGTATGTCCTCCTCTGAGAAGTGTCTGTTCAGGTCCTTGGCCCATTTGTTGATTGGGTTATTTGTTATCTTATTGTCTAATTTTTTGAGTTCTTTGTATACTCTGGATATTAGGGCTCTATCTGAAGTGTGTGGAGTAAAGATTTGTTCCCAGGATGTAGGCTCCCTGTTTATCTCTCTTATTGTTTCTTTTGTTGAGAGAAAACTTTTTAGTTTGAGTAAGTCCCATTTGTTGATTCTAGTTGTTAACTCTTGCGCTATGGGTCTCCTATTGAGGAATTTGGAGCCCGACCCCACAGTATGTAGATCATAGCCGACTTTTTCTTCTATCAGACGCCGTGTCTCTGATTTAATATCGAGCTCCTTGATCCATTTTGAGTTAACTTTTGTGCATGGCGAGAGAAAGGGATTCAGTTTCATTTTGATGCAAATGGATTTCCAGTTTTCCCAGCACCATTTGTTGAAGATGCTATCCTTCCTCCATTGCATGCTTTTAGCCCCTTTATCAAATATAAGATAGTTGTAGTTTTGTGGATTGGTTACTGTGTCTTCTATTCTGTACCATTGGTCCACCCACCTGTTTTGGTACCAGTACCATGCTGTTTTTGTTACTATTGCTCTGTAGTATAGTTTGCCATTAAAAAGTCCAAAGACAACAAGTGCTGGCGAGGATGCGGGGAAATGGGTACACTTGTTCATTGTTGGTGGGACTGCAAAATGGTGCAACCAATTTGGAAAGCAGTATGGAGATTTCTTGGAAAGCTGGGAATGGAACCACCATTTGACCCAGCTATTCCCCTTCTCGGTCTATTCCCTAAAGACCTAACAAGAGCATGCTACAGGGACACTGCTACATCGATGTTCATAGCAGCACAATGCACGATAGCAAGATTGTGGAACCAACCTAGAAGCCTTCAATAGATGAATGGATTAAAAAATGTGGCATTTATACACAATGGAGTATTACTCTGCAATAAGAAATGACAAAATCATAGAATTTGGAGGGAAATGGATGGCATTAGAGCAGATTATGCTAAGCGAAGCTAGCCAATCCCTAAAAAACAAATGCCAAATGTCTCCTTTGATATAAGGGGAGTAACCAAGGTCAGGGTAGAGAGGAAGAGCTTGAGAAGAAGATTAACATTAAACAGGGATGATAGGCGGGAGGGAAAGGGAGAGAGAAGGGAGATTGCATGGAACTGGAAGGTGAGCCTCAGGGTTATACACAATTACATGTAAGAGGAAAGGAGTGGTAGGAGAAAAATTATATAAGTGGAAGAAACGATTTATAGTAGAGGGGGTGGAGAGAGAGAAGGGGAGGGGAGGGGAGGGGAGGGGGGATAGTGGAGAATGGGATAGACAGCAGAATACATCAGTCACTAGAAAGGCAATTTGTAAATCAATGGAAATGTAACTGATGTGACACAGCAATCTGTATACGGGGTAAAAATGGGAGTTCATAACCCACTTGAATCAATCTGTGAAATATGGTATATTAAGAACTATGTAATGTTTTGAACAACCAACAATAAAATAAAAATAAATCAATTGAGGTGGTTTGACAACTTGTAAATATATTTAAAATATTAAAGGATAAGTTGAATGGTATATGTTACATTTCAATGATGTTTTTAAAAAATCTATTTAAAGAGAGACGGGAAATTCCTGAGATGACCAACAATTGAATCCCTTTGGCCTCAATGGACCAGTTCAATTTTTTCTGCCTACTTGAGGTTCACCATTTAGTTTCATGACCCAAAGAAATACCCATAAGTACATGGTCTCAGGTCTTCTCTCCTCAGCTGTATTCCAGTGGCCTCTGTGGCAGGATTGCCTCCTTTTAGAAACCATAACTGGGTAATTTTTAGTCCTTTGTGGATTTGGGGAGTTATTTTCAGCATCTACCTGAAGTAGGCACAATGCAAAAATAATTTGCCATTTGGAGCTTCCTGGCATATGAGGGCCAGTGGCCTTCCAAGTTCCTAGCTGAAGAGTTGAGACATACCTCAGACCTCAATTTTAGTTTACTTCTCTTCAATATAAACCATCCTAGCCTGGCAATACTGGCAAATCCGGTATGGAGTTGCGATACTAAAAAGAATTGAGGCCATACCTTCCAAAGAGTTAATTTATCCATCTCCACTGCGAAAGCTCCTCCAAGGTGAATTTACTCAGTGCAGGCTTATTAGAGACATTTGACACAATCTGGCAGATCTAACAGTTGAGGACATGACTTAGGCCCTCATTTTGTAATGGGGTCTCTCTCTATCTCCACAGTAAAGCATTCTGGCCTGTTACCCAACACTGAGCCATTCCACATGATGAAAGGATAAAAAGAAATGCACATCTTAGATCTTGATTTTATAAGGAATTATATCTATTAATCTCCACTGGAACCATCAGCTTTACTCCCAATAGCACTGGTTTACTCCAGACATTTGATGTAATCTGTACAACAGAGTTTGGGACACAGCTTGCATCTCAGTTTTGTAATAAGTTGGATCCTTTAATCTGTATCTGAATCATTCTGCTCTGTCACTGTCCCATGCTGAATTTCTTAGTTGTTTGGTGCCAACTAGAAGATGCAAAAGCAAACTCTGGGCTGGGCACAGTGGTGCACACCTGTAATCCCAGTGGCTCAGGAGGCTAAGGCAAGAGGATAATGAGTTCAGAGCCAGCCACAGCAAAGGTGAAGCACCAAGCAACTCAGTGAGACCCTGTCTATAAATAAAATATAAAAAAAGGGCTGGGGATATGGCTCAGTGGTCGAGTGCCCTTGAGTCCAATCCCTGTTATCCCCATTCCCCCCAAAAAGCAAACCTGCAGTTTTTAAAGGATTTGCATTATTATTAATCCCTACAATGAATCATCCTGAGTTAACATTGCCCTGATGCAGATTTACTGGAGATTATCAATCTGTAGGATCATTGAAACTGAAGTGGGAATATGCTGGTGGGTCTGAGAGACCAGCACCATATTGTCCCATTTCAAGGGTTACTTTGAAATAATACAATTATAATACCTTCATATAGAAATCTCTCAATGAGTGCCAGCTCCTTTCTTCCTACCTCTGGACTCATATCTAGTGCCTTCATTCATGCAACCAAATAAGCACTTATCCTATGTTTATGCACACTCATTTATGCATGTATATATATTGCATATGTATGTGTGTGCATGTGTATGTATATATTTTTTCTAGGGTAAAGTTGATAGCTACTTAAGATTAAATCACTTGAAAGAATGCTGAAGCTTTTTAGCAAAAAGATTTGTCGTGAGTATTGGGTGTGCGGAAAGAACATGAATATTTTGGAAGGACATAAAAACAAATGTGACTTTGACTGAAAGGAAGTAGTACATTTGCATTTTTCCTTAAAAACACAGAAACTCAAATTAGGAAATGAGCATATTTTTATGGTGCAGGGGAAAGCAACTGTTTCTTGAGTGGCCCATTTCTTCTTGGATCTCCATGCAGTAGGCAAACTGGAAGCAAGCTGGGACAAGGAGGGCCAGAGCAACCTAGATAGGACATCGGCAGGGAGGCCATGTGATTGGCCCTGAGGCACCTCACAGACTGTCATCTCAAGTACTGTTGTGGAGCCAAATGCTGAAGTGAATAAAATATGTTCTAGTTATGCATGGGAGACCTCCTGAGCCCAGCTGCCTTCTTTCCTCCTCCCTGAACATTCTTTTGCCAAGATGAAGCTAGAAGGGAAAGGCAAGAGAAGAGGAAAAGCCTGGGCCAACTTCATCACTGAATTATATATGTTCCGTTTTTATTTGCACTTGGAAAAGCTTGGATTGCCTTCCAGCTCCATGTTTACTTAGCAACTTCAGGTTGGAAGGGAACTAAGAAGAGTGTAGGAGCCTGAACTTTGACTGACCTTGGGATAACTGCTTTTGACTTTCTGAGCATCAGCTTCTCTATTTGCAAAAACAGGCATAGAGGTAATACTTTCCCTGTCCTTTGCACTACTACTTGGTATCAAAATATAAAACATAACCAGATGATATTTTAAACCCCTTCACAGGTTCAACTAATTCAGATTGAAATGGGACTAAAATGTTTAGCTCAACTTAAAATGAGAGTATTGACACAACTGAAATATTTTCTACAGATTAAAATAGCAGACATTCTTTAAAAGATGACACATATTGATAAGAATAGAGACATAGACACTTTGATAGTCTTCTAGTGAACTTTGAAATTATATTATTTTCCTGAGGACAGCTTCGTGGTAGATATCAAAACCTTGAAAGTGGTGAAGCCTTTGATCCAGCAATTCCACTTTGAGGAATTCATTTGAAGTAAAAATCAAAGATGTACATAAAGCCACTTTTTACAAGCAAGTTTGTTGTAGAGTTATTTCTCATAGTAAAACATTAGATACAACCTCTCTAATAACAGGAATTTAGTAAAGAAAAATGGAACATGTGGCAAAATACAATGCAATTATTAAAAAGTATATTGTAAAAATATTTATTGATAGAGGGAAATTTTCTCAAAAGTGGAGATTCTTTTTTATGCATCAGCACATATTATTTTCATAAGAATGATGTTGGGTGAAACAACCATAAAATATTGAATAAGGGTATTAGTTAGCACTATAATACATGTTCTGATGAAATATTAAGCAGCTTTAAAAACCATAAGTTTCTTGTGTTTCCTAATCAAATATATAAGGATATGATACAAAAGCTACATGAAAAATCACACTGTACAATGTAATTCATAACATCTGTAGTACATATTGTATGTAAGGTAATTATATGTGTAAAATGTTTTATTTCTAAATGTGAAATAAAATTACCAGGTAAAATGGTGTTTAAAATTTAAAAATGCAATAACAACAGTGCTATGAATTTAATGTTTTTTTTTTTGTTGTTGTTGTTGTTCCCACCAAACTGGTATCTTGAAGCTCTAACCTCCAATATCATAGTATTTGGAGGTGGGACCTTTGTGAGTTCATTAGGTTAGGTGAGGTAATGAGGATGTGACCCTATGGTGGAAGTATTTCCCTTTAAAGAAGAGGAAGAAACTAAAGCACCCCCTTTCTACCATGTGAGGACTCAGCAAGAAGGCAGCCATCTGCAACCAGGAAGTGAGCCTTCATCAGAACCCTGACTTTTGACTTCCAACATCTAGAACTGCGAGAAATAAATAGTTATTGTTTAAACCATCACATCTGTGATGTTTCATTATAGTAGCCTGAGCAGACTAAGACAAATAAGAGCAAAACTGGAGGGAATGTTTTCTACTTCAGGGATTCAGTAATCTCTAATCTGATAGAGGAGGCAAACATAATATCTCTAATCATCAGAAATCATTTTAAGTGCCTTAATCCTGAGAGGATAGGTTCAGTCATTTGTCATGATAAAAAATTTAAATGCATTGATCTGAAAAGGAAAGATTGGGTCGATTGGGATAATTAAAAAATGAAAATAGTGGTTATTACTAATTTAGCATTTCCTGGATACCTGGCACCGGGAGAGGCACTTTTAATAGCTTAACACACTTAATCCTATGACAACACAGTATGTCATTTAATCTTTATTATACTTTATAGCAGGGTAAGGTTTGTCTCTATTTGACAAATGTAGAAAGTACAGCTCTAAGAGATTAAGTCTCTTAGGATAATATACTATGACATATGAAACAAGGGAGAATTTGGTTTGTCTGTTTCCCCATGTCTTTATTTTTTGCTCATCATCATGCCAACTGGGTATAATGAGAGAAGATTTCTTGGAAGAGGTGTTCTTCAGCTATGATGATTAATTGGTAACAAGAGTTTAGGACAGAGCTATTGTCTTAGATACATGTTTTCATTAAGTATAGATGATAAAAGCTGCTTCACTCCTTAAATTTTTCATTTTGGATGAAATAGATCAGATGGCAAAGAGGAACTTTTTCTAACTTTTTACTTTGAAATAATTTAGGCTTATGGAAAGTGACAAAAATCGTACAAAGTTCCTATATGCCTTTCACTCAGTGTCCCCTAATCTTAACTTCTTGTATTGCCATAGCATAATTTTGAAACTAGGAGGAAAACATTGATACAATTAACTAAACTACAAGTTTTATTGAGATTTTTCCATCTAGTCCATTAATGTTTCCTTGTTGGAAATCCCATTTAAGATCTCATGTTACATACAGTTGCCATGTTTCCTTATTCTCTTCTAGTTTATCACAGTTCTTAGTATTTTCTTGTATTTCATAATTCTGACACTTTTGAGGCTTATCGGTTAAGTATTTTTCAGAATGTTCTGCAATGTGAGTTTTTATGAAGTTTCTTCATAGTTAAATTCAGATTACAAAGATTTGGCAGCATTATCACAGAAGTTATGTCATGTCATTCTGTGATTCATATCAACAGGGATATATATGATTTTCCTAAGTTGCCTTACTGGGTGCTGGGATGGTATGGTACCATTCATTAAAGGATACTAGTTTTCTCTCTGTATTAATTCATATCATTCAGGGAAATATTTTGGTATTATGTAAATGCCTTAATTTTATCAACTATTGATATTCCTTGTCTATAACTATTGTTTTTGTGGTATTTGACTAATGGTGTTTTTTAAAATCTTTCTACATATATTAATTTGAATTCTCTATTGATTGAATTATTTTTATCAGTATGTAATCTGATATCATTACTTTGTTATATAGATTGTACTCCATTACTATAATCACTTAATTAAGCCTATATTTCACACTGTATAAAAGAATATTCTCTTGAGTTCACTATTCTGTTCCAGTGGTCTACATGCCAATTTCTATGCCAATATATTGCTGTTTTGGTGACTGTAACTCTTTAGTTTGTTTTGAAGTCAAGTATTGTGAAGTCTCCAGCTTTGTTGCTTTGTTATCTTTGTTCAGGATTGCTTGGGCTACTTGGAGTCTGCTATGGTTTGGACAAATGTTCTCCAAAGGTGCATGTTTTAAAGGTATGATTAGGGGGATTGTGGTACTGGGAGATGATGTGACCTTTAGGAGGTGTGGTCTGGAGGGAGGTCCTTAGGTCCTTGGGGACATACTATTGAAGGGAATTAGGGGATCCTGACCTTTTTCTCTCCCCTCCCTGGGTCATAATGTAAGTGGCTTTGTTCCACCATGCATTCCCACAATGCTGTGTTGCTTCATCAGAGGATCAAAGCAATACACCCCCCAAATCTTAGAATAGAATCTCCCAAATCACGGACCAGAGTAGAGCTTTTCTCTTTAAGTTCATTATCTCAGGCATTTTGTTGTAATAATGAAAAGGTGACTAAAACAGGAATATTTTATGGTTTCATATGAATTTTATGATTGTATACACCTATTAATGTTAAAAAACAAAACCACAAAAATGCTAGAAGAAAATATAGAGGAATTCCTCTTAAAGTTTGCTGTAGGGAAAGGCTATACATAAAAGACTGATAAACTCAACTATGTGAAACTAAGAAACAACTGCATTATAAAACCATGAGCAGAGTCAAAAGACAGCTGGAAAACTGGAAGAAAGTATTTGTGCTATGTCACAAAAGGCTAATATACCTAATTATACAAAGAACCCTTAAATTGACAACTTAATGACTAAAAAATCTAACAGAAAAGTAGAAAAAAGATACAGACAATTCACTATATATATAACATTTACTATGGGGAATATATATATATATATATATATATATATATATATATCATATAATACATGTTCCATAAACATAAGGAAAGTGTTTAAGCTTAATCATAATTTAAATAGTGCAAATTAATATAATATGAAAGTATCATATAACTCCTATCAGACAGGTTACAATTTAAAAGTATGACCACATATTATTTTGGTAAGGCTATGGCAAACAGGTACCTCCATCACATCATTGTTGATGGAAATGCAAACTGGTAAGGGAACCTTTTCAGTTTTCTAATACAGAGGTTATACTGTGGTTGAAACAGAAATATGTTTCTTTTCTGGTGACATTTGGGAGAAGGCTGCTTTACAATGTTCCTGAAGGTCATTGGTAATATCAGTCGTATTACATAAGATTGTCCAACCAGCATTTATAGGTACTTGAAATACTTTCCCAAATACTACCTCCTTCTATTTTTTTTAAAGAGATAAAGTCCTGATTAAGAAGCCTCAAGATGCCAGTCGTTTTCATTGTTACTGATGTTAACATTTTTGCTCTTTTGCTTCCCACCTGGATCAGATATATGACCTCTCTCTAAAATGAAAATAGAACTATAGAGTCATAAAGGTAAAAGCTCAGAACAACTTTAGAGATGATCTATCCATCCCTGGATGATTTTGAGGATAAAACAAAGTCCAGAGAGGGCTAGTAATGTGCTTAGGGTCACACAGTGAGTCAAAGCTGAGAGAAATGGGTCCTGACCAGAATGCTACAAATCTTGTGCAAACTGGAAGTAACCAGACCTATAGTAGGCATACAGTGTATGTATTAGAGCAACATATGTCACTGTTTTCCAACTGTGTAAGGTTTCCCACTTTCATTTCATGAGAGCAACTTTTCTCCTAAGTATCAAGTTGAGGGAAAGTATGTACTGCTTTTATAATCATCCATAATACTTCTCCCAGGATCCTTAGGCAGCAGCAATTCATTAGCACTTGCAGCCATATCATTTAAGTGTATGCTGATTACTAAATTATGTTCTAGCTTCATTATCCTTTTCTCTTGGTCACTTGATAATATGTCCATGGGCCTACCCTGGACCTGGAGCATCTATTTCAACTGAAGCTGGAGGATTATGTAAAAATTCACAAAGACACCTAGACTGGGAACCTATGGGAGCTAGAATCCAGCCTATTCTCTGCTCAGGGTCTCACTGAGTTACTCAGGGCCTTGATTTTTGCTGAGGCTGGCTCTGAACTCCTGATTATCCTGTCTCAGCCTCCCAAGCTGCTGGGACATGTGCCACCAAGACATGCACATAATAGGACACTGATTAAATTTGAAAGTTGAGCTACAAAATGAATGCTATGAAGAAATAAAAATAATGATGTAAAAGGATAATGACATGGGAAGATATTCATGATTTACTGCTAAGCAGAAAAAAAATATTGGTGCCAACAAGTTATGCGCCACCAAGCCAGGCTCTAGCAGATGTTCATAATAGGGGCTCCTAAGGAAAGGACACTTTTTCTCCCAAAAGCTCAATCTACATATGTTTATAGGATTGGGTCTACCTTGATGGGACAGCTGCTTTAATTCATGCAGAAGTGCCTTATAGGCTAGCAGAGGCCCCCGGATTGAAAACAAATTGTATCTAAATATAAAATCTGTGTTTCTCCCTCTTTACTAGAAAGCCTGTTTTCCCCTTTTTACTGAGAAATCTGGAAGAGACTTTAGAGAATATCTAACCTAATTCCTACACTTTATGGATCAGAATTTTGGCTTCTAATGGTTAAGTGCTCTACATATGATCACAATGGACAGATCAAAAATACTCACTGTATAGGTATCATGCAGTAAATTTCCAGAAAAAATAGGAAATATGTAAATTCTCCAATGGGTAGGACATCTGTAGGCCTGGACACATACTGTCCAAGCAGATTCTTTTAACATGCCAAAACCATATTCACTGTTCCTTCAATTTTACAAAGTATTTAAGAATTTCTACTTGGTAATTTTAAAGGGAAGTGTTCAATGGCAATATATGTACCTTTATTCACTGCCAAATAAATAAAGGTTGGTCCTAGAAATTGATTAAAAAATTTAAAAAATAAAATTTTCTACTTGGTAATTTATGCAAAGGCTTCATTGATTCAAGGCTGGTGGGTATTGCAGTTTATTTGGGGTCTCTACCTGGAGTTTGGTTTTTTAAAATATTAATTTTTTTAGTTGTAGTTGGACACAATCCCTTTATTTTATTTATTTTTATGTGGTGCTGAGGATCGGACCCAGGGCCTTGCACATGCTAAGCAAGCACTCTAAAGTTGAGCTACAACCCCAGCCCAAGTGTGGAGTTTTTCTTTTTATTTTTTTAGTTGTAGGTGGACACAATATCTTTATTTATTTTTATGTGGTGATGAGGATCTAACCCAGTTCCTCACATGTGCAAGGCAAGTATTCTACCGACGAGCCACAACCCCATCTCTGAGTGTAGAGTTTTAATGTAATGCATGGTTTGGAGTTAGATAATCTTGGTTCTTTTCCTGGTGTTTCCTACAGTAGTTAAGTAACTAGACCAGCCATTTAACCCCACCAAGAGAAATAATTTGCTTTTTTTCTATTTAGCAGTAAATCATGAATATCTTCCCATGTCATTATCCTTTTACATCATTATTTTTATTTCTTCATAACATTCATTGTGTGGTTCAACTCTCAAATTTAATCAGTGTCCTATTATGCTTACATGTCTGCTATTTCCATAATTGTGATGATTTCCCTTGCAGCTCTATCTCTGCCAGACCTCTAATTATGAATGTTATTTTCAAGTGGGATCTGCCTACCCAAGATATTTATGACAATACCAGGAAGTTTCTATAGCTCAGGAATTTCTATATATAGTGAAATATAAATAGCAATAGTTACTTTTTTATTGAGTGTCTATTATGTACCAGGTCCTTTCTAAGAAAATACTTTGGGTTAAGAAATTTTCAAGGTGGGTGTTTCTAGCTGACCCCTTAAGCTGTGGAAAAGTCAAGTGAGGCTCTTGTGAGAAACATGGCTGTGCTCAGCATGGCCTCTTGCTGTTCTGTCCAGGACAAATTGGCAGTAGGATAAATCCCAGGACACAAAATCACTTGCTAAATGTAGTTCTTCCATATTCTCCACTTGTTTCTAGGGAGGACAGGTTTAATTTCTATACAGTTAATAAGGAGTTCCTTCTGGTAGTTAAATGCAAGTATCATCTCTTAGTTTTCTGTAGTCATCACTCCTGGTTGGAGATATTAAAAATGTTATAAGCATAAAGGAAGAAATTTACTTCCCCAAATTATGCAGCAGAAAAGCATAGAGTTGATTTATCTACATGTGGTAGCAGAAAGCCATAGATGCATATTGAAGAGAAGAATGCACAGACTTTTTCTAAAATTTTACTTTAGCCAGGTACAGTGGTGCATACCTGTAATCCCACCAGCTCAGGAGGCTGAGGCAGGAGGATTGCAAGTTCAAGGCCAGCCTTAACAACTTAGCAAGGCCTTTAGCAACTCAGTGAATCCATGTATCAAAAAATAAAGGCCTGGTGATGTGGCTCAGTAGTACAGAACTCCTGGGTTCAATCCATAATACCAAAAAAATGTTTAAAAGAAGGGAGACCAGTAGAATAGAGGATGGGGACTAGGGGGAGGGAGGAAATGAGGGAAAGGGGAAGTGGTAGAGAATGAAATTGAACAAATTATATCATTAAATTATGTGTATGTATAAATAATATAACAATAAATTTTGCTATTATGTAGAATTTTATACACTAACAAAAAACAAGGGAAAATTTATGATAGTTCCAACTCCTGTTTTCTGTGGTTATATTTTTAAATGATGTTGCTAGGTGGAGTGGATGTCCCATTCACCTCAGTTGTAAATAAAATGCTTGAGTTCCAGAACTTGAGGATACTGGGATCCTTGTATAATGTACCTATTACAATTATATATACTCATGTTTGCACACTCCTCAGGCACACTCCTTCTTTATTCTGATGAAAGAGCAGAGCTCTTTTGAATGACAATATTTACATTCAGAAGACTGGGACTTTTTAGAAAAATACTAACAAATTTTGGTGCATTTTAAATCTGTTTCCCTATATTTTTATACAATATGATTTGGAGATCTTAGCTGAAGAGCCTCTGATAATAGTTTATCATTATGAATAGGTCCATTCATTCCTTCAGCAAATATTTATGATCACTTCCTACGTGCATTTTTTACTTGTAATAGGAATTAGAAATCTGGCTGGGTGTGGTGGCTCATGCCTGTAATCCCAGCAATGTGGAAAGCTGAGGCAGTAGAATCTCAAATTTTGAGGCCAGCCTCAGAAATTTAGTGAGGGCCTGTCTCAAAATCAAAAATAAGAAGTACCAGGGAGGGACTGGGGAGCGGCTCAGTGGTATAGCACTTGCCTAGCATCTGTGAGGCACTGGGTTCAATCCTCAGCACCACATATAAATAAATGAATAAAATTTATGTCTGTCAACAACTAAAATTTTTTTAAAGTGCCAGGAATGTGGTTTGGTAATTAAGCACCCCTGAGCTCAATCCACAGTACCAAATAACATAAAATAAATAAAATTAGAAATCTGAATCTGATTTCCTGACTTAATTGTCAATTGAGCTCACTATAGAAAATAGGCCATTTGAAAGTCCTTAACATATGGATAGTTGAATCAGAGAGCAGATGACATTCACAGCAGAAGATAGTGGAGAGGTAGAAGAGTAAGGGGTTAATGAAGGCAAGGAGACTTTGGAACACTGAGATATAAGCTAGGGATGTATAAAGAAGAGAGCTCACCAAAGAGATTTTGGACAAACACACTGTGAGTTAGGTGGGAAATTATTCTGCTTGTTGGTAAATAGGGAACAAGGGAAAACCAGAGAGATCAGTGATTGTTCTTTCCACATCAATTTTTTAATGTATAATGATAAACAGTAGTCTATTTTCATGATCATGATGGGAAAATTCTTTCCTATATTCAAAGGTATTATAAGTTATGAATAAAATCATATAGATGATTATGTTTCTGTCCCCTTATCAAAAATGAGTGAACTAATAAATTAATAGCATATCTTATATATACTTAGTTTATCACCAAATGTTGAACATGTATTTTATAACTGAAAGTTGAATAGTAGCTGTTAAAAGTTTTTTAGACGAATGGGGGGAGAGAAAGGGAGAGAGAAGGGAAAGCATATGGAAATGGTAGGAGACCTTCAATGATACACAAAATTATAAGAGGTTATGAGGGGCAAGGGGGAGGGGGGGGAAAGGGGAGAGAATTGAACAACAGCAGAGGAGGTAGAGAGGGAAGATGGGAGGGGAGGGGAGGGGAGGGGGGATAGTAGGGGATAGGAAAGGTAGCAGAATACAACAGTCACTAATATGCCATTATGTAATAATGTGAGTATGTAACAGTTGTGATTCTGCAATCTGTATCTGGGGGTAAAAATGGGAGTTCAAAACCCAGTTGAGTCTAATGTATGAAAGACGATATATCATGAGCTCTGTAATGTTTTGAACAATCAATAAAAAAAAATTTAACCTTCCACTATTCCTGCTAATGTCCCAATATGATTTTAAGAATTCATTAATTTTCCTTGATGTATCTATTACCATTAGCTAATTTGCTAATGTTAACATTTTTTAGACAGCATTTGGACCAGCACTTCATCCAGTCTCCAAGCCAATAAGAGGTCATTTTGGTCAATATGAAGATTATTCAACTAAGTGAACATCAGCCAAATCTTTGCTTCAGCTGAACATTATCCAATTTGCAATTTCAAGATTTAATTAAATGAATTCCAGCCATGGATTCCCTCTGTGAAGTATCTGGAGATACTTGCAGGATTTGCACCTCCCCATTTTGCTGCTAATGCTGGTTCTAATAGAATGGGCAGTGTACTCAGAATAAGTCAGAGAGTTATTAGTAGATTAAGAGTAGAGTTTAGGCTGGGCACAGTGGCATACACCTGTAATCCCAGCAGCTCAGGAGGCTGAGTCAGGAGGATTGTGAGTTCAAGGCCAACCTCAGCAACTTAGTAAGGCTATAGGCAAACTAGTGAGACCCTGTTTCTAAGTAAAATATAAAAAGGGGCTGGGGATGTGGCTCAGGGTTAAGCACTCATGGGTCCAATACCAGTACCAAAAAACAAAAAAGTAGACTTTAAGGGAGAACATTCTAAGGGGAGGGTGCTTACTCTCATCCCTACCAAAAACTGCTGCTGTTTTTGTGGATATGACACAATATTGGTGTTATACCTAAGAGAAATCTTGATTGGGCCTTTTTTTTGTCTTTTGCCTATACCTACAGTTCCTTAGTATGCTGGGGTCAAATCTCCTGGAGTGTTGAATGACTTGGCCATTCAATTCAATACATACTTCTATTTATTTAAAAAGCCATGCTGCTTTCTTTTCTCTCTTTCAAAGGTTTTTGAAGTTTTGTTCATTTTAAATATTTATTGCACAAGCAACATTATAAAAGCATTAAATATTTGGCTTGAAAAGTTGGCAGGGTAATGGGTGATTTTAAAAAATTGTTCCTTCTATTTCTGTTCGGTTTCCATGTTTCCTTCCTGTAACTCTTTATTTTGATATACTTTTCATAATATCATGTGACAAAAAAATCGAATGTAATGCATTTCTATTTTTAAAATAGATTCAATGAGAAAATGGGTTGCTTCATAGAAATTTACTGTAGGGCCAATTTAGTTGATGTTAATTTATTGATTATTCAAAACATTACAGAGCTCATGATATATCATCTTTCATACATTAGACTCAATTGGGTTTTGAACTCCCATTTTTACCCCAAACACAGATTGCAGAATCACATCTGTTACATACTCACATTATTGCATAATGGCATATTAGTGACTGTTGTATTCTGCTACCTTTCCTATCCCCTACTATCCCCCCTCCCCTCCCCTCCCCTCCCATCTTCCCTCTCTACCTCCTCTGCTGTTGTTCAATTCTCTCCCTTCCCCCCCTCCCCCTTGCCCCTCATAACCTCTTATAATTTTGTGTATCATTGAAGGTCTCCTACAATTTCCATATGCTTTCCCTTCTCTCTCCCTTTCTCTCCCCCCATTCGTCTTTGTTTACTGTTAGTCTTTTCCTCATGCTCTTCCTTCCTGTTCTGTTCTTAGTTGCTCTCTTTATATCAAAGAAGACATTTGGCATTTGATTTTAGGGCTTGGCTAGCTTCACTTAGCATAATCTGCTCTAATGCCATCCATTTCCCTGCAAATTCTATGATTTTGTCATTTCTTAGTGCTGCTCCAGTAAGATTGGCAGCCATTATGAAGTCAAACAACAATAAGTGTTGGCGAGGATGTGGGGAAAAGGGTACACTTGTACACTGCTGGTGGGACTGCAAAATGGTGAGGCCAATTTGGAAAGCAGTATGGAGATTCCTGGGAAAGCTGGGAATGGATCCATCATTTGACCCAGCTATCGCCCTTCTCGGACTATTCCCTGAAGACCTTAAAAGAGCGCACTATAGGGATACGGCCACATCAATGATGTTAATTTTTAAAAACATCATTACTATGTGTTTTTTAAAATATCTTTATTTTGTTTATTTTTATGTGGTGCTGAGGATGGAACCAGGGCCTCACATATGCTTGGCAAGCGCTCTGCCACTGAGCCACAACCCCAGCCCTGATGTTATTTTTTTTTTAAATAATTCTTCAATTACAGAAGGACAGTACATGGTCCTAATGTTGAAGTGATTACTGTATTTGCTAACTTGGTAAAGGGCATGTCCAATTTCAAGTGCATAATATAGACTGGGGAAAGTGTGGGGTGATGGTATATAGTTTAAATTCCTAGCTTTGCCATTTACTCATCCTTTAATCTTGAACCTGACTTGGGCCTCAGTTTCCTCCTGAGTAAAAGGAGAGAAAATGTGCTAGATGACCTGCAAGTGGTACTTTGCTTGTAATTTCCAGGATCAGTCATAGAGTTAGATTCTATTGCTTTTGTAGTGCAAAAGAAATAAATGTCTAATCTCAATTGGTAAATTTCCATGCACATAGGCAGAAGCACATAGTGTCTAAGGGTATGAACTCTGGAGCTAGCCTGTTTGGATTTGAATCTTTGTCTTATACAAACTATGTGATCTTAGGTGAGCTTTTTACCATTTTATGCTTCACTTTTCTTATCTGTCAAATGGGTGTAATGGTACGGCTGAGTTAACTGATTATTGTAAAGGTGACATTGAATTAACACTTGAAAATTCTTCATATTCAAGACTTGACAATAAACAGAGTGCTTCTTTTTTCTGTTTTCAAGCTAGATTATATTTATAAAGATTACATAATTCCAGCAGCTTTTTAAATCTCTCAAGAATCCTTACAGTAAAAAATGTAATGTGTAATTTTATAACATAGGGCATTTATTTAAAAATCTGATATTCTTTTCTATTAAGATTATTTAAATGCTAATCATTTAATTGATGAAATAATTTATGATTTTACTTATTTTCAGACAGCAATAATTTGGCTAATAACCCATTTCTTTAAGATTAGTATTTGGCAAAATGAGAACCACATTCAGTAATCAGTCACATTTGTGGGTGGCTATTTTCTTGAGGGTTGGGAATAGCGAAGGTCCATTCTGATTGCTTTTGGCCCGTGGCTAGTCTGTTTCTTTCTTACCCTGGATTCACATCATGAAGGAAGCACATGTGAGGTTCAGTAGCTCCATTCAGGTTCTACTTTGAGCTCACACTTGTCCTTAGTAGGGCTGGAAGTACTCTCAACTTCTTTTAGCCTGTTTGGCTATAATATTTCTCCAATAACGAATTGTCTTCACAAAGGATTGGTGGGAGGTTTACGTTAAGGGTCCCTTTTATTTTTAAACTCTGTAGTAGACAAACATGACTGCAGAGATGTCACAGGGAGCTCCAGTTCATCAGTTATGTTAGGTAGGAAGAGGCGTGGTAGAAAGCCATTGACCCAGAGTTAGGTGACTCCAGTTTTCTTCCCATCCTATCACTATTCACTGTCTCTTCCTCTCTTGATGTCTCCCTAATATCTTGTGATTCTGTGAAACTTGTTAACTTGGCTGCTTAAATACCAAACCAACAAACAAAAAACTGGGACACTAGTTCCTATTTGCAAATCTGCATAACATTTGGTTCTTTGCCATAACATGTTTGTTGTGATCTAGATATAGTCTCATCTTTAGCTTCCACATAGGCCTATTGGAGGACACTGATGATTTCCTTTCTTCCTTTTCAGGGGTAAAGTAGGGTGCACAATTTGAACTCTTTGGGAGGAAGCTATTATCTAACTAAAAGACATTAGTATGATTAGATGTGATGCCATCAATATTCCCCTAAACTGCCTTTATTGTGTTACTGCTATAGGTAATTTTTGTAGCTGAAGAATATTTCTGCCTGTGCTTTCATTTAAGATGAGAACTTTCATTTTATTTATTTATTTATTTATTTTACGGATGCCATTTATTTATTACAATTTGGAAAAAAAGCAGCAGGTCTAAAAGCTGCCTCCTTAAAATTCTGGACAAGAATAATAGTATGGGAGAAAAAGCATGTCTAATTTTGAATAATATGCCTGAGGAAGTTATCAGCAGGATCTATTCACCGTTTCATGATATTATCCCTGAGCTTTTATGGACAAGTTTTACAAAAAAAGATGGGTAGAGGGTTTAAGACTCAACACATTACTATTGCTTCTCTAAGTTTGCTATTAATTAGGCCCAGCAATTTTGAAATTGATTTTACATATTATTAAACATTGACAATATGACAGAGTAATGAAAAATAAGCTCTGTGATAATACATGTTTTCCTTTGTTTTGTTATATTACATTAAAATAAAATTTAACATTTATTTTCATCTGTTTTGAAAATTGAATCATTTATTTTATTTAATGACTAAATTTTTTTTAATTGGTTGTTCAAAACATTACAAAGCTCATGACATATCATCTTCCATACATTTGATTCAAGTGGGTTATGAACTCCCATTTTTTACCCCAAATACAAGTTGCAGAATCACATTGGTTACACATCCACATTTTTACATAATACCATATTAGTGACTGTTGTATTCTGCTACCTTTCCTATCCCCTACTATCCCCCCTCCCCTTCCCTCTCATTTTCCCTCTCTACCCCATCTGCTGTTGTTTAATTCTCTCCCTTGTTTTTTTTTCCCCTTTCCCCTCACAAACTCTTCATTTTAAATAGATAACTTTGTTGCTTTATTGCTTTTACAGGAAAAAAAAAAACACAAAAATATCGACCCCTCAACAACAGTAAAAATAAAATAAAAACCTCACACAGTAAACCGACACAGTACATTTCATTTTACCTTGTTTTTTGCTTAAAAACAAAGTAAAACCATCATCAAAATGCTAGTCTTCATCACCCAGCAGTCAAGGCTCTTAATTATTTTATTTTTTAAAGAAAACATAGCGTGAAATCCTATCATTTTAACAGACTTTTGTTTTGGGTACCAGGGATTGAACTTGGGGACACTCAACCACTGAGTCACATCCTCAGCCCTATTTTGCACTTTATTGAGAGACAGGGTCTCACTGAGTTGCTTAGCGCCTCGCTTGTGCTGAGGCTGTCTTTGAACTCTCAATCCTCCTGCCTCAGCCTCCCAAGCTTCTTCGATTATGATTGTGGGCCATGGTGCCAGGCCTTTAACAGGCTTTTAAGTACACATCACTTTATTGATAACTGTAGGTTACAATGTTATACAGCTTGCATAACTAAAACATTGTGTCATTTGAATAGCACCTCCCAATTTTTTCATAACCCCAGTCCCTGGCAACCACCATTCTACCTTCTGCTTCTGTGTTTTTGACTATTATGTGTAATATATCATAAAAGTACAGCATAATTTCTTCTGTGATTAGCTTATTTCACTTTGCATTATTTCTTCAAGGTTCATTAATATCATAGCCTATATTGGGATTTCCATCTTTTTAAAAGCTATACAATATCCTACTGTATATATCTGCTACATTATTGTTATCTTTTCATCCACTGATGGACATTTGGGTTGTTTCCATATCTTGACTACTGTGAATAATGCTGCAACAAACATGATAATGTAAGTATGTCTTCAAGGTGCTGATTTTAATTTCTTTGGCTAAATATCTAGAAGGGATATTGCTGGGTCACATGATAGTTTTATTTTGAATTATTTGAGGAACCTGTATACCAGTTCCCATAGCAGCTGCACCATTGCATATTGCTACCGGCATTGTGTATGAATTCTAATTTCTTCACATCCTTGCCAATACTTCTAACGTTTTGTCTGTTTTGATAGTAGCTATTGTAGCAGGTGTGAATTAATATTTCATTATGATTTTGATTTGCAATTCCCCAGAAATAAACCCATGTATATGTGACCAACTGATCTTTGATTAGGACACTAGAATACACAATAAGGAAAGGATAGTCTCTTCAATAACTAGTGCTGGGAGCATGGGATCTCCACATAAACATAATGAATGTATGCCCTTATATTATACCATACTCAAAAATCAATTCCAAGTAGATTGAAGGCTTAAATGTGAAATTAATTAACAAACTCCTAGGATGAAATGTATTGAAAAGCTTCTTGATATTGTTCTGGACAATGATTTCTTTTAGGATATGACCTCCAAAGCACAGGCAACAAAAGTAAAAATAGATAAGTGGGATTATATCCATCTGAAATGTTTCTGCATAGTATACAATCAACAGAGTGAAAACAGATGACAAAATGGGAGAAAATATTTTCAAACCATATATCTGATAAGAGATTAACAACCAAAGTGTACATGGAACTATAACGTCATAGTAAAAATAAAACAGATGCTCTAATTCAAAAACTGTCTAAAGACTGGAATAAACATTTCTTTTAAAATGACATGCAGATGGCCAACAGGTATATTAAAAGTTGCTCACAATCACTCCTCATCAGGGAAATGCAAAACAACTCATTATTTGATAGAGAAATGGGCAGTCAGAGAGTAATATAATTTGCCCAGAGGTACTCACCTCGCTAGTGGCAGAGCTGGGATAAGAATTTTAATCTCCTGATTCCTGGTCCATGTTTTTCCTGTTCCATCTTGTGCCATTTTCTTCTAGGCTACTGGGTCATGTTTACTCACATTTCTCTTCTACCAGTCTGTGAAGACGTGGATTCTATTATATTTGACTTAAATGATTATTTATTTACCCTTTCTTGTGTAATTTCCTTAATGGCTTCCTGAGTTTCTGTGCAGAAGTCTGTTATAGGTTGAGTATCCCTAAATAAAAAAAAAATAAAAAACAAATCTGAAATCTTCCACCATCCAAAACTTTAAGAGCGACAACATGACACCACAGGTGGAAAATTCCATATAATGAAACTTTGTCTTATTCACAAAATTACTGAAAACATTATATAAAGTTACATTCAATCTATATCCATATGGTATATATGAAGCAGAAGAATTTCATGTTTAGACTTGGGTCCCAGCCCCATAATATCTCGTAATATATATGCAAGTATTCCAAAATCTGAAATAGCTTAAAATTTAAAAGACTTCTGGTTCCAAGCTTTTTAGATTGAGGTTATTTAACCTGTACTGACATTCAGAAGCCATTTTTCCCCACTCTCAATAATTATTTCTGCATTTAAAAACATACATTCTGAGTTTGGGTTTTGTCATCTTTGTTTTTCCTTAGCATAGTTGTGTCCTGATTTTGTGGAGCATTACCCAAAAAATATGAAATAAATATGAAATGATAAAATAAGGGAAGAACTGCAGATATTGGTAGAGAAATGGTAGGGCTTGAAATCACAGAAAAAAGAAGCGTAATGTTTCTCTGTCCCTTCTATCATTACATCTCCCAGCCCTCACCATATTTCAAGCACAAAAACAGTTCTTAAATCAGATCCCTGAATTCTGACAAAATATTCAGCAGCTCAGACCTAAAATATCCACCTTCTCTTTGGTCATACTTGTATTCCTGACTTTAAGGACTACTGTCCCCCAACCCCAATTAAATTCATTAACCCCACAGAGCTACTTCAGCTAAGAATGTTCTACCACATCTACTGCTATCTATATCCCCTACTCTTTCAGGTATACCCCAACAATACTGAACACATCCTTCCTTACCCTTCTTCCAAATCTTGCCAAACCTCTGGGCTTTGATCAGGTCCCCAGTCTGTTCCTTGATCTTGATCACCTATTGGTGATTGATTATGGAAGCCAGATCTAAGGCAGGGGGTAAGAGTAAATAAATTAAATGAATTGAGAAGTATGTGGAAGGAAGAGAGAAATAAGAGGTGAAAAATGAATAAGAGGACTAATTATAACAGAGATTTCATTGTATGGCTTCTGAGCCCAAAGTTAATGCCCTATGTCTGTGGGTGAATAAGTTTGGCTGCTTCTCAGTTTTCATGACTCTGTGGACAGTGGTTCAAGTGTACTGTTGTACTATATCACCTGAAGGTAAAGGGAAGGACTGCTTGAATATTCTCTAGGACTCTGTATGGGTAAATGATAATGGAAAAGAATTGCTCTGTGGGCCCTTCAAAAGAAATATGTCTTCCTCTTCATGCCTATCATATTGGCATATTGGTGGCATTTAGTTATTGCTCAATATAGGATCATTTATTCCAGATTTTTCTTGCATTCCTTAGCATGGTAGATACAGACCTGATACTTGAATGCCTAATTTTTCTTTTTTTTTTTTTTTGAGAGAGAGAGAGAGAGAGAGAGAGAGAGAGAGAGAGAGAGAGAGGAGAGAAAGAATTTTAATATTTATTTTTTAGTTTTCAGTGGACACAACATCTTTGTTTGTATGTGGTGCTGAGGATCGAACCCGGGCCGCACGCATGCCAGGCAAGCGTGCTACCGCTTGAGCCACATCCCCAGCCCCGAATGCCTAGTTTTTCACCACAATAATCCTTCTCTCATATTCATCCACACACATAAATCCCTCGGTTGGAACAATGGTATTCTGACTACGCCATATTTTTTTCATATTTCCTTGCTATTGCACTTGCTATCGCTCTACCTATGTCATTTCCCTCTAGTACCTTGTTCACAAAGTTCTCCTGTGTTCTCAGAGCATTGCATCTTAAGATATCATTGCCATAAGAGTGAAATGAACAGAACTTGACAGTTTTATTTCTGATCTCATCTCGTTTTGAACTGTGAGCTTGTAGAGGGCAGAGTTTGCATCTTATTCATCTTTTTCTGTCTCTGGTGCTTAACCTGAGGCTTGGCTCATATTAGGCTTTCAATGTCCATTTTCTGGATATATGAATGGAAACATTCTTCCTGCTTATCCTTTCTGCTCCATTTGAACCTTTTGCTCATCTGGATACATAGATCAAGAAGTCACCAAAATTAATGGGCATCTACAAGTAAACCCTATTTATTCTTATCCAGGAAACAAACTGGTTCTCTTCTAATATGACTTTCTTCTATGCTTTCCCTGCCATCCATGCCAGAAAATGCTTCTAGAAGCATCCTTAGTGCTGACTATCATTACTATTCTCTAGTGATTATTAGCATTTATCAACCAGCTGTTTCATGGAAAGAGCTTTAGTAATTGTTTCACATTTTGTAGCTAATTGCAGGAACAAAGTGGCATCTAATGTAAAATTTGTTTTTTAAAAGAAAACATTCTCTCCCTAATCAAGTCCACATGGTAAAGGAAAACATGAAATTTTTCGTGATCAGCATTTGTCAATCAGAAGAGAGATGAAATGGTAGATTCTTTTTGATTTCTAGTTAAGAATCTGAAGGGTAAGATGTTCATGTTCCAAGGAAATTTGCAGAATCCAGTGATACAATTCCTGGAGACTTTACATCAGGTAAATTTGGCTCAGGGATTAAAAGGAATGAGTGAAAAGTAGTTTGGAACATTACACCTAGATTGACAGAGAGGAAAGGCTTTAAGTATATCTTGTTCAGTGATCCTCTTATTTTTATCTTTTTTTTTTTTGCTTTTCTCTTCCTTTAAAGTATAAAAGTATTTCAATAAATTATATAACTGTTCATGTGTTTTTGTATTAAGGTGTGTGCATGCTAATATTATATTTAAATGGTTGCACAAAATATAATTTTCAGCATAGTATGTTCTTATTATATACTTGAAATACCTTTGAATTACTCAGCTCATTTAGTTTATGGAATTTATCCACTATGTAATGTCAATAGTGAAACCAATTCTTATTGTTAAACCCATTTCACCAACTCAGATTAGCTTTCTGTTTGGAAGAGTCTGATTTCATTATATTCCTGTGTGACAAGCATGCCACCACTACATTCTAATTCTAATATGAAGTCAGACACATAGGCCCAGAGCCTTATCATGGTCTCTCATGTGGGTGAAATAAGGAACTATTTCTTCAGTTCTCTTATCCATATATTCTGCTTTGCTCTCTAGGGATTCTCCCTGGAAACCCCCATGTTCTTGAACCCTTCATTTGTTGTTTGGTACCCCAGAGGGAGAATTTTCCCCTTGGACAAAGTTCATGCTAAAATTTAGGATGGTCCAGAGGTCTTTCCCTCTTTGATGAAATGGGAAAAGGAACACATGGAAATGGCTATGGGAAAGGAGAATCTATAAATGATGGGCAAATATCCCAGGCTACTCACCCTTGGGAAATTCAGACACTAAATAAGAAAATATTTGATTTTGTCTACCCCTCCTCCTTTTTGATGATGGTCTCAGACCTAGAAGGAAGGGATTTACCTAAGGGGGCAATGCTTGTTAACTTGTGGTCAAACTAGTACTGGAATATAAATATTTTGATTTCACAACTAATGTCTTTCTGCATGATGATGTCTTATCAATCTGTCCTATAGTTAAGTAATTGTAATGTCTCTATCCTGTCACAGTTGGAGTTTTCTCATAGAAGATAAGAGGTCTGACCTTGACATTTCTTCACAGGGAGGTATATAAACACAGAGAACTCCAGGATAGTAGTTATCTCTTTATATCTGTGTTGACATTACTTAGAGGTTAAGCAGGTAGGATGACTACTTAACAAGCCTTCATTCAAAAATCTGTAATTTAAGAAGGCTGTTCTATATTAGAGGAAAAGACACATTACTCGGGTGCTAAAATTTCTTGGAGATTATCAATTATTTGATAGCTTGGTATTTACCTCATTTTGTCAGTTTCCTGGGCTTAGTTGTAAGATCTCAAAGTATATAAACTCTTTTAGTGCTTTATCTGAAAATCCTCTCAATCACACAGTAATCTGGTACATGATAGCTCTGGAGTCAAACTTGCATCAGTTCAAATACTGGTGTGTCTCCTGCTAGCAGTAAGACTTTGGACACTTTGTTAACCTCTCAGTAGCTTAGTTTCCCCTTCTCTAAAATGGATTGTGAGGATTGAATATATAAGTCAAGTGCTTTAAAATACTTGGTATAATCACATGTCTTCAATAAATGTCAGCTCTTATTATCATCATTGTTGACTGAACTATCAAATATTCTAACACCAACCGGGCATGGTGGTGCATGCCTGTAATCCCAGCATCTTGGGAGGCTGAGACAGGAGTATCAAGAGTTCAAAGCCAGCCTCAGTAATGGTGAGGTGCTAAGCAACTGAGTGAGATCCTGTCTCTAAATAAAATACAAAATAGGGCTGGGGATGTGGCTCTGGGGTCGAGTCACCCTGAGTTCAATACCCGGTACCAAAAAAAAAAATATTAATAATAATATAACACCAGTAGAAGCAGGATGACTTGTCCAGGGGACTAAAGATGATGGAAAGCATATTAAATTCACAATAGGCAATCTCCTAAAGAAAGAGCAGACCTGCAGAAGAAAGGAGCTGGACAGTATTACAGAAGATTCACAAAGCCATATTTTAAATAATGGTTGAGGATAATGTTGTTCAGTGGAACTATCTATGATGATAGAAATGTTCTGTATCTACCCTCTTGTATGGTAGTCGCTAGTCACATATGCTACTTGAAATGTGGGTAATCCAAATGAGAAAGTGATTTTTCCATTGTATTTAATATTACATAATTTATAGTTAATTTTAAATAGCTGCATATGACTGAATGCCCTGTTGCTGGTACCAGTGACTTGGAATTAGGGGCTTCTTCCAAATGGAACCTCATAGGTCCCTCTTGTATCTCAAAAAGGTTTCTTTTTGTTACTCCCTTTATGCCACTTTCTCACCTTTTACCTCCACACTCTGCTTTCATTTCTACTTGTTTTCTTCCAGCCAGCTTCCTCAACCAAATGTATTTTGAGACCTGTGCCAGTGTAGGCAAATTCATACCAATTAAGGTCATTAAGATATCCTTGAGGATGCATATTAAGACTCCTGTGGTGCAAAGGTCAGTTACTTAGGAATGGAAGGTGATTGTGAAGTAGTTGCAAGCTGTGGCAAAAAGAAAGCTTTTTCTGCACTATTTTCATGCAAAGAGTTACCCTCCATCAATTTAGTATTGATCTTACCAACCTATTAAGTAGTAGATCACTGGCAAGATCATTTAAGTTTCGGTGGACTGTCAGCAAAAGCTGCCGCTATTTACAGAGCTGGATGCAGATGATATTTTAATACCTCCCTCATTTTTTCAACTTTATCTTATTTATTTGTTTATTTTTTATGTGGTGCTGAGGATCAAATCCAGGGCCTTGCACATGTGAGGGAAGTGCTCTACCACTGAGCCATAACCCCAGCCCCACTTCCTTCATTTTATAACACACCTTATTTTGAAAAGTTAACTAGTTCTCTAAGGGAAAGAGAAACACTTAACATAAAGCCAAGGAAATGAATGTCACTTAACTATATTTGGAAGGTGAAGATATAGTGGCTGGACCACGGGAGCTGAGAGTCACTTATATTGTTGTCCAGGTAGTGTTGTTTGAGGCCAGTGTTTGCCACGTGAACAAAGTTACAGCCCTTTTAAAACAAGCCCTTTGTGCATTTCTAACATCCAGGTTAAAACCACTCATTGTTAGTATTTTGGATTTTTTAAATGTGCACTGAGTCATAGTTAATATCTTAAATGACTTGAACATTTGCTATTGTAAAAGAAGCTATTTTATAGAGCACTGTAAAACCTCTTTGTATTTGTGGAATCCATCCATATTAAAATTATAACTTCAGCAGCTTTCTGTAGAGAAAATGGTGACTCTGACCTTTTATTCCATCTGGCTAGGGAGAAAAGGACTATAATTTCAACAATCAAATCCCAAATGTGTTATTGTGCCTGTTTTCTTTATATAAAATGTCATTTTGTCTATCTGCTAATAATCCACCTTAATCCATTTTCAGTGGCCTTTTCTTCCCCCTTAGGAAATTGTCACAAATACTTCTTATTTAAAATATGAAATGTTGAAAGCTCTCATACATGTTCACAGAATAAATGTGTTTATTAAAATCAATTCATTCACAAAGTCATGGGAAAGTAGGCCTCACTTTGAGCTGTTCCCCAGGGGCCAGGAGCTTTGCTGAGTTTTACATGTAACACAGTACAGTGTCAGCAGTCCGGACTGAAAACAGCAGTCATCAGTGAATGGCCATGAATGGAACCCAGCCTTTCTTTTTTCTATTAGTGAGTGAGAATTACCAATGGACAATAGTTCAAAATCTGACAGTGCAGGTCCAAGACAACCCCCTCAAGTCCCACATGGCTACAAGCTTAGACTCGCTAAAACACAGCATAGTGACCTTGACTTCTGCAGTAACCAAACTTCCTGTAGCTGCTTATTGCCCACTAAATGCACTTTTTTGCTGGCCTAAATGTCAAAGTCCTTCATGATTTTGCTCTTTCCCTCATTCTCTTGCCTTTGTTCTCACTGTCCTGTTCCTATACATGCCCACTAACCATGTTCAGCTTTATTGTCATCCCTCATACTCTTTGTTGCCATCTCCCCTGGCTCACACCATTCTTCCTCCAGGGTCTTTTCTCGCCTTTGGATCTTCCAGACAAAACCTACCATTCTTCTAATCATAGTACCAATATTATCTTCTCTAGGGAATTTTCCAAGAGTCCCCAGTCATACTGAAGCTCTTCCTCTCTAAGGTAGTCTAGTCCTTTAGGACTGTGTGTGGTCAAAGAGCTTGGAAGCAGAAACCCTGGCACTGAGTCTCAGTTCTGCCATTTTCTAGCCATGTGATTTGGATAAGACATTTAACTTCACTTTCAGACACTGCACCTTCATCTAGAAATAATATTTCCTTCTCTGCACATGGCATGGACTTTCTGTGAATCTTAAAGGAGCTAATGCTCATTAAAGTTCTCTGTATATAGCACAGAGCCGTGTGGTGTGTGTAGGCAGTATTGTTCCTTTCACTGTTGTTTTTCCATTGAAAAAGCAGCCAAGGCCGCTTTGAAGTGATCAGTTTGAAAGGTGCATAGGAATGAAGCGTGTCAGCAAGTCTTTGGGCATAATCATGAGAATGTCTCAGAAACTATGATATTTTAACCTACAAATGTGAATTTCCAGAATTTAGAGGCTGGAGGCAGAAGAGGTATAGACATCTTTAGTCACACTGTGTGTTCTGATTGAGGGGTTGAAAATCATGGTTTCTGTAACTACAGCACTTGCTTACATGGTACTTAACACCATGCCAGCACTGGTCTGCAGAATGTGCTAATTCTCTGTCTCCATTTTGGAACTGTAATGAATGTAAAAAAACTACTCATGTAATATGTGTAACTGAAATCCTAGTTGTTAGATTCCAAAACACATACTGTGCCAGCCTGATATACTGTTAAACTTCTCTTTCTTTAGTTTTCTTTAACACTTGAGGGGTTCTCTTAACCTTCACTGAACCTTCAAGAATAGAAGACTTAGAAGCAGAGAGAGAGAGGAGACAATGACCCAGTGTAAATTTTGAGAGGTGGGAATGAGGTTGTGGAATGGCAAGTTGGCAGAAGTATGGTAATGGGTACAACCAGAGAAATGAAAAATTTGCTGCAGTTGTGTACAATGAATCAAAATGCATTTTGCTGTCATATATACCTAATTAAAATAAATAAATTAATTAAAAACAAGTAGTATAATAATGGGGCTTCTGCAGGGTGACAAGTGTTGCCTGAGCCCTTGTTCTTAGGGTAGGAAATCCTAAGTAGGCCGTATCATAAAATGAATAAAATGACAACAGAGAGCTCCATTCTATACCCCACTCATTCTTTTCACTACATTATGTATACAGCACCTGTAGTAAAGAGTTATAGGAAGCCCAATTCTTTTAATACCATAGACTCTTCAGCTCCCTTTATCCTTCCAAGTTTGCTTTGACCCATCTTTTCCAATTCTTCACTCATGTCTTTTCTGGCCTCTGACTCCTATTCCTGTTTTCAGCCCTTAATTCACCTTTGACCTAACTTTGGAATTTTTAGGCTGAGCCTTCCATGTTACCTCAGGCTCAATCTAATTCAAGTTGCTCTAGCACTAGCCTCCAGCACCGGCCCACAAGCCAAGCCCTTCTTACCTCACTGAGGTAGCCTGGGGAAGAAAATTAGCATCCTCTCTGCATCTGGTGATTATTTTGGACTATCCTAGAAGCAACAAATGGTTCAGATCCAATGGTCCTATAGTAGGATCTGAGATAATGTTCCTGTGTAAGTGTGAGTCTAGTTTTTTGAATGAACTCCACTGGTCATAACCTTAACTCTTGTGGGCTTTTTCTCCTTCCTATATGCGGCTTTTATTCATTCATTAATTTAATCACAGAATAAAGATTTACTGAACATGTACCATTCAGGTGGTGTCTCTGGTATTTGTCTTATCTACAGTCAAAACAGAAGCTCTTTGCTGGGCACAGTGGTGCATACCTATGATCCCAGCTATTCAGGAGGCTGAAGCAGGAGGGTCACAAGTTTGAGGCCAGCTTCAGCTACTTAGCAAGACCCTGTCTTAAAATAAAAAATAAGAAGGGGTCTGGATGTAGCCCAGTGGTAAAAATGCCCCTGGATTCAATCCCCAGTACCAAAGAAAAATAATCCTTCTCTCTCTCTCTCTCTCTCTCTCTCTCTCTCTCTCTCTCTCTTTGAAGGTTTTAAGGAAGGGTTCATCTAAGTAAAAACATAGTACTTATTTGATTCACATGATTCTGTTAATGTGCTCAAGATAATTTTAAAGACATCTGGCATTTATTATATGCTTAGTAAGTACTTTGAACTGAGTTAAATGCTTTATTTATTTAATTCTAACAATATCCCTATAAGATAGGTATTGTTCCCTCAAAGGAAATTGAGGTCTTGAGAGGATAAGTAATTTGCCAAAAGCCACACAACTAATAAGTACTGAAGCCAGAAATTAAATCTGTTTTACACCAGCCCTTGGCAATCCCCTGTTCTACTTCCCTCCAGAGGATACACATTGTAGTGGGCTACTGAGGTCTGTGGTGTCTAAATTTGCTTATATTCTCTTTCCTTACTTAGATTACTCAGTTCTAGAATCTATGAAAATAGGGTTTGTCATGAATTCTATTAATATCTGTTAATGCTCAAGCCAAGTTTTTTGAATTTCATTCTGAATCAAGTTGCCAATGAGTTTGCTGAAAGCTTAAAGGACTTTAGTGCTACTGTTATGCGGTCAGTTGAATTACTTAAGCATCTAAATGTGATATTTATCTATAATTTCTTAACTGTAGTACCTAAAAGCATTTTATTCCACATCATATTTGAAAATAGGATTTGATTACTGCAAAAAGTGTCGATAATGGATAGGAACTTGGGGGAATTGCCAAGGCTTGATGAAATGAAAACTGAAGTAGATAAAGGCCAGTTTAGAATCCACCTATTAACTCCCAAGTGCACTTTTACTAGTCACTAGCCAATTATCATGGGTCCTGTTGGTGCTTTGAGAGAACAGAAATTTCTCCTGAAATTGTATTAGATATAACCGGAAACACTCCTGAACTGGAAACTTCATGGCGCCTTCAGAATTGAGGCCTTTTTGGACAGGCTGTTTTTAGGAGCATCAGAAATGGCACTACTTATGTAGGCTATCAGTCTCCAAAGAAAATAACATATTTTTCCTCTTCTTCTTCCCCTTCAATGTCATTGTGGAGAACAGTGGAGCACAGTAAACGTAACAGGGTCTAAGGGAGCAAAGTGCATATAAATGTCCACTCTGTTCCTTACTAAGTGCATGACTCATTGCAAAGTGCAGCTGGGTGACTGCCCACCTTCCCTCCCTCCACTAAATTATTCTTTAAAATACTTATTGAGTGCCAGCCTTATGTCAGACACTGTGCTAGCCACCGAAATACAGTGGCTAATAAAATAGACACTGTCCTTGCCTGCATGAAATTGAAATTTAACAGAGTGTACCTACCTTCTGGTCAGTAAGCCTGCTGTGAGGATTAAATAAGAGTGCTGGATGTAAAGTTACCCCCAACATATTTAGTGCTCACAAAATGTGGATTTTCTTTCTTTCTGTTTTAGCATCATAATGTTAGGACATGGCATGCACATGTAGTGTAGCATCAGTTGAGTGCACATGCACATACACTCAGATCTTTATGCCTTTCAATTATTTTACTAAGACTGTTGTCATTTTCATGTATGGCAGGAGAGTCAGTCAAAAACAGTCTTGAGGGGCTGGGGTTGTAGCTCAGTGATAGAGTGCTTGCCTGGCATGTGTGAGGTCCTGGGTTCGATCCTCAGCACCACATATAAATTAAAAAAACAAAAACTGACTGACAACTAAAAAAAACAGTATTGATTGGCTTTGAGTGACTTGCCTGTCAACAGAGCAGGATGAATGTATGGATATAGTCACCAAGTCAGGTGGCTTTAGGGGTTTCTGATGGGCTAGGTCATTTCAAATTTAGTTTCTTGGTATTGCTACACATGGGAGACAGTGACAAGTTATCAGTTCTTTAATTTGTTGCAGTGATGTGATAATTTAAAAGGCATCCCTGATACGTTGCATTTTGGACTCAGAGGCCAGTGATCTGATAAGGAAACTCTAGAAATGAAAAAATGCACTATGCTATCTTATAGCAAGTTTCATGCATGTGACATCCCACAAACTGATTTTATTTTATTTTTTAGGCATTATACAAGCTATGTTGTGATTGTATGTATATTCCAATCGATCTTTTTTCTCCACAAATAGTTCTGCCCTGTGTATTTCAAATCTTTGTGTGTGATGGCACCAAGGAAGTCAGAAACCTGGAAGACAACCTAGATGTTTAATTCTCTGGCATATAGATTCCCAAATTTGTCCTGTTGCAAAGTTCTCTTGAGTTTCCCACTTTAGTTTCTCCTTTCTTTATCTCAGGCTTATTTTAATGGCAATAACTAAACCAATCTCCTTACCTCCAGCTCCAGTCCTGCTCCACCTTTTCAACCTTCTTTACTACAGCCTCAATTTTCTGACAAGCAGTTGATCTTGTCAGTTTCATGTTTGGTCTTTGGTTTCCCATTGCTGTTTGTAAAGAATAGCACACAAATTCCATAGCATGACATATAAAGGTCTGCCTGATTTGTTCCCTCTCTATCTAGTATCAGCTCTCATCATTCCTTTTTATTTTCTAGCCATCCAAAATACTTATAGTTCCAGAATCTAGCATTTATTCATTTTGGTGCATATCTGTGTGCTAGGTACTTGTCTTATCACTGGGTATATTGCAGTGGACAATACAGACAAAAGACCCTTTCTTCATGGAATTTGCATTATAATGGGAGAAACAAACAAGAAATACACAGATTGTTTCATTATTACAACTTTTGTGTCTTTTCCTATGCCATTTCCTCTGCCTGAAGCAATTTCCTCACCGTCTATTTGTCTAGAAATTGCTTACTCCTATTTCAGGAATCATCTGGTAAGCATTATATCTAAGGTAGATTTTCAGCTTGCTTTCTCTTTTCTCCATGCTTCTATCATAGTTTGAAGTTGTTTTCTCATTTGCATGTCAGACCTGGCCCTCCTGACTCTTTATTTAAGGGGACAATATCTTTCAGCTGTGTCTTCACGGTATCCAGCACTGTGCTAGCACTTACCCAGAACTCTGAATAGGTCTTACAGTTCATGAAAGGGAGGGAGAGAAAAGGAGGACAGGAAACAAGAGGGGAGAGAAGAAAAAGATAGAAAGATGGTAAAAAGGGAAAGGATAGAGGAAGGGAGGACAAAAGGAAGGAAGCCAGAATGGAAGGAAAGGAAGAATGAGGGAAGGAAAGGAGAGAGAAAATCAATATAGTTCCACTTTTCCTTGCCTTGAAAACTTACTAGTTTTGTATTATGACCCAACAGGGTTGCATAATCAAAAAGAAGCCACTAAATTTTACAACTGATATATTTCCTTTAAAATATGGAATGAATGAATATTTCTGCCTGTGATTTGGTTTATAAATCATTGTCTCTACAGCTTAATATCAAACTGAGAAATTAAATGAAATCTCCTGCACACACAGGTGAATTAATCTTTGCCTTCACATTCTCTTGCTATGTAATAATTGTCAGAACTTGCAAGAAGTACGTTTTATTTCATTTTAATCATTTTTCCAAGAAGCACCAAGAAGAAATAGAAAGGACAGAGCCAGGAGATCCAAAGTGTAATTTTGATTCTGGCATTTGGTAGGTGGATGATCTGGGGCAAATATTTTCACTGTGGAGGGATTTAGTTTCCACAGCTGGAAAAGTAAGGAGGTGGACCAACTGTTCATTGTCTTGCTTCTAGTTTGCTAGTTCTCACTCTGATCTCCTGCTTCTGGGCAGTTCTTTGGAAATACCAATTGTTTGATGGTTAGGCATAGACTACTATAGTTTCCATTTAATCTTTTCCAAAGATTAAATACAGTCTTGTATTGTCCTGTGGTTATAAATAAATCCTATCATAACCTTATATTCTGTTTACCGTATTTTGTCTTAACCTGTTTCCAGGGCTAGAACTTGAAGGCATCACACAGTTGGATAATGAGTTGTATTCAAAATTGTGATTTGAGTCTCTCCCCTGATGTGGATTGCCCAGGTGTTTTATGTTACTGATGTGGATTGCCCAGGTGTTTTAACCCCCTCCATCCAGGACTTGCCAATTCCTTTAGTCCCCTTGCCCTCCATTCCTGCCTTTATTTGTCCCAGGCACCTTATCCAGCTCCACTTCACTTCCTCAGGGTTTCTAAAATGGTGGAACATTACAGAACACTCAGAGTCTACTATTACAAAATATTCTTTTTTTCTAAATAGTATTCCTTTTTAGAGGATTTAAAATTTCCTTCTAAATTATGCACATTCAATTTATGATACAATGATCTTTTAAACTAGGACAATCTGGGAGGAACCACAAAGAGTGAGGGATGAAACATTCAACAGAGGGTTTCAGGTAGTTTTCTGAGTATTTAGGGACAAAATGAAATTGGATTTTTTAACCTATTGTTTGTTGATTTCTGATCTAGAGTTAAGCTCTTTCAGGTTCCAGAAGCTTTGTTTGCATTTGCTTTTCCTCTTCCTGGAAAACTCTCCATTAACCCTCTTCTTTTGTATGGCCCTCTAAACTCCCAGAGAGGCCTTATTGCTCTGTAGATTAGGTTACTACTTTTGCTGTATGTCTATGCAACATCCTTGAGACTTCCTGATCAAGCCATACATCATACTTTATAGGCATTGTTTTCTTTATGTTTAAGGATCCTTAAATTATTGGACACAAGGGAAATAGGGTCTGTAAGCTGCCTTAAAAAAATCAACCCTTCAAGGGCTGTGGTTATAGCTCAGTGGCAGAGTGCTTGCCCAGCACATGTACGGCACTGGGTTTGATCCTCAGCACCACATAAAAATAAATAAATAAAATAAGGGTATTGTGTCCATCTACAACTAAAACTAAAAAAAAAAAATATTCAAGTATTCTCTCTGATATGTGGATGCTAACTTAAAACAAAGCAGGGAGAAAATAGAAGTTCATTGGATTAGACAAAGAAGACGGAAGGAAAGACAGTGGAATGAATTAGACATAATTTTCCTATGCACATGTATGAGTAGACCACAATGAATCTTGCCATCAGGTATAACTACAAGACTGGGGTCCTAATTAGAATAAAATATATTTCATACATGTATAAATATGTCAAAATATACTCCACTGTCATGTATAACTAAGTACAACAAATAAAAAAAAACCTTCAAGCCAATATCCTAGTACACTTCCTGGTTAACTAGCTGAACAAGTGTTGGTTGAGAATATGTATGAATGAGTGGAGGATTACTATCCCCATTTTAAAGATGGTAAACTGAGACATGGCTAGTTGATCTTGACCACAGTTAAGGAGCTGGTAGGTGGTAAAATAAAATAAGTATCCATTTAACTATACTATTTTTTAAATGCTCAAAGGGTGTTTCCACTGTCTTTCCTTCAAAGGGGATGTTTAGAAATGAAAATGAATCAAGTTTCATAGGGCTTCCTGAAAGCAAAACACCAACCGCAAAGATTCTATATGGGTCTTCTCATGAGGTGTGCAGTGTAATATGGGAGTTAAAAAACTGCATGGGAATTAAATTCAACAATCTCAGTTAGTATAGAACAAATCCCAAGACAGTTTGGGTGGGTACGGGATGCTAAGGCAAGGTGAGTGCAGACAGCTTAGAAACATACGTTAAAATAAGCCAGGGATGTCACCTAGGCTTTATGAATCCAGAGCTTACTTACCTGGAGATTGGCCAGCCAATGGGAAGGAAGTGAACATTAACTTCTTTTTTTTTTTTTTAAGAGAGAGTGAAGGAGGGAGAGAGAGAGAATTTTTAATATTTATTTTTTAGTTCTCGGCGGACACAACATCTTTGTTGGTATGTGGTGCTGAGGATCGAACCTGGGCCGCACGCATGCCAGGTGAGCATGCTACCGCTTGAGCCACATCCCCAGCCCGAACATTAACCTCTTAAGGCAGGTGTGAAGGGACTCTCAGAAGTCTTTGCTAGGTAATGTGTTTCCTAAATTACCAGTCACCACTCTGTAAGTGGAAAAGTGCTGCCCAGTAATGGGAGTGGTCAGAAAGCCTTGCAACAAGGGCAATTTGAGTAGCTTCCCAGAATGTTAGAAGTGGTATCTCAGAATTCATGGAAAAAGACTATAGAGGCCTGAAAGAGTTTAATTTTCCTCCCAGTGAGTGATTTGGAACAGCCTCTTAAGCCATAAGCAAATATTTATTGAGAGCCTACTGTGTGCCAAGAAAGTCAAATGGGGATTCTATTTCTGACAGCTGAACTTTGAACTCCCATCTGTTTTCTTCATCTTGAATTGAACAGAAATGTGGTTTGGAGGTGAAAGTAGATGTATTCTTGTGTTTGTTAATTCTTCATCCACCTTCAACTAAATAGCACCCAGCAGCTGTGCTGAGGTTTTCTGAATACTATGAAGTCATGTATACATTTTGCCACTGCATTATGATGTATTAATTGTCTCTCCTTATTACAGTGTGTACTAATTAGCTTGGGCGATGCTCCCAGTCTCCTCCTGGAAGAGACTGTGTGTGACTTGTGATGATTTCTCTTATTTTGTTGTGGTAGATTAGCTGGGAGCTGATCTCTTTCTTGCTGTCCCTTCCTTTTCATCTCTTCTTTCCCTACAAACCTATACTAATGTCCTAATTTATAGCTAATCTTGATTTACAGTATAAAGGATTTAGAAGATATGGAGCATTTTGAACATTCCACATCTCTTTTTGCAGGGATCAGGAACTCCTTTGAGAATCTGAAGAAATCTGTAAATCCTTTCTGAAGAAAATTTTATTCTTCCCTATGTACATATAATTGAACATCCAGTTAGAAGGGTCTCAAGGACTTAGCCCACCACTGGATGCTTGCCCACAGTCCAGGAGGACTATGGAATTTCAGTGCTGGGACAGCTCTACAAATCATTAGGTTCCCTGCTTTTCAGAATTATTTTAACCACAGAATCCTTGGAGAGCTTCTGAGTAGCATAGTCTGAAAGCTAGTCATCTTGTCCAGTCCCTTTATTCCTTCATATGAAAAAATGTTTAAGAGGGAGCAGAGTTGACTAATCCAAGGCCATGCATCTAGTAAGTGGCACTGTTGAAACTAGAACCCATGCCCATGACTCCCAGGGCAGAGCCTCTACCATCTCTTACTTCTCTTCCAATTGCCACTCTCTTACCACAATACTGCATTATCCTCATAAGGAACCTGGACACAACATATTGTACACCTGCAATTATATATAATCATCACCTCTTATGGCTTGAATATGAGGTGTCTCCCAAAAGCTCATGTATGACATAATGAAAGTGTATATTCCAAGGTAAAATCACTGCACTGTGAGAGCTATAATGGAATCAGTGGGTTAATCCACTTGAATGGATTATCTGGGTGAAAACTGTAGGCAAGTGGGGTATGGATAAAGGAAGTAGATCACTGGGAGTGTGCTTTTGAAGTTTATATCATCCCAGGCACCTCTGTCTTGCTTTATCTGCAATCTGTCTATCTTGTCCTGGGCAGCTTTCTTCCTCCACACCCTTCTGCCATGATGTTCTGCCTCACATTGGGCCCATAGCAATGGAATCAGCTGAGTATGGACTGAACTTTTTAAACTGTGAGCCAAAATAAAGTTTTCTTTCTCTAAGCTGTTCTATCAGGACTTTTGATCACAGCAACAGAAAGTTGGTTAAAATGCCACCATTCATACAGAAGGAAATGAAAATACAACTGACTTGTGTGTTGTGGCCTTCTCAAGGCTTTCCTTCACTCTCCCTCATTTCTGCCACTTGTCTTTGTGGCCTGCCTCAAAGCATGTGCTTTATTAGAATGCACATCATAGTCTAAAGCAACCTCTTTGTCCTCAAAAAAGTGCCTTCCAGTTGGCTTTCCATATACACACTGTCTGCTCATAATTCTTAAAAAAACGGCAGCTGGCCATAGGCCTGGCATAGCTCCTGCTTGGCTTTAGGCCATTGGCTATACAACCCAGGATATTATTGGACTGGTCTCCACCCCAGTCTTCCAACCTACTTTGTCATTGTCAAGAAACTCAACTGAGTCCCAGATGCAGTATCTACCTTGGACCTGAGTATACACAAGCCAAGCGTAGTCTGCTCTGTCTTTTTTTGTATATTGTTTCAAATGAGGACACTGATTTAGGATATCAGAGTGGAAAACAAACAATATCAAGAAGGCAAAAAGGAAATTCATTAATTACTTTGGAAGTTGTTATGATGTAGATCTGGAATGTCTACCCAAAGTCTCATGTAGTGTGCAGCAAAGTTCAGGGATGGGGCTTTTGAGAAGGTGATTGAACCTTTGCCTCTAACTTCATCAGTGTGATTACTCTATTAATGCATTAAAATGGCATTATTGGGAGCCGGTGAAACCTGTAGTAAGTAGGGCCTAGTTCGAGGAAGTAGGTCACTGTGGACAGGACCTGGAAGGGTATATCTTGTTCCTAGCCCTTTCTTCTTGTGTTCTCTCTTTCCGCTTCCTGGCTGCCACATAGTAAGTAGCTTTCTTCCACCATGCCCTTCTTCCATGATGTTTTGGCCTTGCTACAGGCCTAAAAGCAGTGGGGCCAGTGAACCATGTACTGAAACCATGAGCCAAAACAAATCTTGACTGCTTTTAGTTGTTTCTCCCTGGTATTTTGTCAGAGCATTGAAAAGCTGGCTAATAGAGTTAGGGGCAAGATGGCCTCTAGACTTCCTAAGTTGAAGACTAGTGTTTCCTTGGGTGAAATTTCTCTGTACTACATCAGAAGCAAAGTTGGTTCATCTGCCGGGCCAGAGATCTACTTGCATATCGCTTTATCCTATACAGGGAACTAAAAAGTAACAAAAGTTTGCCAGGCTGGAGTTCCAAACCAGAATAGCAGAGTGTAGTGGTTATAAACACACATTTTGGATTCAGTCAGATATAAATTTGAATCAGTTCTACCACTTACTACCTGTGTGGCCAGATAATCTAAGTCTTTTAAGATGCAGTCTGTTTCCTCATCTATCCAAACAGAGAAAAGAATAACCACATTAGGAAAGTCTTTTGAGGAGACAAAGTCTGAATATTAACCATTTGCTCCCCTTGCCTATTTTCCTCAGAACCCCACAACAGACTTTGTATTTCAAATGTTGTCCCCACAACAGACTTTGTATTTTAAATGTTGTATTCCCTACCACTGGTTTATATAGCTACCCAATAGAGGGGACACTGAAAACGTGGTGGGCATAGGTTTAAAAGAACTAATTTAGCCACCAACTGTTGTATGAATTGTGATTCACTTCCCTTCTCTCTCTTTCATTCGATTTCACCAGAGAAGGAGAGAAGGAGAGGTTTACCATTGAACACTTGTTCTTTTTTTTTTTTTTACAATTTTTTTAAAAAAAATTTAGTTCTGTCATTTTTTAGTGCTGCGTAATATTCCATGGTGTATAAATGCCACATTTTTTAATCCATTCATCTATTGAAGGGCATCTGGGTTGGTTCCACAGTCTAGCTATTGTGAATTGTGCTGCTATGAACATCGATGTGGCAGTATCCCTGTACTACGCTCTTTTAAGGTCTTCAGGGAATAGTCCGAGAAGGGCAATATCTGGGTCAAATGGTGGTTCCATTCCCAGCTTTCCCAGGAATCTCCAAACTGCTTTCCAAATTGGTTGCACCAGTTTGCAGCCCCACCAGCAATGTGCAAGAGTACCCTTTTTCCCCACATCCTCGCCAGCACTTGTTGTTGTTTGACTTCATAATGGCTGCCAATCTTACTGGAGTGAGATGGTATCTTAGGGTGGTTTTGATTTGCATTTCTCTGACTGCTAAAGATGGTGAGCATTTCTTCATGTACTTGTTGATTGATTGTATGTCCTCCTCTGAGAAGTGTCTGTTCAGGTCTTTGGCCCATTTGTTGATTGGGTTATTTGTTTTCTTATTGTTTAATTTTTTGAGTTCTTTGTATACTCTGGATATTAGGGCTCTATCTGAAGTGTGAGGAGTAAAAATTTGTTCCCATGATGTAGGCTCCCTATTTACCTCTCTTATTGTTTCTTATGTTTAGTGAAGCTAGCCGATCCCTAAAAAACAAATACCAAATGTCTTCTTTGATATAATGAGAGCAACTATGAACAGAGCAGGGAGGAAGAGCAGGAAGAAAATATTAACATTAAACAGAGACATGAGATGGGAGGGAAAGGGAGAGAAAAGGGAAATTGCATGGAAATGAAGGGAGACCCTCATTGCTATACAAAATTACATATAAGAGGTTGTGAGGGGAATGGGAAAATAAACAAGGAGAGAAATGAATTACAGTAGATGGGGTAGAGAGAGAAGATGTGAGGGAAGGGGAGGGGGGATAGTAGGGGATAGGAAAGGTAGCAGAATACAACAATTACTAATAGGGCATTATGTAAAATTGTGGATGTGTAACCGACGTGATTCTGCAATCTGCATTTGGGGTAAGATTCGGGGTTCATAACCCACTTCAATCTAATGTATGAAATATGTCAAGAGCTTTGTAATGTTTTGAACAACCAATAAAAAAATAAAAAGGAAAAAAAATTAGTTCTGGTTGGACACAGTACCTTTATTTTATTTATTTATTTTTTATGTGGTGCTGAGAATTGAACCCAGGGCCTCACATGTGCTAGGCAAGCGCTCTACCACTGAGCCACCACCCAGCCCCTGAACAGTTGTTCTTTATGCTGATCCAGGACTTGAATTATTAAAGTCATCTTTTATTTATTTCTTTATTTGTTAATAAATAAAAGATGATTAGATCTTTTAGATTCACAGGTGTCACTCTTAGAGTCTGATTGAAGAGATCAAATGTTTGGTCACAGGATCTGTATTTCAAGCCCTGAAGATAATTCTGATGAATGTGGGAACCACTGATTCAGAAAATTCTGAAAGTTCTCCCTTCATGATTTCCTTCCATCTTAGAACTTCTGACTCTCACAAAAATTGTGTGCATTAGTCATGCTTGCCACTTCCTACACCACTCAGACTTTGTGATTTTCACACAGGAAAAAAATAAGAGTATTTACACTATTTCTAGATGGCCTTGAAGATGAGATTTTTTCCTATGGAAAATATATTTTGGTTCTGCTTTTGTGACTTGATGTCAGATGCCAGGAGGTATAGTACAGATCAGAGAGAATTTGAGGATTCTGCTTCCTGTTGGCCTTCCCAGATCATTGCTCGAATCATTTAAACAATGCATTTGCTCTACTTTGTGACTGAAGTCTAAGAAAATTTCACAATATGTGTCATAGAGTAGAATTATTTCAAGGTGAATAGCTATTGAGGACCTTCTAAGTATCAGTCACTACCTATGTTTCTATAATCTTTATGATAATCTTTGAGATAGGCATTAATATTTTTTCTAATTTTAAAACAAAGAAGATAAAGCTCAGAGGGGCAAGGTGACTTATCTGAGGCCACACAATTAATAAATGATTTACATTTGCTGAACAGATATGGGAATGGTCTTTTAGAAATGCAAATTGGGTCACTTTATTCAATGTTATAAAATTTTTCAGTGACAGTCTTTATACTTAACAAAGTATCTAGATGACCTTGTGAGACCAGTGACATTTGACTGTTTATGGTACTACTGTATCCCTAGCAATGTGAATAGTGCTTGGCTTGTAACTATAGCTCAATAAATAAATGTGTGTAGAACATATTAAGTGGTGGGCCTGGATTCAACCCAAGTCTGTCTGATTTCAAAGTGCTCTTTTCAGTAATAAAACACACACACACACACACACACACACACACACACACACACACGTACCCCACTTCTTTCTCTTAGGCTAAAGTTATATACTATGAAATGTTCCACTGTTTGGTATATAATTTCATAAGCTTTGACAAATACTTATACCTATAAAACCCATCAAGAGATAGAACATTAAAAAAATTTAAAAAAGAATATTAAAAAAGAGATAGAACATTTCCTTCATCCTAGAAGTTTCCTCTTGTCCTTTCTTGTCAACTTCCACTCCCACTCTGGAAACAAAGGCTTTTCTTAGTTTTTGCTTTTTATCACAGGTTGATTTTGTCTTTTCTACAATTTCATATAATAGAATTGTACATTATGAATTTTTGTGCATCTAATTTTTTTTCTCTCAACAAGATGGTTTTAAGATCTATCCATTACTTTTTGTCTCATTATTTCCTTTTTGTTGTTAAGTAGTGTTCTAGTGTATGAATATACCAAAATTTTGTTCATATTTTTTCTGTTGATAAATGTTTGAATTATTTTCAGGTTTTGGCTACTACAGATGAAATTGTCATGACCATTTGTTCAGGTTTGCAGAGAGGTACTCATTTCTCTCTATATTTACCTAGGTTGGATTTCCTGGGTGCTATGGAAAGAATATGGTTAACATTTCAAGGAGCTACCAAGCATATTTACGAATAGACAGTACCATTTTACTTTGCTACTGGCAATATATGAGTTGCAGGTGTGACACATCCTTGCCAGCACTTGATATTTCTTTCATGTTTCCCTCATAAGCACTGTTTCATGTCTTATTGGCTATACATGTATCTTTTCTTGTTAATCATCTGCTAACCCTTTTCCATATTTTTTGGTGCTGTTATTATTGAGTTGTGGGAGTTCTTTATATATTCTGGATATAAGTTCATTGTCAGGCATATTTTTGTGAATATTTTCCCCAGACTCTGGCTTGTTTATTTTTTTTCTGCTCTTTTGTTATGCATTATCTCTGTATTTTGATGACTTCTAATTTATCAGTCTTTCTTTTATGGTGCATACATCCTGTGGCTTAAAGAGTTTTGTCAACCCCAAATTCATGAACATATTTCCTTTGGTATCTTCAAAAGCCTACATTTTCCATGATAACAACATGCACTTTATCTCTGCCCCTATTTTTTTATAGGGATACATTTGTTCTTCATATCATTTTTATCCGAATAAGGTGATGGGAAGCAGTATAATGCAGAACTCAGTAAAAAATACCTTTGATGTCCACTAGAACTGCATTCAAATCCTCTCTCCAGTACTAGCAGTGTGACCTTGGGGAAATCACTGATCTTTCTTTGTGGTCAGTTCTCTCATTTGTATCTTGCAGGATGAGGATTTAATATACAAGGATCCAATCAATTCTTAGCACAGGGCACAGCACAGAGTAAGTACTCAAAAATGGTACCTGCTGTAGTTATAATAATTTTCATTCATACTGTACCAATCTTACAAAGAGCTTCTAATGCCAGAGACAAATAGAGTTGCCCTTTCCCCCTTCCTATCAGCCTTCAAAAAAGCTATTGAACAGAGACAAACCACCAAGAAGAGGTAGGCTTTATTTGTGGACATAGTTTTTGTGTTAAAAAATCACATGTTTATCATTTGAGTAATAATAATAACTGACTTTTTCTCTCAGCAAGATGGTTTTAAGGTCTGTCCCTTACTTTTTGTACCTGTCCAGCACAGATATAATAGATATGCTTATATAACTCACTGGCACAGAAGACAATTTCATTGAAAACTGAAACTATATGAAATAATACATGAAATGCTTTCCCACACATGAGATGTGTTGATTAAATGTGCAGAAATTCAGATGTTTTCTAGAAAGGTTTCTAGTTAGTATTGTACAGAGAAAAGGCCAGAGATTTTGAGATGTGACATTGAATACATGGATATATTACTTGGTTATACTGAGCCTTACTTCTGTCATCTGTAAAATGGGGCTTAATTAGTAACTGGAGAATATTTTATGACTATTTAATAGAATATGTGAATACTTTCTGGCACATAGCAGATATTCAAGAGTGATAATTTTTAGCCTCATTATTTGTTGTGATTTGTATTATCAGTTGTGATAGCAAACTAAGGTGAGTTATTGAATTTCAAATGAGTAAGATCCTAAAGAAGTGAAGGATAGTGCTTTTAGATGAATTTCTTCTTTGTATTAAAAAATTGTGTTCACTGAATATATCTCTTTTGATATGTGGGGTCGTTTTATAGATCATTCATTGATTAAATGCATTTCTGAAACATACAAGAGGATTCCTAGCCATTTGTCATGTCTAAAAGATAGAAACATGCATTCAACTGATTCCTCATAATGAGGAAGAAAGTTTGCTCCATACATTTCCCCTTTTAACATCTTGCTGTTGTGGGGAGGGAAGGAAAAGGAAAGGATGGTGCCCATGAATTTTTTTTTTTTCTGCTACAGCTGTTGTTTTGAGGGTGAACACAGTGACTAAAGCATATAAAACAATCACTTGGACATACTGATATTGGTCAAAGCCTCAGATTCTGTCATGATTGCAGCTAATATATCCCTTTGGACATCCTTTTTTGAGCTAATTAAGTCCCATTGTTGCTAAAGCTAACTTGACTGTAAATTCATTTTTGCTTTTAGGCATCAAAGACTTTGATCAAGACTTCAGAAGCTAGTCATATTAATGTTCTTACCATGGGAACCATTCTAGGTCCTTCATGTTCTGATCTCAACCTACCTTTGTAACTTTACCTCTTTTCTTGCCATGGTAAACTACTTTTTTGATAATTCTTATGTTTAACTATTTTTACATATTTATTCCTGCTATTCAATCCTGTCAACCCACAAAGCTTTTCCTCCTATATCCACTACTAAAAGTAGTTGAGTTGAATCATGTTCTCTTGAAATTCACATCTATCTGGAACCTTGGAATGTGACCTTGTGTGGAAGTAGGGTCTTTGCAGATGTAATTGGTTAAAATGAGATAATTCTGGGTTAGAGTGGGCCCTAATCTAAGGACTAATGTCCTTATAAAATGTCATGTGACATCACAAAGTTACTGAAACATAGGGGAAAAGGCCATGTGATGATAGAGATTAGAGTGATGTTAAGGAAACTAGAAGTTAAGGAAAGCCAATGATTGTCAGCAACCACTGGAAGTGAAGAGGAGACAAGGAAGGACTCTTCTCTTGAGCCTTGAGGAGGCCATTCCTCAAGGTCAGGCTCAAATATGATACCTTCTTAGTGTTCTTCAACTAGATTTAATTTTGTACTCTTTTGCTGTGGTGGAAAGATTACAAACTTTATTGCCAGAGAAATTTTGACTCTAATCCTGACCCAAATTCTGCCTGGATTTCTTTATCTGCATAAGGGAAATAATATGTCAACCTAATGGGGGTGGTTGTGTCAATAAATATGACACAACATATTTCTTAATGGATTTACTCATTCTGTCTCATTGTGCTAATATTTGAACAAGAGCAACAATTCTGTTTTTAGTAGTTCAGGGGCTAGAGGGAACATAGATGGGCAAGCAGTCATCTTTGTACAAGTACAATGTGGTACCTACCAATGGAAGAGACAAGCAGTGTTCAAATTAAGGGTATCATGGATCCAGTTTTCTACTTTAGGAGTTCTGGCCATGATCTAAGGCACTGAGTTATAAAAAAACAAAAAGTCTTTTAATCCTTTACTTCCAGAGTTTTAAGATGTGGGGTAGATTTTGTCTTGATGGCTAAATGTAGAGTAGAAAATTGGAAATGTTAAAGTGCATTGTTGATCAAATAGCTCCTATATGTGGCACTGGAACATCTGTACACATTGCTGCATGTTATGAAAAAGTCAAAAGTCTACCAGTTGGTATTTTGGTCTCTCTTCTACCAGGACATTTTCCTAAAGGGGTCAGCTCTGGAGAATCTTTTTTTTTTTTTTCTTTCCTGGAGGCTTCACTACCTGTCAATAAGTTGGGACTATGTATATGTTCCTTGTCCTGAGCTCTTGGTTTCTGTACCAAACCCTTTTTAGAAAAAGGTCAATGATTAATATCATTCCCTTACTTTTGGTTCATCATCTCATTTTCGAGGCATATCATCAGAATTATTTGAGAGTAGGCTTTATGTCAAATCATACTGGAGCATTTATACACGTTGACGTGTACTATGTTTAACATGGGCAGTAGTTAATAAGCATAACATGCCTGCTCCATCTGGGTAAAGGCCTTGTATTAATCTGCTTGGGCTTACATAACAAAAAATACCACAGACTAAGTGGCTCAAACAACAGAAATATATTGCCTCACAGTTAAATATATTTTCTCACAGTTCTGAAGGCCAGAAGTCTCAGATCAAAGTGTTCCAAAGTTGATTTCATTCTGAGGCCTCTCTGTTTGGCTTGGAGATGGTGGTCTTCTCTTCTCCCTTTGTCTTCACATGGTTTTTCCTCCATGCACACATGAGCATGTGTCCAAATTTCCTTTTGTGTTGAGGACACCAGTCAGGTTGGATTAGATCCCCACCCATATTGACCTTATTTTACCTTAATTACTCTTTTAAAGGCATTATCTCCAAAGTTACCTTGAAAGGTACTGGGTATTAGGATTTCAACATATGGATTTTTGGCAGTTATCCTTCAGCCCGTAACAGCCCTGTGGTAGGTTTGCGGTCAAGATCTTTATAATCCAAGAGCTTTCCAATCACTTTTTGATGGATTTTTAAATTTAGTCTTGGTTAGCCACACATTAAATTTTGAGGGCTGGAACTTCAACTTTGTGGTATGTGCATAGAAATTACTCAAGCACAATTTTCAGGACTTCCTTACTATAGGAGAGGCAAATGAATCACAGGAGTTATTGCATAGTGAACATGTACCATGCAGCAGGCACTGTAATAGGATTTTTTCTTTTTCAGAAATGGGGATTAAACCCAGGGGCATTTTACCACTAAGCTACATCCCTAGCCATTTTATTTTTTTTTATTCTGACACAGGGTCTCACTAGATTGCTTAGGCTGGCCTCAAACTTGTGATCCTCCTGCTTCAGCCTCCCAAGTTGCTGAGATTATAGGTATTCTCCACTTGTGCCTGGCTGTAATAACATTTTTTAAATTACTCTTTCCAGTCACTCAGAAAAATGAATTTTTTATACCTCCATTTTTTTTCAGAAGATGAAAATAACACTTAGAGAGGCCAAATTGACTTCCTCAAAGGTATAAAACAAGGAAATACTGGACTTGAGATTTGAATATAAATCTGTCTGTAAATCCATGCATGTATTTCCCATATCCATCTTTTATCTGGAATTGGGGGGAAAGGTTTTCTTCTCATTTCAAGCTGTTTTATTAAAATGAAAAAACCAAACAATTCTATGAAGGGGTTTCTAAATGTTCACAGTCATGGTTTATTCATATGTCCATTTATCATATATCCATACTCTGCATTCTTTCTAGTATTGCCTCACTTGCTGTCTCTGTTTCTGAACTTGCCATGCAAACTTGAACAACTGAAGAATCAGAATATGAAGACAGCAAAGTGGTTAATTATAAATTGAGGAAAAGAATTGGGGGGTGATTGTGCAGAGAGCCCTTTCAGCCTTGCTGGTGTAATGAAGTGATTCACATTTGTCCTATGGCCTCTGCAATCAAGCTCCAGTTTTCTTTGTCAAAACACATTGCTTTGCAGTACCAAAAATGGTCTATTTATGTGCACTGTTCCATATGCAGTTTTGTTCCCAAACTCTTAGAATTGATCAGAGATTATATGGGAAAAGTCAGGACCATCCCAGTTCTCAGAACATTTTGTGATCTTCTTTCTGTCTAGTGAATGGATTGGTTCTTAAGGATGGATTCTTTGCAGAGGGAGGGGGTGTTGGCAGTGCCAGTGACAGATAAAATATATTCCAGGGGATTTGAGGGCCATTTCAAACTGACGTTGGTGGTGAGAATAAAAATGTGTTCTATAGTTAAGTTCTTTAGGACTTAAGCAGATTTTCTGTATCTCCTTTGATTTACAGAAAATCACATTGAAGTGATCAGTTAGGGATTGGGATATCTATACTACAGATGAGAAATTGAGGTGAAAGAGGTTAAATGGAGGCAGAGCAAACATCTAAGTCATCCCAAATCACTTCCCAAATTATTCTTTGTATGTTCAACACATTGTGTCATTTACTTTCAACCATTGTACATTTTGTCTTCTTGGAAAAATTTATAAGTAGAATTGGGGCCATTAATAGTGGCTTACTAGTTTGAAATGCCGAGTGGATACCAGCCAAGATACTGGGGCTTCTTTCTCACTGGGCTTTGTGAGGCAGAGCGTTTAGTGAATTTGGTCCTTGATTCAGTTTTCTATGTCCATGTTTTCCTTTGGCTGCTAATGTGTAATGAACAGCCATAATGCCATGCATTAGGTGCTGGCTATACATTATTTCTAATCCTTATAATAGCTCTGTAAAAAGAACTATTATCATATTAGCCTTATAAATGAGGAAACAGGGTCTAGAAGCTATCAAGTAACTTTCCCAAAATTTTGCTAATATTAAATGGTAAGTTATGCTAGTATTAAGTGGTATAGTCACAACTTAAACTAATCCAGTCATGCTCCAGAACGTGGTTTTTAATCATTATATCCCTTTAATTCAGTGGACAGATTATTTTAACCTACCTTATTTGGAAGTTATAGTTTGTAGAGGCCGTTCTTTAGGAAATAGATTGATTAAAAATATCCAATAATTTTAAAATAATGCATTGAAACATGTGCCTACAAAAGCTAAATTGTCAATTTAACTACATCATCTAATTAGGTAAGAGTCTTCTATAGTTGGTTGGAAAGTTTATAAGCCAGGTTCCTCTAAGGGTCACTCACAGGTGCTGTGAGTGCAAAGAGAATACCTTCTTTGCTCATTACTGCTACAAAACTATTTCTGACCTTCTATTTCTCTAATCCACTAGATTTTTTTTCCACGTACCTATTATTTTTGGTTCATGTATAACTTATTTGAAAACATACTCACCCATACAAGTCTCAGACCCTGTATGCTTTCCTGATAAGGGTTCATTAATTCTGTTGGCAAGGGATGTTAATAAGTGTCATAATGTAGATCCCTTGGGTGAGTATATCCCTTTTCCTTGAATGGGTTTCACTGCTCATTCAGCAGGCAGACTGCTGCACTAAACTGGCTTCCTTGAGACCTATTGCCTATATGTAGGCATTTGACTCTGACTTCTGTTGCTACATGCAATGTACTCCTCATCATGCCATGTGGTGGGTTCAGCATCTCTGCTGGAGGAGTAGAGAAGCAGTCCTTACAGAAACCATCCTAACATCTGCACTTGCTTTTTGGACTTACAACTTCACATCGTGTTGAAAGAGGTTCAATGCGTGTCTCATGAACTTCTCAAAGTGAAGCACTGAAGAACACCATTTTGCGTCTATCGAGATGATCATATGGTTCTTATTTTTAAGTCTATTGATGTGGTGAATAACATTTATTGATTTCCGCATATTGAACCATCCTTGCATCCCAGGGATGAATCCTACTTGATCATGGTGCACAATTTTTTTGATGTGTTTTTGTATTCGATTCGCCAGAATTTTATTGAGGATTTTTGCATCTAGGTTCATTAGAGATATTGGTCTGTAGTTTTCTTTCTTTGAGGTGTCTTTGTCTGGTTTCAGAATCAGGGTGATGTTGGCCTCATAGAATGAATTTGGGAGAGCTCCCTCTTTTTCTATTTCCTGAAATAACTTGAAAAGTATTGGTATTAATTCTTCTTTAAAGGTTTTGTAAAACTCCGCTGTATACCCATCCGGTCCTGGGCTTTTCTTGGAACTGGAATTCTCATGGTGGAGGGTTAAAAACACAATTACCATATGATCCAGTTATTCCATTCCTAGTTATTTACCCAAGGGAAAATAATACACATCCATAGAAATACTTGTACACAAATAAGAGCAGCTTTGTTCATAACCCAAAGGTGGAAATGATTCAAATGGTCATCAATTGGCAATCAACAAACGGTGGCACATTCAATCAATGGATAATGTTTAGCAATAAAATGGAATGAACTATTTACACAAGCAACAGCATGGATTTATCTCACAATAATTATGCTGAGTGAAAGAAGCCAAATAAGGGTATATACTATATGAGTCCATCTAAAGCTCTAGAAAATACAAACTAAATTATAGTGATGCAAAATCAGTGGTTTCTAAGGGGATAGTGACATCCATAAAGGAGTGATTACTATAAAGAGGACACTATTGGATCAATGGATATGTGCACTATCTTGATTGGGGTAATAATCTCCTATATGTAAACACATTTCAAAGCTTATAAAACTGAATACTTAAAATACATGCAGTTAATTATATATCAACCATACCTCAATAAAGTTGATTTAACTTTGATTAAAAAAAAGAACACCATTTTGGACATAATGTGTAGAAAATGAAAGCCTTAGTAATACTATAGGTCTATCATGAGACTCCACAAATTCTGGCCACTGTATCTGCATTTCACTAGGCAGCTCCTGCCAGGTGTTCTCTGATGTCTCCCCATAGGCTTTCTCTGTATACTCAACACCACCTCAGTACCGTTTCAAGCAATGGTGACCAATATCTTTCATGGTAGGTCAAACTAGGAAAAAGAAAACTGTGACAGATAGAAGATGATAAATAGATATGAAGGGACAGAAGTTAGGATGGGTGTTTCCAAGATTAAAGTGGATTTATTAATCCCATGTTGGTGGGGGTGGTAGTAGATGGTTATTCTTTGAACTTTACTTGTTTCTTGAATAGGAAAATATTAGTGAGAAAATTGCCACTGCTTTTCAGCTACTGAAAAATTTAATATCTAAGCATATTTGAGGAACAGCAATACAGAAGCTACTTTTTAATCTTTCATCCTGAAATTAGCCTGCCTGGCTCTAAGATGCAGCCCATGATCTATTGGCTGCTTCGGAGTGTATTAGAGCATTTTTGCACTGGAAGTACCCTTAGAGATGATCTAGTCTAGTGGTTCTAAATGTTTTCATTACCAAGGGCACCTTTAATTAATTTATCCCTGCACTCTATGTTTTGAAATATCAGGCCTACCAAACTAATTACCTTTATTACATCACATCTCCTTTTTTTATTCTTTGTTGCTCAGAGCCATTGATGACTGCCCATTAGAGTATCTGGTTAGCATGAAATAACCAGTGTGACCATCATAAGCTTATGTAATTCTTTCTCAAGCAAAGGCAGAAGATGGTCCAGTTAGCCTGGTGTCATCTTGATCTTGGGAATCTTTACAACCCATCACCCTTAGGCACACTGAAATGCTAAATGAGCTCTTGGACTCCCACTATGACTTTCTCATGATCTTTGTGGAGAGCTATTTGTCTTATCCTCCCATGAGGAAAGCTGAGGAGACTAAGATTTAAAAGACAAAGTGATTGACCCAAGGTCACAAGCACCTAAGTAGTAAGGAGAATCAGAACTCTTGTGTTCTGGGTCTCAATCATCTTTCCCCACACCCTCAATTTTCACATGACTAAATCTAAGAGCTTAATATTGTGTCATACTCTCTGATGACATGGGTTTTTCAATGAGGAGCTTAGAAAAAAGAAACAATGAATTATTTTTAGGGCTCTTTGAGAATGGCAGTTGTTGGTGACAGATCTTTTGGATAATAGAAGGCATCATGGAAGCTGGGATGAGAGTGTAGTCCTGTGGAAAGGGCACAGACTTAGGAGTGACATATATATGGCTTCACTGTTTGACTTTGTCATTTGTGGCTGTGTGACCCTGGGTCAGTCCTTTATCACACTAAAGTTATTTGTTTGGCACATGAAGGCATTCCATAAATATTTATTTAATGAATCAGTATAATAGGAACTAAAATACTTTCCTTGTGGGGTTACATGGGAGGTACAAAGATACCCATTATGGAGTCATGAAATAACCTGTAACATAATACCAATGGCCAATGCTCAGTCCTGAATTTATTTCCAGGCTCCTTTCTTTTCCATGAATGATTTCAGGTCTCTCCCTGTAGACTATTTCAAGTGTTGTTGCTTTTGAAAGGCAGTCAGATTAGTGTCCACATTAGCCTATTATACTTTGTCCCTGAGGGGTGAAAAAGGCATGGGATTATTCTCAGCTGTGAAGTTTACTCTCTTCTTCTGCCTCCATCCTCTTTACCATGATGGTCTTTGCTAAAATGATGCCCCATTCCTAGTCCTACTTGATAGAGTCACAGTGAAGACCCATTTAGGTTTCAGATTTTCCTTCTTTTAGACTGATGGCTATACCCATTACTGTTCAGATGCCCTGCAGTTAATTAACCCCATGGGCCAGCACATCTGTTGGTTGCTCTTTGTTAATGACATTTTCACAGATAGATTTACCCATGTTCCAGTAAATCAGATAATAATACTTCATTAGTATATATTATATGATTTTCTTCAGAATTCATTTGGGAGCTCCAGAAAGCTCATACTCTTTTTTTTTGTTTTTTAAATATTTATTTTTTAGTTATAGTTGGGCACAATATCTTAATTTTATTATTATGTGGTGCTGAGGATGGAACTCAGTGCCTCACACGTGCTAGGTGAGCCTCTACCACTGAGCCACAGCCCCAGCCCAAGCTCATACAATTACCTTAATGAAATTTTGAGAACTGGAACCAACTGCAGGACTTCTGTTACCACACACTGTCCAACATGTAGGATTCTAATCACATCAACCCAAGTGACTTGTGCACAGCTTACAGCAAGACTGGATGGTGAGGCCCTACTGGATATTACACGATGGATCTTGCATAGAGCAGAGCCTCCTTGCAGAATGTGGACTTTGCATAGTCATGGAGCCCTTTGATACCCAGGACAGAAACAAATTCCCAAGTTATGGAACAACAGTCCCCTTCCACACCCCCCCCCCCGACGATGCAAAAAGTATACACAGTGTAGATCTTCTGGAGGGTTTAGAGCCAATAGGAAAGAGCAGGGTGGGGGAGTTTTAGGTGGAGTTGACATAAATTTCATGAGCAAAGCAGAATCTTGGTTGGTCTAATGCTTGTAGAAATTGTTTTTTTTTAAGGCTCAAATAAAAATTTGCAATCTTGTAAATGGCCTAGAATGAGTCCTAAGATGAAAAGTGATATGTTGAATGGCAAAACAAACAAGACACTTGAAGAGCACAGTATACAAGGACTCAGTATAATGAGAATTTCCCCCATTTTGTTTCACTTGGAATATTGAGGGCTTTGTCCCCCCATGTGAACTAAGAAAATAGAGAATACCTTGGAATCTAGTTAAGCATGGATTCTTAATTAATTGTTCAGAGATTTGTTGTTAGAAGTAAAATTCTGAGAAGAGTTTGTCCCATGGACAGGAAGAATTAGCTTCGTAGCCAGCAAAAATAAGGCTGCATTTTGTCTCACTGACTTTTCAAGGGAAGCTGGAAGAATAGAGAAGAACCAAAGAGGATAGTATCTCACTGCTCAAATAACCAGGTTCATTGGAAACAGATCTTTGGCTCATGCACAGCCTTCAAGATGTCCTTTTCTTTGCCAATTGAGTATACAGTTGTATATGTGTTCAAAACATACCCTGGCCCTGGTTGTTTATAGGGAATGCTTCCTTCTGAATAGAGATGCCATTTTGTACCTAGGCTCAGGCAGGTACTTTGCTCTGGAGGAGAAAGCATGCAGGTATGGGAACATGGATTCTCGTGTCGAAGTTTTGTCAGTTATTCCATATATGCCCTGGGACAAATGACTCACTCTCTCTCAGCCCCAGCTGGCTTGCCTAGGAAATGGACAGAACATTAATAAGAACTTCCAAGGCTTATTTCGTGGATCAAATGAGATAATCCATATAAAAAACCCTCTCCCTATGCCGTACTTATGGTAAATAGTTGTTTGAGGAAAGATTGATGATAATGATGGGCTTGGGCAGGACAAGGACCGCCTGGGTTTGTTGACTCTGTTTCTGTGAACATGATACTAATGAGAGGGCCTCCCCCTTTGAGTCTCATTTAGGAAAGGCAGAAGTTTACAAGTTGCAGATTAAAGCTTTATCTGGAGTTCTTTCAGAGTGTGGCCTTGGTTATGAGGGACAGGTGAAAGACAGCTTGAGCACAGACACACTAGTAGAGAGGTGGCATCAGATGCCTGTAGATCACCAGAAGTGCCACTTTTTCAGAGAAATGAGAGGTCATGGATGCATCCCAATTTCGCCTGGAATTTCAGGGAAGGGGCCTTCTACTTAAATGCTGCCTTAGAAGGCTTGAGGACATCTTCTTTGTACAAGACTGTGGATTTACAGTTTGTGAAATTTGAAGCAACATCTGTTGTTTTTACTTTTATCAGACAGGTAAAGGGAGACATTGATTTTGGTCCTATCCTGATCAGATGACCTATGGCCTGGGTCCATAAAGACATTCTCACTACCAACTTAAACAATGTCAGAAGGAGGCCAAACCAGGCCCAGCTTTATTATTTCCTGGCAATATCTCAATCAAGCAAGAAAATCTAGAGACAAATCTGATTTCAGATTCTTTGTTGTTGTTGTTTTAGGAAATTGCTTTAAATGCCAGCCTCTGTTCCACAAGCACTTTGAAGCAAAGTAAAATTAACATTACATTTAAAGCCAACCACTCCAACACAAAGGAACTTTAGCATATGCCTCTAAAAATCCAATGGGCAAGCCCCTTAACAGAGCTGTCTAGCCCTAACCTTGCTCTGCACCCCAGCCCCGAGGAGAAGCTGGGTAGCAAAGACATCATTGTGTTGTGCATGAGAAACTTACCTAAGTTTCTAGGTTTAGGACCTAATTTGTAATTAGACAGTTTCTTGGAAGTACATCAAGCTCAGCCTCAAAATCGGAACATCTTTTGGGGAGAAATCTGTATTTAGATGTTTCATTTAAAAATTCATCATTGAATAACAAAGTATTTTGTTGTAACTCCTACTTGATACATTCCAAACTCTTTCTAACTCTTTTTTTGATTACAATGATGTCATTAATAATGGATGGAATGGGTAGGGACAGGGTGAGAACTTGCTAGGGGCCCAGTAGAAAACAGGGCAATACAGGGAGACAAGTCATGGTTCTTTGAAACTGCAGAATCCAGTGAAACCTGGGCCAAGAACTTGCCACCCTGGCTCTCTTTTCTGGATGCCTGCTTTTTGCATCCTACAATTGCTCTGATTTAGCCAGGAGAAGTATCTTTTCAAGTAGTGAGCAGGAACTGAAGTGCTAATGATATTTGGGAAGCGGACTAATTTCCCCAAAGGTTGGTAGAAAGGTTTACTCTTTGTGTCCCTACTAGCAGCCTCCACTTCTTTGTTTTTCCTCCTCATTCCATTCCACTCATCCATCCATTGAGACTGCTCTTGTCAAGGTCACCAGTGAACACCCAGGGGACCCAATAGAATGGTCTTCTCATTTCATGACTCAAGTAATCTCTTAGCAGCATCCATTTGACCTTATGTTCTCCTAAATCTCCTTCTTCATTGAACCCTCCTTCTCATGCTCCTTTCTTATTGTCTCCCCCTTAACTATTCTCTAAATGGTAGGATTCCTCAGAACTTGTTTCCCTCTGTGTACATCTTTTCCTGGTGGACTCATATGCTACCCTGGCTTTAATATATATGCAGTTGACTTCTATACTGCTGTCTCCAGTCCTAAATCTTGCTCTCAGATGTGTTGTGCTAAATATTCTTGTGAAAGCAGAACAGTGAAGTAAAGTTAACTGTAGAGAGATCTGATCTTTCTTTTACTCCTTGGCCTTTGATATCTTTTTTGTTGGAGACTCCATTACCCAAGAGTTACTTTCAACAGATATTAGCAGATAATCTATGCTGTACACAGTGATAGCTGCAGTGGAGTTTGGGGGGTTGGGGATAGAAAATTCCAGTACACTAGGATATGTGACTTCATTGGATAGCAGAGATGCGTGTATTCATGCAGTCATTAGTATGCGCATAGTCATGTAGAAATTTTCATTCTATAAATATTAGCAGAGAACCTTCAATATGCCAGGTGCTATGCCACATAATAGGGATGCTGTACAGAGCATATAGTTAGTTAGAAAGTCAAAAGGCAATCACAAGGCCGCATTAAGCGTCACACAGAGATGATTTGGATGCCAAAATAAGTGTAGATGGGACTCTCAAAGTTAGCCTGCATGTTTATATGTGCATGTTATAAGTTGTGTTGGAAAAACTGGTGTTTGCCAAGTTCATAGTTTTCTCCTTACATATAGGAGCACTTCTAGATCTTGGGTTCCCCACAAGAATATATAACTCCAGCCCTATTTGGCTGAACTTGACCTGAAGGGCTCATTTGTCTAAACCTGGCCTCTCTGAGTTCCTGTTAACTTCTCTAAAGAGGAAGTAGATGAAATAGAGGGAAAAAAGTGTACCTATTCTCAGGCAGAAGAGGGCTGTGGGGCCCTTCTTGTCCTATCTGTCATGTTAGAGTACCAGTTGAAAGAGATGGCCCAGATTTATAGGAAGATATTCTCTTGATAGCACTGTGACTCACTCCCCAACCCCTAGACTACACTCTCCAGTTTGGAGGAGTAAGGGAGAATGGTGAAACATTAAGGCTCTGTTTAGAGCCCAGAATGTGAGTTTCCATAGAAATTTTTCTATAGAAGGCATACTTCCATAGAAAGAAATGCATAATAGGTGCTTAATTAATACTTGCTGAATAAATGATTTATAGGTGAGCTGTAATAAGCCAGAATATATTTAGGTTGGCTATTATGGTGAATACTGGGTATGTACAGATGACAATTCTCAGGTCTCTGCTCCCAAGAAGCTCTGTTCACGTTCTAATGCAACACACTGAGGTGTTAATAAGTCAATACCATTTTTCATTATGGACATTATAATAGCTAATGCTTATTGAGCCCTTCTTATGCCTAGGTAATACTCCATGAGCATTATCTCATGTAATCTTTGAAATAACTCAATGTGATACTTTAATTTCCTCCTCCTTTTTAGATAAGGAAACCTAGTCACAAAAAGATTAATAAATAATTTTCACAGGATCACCCATTTAGAAATTGATAAAATCAGGATTCAAACCAGGCAGATAGACTCCAAGGTTTGACTTCTTACGTGCCATTGATTGTGCCTTTGGGTCTGGACTGAAGCTTGAGACCATTTTGGCAGGAATGGATAAGAGGGAGGCCTCTTATAGGCAGAGAAGCAGTTCAGGGATGGAGCTTTAGGAAGTGGCAGTGGAATGTGGTAGGTTCATTGGTATATGGTAGTACAGTCTCTGTAGACCATGGGGCCCTCTCTCCAAGAGATGATTGGACCTTAGCAAGAATTTTAAGATGACTCACCTCTTTGCTCAGGTGCAACTTTGGAACCTTGGAATAATTCAGTATATCTTGCCCATGTCTGTGTTTCTAAGGATTCATAAGGGATCCTGGGGAATCAATGGAAAGGGTGCCTTCAGAACTTCCTGAACCCACAGCCCAGCCAGGCTGTATAATTGACCATGTGCATTTGGAAGCAGCTGGTCCCACAAGTGTGCTTCATACAGGTCAAAATGAAAGAATATCACATAGGTTGTGTCTTTCATGTTTATATGGCAGTTTTGAAAAGACACAATGCTAGTGTTGGGTCAACAACAGTAGTTGTGAGGAGTTGGGGGACAAGAGAGTGGTATGGCTGAAAAGAGGAAACATGAGAGAGTTTGGTGATCAATTGTTTGTGGTAGTAGTTCCACAAATCTCTATGGGTGCTAAAGTCCATAGAACTATACACCAAGAAAAGCCAACTTTACTGTTTATTTTTTTAAGTAAAATTTAAAAAGAACTAAGTACATGCCATCTTGTGTGTTTAATTGTTTAACTCTCAGTTCCTGTAAAAAAGTGTGGACACTCAAAGCATTGGATGATTTGTTTGGCAGGGTTGGAAGAAGGATAATAAATGGGGAGATTGTTTGAATTTGGCACTTGATTCTTTTCAAGTCATAAGATAACTCATTTATCCTCACATGTACCATCTTTCCTGTTAAGCTACTGAGTGCACTCATTTGAAAAAGGCCCTGAGAGCAGTATGGGATGGTACATAATCATAGTGCATATTCTCTGGGAGTGGTGTAAAGCTGGGTGAAAGAGCATTTTTGCCCATGCTGTGACCACAATCCTCAAACATATCAGCCTCCCAGCTTTCTGTCAATGTTTGACATGACTCTAGTTCTTGTTTTTATTTGCATCCCAGAGCAGGCAGATCTTGACTTACACAGGCCCTGACTTAGTAAATGGGTCACCCACAAAGTTTTCTACAGAGTGGACTGGAACCTTCAATTCTGATGCTGTAGAGTAGAAGGACCAATGCATCTCTGCCAAATAATTTGGGGGCTGTATCCCTCTCTCTTTTCTATCCTCTAGTTCCACCTTCTATATTGGGAGAATTTGTCACAAATTTTGCTAGTTTCAGCAACATGCATAGATTTTCCTAAATGCCTCTCTTTACTACATGAGACCATTGGAAAGGTGCATAAAATCAAGCCCTTAATTCTTTCTTTATCTGATGTATGTAGATAATGAGCTCATCCTGTTTAACCCCAGATTGTTTTGGCCAAATATCAAAGAATCGGGTACATGTATATGACAATGAGGATGAATGAGGATTTATGATGGACTGGCTTGGGCACTACAACTTATTACAATGGGAACATATGCTTTTATTTTCAATCTACTTAGCAACCAATTCACAGATATAGGTTTGCAACTTATACCACAATTCATCTATTTTATTTTAAAAGCTGTGAGCAGACAGCCATGCTCCATGAGCAGCACCCAATTGTAATAAAATGCAAGTTTCCATCAAGGTATTCTGGCATGTTAGACAAGATACCAAATTGTTATTGTACCTTGGAGTGATTAGAAAGAATTGAAACCTGTTCTTATGATGGCAATTCATTTGTACTTGCCCATGGTCAAATCAACCATTTTTGAGGTATGGTCACATGGAGAAAAAAAATGTTCCTTCACCTTCATTGCTATCACCTTTTTAAATAGAAGGCATCCTGTTTACTATAGGCCTGTTCCCTCCCCGTAACTCCATGGTGTTTTCTAGAACCATGCTTATAGATTATAGCTGCTGCATTTTGCCACATAAAATTATTATCTATTTGCCACATCCCTGAATAGTCTATAATATCCACCTCCTCTCCAGGGCAGCCAGGTCTTGTTCAGAGAACTATGAAGAGTGCCTTGCTGGTATCTGTGTGATTCAGCTCTTTAAAGTTTAAAGCAAAAGAGATTATCTTGAATTCTAAGAAAATAACCTCTTTATTAATTTAGAAAAATAAAACTGTTGATTACAGAAAATTTTAAAACATTGATTGACAAGAGAGAGAAAATTAAAATCATCTATAATCTACCACTTAGGTAAACAGGTTCATTACTTCATCTGATTTAATGTGTACAGTTACAGGTTTAATGGTTAGTTCTGCGAATTTGAAGATGACTATGACGTATTCAATGCCCTCAGTAACCTCACAGCTTGGTGGAAAAGAAGAACTTAGTCCTGCAGGCGATTGGAAGCCAGTGCAACTTTTAAGCAGGACATCAATATGACAAAAGTACTCTTGGAAACATTTATCTGATAACAGTATTCAGGATGGTGTAAAGAAAGTAGGGCTTGAAGCAGAGAGACTAGTTAGGAAGTCATTACCAAGATGCCACACTGTTTTACTATTTGGCCTTAAGGTAAAGACAGTGTCATTTAGACAGTGTGATGTCCTTCCCAAGTGTTATGGTTTAGATATGAGGTGTCCCCCAAAAGCTAATGTGTGAGACTATGCAAGAAAGTTTATAGGAGAACCGATTGAGTCATGAATTAACTGGATGATAAGTAAAGGCAAGTAGGGTGTGGCTGGAGGAGGTGGGCATTGGGGCATGGCTTTGGGATATATATTTTATATCTGGCCAGTGAAGTCTCTCTGCTTTCCCCTCAGCTGCTTCTCTTAACCACACTCTTCCACCATGATGTTCTGCCTCACCTGGAGCCCTGAGGAATGGACCTAGCTGTCTGTGGACTGGGATCTCTGAAACCATGAGCCCCAAGTAAACTTTTCTTCCTCTAATTGTCCTTATCAGGTCTTTTAGTCATGGCAGTGGAAAAGCTCACTAAAACACCAAGTTACTTACCCTAGGAACTTCCAAAAGTGAAACTTGGAGGTTAGACTTGCTCCCTTCATGTTTGCCGAGCAATAGGAGCTTTTTTATCCCATCATGTCATGATGATGCGGGGGGGGGGGGGGGGGAGGGCAGCACTTGTGCTTTTCTTCTGCTCTGTTTCTGTCTCTCTTCCTGTCTGATTGGGCCATGTTCCCAGGCTATATTACAGAATCTTGATCTGAGGGGACATGTATTTAATTCTCAAGTACATCACTGATCATCCATGTTAATTAATACTTGGGGAATCTTCCCCAAATCTACCACTGTTGTCAGAGCCTGTTTCTAGATGCTGAGCTTTGCTCATTCTTTCCTATTTATATACTTTTTTTTTCTTGGTATTGTGGATGGAATGCTTGCTTTAGACTGAGCAGATATCCCAATATTTGAATGCTGCAAATCACCTTTTGTTATGTTCTTCTTACTAGACTTGTATGCATTTAGGATACAACTGAATAGACTATTTCTGAGTTCTTAAATTCTGTGTAGGAATACACAAGGTTTTGTATACTAACTGGGGAAGTTGATGACTTTATTCACATATAGCTATGTTGGGTGTGTTAGTGGCCTGGAGCAATTGGCCATGGAGAGTTGTTTTTAGGATTGGAAGGAAACTCAACCCCCAAACTCGATAATGTGACATGTTCTATTTTTAATGAGTTTATTTCCCTGTTTCAGCTTAGAGGTGTTGGTTCATCATTTTGATTCTTGACAAAAGAATTCTGCTTAGACTCTCAACTCCCTGGTGGGTTGGAGTTTCATAAAAACATCTGTGCTAAAGCAAAGGGGAATCATATTGTCCTAGACAGTATTCTCTTGAAGGTTTCCCACCAGTATCTGTAGCTGGAGGTGTCCCTGTCAGTCTCACTGCTGGTTAGGGAAAAGATGACAGTTATAAAAAAGAGAATTCTGTTCTGTCATACCCTTTCAGTAAAGTCTGCCATTGCAAATGGTCTGTATCCAGTGCTTAGGTATGCTCATGTTTCTCACAGCAAGTAGCCACTGTTACTAAGCATTCTGGGTAGTTAAGGAGTAAATAGCCCAAAAGGATGGCCAGAAGGGGACAAAATGACTGCAATTTTGATTATGGTAAAAAACTCTTTTCAATTTAAAATTCATAAGGAATTTACTTCAGAAGAGAACTGTTTTTGGAGCCCCCCCCCCCCGCGCTTCTATTGCCCTTTCTTTTCATTTTTTGTTTTCTGTATAAAACCAATTATTAAATGTAGGATATGTGTGTACCTCAGTGACCCAAGTTGCTAGGGATACATCAAGTGCTTCAGGCCAGAGCAGCCAATGGAGGTTTGGGGTATCTCCACAGCCCTTGACTTTTCAACTTCAATTATAATCTGTGTGGTCAAGTTTCAGCTTGAGCTGTGTGTTAGTCCCCGTGTCAAGCTTTTGGTAAACAGCTGCAGTCCAGAAGCAGCTCAGGCTCATTTGTTATCTTCACTAAACTGCTGAGATAAGTGTGTGGGGAGGATAATGCAGCAAGTAAAATCTGTAGAGTTTTCCAGCATAGGTTCTTAGGTTCGTGATGAAAAAAATGATGCTTGGCAAATGCCTGTTTTTGACTTTAATGAGAAAAGAGCAAAAGACTTTCAGATCTGTCTTCCTAAGTAGCAGCAAAATATTTTGTTTGTATATCTTCATTTTTTGCCCTTTTTTCTGGATTTGGAGAAGTCATCTTTTCAGGGGGAAAGTTGCCCAATCCAGAAAGCAGTCAATTGATCATATTTTCCATTATGTATGCATTTTACTATTCATCTTCTTTATATTTATTTGTGAACATTAAGAAACCCTAGAATATAAATTTTGCTTTTACTAAAGAAGTGAACATCCTAGTTTTTAGTTACATTCAAACAGCTTTCAGACAGAAACATTACTTTATTATGACATAATCACCACAGGAAAAAAATCAGACACCCTGGCATAGTACACGTTTCACTGGGAAATATGTGGGCCTCAACATAAACATTTAGCATGTTTTTCAGACCTGATGAAGGTCATTAAACTCTTTCAGGCCACTCAATGCCAGGTACCCAATACTCTGCTGGCTTTGAGTCCATGGCTTTGAGATCTCTCAGTTTTCTGCCACGGACTGACCTGAGAATAGAAACAGCATATTTAGAATGCATGATGCATTTGTTAGGCAAGTATTTATTTCTTTATTAAATTAATTAACTGATTAATTAACTTTTGTGATGCTGGGGATTAAACCCAGGGCCTTGCACATAGTAGGCAAGTTCTCTACCATTGAGCTATATACCTAGGCAAGTATTAATTGTCTGCTCTAGCCAAAGATAGTACTCAGGATTGGAAGTATATTGGACTAAGAAGAGAGAGAGTGTGTGTTGTACCTGCTTTTAATGAGCTTACAGTCTTTTGAGAATATCCAACATACATTCATGCACATATGTATACACACATGAATAGCAATAGCACCAGGACACTTCCTGACAGTGGACCAGGGTGACTGGGGTGGACCACAGATGTTCTAACATACTACAGGGAAAGGAGGTCATCACAGGGGACTCATGCAGCCATGAAAGAAGCTCTGGAACTGAACTAAATAGAGTTGGGAGGATATTATAAACACTGGGTACAGGGATTCTTGATGTTGCCCAAGTAAGGCAAATAGTGATTGACAACCTCTTACTTGCTAAATGCTAAGGGTAGAGTGAAGAATCAGACAGCCATCATCAGTGCCATCATGGAACTTATGGTTTAGTATGGAGACAGCTTTTATTTTATTGACTAACTCATTACAAATGTGCAACTTTTATAATATTTTGAGAATCCATTTTGAACCACTTAAATAAAAGAGAGGATTATATTGGAGGAGTCTGAGATTACATCCTGATCCAGGATCCTGTGGTAAAATCCTACAGCTGGGAAGATCAGTAATGCAAGATTCCTCATCAGTTATCTCTGGTCATGCAGACACATGTTACTCCTTTCAAAGGCTACTCATCTCCCTTTCCCATACTGAACTCATGCATACACATACTTAAGAGGATTTTTTTTTCTGCTTTTAAACTGTTATGGCCACCTGAGCCTCAACTTTAAATACATTGCAGAATTGGAGGATCCAACAGAGATTGATGAGAATTTCAATGTCCTGACGACAGAATGACCTATCCTATATCAATTGTGCATTGTGATCCAATTCAGCTATACCTAGGAGGGAAAGTCACAACTTTAAAACTATTCTCAAAGGTATACAACTTGCCTCAAAATAGAGCATAGAATTGATTGTCATTTCAAATATGGCTAGTCACTGTTGAAAGAAAGAATAGAGGTCTATGCAGAGACTTAATATTTGACATGAGGATGGTATGTTTAGTAAACTGTTTGGGGACTGGAATAACTGGAAATCAGGATTTCTGTGGTAGGAAATGGTGAAAATATAGACTTGAAAGAGAAGTAGAGTGGGCCTGTAACTTAGGGAATCATTTTAAGTATGGAAGAAGGAAGTCTTTATGGCTCTTTGAATGGCCAACTCACAGAGAAACCATAGAAAAAATTCTCGAGCTCAGTGGGCAGTCATGGGAAACTTTTATTTTTCTAAGATTGTGTTCCACCTTATAGTTCTTTAATTTGAGACACTGCAGAATCCTCCCAGAGGAACTTCGGTGATTTTTTTCTCCCCTTGGGGAATGTCCTGCCCCCTGGGGAAGAAGACACTCCTGGGAGGTGAGGGCATCCTTGACTCTGACCTCCTACTTACTGAGAAAAATGTGACAATTTATTTCTGTAAGAGAACTATGTCCTTCAAAATCAGAAATGGAAGAGACAAAAAAAAATCTCTGATATCCCTTCTGTAGATTTAAATATACACATGGAATACACATGCCCCTTATCTTGGAGAAAACTTTGAGAAATAGGATACATCTTTTGTCTGTTGCTTATTGTTTATTTTAGAATTTTTAAATTGTTTTATTAAAAATTTTATAAGTCATTTTATAACAATTTAGTATATATATTAAAATATTTGCACACTGTGGGAGATACAAGAATGCACATAAAATGTCTGTAACTGTAAACATCTGTAGAAGATCAGATTGGTATATTATTATATTTCTTTCTAGTACTTTCGGTATGTGTGCTAAATAAAATAAGTTTAACAATAATGCACAGTTTTGTATCGATTTTTTTTCTTAGCAGTGTGAGGCATATATTTCCTTATGCCATTAAATGTTCCTGGTGGTTATACAGTTGTACAGTAGCATTTTAAAATGTGTGTTTGTGAGAATTTATTTGTCAGACTTTCCTTCCTGACATCATGCAAACAATAGCTTTATTTGTAAGCATTTGACCATATCTATTTGTCTGTTTGTCTGTCTGTTTGTTTGTTTCTTCCTTTCTTTCAATATAGGGATTAAACCCATGGGTGCTTTACCACTGAGCTATATCCCCAGGCTTTTTATTTTTTTTTTTTTATTTAGAGACAGGATGTCACTAAGGTATAGAGGGTGGCCTTGAACTTGCAATCATCCTGCCTTAGCCTCCCAAGTCATTGGGATTACATGTGTGCACCAGTTCTCCCTGTTTCTTTAGTCTTGCTCTCATTAATTGAAATTACAAAGGGAATGAGGTTACCAACTGCTTCTTGGAAACAGTACACCAATGTATACTTCCACCAGCAGTACGTGGAAGTAGCTGACTACCCTGTTGTTGCTGGTGCTAAGTAATAGCATGGCTTGTAATCTGTATTAGCTTGACACATGGAAAACTGATCTATTGTAGAAAACAGGACATTTTCTTCTTTACCTTTCTTGGCACAAATCAGCTATACTATGTGTATTTGTTGAAAAGGCCATTTTTAAAGTGAAGGTGGTAAGACCCATTGAGATGACATGTGATTTGTTCTTGGCTGAGGGGAATTCAAAAGGGAATATAAGCATGTGTAGAAAGAATCAGTGGAGAGGTAGAACTGAGAAGTGAAGGGCTACTGAGCAATGATGTTGTTAAATGCATTGGAACTTAATATCAGAGAAGTGCTACAGAGAGAAACATGTTAAAGATATAATGTGGTCTAGTTCATGAAGCATATAGCACATGTGACTGAAGAGTAGACTGGATTGTTTCAATATAAAATCAGTGAGTTGAACTGATCACAGAGCCTAGGAGTGAAAGTGAACTGGATTGGTTGCAGGGAGATCAAGTTGTCATAATAAAAGCCAGAGCTTTACATTCATTATTTCATTTATTCCTTTAGTCATTTAACAATTATTTCTTTGAGTCAGGACTGTTTTCATAGTGATGATGCATTTACGAACATAGCATTGGAGCTGCCTTTTGGGTAGTTTGTTCAAATGCATTAGGTAATGAAGCAGATGCAAAGTTTGCACTCTGGCCCTAAATGCCTCATCTGGCTAAGAGGCTGACTAAAGGAGACCAACTCACTCTTCTCTGGCCACATGGGTCTTGTTTTGATTTTCAAACATACTGTGTATACTCCCACCTGAGGGCCTTTGCACTGGCTATTCCTTCAGCATGGAATGGGCTTTTCTCAGATATCCATTGGACCAAATCCTTCACTTCATTGATATCCTTGCCCAATTCTTACAATGCTGGTGATGTTGACATCGAGTACCCTATTTAATAACACAACATACCATCAAACCCAACTCTGGTATTCCCGGTCCCTCTTCTGCTTAGACTCCTCCCCTTTTAATCAAATTATGCTTATAACTTTTTATTATACTGTGTAATTATTTATTATGCTGACTGCTTATTGTCTGTTTCCCCCATTTCTTCATGAAAGCAAGAATCTTTATTTGGGCCCTGCTATAGTACTGGAGCCTAAAACAGTGTCTACTGCACAATAATGGATCATTATATATTTGTGAAGTGAATTACTGATCATGTTATTGGCAAGTGACATTGAAAAGGATATTTCTAAGTTCAGAAAACCAAGGAAGAACTCTCTCCCATTCCCCTGAGCTGTTTTCTCTGGACTCTAGTCCAAAGACTGCAGAAACACACACTTCTATTTCTTCATGTTGAAGATGGCATGAGGAAGACAGAGGACAAAATTATAGGGAGAATTTGGATGTCCTGGAAAGCTCTGTTATCATAACAGGTCTGAAATACAGATCAGCATTTCAGAGTTCTTTGATGAAGAACCTCATCCCCAAATTGAGAATAGGTTTCTGTCCCTATTGCTTCTGCTGCTGTAACTACAATCTGAGCCTTTTCTTGCCCACATCTTCCTTTGATTGGAGGTCTCAGAAAACAGATGCTCACTGTGATATATAATTGGGACATGTCCTACAGCTTAGCTCAACACTTCTTCCAATACCTGAGTAAGAGATAATTGTGGGAAGAAGATTCTCTGGGGTAGACTCTTATAAGGAAAAGCCTGGATGGATGGGGAACATAGAGCTTTCTGAGCAAGTTTTGAATTCTTTAGTGAACCTGAGAGTTGTTACTCATCCCATTTGGTGTGTGGGTAATGGGGTGGAGGGAGAGCCACAGCTGGATTGTGCTGAGTCACAAACTTGTATTTGTACTTTGCCTGGCATAGAAGAATCCAAAGTTGCTTCACAATGACTTGGTTAAAATTAGCACTGTCAGAGAGCTCCTTAAGAGTCTTCTGAAAAGTCTTCTACAATAATCAACCTTCCTCTTGGGGTTTAGTCACTCCCCTTGCTTCTTTTTTAACTGAGAAATGATTTCAAAGGGAAGGTAGGCTAGTAAGACCTTTGTCATTTCTGAAGGCATATATTATTATGGGGCAGTGTGGCAAGGTTGAAAAGATCAGATAACAGTAAAGGATCAAAGTGCTGGCCATACCACTAATCTGTATGACCTTATGCATGTTCCATAACTTCACTGAGTTTCATGGGTTCCATAAATAAAAAGCACATGTACCTTGCCAAGAGCCACTAGATGTATGATTAAGTAGGATAATGTATTCTAAGCACAGTTTTTTGCACATATAGGTCTCAACAAATGGGAACAGGAAATCTATAATGTTCAGTGCTTTCTATATATCCTTCAAATTAACATGTCTCAAAAGACGTTCAACACTTTCTGCTAGACTATTCTAAGAAAACTACTGCTCCTTGATTTCTTCCCCCTCCTTCCCTCCCTCCTTCCCTCCCTCTTTCCCTCCCTCCCTTCCTTTTTTTTTTTCTTCCCTTCTACTGGAAACCGAACCCAGGGTTGCTCAAGTACTGAGCCACATTCCCAGTTCTTTTTATATTTTATTTTGAGACAGGGTCTTACTAAATTGCTTAGGGCCTCACTAAGTTGTTGAGACTGGCTTTGAACTCATGACCCTCCTGCATCATCCTCTCAAGCCGCTGGGATTACAGGTATGCTCTACCATACCCAACTCCTTGATTTCTTTCTGGCTCTTGGGGAGCCACTGTTCAATTTGACTCTTTGAGGGATGATCTTTTCCTCTCAGTTACCAATCTTACTACTCTAGTTCTTACCTTTCATCATCAGACATGTACTATTTTACCAGGATTGATTTTAACATTTCCCTGCCCTCAAGGACTTGAGAGTTCACCTACCAACGTGGTTCATAGCCCTTGGTTAGGATGATGCCTATGTATTCCATCTTATTATGCTTACTGTGTTGGTGATTTATTGGGGTATATAGTATAGTACTATGTGTTCTTAAAGGATAGAGACTTGATTACTCAATTCTACACCCCAACCTTTGCACAGGCAAGCACAGAGTAGGTGTCCTATAAGGACCAATTGGAATTAAAGTATGTGGGAAATAGTGATCACTGTCCTAAGGGTGTATTAAATAGTATTTGTCACTCTCTACAATTACCCTATCTATTTCTTTATTTGCATGTATATATCATTTTTGCATCCTATTGTCCATTTTACTCCTGTATTGTGTCACACAGGGGTTGATGCCTAGACAGCTCATTATTCTTTAAATCACCCCCAAGAGAACAGGGACTGTACTCTTCTTTTTCATGGTTGTGTCTCCGGCACAGAGTCTTGTGATTCTGGTGACCATCTTTTACAAATAGGGGAGAAACCTGTGTGAAACTGAAGCCAAAATATAGAACAGCAAAGTAGAGAAATGAAGAAGAAGCAGAGTACTGCTATTGGTCAAACCCTCAGATCCTGTCATGATTGCAGCCAACATAACCCCTTGGCCATCCTATTTTTCAGCTAATAAAGTCCCATTGTTGCTAAAGCTAATTTGACTAGGGAGTCTGGCATTTGCAATCAAAAGGGATCTGACGAATACATCCTCTTTCCACTACCTCATAATGCTCCAGGAAAAAATTTAAAAAAAAAGAACTTTTTATCAGCAAAAGGTTATAAATTCTAGTATCAAAGTTTCCATGTGGTTATCTTTTCCTGCCTTGATCAATTCAGAATTGCAGAGATAATGATGCCACTGGAGACAGAACGCCTTAGTAATGGGCTAAAGAGCACCTGAGGTGGTACTGAGGGTTGTTCCTTTAAATCAAGGAAGTGACATTTGAGCTGACACCTGAATGATGAGAAGCAGCCAGGCATGTGCTCATCTAGAGACAGCAAGTACAAAGGCCCAGAGACAGGAAAGAGCTCAGTGCTGGTTTGATATGTACAGAAAGTCCATGTGACTAGAGCTTTGAAAGAAAAGGAGATGGAATAAGAGTGGAGGCAGGCAAGGGTTGTTTGAATTTTTTCAGAGAAGACATGAATTGGGACACTATGAGCAGTCTAAGCATCTAGCCCTGTCTCACATAATATGGGAATAAAAATGGGCAGCCAAAAAGACAGAAAAGAAGGCCTGAATTCCTGCAATGACCTCACAGGATAGCTTGCCCTTTTGGCACTGTGGCTCAGTGTAGCTGTACTGGATAATGTCTGCAAAGCTGTTCAGCAGTTCACTTGCTGTACTACCAACCTAGAAAAGTCAGTGAATCATCCTTCTGTTTTGATCATATAGTTAAATATATTCTGTTTGATCCTTTAGGAAGTTAGCAGAGCTGAAAATAAATGGCTCAGGTTTGGGAAATAAATTAACCTCTCACATTAACTGGGGCTTAATTTAACAATTGCCTCCTCCTTGCCCTGGATGGGCCTAGAGTATGCCCTATCTCTGTGTGACTACCTTACTCAGAATTTTGCCTGGTTTCCAAATGATGGTACCATAAACATGAACTCACAATGTTAATAAAATTAGTACTATGAAGCTCATCATACTGCAAAAATGGTGATGATTTAATAGAATGTAATAGATGTATATTTTTCTTTTCAAGTTATGGGACATATTCTCACAAAAATATCTTCAAATCATGTTTATTCTTCCACACTCAGAACATCCCTAGATCTTTAATATGCATATGTTCCAAATAAGGAAACTGCCACTTAGAAAGATTTGGCAAGGCAATTTAATTCATCTCAATTCAACATACATATATGGAATGTTTGATATGGATCTGTAGTCTAAAAAGAAGACTGTGCTTCTTGTATACAGAATGATTGGATGTGTGTCAAAAATAAAGCAGGACATACTTATAAGAAACACTTCTAGTCCTATGAGTAAGTGAAAATATAAGCACGAGCTACAGAAGTGACCAGATTATTTAGGAATCAAACTAGCAGGACTTGGTAACAGATTAGATGTTGGGTTGACAGAGACAGATCAACTATGTATTTTTGGCGTCAACTATGGGTGGCAGAGTAAATGATAGTGCTCTTGATAGAATTGGGATCTTCAAAGAAATATGGAAGATGATACCTAGTGAACATCTGGAAGGCAGGTCTAGAACTGAGCATCAAGTTGAGTTTTGAAGATGAAGATGCAGTTTTGGAAGTCACCCCTCTAAAGCTGATTGTGAAAGCCATGGAAATTGCCAAACTCATCCAAGGAGAGGAATGTAGAGAGACAAGAGAGGCCCACAGATAGAGGCTTTTGCCCTGTATGGGCCACCATGGAGTAACTTGCCATACCATTCCCCATGAGTGTGATTGGAACCATTGGGTCCATGGTGATGTGGGATTCAAGCTTTAATCTTTGGAACAGGGAAACTTTGGAGAACACTCAAGCTCTGCCACTAGAAGCACATTTGAAGTCTCAGCAATGGACCTGATATGTTGAGAGTAAATGTTGCTTCCACTCAGGTTGTTAGTTAGGAATCCCTAATTAAGGTTCCTTTCTGTGAGAAAATATGGTAATGGAACATTTTCACATGTGAGAAGTGATTTCTTGGAGAGATTATTTGGGGTATAGCCAACATCAAAAGCAGCTACTGACACCCTGAACTATAAACTTAAAATGAAGAGGAATGGTAATAGAGGTCATGTGTCATTTTTTAATTCCATAAGGACAAGATTGGTTGATTCCTCTGGTTACTTGATATTTATAGGTTTTATTGCCCTAATAAATTTTTCAGCTCTTTTGAAATGTGGGCTCTACCTTATACATTTTGGATCTCCCAACAATATCTCATATAGTGCTGAACTATTGTAGCATACACTCAAATATCTCTTACAGAAAAAAAACTATATAATAACAAATAGAATTATAAGGCTACATAGAATGACCCTTGAAACACTGTCAAATCTATTCACATGCCTCTGTGCAAGATTGCAATCAAGCTGTTCCCATAAATATTGACTTTCTTCTAGTAAATCACAAGATACATTTCTTAGGCTAAAGGAAAAAACATGTGGAAATCATAGCTTAAAGGGCTCTTTTTAGCTGTAAGTCAGAAAGACCTAAGGAATTGGCAATAAGAGGGATGGGAAAACTATTGTAAGACTCACTCACAGGAACTTGGTAATAACATTTCATATAATACATATCTTACCAAAATTGTTGCTATAAAGGTTGGGTCACTTAGTTCTCACTAAGTGGCAAATATTTATCATTTCATTTTATAGTATTAAAAGATGCAATAAGATGGAACTTTTACATACCTAATAGTACATGTTGTACAACTTTTGCATGGAAGCAGTGATGAAAGTTATAACCCAATTTATTTTTTATGTCTTGCTAATTTCCTTTAGGACTTTTTAAGACAAAATGTCATGGTCAGTAAAGTTTGCTTTTGATATGAGCAGTACTTTATGGTTTGAAAGTACATAGTAAACTCTTGAGAATAAGCTAATGTCAATATAATGTCAATTAGCTTATTCTCAAGAGATTACTATGTACTTGCTACCATACTAGGGATTTTATATAGATTATTATTATTATTTCCTTTAATGATTGATCATCTGGGACAGGTTTTTCTCATTTGTTTTTTCATTTTAAGGTTGTTTTTTGTTTGTTTGTTTGTTTGCAACAAGTATTGCCCAGCCCTTTTATTTTTTATTTTTTATTTTTTTTTTAAATTTTGAGATAGGGTCTCAATAAGTTGCTGAGGCTGGCTTTGAACTTGGGATCCTTCTGCTTTGGCCTCCCAAGCCACTGGGATTACAGGCATGGGCCACAGTGCCCAACTCATTTGTATTTTTATAGATAAAAGAATGGAGCCTCAGAGACATTCAGTAATTCATTTGAGGGGAACACAAGTAGAGAGTGCTGCAGCTAGGTCTCTTCAAGGCTAAATCTCAGATTCATGCCCTTAAGAACTAGGTTATACCACTTACAGAGTATATTAACTACATTATAATCAGTGTCAGTTCTTTTGTATATGCAAGTAGGAGGTCATGGAATTTTGCCAAGAACTGTTTAAACTTTTGTCTACAGATACGCAGTAGAGAGTAGAAAACAGAGAACTTGAAACACAATTCTCTGATGTTGCTCTCACTCCATTCCTTCAGTGTTACTTTTCTCTGTTGTTAAACCATTGAAAAATAGTAATAAAACTCTGACAGAGATGACATCACAACAGTTATCCCCACTTACCTTCCCTGTTATACAATCTTCTGAATTCTATAAAATCATGTAAAGGACTATATGATTCAATGTTGCTAAAGTGAAAATACCAACCAATGTATTCTTGTCCTGTTTTAAGAAAAAGCCTTCATAGATTAACTTGAATAATCTTTGGCTTGCTTTGTGGGGATGTGTCAAATGAATTTCTGTAGAGGCTACATAAAGAGGATTAACCATTATCAACATCATTTCATATCAATAATTAATCAGATTCATAGTATATGCCAGGCACATTGTAGCCATTATTTTAATTAATCACAGAAAAAGAAACCTTTTTAAGGCAGGTATTTTTATACTGATTTTATAAAATGGAAAACTGATGTTGTGGCCATACATCTAGCAAGTAGCATATCTGTGATTTAAACTAGCTATGCTTGATTTTAACCCTATATTTTTGCATTGCTATTCTTATTTTTTATTGTCACAAGACTACACATGAAATTACATCGAACTACAAACACATGAAAACACACACATATAGTGTTCTTAGTTCAAAAGCAGACTCTCTTAGGATCCTTGGCTCTCTCTTGTGAGAAGGGTTTGACAGAGTTTTGTAGTTTGAACTACTTAGAATAGAGAAGAGAGTCTGGGGGCCACAGGCTACAGTGCACGGTGTTACACTCAAGGTAGTGGGTGTCTTGGTAATAAAGGGGGTTGGTTAAACATAAGAGAGTGAAAGAAAGCCAAAGTCAAATTTCCAGAGGGAGCATGTATGAACAACATGCCTGGGTGTCAAGAGCCAGGGGCTACATGAAAATAATACTGAAATACATGTAGAGAGGGAGTCATTTTCTTTCTCCTCTTCTTCTTTCTCCTTCTCCTCCTCCATTTGAGGAAGTTGAGAAGTTTGACAATTGTTTTGAAAAAGTTCTGATCCAAAATGGTTTAACTATATGGTGGGATATATTCCCTCTCCCATCATAGACCCAGACACATGATCAATCCCAGGGAGAAGGGTCAGACTTCACAGAATTCTCTGTGACTCCTTATTTCAGATGCATTAATAATAAACAGTTTTTTCAGACTCACTGTAATTAAGAAAAATTATTCTGATAGTGAGTGAAGAGAAAATAGGTTCTCCTTTTCTGGTCAGTTCTTGCTGGTCCTGGACTTTGACTGCTATCATGAAGCAGAAAGCCTGTTTTACATTAGAGAGCTGAGGGCTGGGGTTATAGCTCATTGGTAGAGCACTTGCTTACCATGTGTGAGAAAGTGGGTTCGATTCTCAGCACCACATAAAAATAAATAAATAAAATAAAGGTATTTTGTCCATCTACAACTAAAAATATTTTTAAAAATTAGAGAGCTGAAAGACTAATTTTATGTCATGGTAACCTGTGGGATCTAAAATTCATTACCCCCAGATGCTGCCAGTAGCAAAAGTATGCTCATTACATGGCAACATAGAATTAAAAAGGAAAATGAAGAGAAAATAACAAGACACACTTAACATGCTTTGACAAGCTTTAGTAAACTTTAAATAATGGTCCAGAAATTAACTATCATTTAGAATTTATTGTAAATGATAGGATAGTAAATTATCTTGGGTGAGACTTGCTGTTCAAAAAGTAAAGTGCAAATGTTCTAGTCAGATGGGATTGGTAAACACCATAGATGTGCTGACTTAAAAAAAACAGACATTTATTTCTCATGGTTTCAGAGGCTGGAAGCCCAAATTCATTATGCCAACATGGTCAGGTTCTGGTAAAGGATTCCTTCATGTTTGAAAATGGCCACCTTCCTGTTGTACCTTCATGTGGCGAAGAGAGGAAACTCTTGTGTCTCTTCTTTTTCTTATGCTGGCACCTATCCTAAAATGGGGTCCCCACTCTCTTGAATGTATCTAACTCTAATTACCTCTGAATCAGCTCACCTCCTAATACCATCACATTGGAGGTTAGTACTTTAACATATGAACTCTGAGAGGAGGTAAATATTTAGTCTATAACAAAGTGGGAGACTCAAACCAAAGGTGTTTCATGTAGTGTTAGACTCCTTAGTTTTCAATATAATACTTCTCTTTTTTTTCCTTTTTTTTCCATTAGTTTTTGCCTAAGTGACCTTTGATGCCACTATGTAGTTAAGGTTAGCATTAAAAAAATACACTGCCAAATTTTATACTATCTTGCTATTCCTCCCTTTTTCTCTCTCCCTTGTTTTTCCTTTTTGTTTTGGTTTTGGTAATTTAGAGATAATCTGTTTCAATAAAAATAACACTTATCCAGAAGCCACAATATCTTAATTATGTTCAATACTCTGCCACTAATTGACTATGTGGACTTGGCATATTCCTTTAGCTTTGTAGAAATCAGTATTCGTAAGTATACAAAGAGAGGTTTGGGAAAATAGATCTCTAAATTGCTTATGCTTATGCTTATATTGGATTCATTGAAATATGATCTTTACTGAATTGAATATTGATATGATGCCTGAACAGCAAGCAGCATATGTTCATTCTACCTGAAGTAGTTTTTTTAAAGCATCCTATTTGTCAGAAAAGAGTTTGTTCGGTCTGCTTCATTTTTGTAGTTCTCTTAATGTTGTCTTTGTCAACATCAGAAATGGGAATTTATAATCAGCATGATGCACTGACTCACTGCTGTCCACTTCTGTTGGTAGCCTATCAGATTGCACACCCTTTCTTGGCATCATCATCCTGACACCTCTGCAGGCTTCTTCCCATTATGAAGTCTGTTTCTTCTATGATCAAGTCTCATCATGCTAGCGATTGAAAGTAGGATTATTTCACTTGACAATTCTGTTCAATTAGTGAAGGATACCAGGGTTCTATGTTAAAAGTATTTATTTATTTATTTATTTTTTAGTTGTAGTTGGACACAATATGTTTATTTTATTTATTTATTTTTACCTGGTGCTGAGGATTGAACCCAGGGCCTCACACATGCTAGGCAAGTGCTCTCTCTACCACTGAGTCACAACCCCAGACCCTGTTAAAAGTATTTTGAGGATTGTTTGGCCACTATGAACATAGAAGTGTCAGAATGGCCCATATGTCAATAATTTGCCACCCCAGACCTAGATAGTGACATTTTTTCCCAATCATTTCTTGATGTCCTTACAACAAACTCACTGAGGATGATGGGACAGATGTTGCTCTATAGTCAGTAGGCCTCCGAAATCCCTGCATGCACCTTTCACAATTCCATCAGGACAGTTGAAGAAAATTACCCAAACCCCAAACATTTCAGAATTTCTTCTGTTAACATGTTGTAGCTTCTTATGATCCAGGACAAAGATTTATGTATGGTGGTATTTACTGTGAAATGGGTAAGAACTAAGTGTGATGAGTCAAGGTATAGGACCACGAAGAACTTGGGGAAGCCAAAGATGGGTCATTGTTTAAATTTATGTACTATTTGTTTTATGCATACTGTGCCAGGCATTGTAAAAGATACTTCATATCTTATCCTCATGAAAATTCTATTATAGAGGTGCAGAGAGATTTAAATAGTTTTCTAAAGTTCTCATGGCAAGGAAGATGTATGTTTACCTCTCTGAAGAAAGTGTATGGAAATTAATAACAGTGATGAAGAGATTACCATAGACCCATCATCCTGCACCCTAGGGGATTTGGGATTCCTTAACTCTAGGTTTCTTCTGACAATGAACAATGACAAGACACAAGTTTCTGTTGAGGCTTTAGGGGATCAATAAATAATACCCGTTCATCTCCCCATTTGAGTCTCAAACAAAAACAAGATGTGGTATGGAGGTTAATGGAGATGAAAATATCATCAATTTCTGATTTCTGATAAAGCTATTTGGAAATAATGGCTGAGATCTATGGCCAAGCAAACAATATGGGTTCCTTTAAGGATGAGCAGATGACAAGAGTGACAAAGGAGCTCAGGTCATCATGCCCAGCTCCTTCTTGAAACTTCTGAGTCTTAAGTTCGACTCTCCTTGAAATTGACCCTGAGATAAGATTTGAGTTGAAGTGATTTACTTAGATAGTGATTGATTCCACAAAGCACTATAAATGGAGTGGGGAAATAAAATGGGAAGAAAGGGATGCAAATCACTTCAGAATACATTAATGAGAGGTTACAACTGTAGGCAACTAGGGCTCAATCATCCTGGGCTCCTAGGAGTTGTGCAGAACATGCTTCAGAGTTGAAAACAACTGGAATAGTTATTTGTTAATTTCTATCAGTCATTGGTTAAGGGCTGTTCCTGGGAATGTCAACCCCTGGCAATTATGCCAATTCTCCAGCTTGCCTCATGCTCAGGCTGAGCAAGCTCCCAGGGCCAGAGAGGACTCTTTGAAAACAGAAATTGCAGATGCACTCAGTAGAAAGTTGTTTCTATATACAGGAACAGATTTTGCCAAGAGGTTGAAGGTGGGGTATAGCTAGAATTTGCTTTGGGCCCTGAAACCACACAGTGAATTTTCTAAGATTAACTAAGTGTTTCTTTGGAGAAGTTTCTGCACTACTCCCCCCACTCTGCTGCAAAGAATCTCCTAACAATAAGTGTGAAGGGTTTTTTTTTACCAAATATAATGATTATTTCCTTTTTTTTATTTTATTTAAACAAATACATGAACAAACAGACAAAGAAAAACTTCCAAGAGGACCTCAGAAACCGTGGTGAGGTCATGGCCTTATGAAGGCTTTGGAAACTATTATGGGATTGGAAGCTGTCTACCTGCTGTCAATCCAATAGATTGTAAAGAAAAAAGCAGAGATAAGCATAGCCTGTGCTATTAATTCCTTCGCCCTGTGATGGGGGAAACTGAGAAGCAAGTCAACATGTAACATTTTAATCTTTGAGGAAGAGGTGAAGAAGCAGAACAAGGCCAGGAAGTTGGCCTAATGTACAGTGTGGTGGGGGCTGCAAAATGATGGTCAGAGGAATATTAATATTTCAGGATGGGGCTGAAAGGAAGGGTATTTGTGTGAAAGGCAATGGCTGCTCTGGGGGCACAAGTGGATGGAATCATCTGGTCAAGTGCCCTTTTTTCCTGGATCTCCCCTACTTGCCCATTAGCTGCTTGGTGTCCAGGAGAGTAGTAGGAGGTGAAGGTGGGAGCTCTGTCAGCAGGAGCCCTGAGAGTAGGATGTCTAAGAGAACTGATGATTGATTTATAATTAGTGAATAGAGTTTGTCAAAGGCAAATGAAAAATTTCCATGGCTTTTTGCATTTTCTTTATTTTTCAGGCCTGAGAAAGGAGGAATTATCTCAGTGGTAGCCTTGCTCTCATTAATGAGGCATTAGCTCACCTGGCTCAAGCACATTACAAATAATACTAACAGGATAGCAGTGAGAGCCTTCCCTCAGGGTTGGTCTGGATTTAATCCTGGGGTACAGACAAGTTGTTTCCATTAAGATATTTCTTCCTGGAGTCTTATCTTTGCACCAGAAACAAAAAAAAAAAAAAAAAAAAAACAAGCTGTTGAACTCTTCTAATCGTTAAGGATGGGCAAAATTGGACAAATCATATTATTATTTTTTAGGGCTGGTTTTAAATGCTCCTTGTTCAACCTGCTAGATTTTTTTTTCCTTTTTTCTTTCTGCCTTGTTCATTGTTATAATTCTAAGTAATTTAATTTATCAGATTTTCACAAGTCTAACAGTAACCCAAGTATAATTGGGGCCTCTAAATAGTAGAGGCCTTTTCTGCTGAGATTCAAGAGAAGAAAAATATAACAAGGTCCTGCTCCTAAAAGAGGAATGGTGTTGTTAAGGACGCTGTGGTTTGGTTGCAAATGGCTTTGAGATGAAATTATGTTTGAAGCTTATTGCTGTGGAATCATATCCTGAGTTTGAATGAACTGTGTTTGCTAGTAGCTTCTTGTCTCTTCATATTAGAACAACACAAGAGCAAAAGCTGGCTTTGAGGAAATGTCAAGGCCAAATGCTGAGTGCAACCTGAGGCATGGTCAGGGTACTCTCTTCTAGCTTCCTGTTCAGGGTTCTTTAGGGAGTTCATTTTCCCTGGCCTTAGAACTATCTACCGTCTTCTCCAAAACCCATTGCCATTTTGAATAAGAACTTCAGAGTGAGGCAGAACAGAACTTGGGAGTAAGAATTCACATGTAACATCTCTGCAGTTACAAAAATCCATGACCTTAAACATAGCTGTCCATTAGAGTCTCTTGGGAATCTATTAAAATGTGGATTCCTGGGCAGTTTTGCCAGTATGTTGGGTCAGTGAGTTTTAGGTAAGGCTTGGGAATCTGTGTTCTTGAACGTGCTCCTTGGTCAACTTATATCTATCCTTTGATATAAGTCAAATAATGGTATGTTTATAGAAATTTCTAACTCTATTTCAGTAACATTTTTTCTTTCCTTTGTATGGATAACTGGCTTGTTGATTAATGTGTCTTTAGAGCCCAAGTCTCTGAAGTCAGTGTTCTGTTCTCAGATCTGCCTCTGATTTGAAGACTGACCTTTAACATATCTATGATTCAGTCTTTCCCCGTCTCCCGTGTGGACTTTACCACCCTTGTTTAGCATGCTGCATGCAAAAGGAAAATGATTGTGAAAAGTTCAAAATGTAAATTACCATGGAAACATGGTGTCAGTAAAACATGCATGCTCAGCAGATGAAGAGGAAGACAGATGGGGGCAGGGGATAAAACTATTCATTCATCAACCTTGCAGTAATCAATCTCTGCTTGTCATCTTAAATTGAATGATTTAAAAGGAATTATAGATTTGTGGTCACAGTTTGTCTTGGTTAGTATTATTTATGTCAACCCTGAACAATTTTACAAAATGGTATTTCTCTTGGGATGTATACAAAGACCATTCTCCAAGAGAGTGTAATTCTATTTGCTTAAGGACGTAGGATGTCACTCCCCTTTAGTCCTTTTTCCAGTAAGTCGGAGGGAGCTGTTCTTTCAGGATATGAGTTAGACATTTATTTATCCATTCAAATCAAGGAATTGTCTTTGAGTAACTTGTGGGACAAGGTATTCTGGATGTTTCAGAACATATAGATATAAGGAATGTGCAGTTCCTGATTTGACCAGTGTACACTAATGGTTGCAAAGTGTGGGGTAAAAGTAAATTATCAGTTGTTTGTGATGTAAGTAAAAATGATTAGCATGATTATTCAGAGCAGAGAAGGTCCCCAAATATTGGGAGAATGAGCAAATTATTCATAGTGGGAAATTGATGTGAGGAACACATACAATTGGACCATATACAGGCATGCCCACTGCAGAGAACAGCTGGGACAATGGCTTGACAGTGAACATAGCCAAGGTATGTTTGAAATTGTCTTCAAAATCTCCTGAAATTCCTTCAGACTGTCATGAAAAGGGGTAATTTCCTCTGTGTAGATGTAAGTTGGGGTTTATTTTGATATTTAGTCATCTAAGGATTTGTTAGATATCTGGGCATTCCAAAAACTCTATTCCATGGGAAAAGCCTGGGATCCTGGGGCTTTTGAGCTGTGGTAGTGAATAAATAGCAGAAATTCTGCTGGGATAAGGAACCAATTGTGGGGTTCTGGTAAGGATCCAGCACTGGGACATGTTACCGAAACATGGAGGCCAAAAGGTTTAGAAAAAGCCAGACAAACTACTGACTTTACAGTATAAATGAAAAAAAGCCCAGGCTTTGGAATCATATCAACCTGGATTCCAACTTTGATTCTCAACACCCATGTTATACTAGGCACAATTTAATCACTAAATATAAGGTGTGTTATGTAGCTAATACAGTGTAAATGTTCAATAAATTAACTATCTGGGTCATGTTTATAGAGACCACACTTCAAAATGGGATGCTGGATGCTTGCCTGTCTTTCTATAAAGCCAAAGTACACTTCTTTTTCTATTTTACAACATACTTTGTCTTCTTTAAATCTCAGCTCTCTGCTTAACTTTACCCAGGATCAGGATGCCCCCTTGAAAGTTGATAACCTAAAAGAAAAAAGATTGGGCTGGGGATGTGGCTCAAGCGGTAGCGTGCTCACCTGGCATGCATGCGGCCCGGGTTCGATCCTCAGCACCACATACAAACAAAGATGTTGTGTCTGCCGAGAACTAAAAAAAAAATAAATATTAAAAAATTCTCTCTCTCTCTTTCTCTCTCTCTCTCTCTCTCTCTCTCTCTCTCTCTCTCTCTCTCTCCAAAGAAAAAGAAAAAAAAAGGTCAGCCCCTCAGAACTTGCAGTATATTTCCTCTGTAGTAGACTTATTTTGGGGTTTTAAGCTGCTCCCATTTTAGCATGCTTTGACCCCAACTTGGATTGTCTAATCTTGTTGGCTTTACCCTGTCTTCCTGAGAGCTTTTCCACAACCATCCAGAGTTCCTAATGCTGCCTCTAGGCTAAGTACCTTAAAGTCTTTTAAAATATACTCTGGTCTTTGCATATGGCAGGTCCTGCCAGCCAATCTTACAGGCGGCTATGGCTGATCAAAAGTAACCAACGTGATCATGAGTGAGACCCTTGGATAGCAGCTTGGGGCCAACTTGAATATTTGCTGACCTTGAAATGGACTCCTGAACCTGACAGATGATGCCCTTAGGCAAAGGCAAGAAGACCTGTGGTTCATAGCTTGATCTTGTCTTCACACACTATGAACAAGCTGGTAGTCCAGAATAGCTCCCTCAGGCCAACCTGATAACCTTGGCCTGCCTTGAGCTGGCTGTGGGGGCTTCTAAGCAGTTTCTAGACTCTATGACAGGTTGGGAAATTGGTGGTAGAAAAGCTACTTATATAATAACTGAACTTTGTTTACTCCAGTGTCTCCCGTACCCATTAGGCCATGGTACTTTCTTGCTCATGTACAATCTGATTCACATAACATGCCTACCAAATGTCTATTAGTGCGTTCATATGTTATTTTCCTTTCAGTTTGATCAAATGTCCTAATTGAATCCTAGTAAACGTGCTATGAGATAGATATATTATCTCCATTTTATTGATGCACAAAATACAGTTCAAAGAGCTTACAGGACTGGTCCAGCAGCACCTAGAAGCAAATTAAAGATTTGCAAATTGAAAAGTTGTTGAAAATCCTGCTACTCTTCCCCCAACATTTACTATCCCAGAAGGCTTAAGTGTTGACCTTGGCCCTGTAATAAAAATGTCATATTAGCACAAGGTTGGGAGGCAATACCCTTCCATAGGTTGTTCATGGCATCAGTAGCCCATGCTGTTTCCCTCAGTTTTATAGCAGGGATACACTATGCTTTCAGAACTAGTTTAACTGAGGCCACAAAAAAATCTTGGGAATTGTCCACTGGTATGTCATTTAGTCTCATACCTGAGAGATTGCCATGGGTCTGCTGTCATCTCTGTGGGTTTGGGGAAATTCTCAAATGGGAGGAGTACAGATCATGGCATAATTACCAGCTGTTTCATCTAGGGATTGTGTCAGTGTCTTCCATACCTGCTCACGAGCCTCCCACTTGAGGTGGGAATCACTGTAGAGGGTTTTACAGTGCTATTATCGCCAGTATCCAGGGACGAGAAAATGGCACACAAAACCCTTCTTTCTTGAGAATTTGGTGTCTTTAAGTCACAGAGGAAAGCCACATAATGACAGAAGTTCAGTAAACCCTGTAAAATCTACCTGTCCACATTTCTCTTCAGTTAAATTCCTAGAGTGGCATTGATCATAGCTGAGCAAATATAGATTCAGATTTCAATACCTAGCTGTGTACTTCTCTTAGCCTCAGTTTCATCATTATTAAATGGGGATAATACTTCTTGCTCATTTTTCATAGTGTCATTATAATTTTTAGATGAATTAATTGATAGACTATGTTATATATGTGTCTCATGAGTATTCCAATGCAGCATTTGAATTAAAAAATTGAAATAAAAAAATTGGTTCAACTGAAGGCAGATGTTATGAATAGTTTGTCATTAATCCCATACTTTAACATCTGTAATAGCACTTCAAGATCCCACATCAGGCCAACTGTGACTCACAAGTTAATGCAGAATAACAATACCTGAGCTTTTAGTCTGAGAGTCAGAATCCTGCAGAAAGGATTAGCTTCCACAGCACATGGCAACTCTGGTTCTAGTGACTTGAAGTAGCAGTAAATGTTCTAACTCTTTAGATTACCAGTTTAAAAAATAAAATATAATAAAAATGAATTCATAGTATAGAATGTTAGAACCGTAGGCCTTTCATCTATTCCTCACTTCTCCTTTCATAGGCAGGAAAACCAAGAAACTACAGAATGATCTGTGTCTGACTCCAATGCGACACAGATAATAAATGATAAAAGTGAGATTATAACTCTGATCTCTTGTCTTATATGATGACAATGTTTTGATTTGACATACTTATTGGGTAACATTTTTAAAGTATGAAAATGAATGAAGAAAAAGAACATTCATAATCCCACTGCATAGACATATGCACCATTATCATTTTGGCAAATGCCTTCCTTTCTGTCTTCTCTCTGTGCATTTTATTTCACCTACTGGGAAAAATATTACAAGCTAAGCCTTTTAACATCTTGGTCAGTGCTTTCTCTAGCATACTAGGCTGCCTTTTTAAACTGGCATCCTTATTTGATACTTGATAAACAACATTTAGATTTTAAATTACCTAAAATAATTAGAGCTGCCAGTGAGCCCCCAAACATATATGGCTCATTAAGAAAACAGTTCTAATAATGAAATCATGAATAAATCCGATCACCAGAATGGCCTAGATCAGAGAGCCAAGCGTAACCCCATTCCTGCCCTCAAGGAGCATGCTCAGTGGCATGCCCTCTATTTGAAACACAGCCTCCATGCCTGAGCTCATCCCACCCCAGAAAGGGAGCAGAAAATGGAAAGGCCACAAGAGATGCTTCTGACAGTCCTGTTAATGTCAGGAATGCAATGCCTGGGCCCTAGGCATTTTGATTTAGCTTCTGTTCTCTCTTCCAAGGCCAAATTACTAGAACTCCAGCTGCAGCCTGCACTCCAGCTCCCTGATCTCTTCCAACCCACAATCTTGTTATCATCAGTCTGATTCAGGTCCATTAGTAAGAAGGGAGGGTGCCCTGGCAGGGATGTGGCCGAGGGCAACTGAGATCGGTCAGAATGTCCTTTGAGTACATTCTGTTTTAATGTAGGTACTGCTATACCATCCTGTGCTCTGAGGAGAGAGTAAGAGAACACCCTCTTGCCCCAACTCCCTTAGTTAAACTGAGCTAAGAACTTTCCCCAAGGGTTTTCCTAACAGGGAATCCAGATTCTCTGTGCCTTACTGGCTGGCCATAATTCCTTGGGGAGGCAGGAACTAACTATACTGCCCAAGCTAACTCGAATAATAGGAAACAAATAGGATGGGGAGTCAGGCAGCCTCTTTGTTACACAGCACCTTAGTGAGGCAGCCTTCTATTTTTAGAAGAGGAGAAATAAAAAGATAGCAGCTTACTCTTTGGGGATCAGCAGGTAGAATAACGATCTGCCAAACTTTAACATTCAAGATTTTTTAGCTGGTCTGCAAATGAGACTTTTTGCCTGCATCGGTGCAGTGCTGCTAGTGTAATTGCACATCCCTGGGCAACCAGAACGTGAACACTAGGGAAAGGAGATATAGGACTCTGTGTCACAGACCTGAGGGCTGAGGAAACATGGTGTACCAATTGTCTGAGAGGTTGAATTAGGAAAAAATAAGCGGCCTCATTACCCAGGAGTATTGAAACCTCAGGCTTCTGCTCAAATGTCACCCTCAGTGAAGTCTCCTTTGGCATTCTATTTAAAGTAGCCCTTGTCATTATCTCTCCTTTTAGCCAGCATTATTGTTCTTCCCTGCACATATCATGACCTGACATCATGCTTCTCATCTGTTTATTAAATTTTCTATTGTCTGTCTCACCCACTAGAATGTAAAGCTCAAGAAGATAGGGGTCTCGTTTTGTTCACTGGTGTGTCCCCATTTTCTAGAACAGTAATTAACACATGGCAGGTGCTCAGAAAATATATGTCAAATGAATTCATGAATTGTGTGAATGAATAAAGCTAGTATACATAAGAAAGTTAGTATACTGGTAAAATGACAATAAGAACAGTTAATACATGTGGTTTGTTAACCCATTTAGTTCTCCCAGCAACCATGCATGCCATATGCTGTCCTTTTACCTCTTTTGCACTTAAGGAAAATTGGACTGGAAGGTAAAGCGACTTGTTTCCATGACCTTGGAGAGTCACAGCATGAAAAAATGCCAGAGCCAGACTGGATTCAGAACCTAGAGGCAATAATGTCAGACAGGCCAGGCCAAGGATTCACTTGATAACCTTTTGAATTGAGATGTTTTTTTTAAAAATTTTTTCCTTGCTTCTTACCAACTCTACAAAACAATTTCATTAAAATGATCACACAAGGTGCATGTTTCTTTTGTGTCCACTTCACCTGTAACCCATACACACTTATCATCATAAACTTAAACTAGCAACACAGAAAGTGCCTTATTGTGTGTGACAGAAAGAGCCCATTATACGTCCTTAGCTTAATGTGCGTTTTCTCCTGTTGGAGACATGATCTAAACAAGCTCATTTACCATTTTAAAATACTTTACAAAGCCAGAATGTATTGGGGCAATTCGTAGGTTTTCTGTCTCCCCAAGAGAAATGCAACAAAAATAAATCAGAGCACAAAATCACCCTGAGTAAAAGCAGCCCACTGAACTCCTCCAGGGGAATACATATTTGTTTGTGCAGCCTAAGATTCCTGCAATGGCTTCTTTCTTTGTGGGGGGCTGCCAGGAACTGTCAGCCCCCTGGCTGGGAGAGCACATGGAGTCTCATTTTCATCATGAGCAGAGCTGATCTTCACAGTAGCACCTGGCACAATCCATCCTCAGAGTCGTTACATCATTATCTTGTGTTGATGAAAATTAAAGTCTCTGTCGTGTGTTTGTATTATAATTAGCCAATTAAAGAGTTTTATTATTCTTTTTGGAGGAGACCTACATTTGAATGAGAGATGCTGTGTACCTAAGAAAGATTGAAGGGGTCACTCTTGTTTCCAAGGACCTGGCAAGCTCCAGCACCACTATGCTCAGTCAGTTTTCTCTGTCTTAAGACTCCCAGATTTTTTTTTTTTGAGAGAGAGAGAGAGAGAGAGAGAGAGAGAGAGAGAGAGAATTTTTAATATTTACTTTTTAGTATTTGGCGGACACAACATCTTTGTTTGTATGTGGTGCTGAGGATCGAACCCGGGCCGCACGCATGCCAGGTGAGCGCGCTACCGCTTGAGCCACATCCCCAGCCCAAGACTCCCAGATTTTAGAATTCTGTGCTACTCAACCTGGTTTGATTCTAGGTCCCTTCTCAGTGTTCAAACTACTTACCAGACTTCCTGAGCCAATTTTTCTTTCTATCTGTCTGGAATGGATCATGATTGTACTTACATATGTTTTGAGTTCACTGAGAGTTCAAAGTCCTTTTCAATATTTCATATTGATTTGTAGATAATGAATGAATCTCTGAAAGAAGGAATATAGGCTCCTGACACTTGGGTTCCTGTCACTTTAGATAAAAGTCTATTTTTTTTTTACCAAGTTTCACATTTAAACATATTCTATCATTTCAAGTTATAAATTGGTAAGGAAGAAATGTAGCCCATGTGATTTGTTGCCTGAGTGCATGTGTTTCTTTTACCAACTATCTCCAGGTTCTCACCCTGTTTGCTTATTAAAAACACTTGGGAGGACTTTCATAATTGACCATGGTCCAAGTTCCACCACAGGCCAAGTAAATCAGAGGGTCTGGGCGTAAGGTATAGGGCATTTTAATATGTACCTAAGAGCCACTGAATTACAGAATTTCCACTGCATCCCATGCCTAGGGTTTTATTGTGCAGTCCATCTTGTTTGAGAACCACTGATCTAGAAAAGTATTATTTGAAGTATCCATTTTCCCAGTGCCTGGCCATTTGCACCAATCACTTTCTGTCCTTGCCAGAAATACTAGTGAAGTTTCAACCAAATACTTAAATCATGTCTTCCTGGAAATTGCAAAGTGGTTTTTTTTTTGGAAATCTTCCTGGAGCTGCTTTTAGGTGACCATATTTAAAGTGTCCCAATACAAACCAATGTCCTTTTCATCTACTTATTTGGTGTTTGGAAAGAGCAATGATCATGATACAGCCTTAAGTGCACTTGGACCATTCATTTCTGCTTTCAGAAATAAAGATACAAACCCTGTGTATAAATATGGTGTTTTAAGTACTTGAGAAAACTCATTCTCAGCCTGCCCTGCAACATGCTTGTGCTAGGTGTGGATTCATTACACAACTTATCTAGCACTCCAGGGTGCTAGGTTATGCCTTGCCAAAGAACTGCAGACTTCACTGCACTAGGAGAAATCACTTCCCTGGGCTAGACTGTTTGCTTTGTGGCTGGTAGAATATAGTTGTATTAGTCCCTACTCATCTTGCCATTTTAATTTTTTATAGACTTGTCAGTTTTCTATCTTCTCCTCTACAATAACATCTTCCTGCAGAATAACAACCTTAAAATATTGGCACAGTCTGTAATCGGAATTTGGAGAACCACATCTTTTTTCAAAAAATATTTTTTAAGTTGTAGATGTACACAATACCTTTATTTATTTTATGTGGTGCTGAGAATCAAACCCAATGCCTCACACATGCAAGGCATGCGCTCCACCACTGAGCCACAACCCCAGCCCCTAGGGAGCCACATCTTATTGACATCCTAGAAGCTTGTATGCAAGGGTCAGTTATCAAACTTGTCCTTTTATGCTTGATGGTATCTGGTAATTAGTATTTTTCTTTATAATTGTTAAGCTGCTTTTAAACTGCTAGTTTCACTGGGAACTTTTCCCCCTTTTTTATTCTTTTCACTGGGCTCTGAAATAATAGCAGATCTCATCTTCTTTAAACTTGATCTTCATTTAAACCTTTTTCTTAATATAAAAATAATGAAAAGTTGACTCCATGTCTAATCCAATTCTCTAGATTCAAATATTGATAATCAGGTTCTACCTTTTTCCATGTAAGACTCATAACACTTTTTGTCCGATGATTCTTTTTCAATATTTAATTAAATGTATTTTTTAAACTAGGGATGTTTGTTCACTTGTGGTAATGGCCCCCTTAGAGGCACTTAATAAATGATCTCATGATTTTATTGAGACATTTAAGTGATGCTGCATATAGTCTGTGTTTTGCTTTAAATATAGAGGCTACTAGCAATATCTCTAGAATTCCATCATACATTTCAAAAAGCAATTGACTGATTAAGTATATTTTTGGTATTTCTACCAATATGTGTCTTATTCAGGGCTTGAATCATTACCTTTTCTTATTATTCTTTTATTCTTCCTACTTGTTATCACACTGACAGAAAGGTGGGCAGAAACATGACTCCAATTTAGATGTTTTCCCTATCCCTGAAATAGGTAAAAAGTTGATGGGCAGAAGATTGAAATTATTAGTTCAAGTGAGATTGTGAGAATATCTGTTGAAAAGAGGAGAAAGTGCAGGCACTGGAATCTTATTAGAGGAGGAGGGGTGGTTTCCTTCAGAGAACCAGGCACAGATGAGAATAAGATCAAATTACTAAATAAGTGATAAATTCCCACTGTCTATTGTTCTGTTGATAGGCCTCATTAAAAAACTTTGTGTAGAACACAAAACAAGTGTCACATTTACCCCTTGGTATGACCATCAAAATGACAACTTCCTGCAGGGGTTGTAGCTCAGTGGTAGAGCACTTGCCTAGCATGTGTGAGGCACTGGGTTCAATCCTCAGCACTGCATAAAATAAATAAATAAAATAAATGCATTCTGTCCATCTACAACTACAAAAAAAATATTTAAAAAAATGACAACTCCCATTGAGTGCCCTGTTCTCACAGTGTAACAGAAATATGTGACATCAATAAATCTGCAACCCAGCAGGCTGTGAGATAGGAAAGTTTATTTCACTGGTACCAATCATTGACCACCAAGAACAGACTTCCCTTTTCTCTTATTTTACTGGTCTTCCTTAAAATATTATGAACTATGATAACCTTCACAATCTAAAACTATACAATTTCTCTAGTATCCTTCCAATAATCATGAGGAACATAGAATGTGTTAATTTTGATCTCTCAGTTACAATACACCAAATTATTATCTACCAGTATTTAGTTTCACCTTATTTTCATATATCCTCCATTAATCATTGTTTTCTTTTATTATTTACAGTTAACATTTATTTAGATTGACCAGGAGCTTCTTTGCTTACCTTTTACTCTGTTCCATGTTTTTATCAGTGCATTATAGTTGTACATAATGTGAGATTTGTTGTTACAAATTCATATGGGCATAGAATATAACAAACAAATATGGGCCAATATCATTCCCCAGTCTTTTCCCTTTCCCTCTCATCTTCTGTCCCTCTGATCCTTGTCTGCTACTCTACTGATTACCCTTTGATTTTCATGAACCACCCCACCTTTCTTTTCCTTTATCCTCTTTAGCATCTAAATATGACAGAAAACATATGATCTTTGACCTTCTGAGTTTGACTTATTTTGCTTAATATAATGGTCTCACATTCCTTCCATTTTCCTGAAAATGACATAATTTCATTTTTCTTTATGGCTGAATGAAACTTCATCTTATACACACACAAACACACACACACACACACACACACACACACACACACCATTTTCTTTGTCTGTTCATCTGTTCATGGACATCTAGGCTGATTCCATAGTTTGGCTATTATGAGTTGCACTACTATAAACATTGATGTGGCTATATCAGAATATATTGATTTTAGTTCTTTAGGAAAAATACCAAGGAGTGGGATAGCTGGATAATATTATGATTCATTTCCTAGTCTTTTGAGAAACTTCCACACTGCTTTTCAAAGTGGTTGTATTAATCTGCAGTCCCATTCAACAATGTATGTGTCTGCCTTTTTCTCTACTTCCTTGCAAGAATTTATTATTGTTTATATTCATTTTGTGTGTGGGGGGGTGATGGTCGAGTACTAGAGATTGAACACAGAGGCACTTTACAATGGAGACACCTCCCCAGCCCTTTTCCTTTCCTTTTCTTTTTTTTTCTTTTTCTTTCTTTCTTTTTTTTTTTTTTTTTGAGACAGGATCTCAATAAGTTACTTAGGGTCTCAATAAGTTGCTGAGGCTAGCCTTGAACTTGAAATCCTCCTGCATCAGCCTCCTGAGTTGCTGGGATTATGGATTACAGGCGTGCACCACTACACCTGGATTATTGTTTGTATTGTTGATGGCTTTCATTCTGATTGTAGAGAGATGAAATCTCAGTGTAGTTTTATTTGCATTTCCCTAAATGGTAATGATATTGAACATTCTTTCGTGTTGGCCATTTGTATTTCTTCTTTTCAGAACTATTTGTTTACTTCATTTGTCCATTTATCACTTGGGTTGTTTTTGTGTTTTTTTTTTTTTAGTTCTTTATATATTCTGTGTTTTCATCCCCTGTAAGAAGAGTACCTAAAAAAGATTTTCTCCCATGCTGTAGGTTCTTTCTACAGTCCTTTTTTTCTTATATCTTAGTCCTTTCATTTGGATTTACTTACCTTGTATTTAAAATATGACTAATTACTAGAGTGAAGTTTTCTATGCTGTGAATTAAGTTCTACTTTGTTTCCGGAGGTTGAAATTTCCCATTTATTCTTTTTTTTTTTTATTTGAAACAAAACTGTTTTGAGATGGGGTCTCACTAAGTTGCCCAGGTTGGTCTTGAACTTTTGTTACTCCTACTTCAACCTCCCCAGGGACTACAGGTGCCCTTTACCACACCCTGCTATCCTTTTGCTCTTTTAATGATGGATTAGTACAGTAGAAATATCTTGATTCCCAGCAACAACCTCAGCAGTTCAAAATTACTACTCCATTTTTGACTTATGAGAAGCCTATTAATCTTATTGTCTTTCCTTTGTAGATAATATTTTGTTTTTCTTCGGTCACTTGAAATATTGTTTTTTTTTTCTTCAAGAACCTACAATATAATTGTGCTGTGTTTTGGTATGGATTTGTTTTTATTTATCTTTTCTGAAACTTAATATTTTTCTTTAAATCTCAGGATTCATGTATTTTTTTTTCTTTCAGTTCTTGAGATTATATCTTGAAATGTTTCAACAAACCCATTCTCTCTATTGTCTCCTTTCAAAAATCCTGTTAAGACTTTGGTTGGTTCCTCATTTTGCCTTCCAAGTCTATTAACCTTGTTTTTATAGTGTCTATTTACCTCTCTGTACTACAGTCTGGGTGTTTTTTTCTTTCTTTCTTTTTTTCTCACAAAGTTTCTAGTTTACCGATATTTTAAATCTGCATGGATTCAAAATAGCAAGATATTTTAATAATTTCATTTCCATGAATCCTAACGCCTTCAAACTAATTGGAAATTCAGCTGCAGCAAGGGATTTAATCATGATATCACCACCAGTCATTAGAGAGTGTGTTAGGCTAGAAAGAATACTGGCCTTTGATTTTTTCCCCTGATCATATATGTTCAATGAATGTCTAATGAATGAATCCATTCCCGTTTACCCTATATATCACATCTTGTGTCTGGTCCTGGGGCAATGATAAAATGCTAGTAACCAGCCCCTAACCTCATGGAGTTTACACTTTGGACCAGAAGTCCTCACATTAATTACATGAGTTACCTACATGAGATGCAGTGAGAGCCAGAGGAAGGGGTGGGAGTCATAGAAATTTTGCAGAGGCACAATGCTTCTGCTAAGTTTTGTAGGATATTTGGGAGTTTGTCAGGGGAATAAGGCATTGATTAAATAAAGAAAATGATGTATGTTCAAAGGCTCAGAGATTCACAATAGCCTAGATGGGAAATGGTAATTGTAAGAAGGGGAGTGCTATGGACATCAAGGGATACGTAATTCTCTGTCCTTGCTCCTGCCATAGGCAGCTGTGCCTTTAACATACTAAGCTCCCAACTCTCCCATGTAAGTTTCTTGGTAATGTATTGCACAAAGAGGGGCAAGTTGGCTGGTAAGTTTTCAGCTAACAGCCCCACTGTTTAGCTAAAATTAAATCAATGCATCTTAGTCCAGGTGCTAAATACTAAAACTGGGGAAGGAAGAGGAATCATCACCTTAAAAAAAAAAGGCATTCTGACATGGCTTTCAGAATACAGTTATTGAGTATATTCCAGAAAATATGCTGGGATACAGCATTGCTCAGGACAGACTATATACATTGACTACATCAAGTGAAGCCTTATAGTCTATGCTAAAGTGTTTGGATTTTCTTCTGAGTGACATGGGAGGATAATTTTAAGCAGAGAGGCAATCAAATCAGAGTTTACTTTTAAAAGTAAAAAGGGCTGGGGCTGGGGATGTGGCTCAAGCAGTAACGTGCTCACCTGGCATGCACAGGGTGCTGGGTTCAATCCTCAGCACCACATAAAAATAAAATAAAGATGTTGTGTCCACCAAAAACTAAAATAATAAATAAATATTAAAAAATTATCTGTCTCTTTATCTCTCAAAAAATGTAAAAAGGGGTGTTGTGAAGGTTGTGTGAATAATTGAATGGAAAGAGGAAAATTGGGGACCTACTGGAATAGTCCAACAGAGAAGTCATGGTATGTTGAACTAGGGTGGTGGCAGAGAGAATGGTGACATTGGTTAGATTTGGGAACTGTTTTTGTTGTAGAGCCCATAGAACCTGCTCATGGATTGGAATTGAGAATGTAAGAAAGAGTGAAACCCAAGTTTGTGCTGCATTCATGGATGGTGCCTTTGACTAAGATGGGGAGGTTTGAGAGAAGCTTCTGAATAAAGGCAGGGAAATGAGTATGAAGAGTTTCAATTTTGACCTGCCAAGGGATAGAGGGTGACAATGGAGATAAGGAAGGCTTATTAAGCAGTCTGGACATGATCCTGTGTGAAACCCTGAGTTAGTGGAGATTTGGATACTAGTAAGTAGCATTATTAACTTGTGGTATTTAGAATGCAATTGAGCATCCACTGGGAGCCCCAGAATGTTGACTGATGTATACTAAGTATGGTTTTGATACACATTTTATCGTCAATGAGGAAAAACAAACTTGTCTGACCTCAATCCTGATGAGACATATGGCCTTTTACAATTTTAATTCTTCATCTTTTTCTCTTCTCACATTCTAAAACTTAGGTCCTGTCCTGATTATAAACCCAGGACACAGGCACACATGGTCACACCCATGTGAACACTGATACATTCATGTGTACAAAAAATTATACTAATTCCATTTTCCTCACCAACAGTATGTGACCTTACTTGTAAGACTGGCCTGGCAGTCTGCTTCCTGTTTCTAAATTATAGGCAACTTTCTGAGAGAAATAGTGAGATAGTTACTTATTAGTTACTTTAGGAAAAGCTAAAAATAGGCTTTCTTGGGTAAATACATTGCATGGAAGTTTCTTTGGAGAAATCCAAGGTAGAAAATGACTAATTAATTCTTGTCTTGACTCATCACATATATCGTTTTGGAATTTCTTTCTAGCTCTACCTGCTTTCTTGCTTGAGATTCAGAAGGCTTCTGTGGACATGTGTCACTTGGGCCTACCAGCATGTTTCTTTTTTGAATATTTTTTTAGTTGTAGATGGACACTATACCTTTATTTTATTTATTTTTTAATATGTATAATTTTTAGTTGTCAATAGATCTTTTATTTTATTTATTTCTTTATATGTGATGCTGAGGATCGAACCCATGGTCTCATGCATGCCAGGCAAGCAAGCACTCTACCACTGAGCCCCAGCCCCAGCCCCAGCCCTTTTTTTATTTATTTCTTTTATGTGGTGCTGAGGATTGAACCCAGTGCCTCATACATGCTTGGCAAGTGCTCAACCACTGAGCCACAACCCTAGTCCAGCCTCAGTTTCTTATGAAACCATTCCAAACATTGCTAGTGTTCTCACTTTGGCAACCATTCTCCTCAGAAATGGAGAGAATGAGAACTATATGACTGATGTTCATGCCAAAAAAGAGATGGAAAGATGAATTTCCCCAGTCAGTAAGGCTGCTCTGTAGGACCTGAGTGCAGGGCAGAACCTGGGCAGAGTGCTCTACTGCATATGTGGGGAGGGTGAGGGATTGTAATTGCTTAACAATCATGACATTGGAAATTATATTTAAATATAGGCTGTCATTTCCCCATGTTTTCCCAACTCACACATAGCAAATCTAGCCTACAACCAGTAGTTGTTCTAAACTCTGATAACCCTCAATCCACGCCCATATGCTTTTTATTTTTCCTTTCTTCATCTACACCCTTATACTATGTAAGCAATAGCAACAACTTACTTAGGTTTTAATAAAGAACTAAATAAAAGTGAGAGAACAAGACAGCCTTGAACCTGGGTTCTAACTCCATGGACCTGACTGTTGGGGTTAGAAAGTAAAATGCCAGAAAGATCTTTCCTCAGTGAAAGGAAATGTTGTGACTGTTTTAATGTGATGGTCTCCTGAGCCCTTGCAATGGGCTTAGAAAATGGGCTTAGACAATAGGAGAGAAGACACACACACACACACAAAAAAAAAAAAACTTCACAAAACAGCTTTTCTCAATTATTTCTCCCTCAGACTGCTATTTGAGAAGGTAGAAGATGTAAATTTTCTCCTTTTCATTTATGAAATTACTGTAATATTTTATGAAAATGTTAAAAGAAAGGTTTCCTTTTTTATTCTCATCCCCCGACAAATCTCCACCCTCTCAACCAATTTGAGGCATTTAATCATCTCTTAATATTGTTCACACTATCATTTTTTTTTTAAAAAAGCTATGAATGCTTCAGAATAGCAAAAAGATAAACTCAAAAAAAAGGGAGTCTGGACATGTTTCTCCAAAGTGAAAGTCACAATGACTTTACCTCAATGACCTGAGGCATAAAGTGGGTTTTGGGCCTTCCCAGGTCCTTGTACTTAAACATCTGCCTCAGTAGCTGAGTAGAAGGAAATCTGACTAAGCAATAAATTCATTTCACCACACTCCTACCATGAACCTTCCTAGTACCTAGTAACATGCCTGGCCTGGCTGCTAGTTGATGTTCAAGAAATATTTATCAACTGCTTCCTCTTAGCATTGACCTTGTGCTAATGGCTGATGGTGCAGGGGTGAACAATAGATGTTATTGCTTGCCTTCAAACAACTCACAGGTGTGCAGTAAAATAGTGCTCATACTCCCTCTCTTCTACGTTGCTAGACTCCAGCTCTACTAGGAAATCTTAATTTGTGTTGTTTCTGTTGATGTCAGAGGAAGTATTTTTAAACAGAAGGGCAAATATGCCTCTTATACCTGGAGAGAGATCTCATGACATTTATTTAGGCAAGTGAGATTTAGCTTCAGAGAAGGCTGATGTTATATCTAAGGTTTGTACGTATGGAATGATTTGTCAACTCTCCTACAAAAAGCCTGAGTAGGTATTCCCAGATGTTTTGGGGAGTTCTGTTAATGTTTGGCTTCATCAAAGAAAAACAAAGGCATGGGGATTGGCTTTGTTTGTCAGGGAATAATCCTGGTTTAGATCTGAATTGGACCCAGGTCCTGATTCTGAAATGTTTCTCAGGGCAAACTGCCATGGTTGATGATTTAGGGCATAGCTAGAGTGTGGCAGCTGAGACCCATCAGTAATAGTTTGGTGAAACAAGCTCTTTGAGCCTATCTGCTGTAACCAGCTTCATCCGTAAGTGTGCCTAGACTCAAATGGCCTTCTAAAAGTTTTCTGGCCCCAACACAATGGTAATAGTGCTGGCCCAGCAGACAGAGATGTGGCAGTTGTGCTACATCTGTTGTAGTTGGCTCTACTGCTCTGGTGAGTTTCCTTTCTAGATTTTCAACAACTATGCCTGATGTCATGTGGCCTTAGGGCCCATTCACATAATTATTCACTGTAGTTAGTGATCAACAGAGTATGAACTATTCCAATCCTATAGTCCTTGTTCAGGTAGCCAAGTAATGCTCAATCCAGCCCCCTCTTGGAACTTTTGATTAGATCAGGGATTTAGATGCTCGCCAACATCTGCATTATCTGATTACTCTTCTGTACAGTGTGTTGTTGCTATTACAGCAGTGTCTTGAAGGATAATTGGGAGCATTCAGACAGTGATGGCAGAGAAAGACCTGAGCAAGGCATTCCAGGTAGGAGGAATAGCATTCAAAACTCTAAGATGTAGGCCAGACATGGTGGTGCACCTCCTGTAATCCCAGTGGCTTTGGAGGCTGAGGCAGGAAAATCACAAGTTCAAAGCCAGCCTCAGCAACAGCTAGGTGCTAAGCAACTTAGTGAGACCATGTCTTTAAATAAAATACAAAATAGGGCTGAGGTTGTGGCTTAATGTTCAAGTGCCCCTGAGTTCAATCCCTGGTACGCCCCCCCCAAAAAAAACAACCTCTGAGATGTGGAAGATCAGTTGTTTTCCCATTTAAGAGAAGGACACTGAAGCTTAGACAACTGAGGCATCCTGCTTAAGTTCAAATAGCTAGTTAAAGTAGCAGGGGCCAGATTCAGTCCCATGTCTCTTTAATTTCAAAGCCTGTGTATTTGCCAATATGCAGCCTTATGAAGGCCGGATTGAGGAATTTGGATATATCTCGTTAAGTAGAGCCATTAAAAGGTTAGGAAGGAGAGTTAGATGACAAAACACAATGTTTTAAGAAGATTAATTCAGTGGTCATGTGCTGCATAGATTAACAAAATGACAGGCTAGAAATAGAGAACAGTTGGAGGATGTTGTAAAAGCATAGACATAAATGATTTAGAACCTATCACTGTATTCTCAGCTATTGATATTTAATTCCCCTACAATAATATGTATCACAGGTATATTTTTTTAAATTTGTAACTGATAAATAATAATTGGATATATCCATGGGGTATAATATGTTTTGATATATGTATATGTTGTGGAATGATTCAAACTAATTAAAACATCTGTCATCTCAGGTACTTTTATGGTGGATACACTTGAAATTTACTTTCTTCACAATTTTGAAATATATAATATATTTTTAGTAACTATAGATAGCACATTATGCAATAGATTTCTCAAACTTATTCCTCCTAACTGAATCTTTGTATATTCTGACCAACATCTCCCCATGTATCCACTTCCCAACCTCTGGTGAGCACAATTGTATTGTTTACTACTTTGACTTGACTTTTTTTTTTAGTTTCTATATATAAGCAAGATCACACAGCATTTGTTTTCTGTGCCTGGTTTATTTTGCATAGCCTGAAGTCCTCCAGGTTTATTCATGTTATTGTAATTCACAGGATTTCTTTCTTTCTTAAGACCTGACTAGTATTCTGTTGTTTGTATGCACCATCATTTCTTTATTCATTCATCTGTTTGTGAACACTTAGGTTGATTTCATGTCTTGGCTATTGTGAATAGTGCTGCAATAAATGTGGAAGTGCAGATGTCTCTTCAACATACTTATTTCATTTCCTTTGGATGTATATCCAGTAGTAACATTGCTGAATCACATAGTAGTTGTATTTTTAAGGTTTTGAGGAAGCTCCATACTTTTTCCCATAATAGCTCTACCACTTTATATTACCACCAAACCTGTACCTTTTTTCCTACATCCTTGCCAATACTTATTAGTTTTTATCTTTTTATAGTAGCCATACTAACTGGTATGAGACACTTATTGTATTGATTTGCATTTCAAATCTTATAGTTTTGATTTGCATTTCTCTGATGATGAGTGATGCTGAGCATCTTTTCATATACCTGTTAACCATTAGTCTTCTTTGAAAATATGTCTAATCAGGCCCTTTACACATATTTTTGTTAAATATTTATTTTTTAACTGGTCAGTTTTAGGTGGACACATATCTTTATTTTATTTTTATGTGGTACTGAGGATGGAACCTAGTACCTCATGCATGCTTGGCGAGCACTCTACCACTGAGCCACAACCCCAGGCCCCTTTACACATTTTTAAGCTTTTGATTTGGGGACGGGATTGAGTTGCATAAATTCCTCATATATTTTAGACATTAACCTCGTATTAGATATAAGTGCTCTTGGCCCCCAGTATACACACAAATTGTAACTATGTATGGTGATGGACATGTTAATTAATTTTAAATGTTAATCATTATACAATATATACATATATCAAATCATTAAGTTATATACCCAGAATATATGCAAATTTATTTGTCAGTTATACCTCAACTAAGTTTGAAAAAGTAGGTTGTCAAGTAAGAAAGGGGGTCCAAGAAAAGTAACAAGTATATATAGAAAGCCAAATTGCATGTTTTTTTTTCCTAGTTCAAATGAGTAAGCATGGACATTGTGGTGGCCATTTCAGAGGCAAGACAGAAAGTGCAGTTTTGGGAGCTGAGGGTGTGGAGAGTTGGAAGAAAGAGTAAGTGATTATTCATTTTTTTTGTTGTTGTTATTATTTTGTTTTTGTTTTTGTTTTGCTGCCAGTAGGTCATGTGGCAGTAAAGCATACTTGCAAAAGCTCTGGAGAGAGGGCCTCACTAATTATCTTTGCCACTAGCAGGCATGAATGAATGCTCAGACACTATTGCTCCTGCACCGAGAATTTTATCCAGTTCCTATTGTTCTGGGGTTTGGTATTTTGAACTCTCAAAAATGATCTAGTTATTTCCTGGAGGCTATGACCTCTTTCTTTGGCTACCATCAGAGGGCAGAAATGCTGATCCCCACAGTGGTTACATAAGTAGTGGAAGCAGCATTAATGCCTGCCTCACCCTGACTGCCTGGACAGCATGCCCCTGCATCGACACTAATCTTCATGGTAAGTTCTGGCTTAGTGTTTTCTTTTCTTTTTTGGTGGTCAGGGAGTGAGGGGTACTAGAGATTGAACCTAGGGGTACTATAACCACTGAGCTATGTTTTGAGTGGGCTTTGGACTTGTATCATCATGATGCTCTTGTCCAGAAGGTATCTATGTTAGTCAGCTTCCTATTACTGTAACAAATACCTGAGATAATCAACTTATAGAAAAGGTTTATTTTGGTTCATAGTTTTAGAGGTTTTAGTCCACACTCAGTTGACTCTGTTGCTTTGGGCCTGTAAAAGGGTAGCACATCATGAAGGAACATGTAGTAGAGTAAAGCTGCTCACTTCATATCTAGGAAACAACAGAGAGGGGAGAAGACAGGGGTCACTCAATCTTCTTCAAGGGCATGCCTTCCAATATCTTAATATCTCCCACTAGGCCTCACCTCTGAAAGTTTCCACATGCTTCCAATAACACCAAGCTGGGGTACCAAGACTCAGGTCCTTGGGGGACATTCCAGTTCCTAAATATAGCAGTATCTCTGGGAAAATAGTTTATATAGCCTTTCTCCTCATGTCCACTTTGGACCAAAATAAAATGAATGTAAGAATTGGATAGTCATCTTCTCTATCTAGATCATTCCATTTCATCAACTCAGGCAGATACTGATTCTTTCATTTTAATCTTAGATGATCAACTATAATGCTACTGTTTTCAGGGCAAGCTCTCCTCACTTCTCTGCTGGGAAGGAAGAGAAAGAAGGCCCTAAGGACACTGGAACTCACAGTGACCCAAATCCTAGTGTACTTCTATACACTTTGCACTCTGATCCCCAGCACCACATAAAAATAAATAAAATAAAGGTATTGTGTCCATCTACAACTTTAAAAAAAAGCTCCCAAGAGTAGTCTCAGTGTCTTGCTCTACTCATCTCTCCTCCTAACATTCCATATAATTTAGCTTCCAATGCTAGAATCCACTTGGTTACCTAAACTGGAGTCAGTTATGTCATAAAATGACAATTTTAATGAAGAGTATAGCAGGGCTGGGGTTGTGACTCAGTGGTAGAGCACTTGCGTACCATGTGTGAGGCATGGGGTAGATCCTCAGCACAACATAAAAATAAAATAAAGATATTGTGTTCATGTATAACTAAAAAAATTTTTAAGAGTATTACAAGGCCTTTATTTGACAGATTTATTGAAGAATATTACAAGGTCTTTATTATCTGAGAGACATATAAACAATCATGATTCAGCTTCCCAATTCATTACTGCTCCTCAGTTGTAATTAAATAGTGTCCTGATGGATAGATATCAAAAGAGACAGACATCTTCTCTTCATTCCCTAGACCCCTCTTGATCTACTTGTGTAACATATTGCATGTGTATCAAGTGCCTTCATGTTATTTGAGAAGTAACAGGTAGATTTGAGCCTGTTGGAAAGAAATATGATATTGGGGCTGGGGTTATAGCTCAGTGGTAGAGCACTTGCCTAGCATGTGTGAAGCACTGGGTTAGATCCTCAGCACCACATAAAAATAAATAAATAAAATAAAGGTATTGTGTCCACCTACAACTTAAAAAAATCTTAAAAAAAATGAAATATGATGTTGGCTTAAAGAAAGATATAGACACACCAATACATACAGACAGACATATAGAGTGAATATCTCTCAGGAGTCTTATAACTGGTCAGATGTCCCCCAACAATATGAGCCAAAGAGAATCTGGCAGTACTTCTGACTCAGGGGAAGCATTACTTTCCTAGGGTGTATTTGGCAAAGTCCTGGGAGTGTTGTGAATTTGCACACTGATGGAAGGGAGCTATTCACATTTTGTTGGCAGATGTCAGAGTTGTGAAATGCTCTCCATTAAATGAGATATCCTGCTCAGCAAGGAATTGTCTGGGTCCAAATGCCAAAGTGCACTGGAGGGAAACACTGGAGAGGAAGCTGGCAAGATGGACACGGCAGAGTTCCTATGGGATTCCTGGGGTTACCAAAGATCTATGATGAATACTTAAAGCAGTGCTTCTCAAAGTATGATTAGTACATCACCTACATCAGAATTACTTGGGGTGCTTATTAAAATTTACTTTCTGGGTCTGTCCCAAGTTACTGAATCAGAATCTCTGGTAAAGGGATAAAGGAATCTGCATTTCACAAGCACAATATATGATTATTATGTGCACTTAACATTGAGAACCATTGTACTAAAGGGTTTCCTTTCTTTCCAAGGAAGAGGGGACTGATGGCTAAACTAAGATTTTATATTTAAAGCCATAGAAGAAACCATGTATCCCCATTGAAGACAGCAAGAGGGGAAGTGGGTTTGAACAAGAAAAAGAGATATTTATGTTAGCTATGGGGAACAAAAAGAAAGCTTTTTCCTTTGAAAATATTTATTATCTCATAGTTTTAAAAATGGCCCCATTCTCTGGACATAACTTTCCTTTGCTCATATATGAATATACAACCAGTGTAACTCCACATTATGTATGCCCACAAGAATAGGATCCTAATGGGGATGGGTTGTACTCCATGAACGTATAATATGTCAAAATACACTCTACTGTCATGTATATCTGAAAACAACAAATAAAAACATCCCATTCTCAAATATCTTAAAGAGTCAATTTACAAAATATAATCTAAAAACACACAATAAGCTTGTGAAAAAAATGTTCTTTTTCCTTCTCTAATAATTGATGACAAAATCAAAATTGGTAGACCATTATATTTATCACATTGGTGAAAGTTGGTTTCATTTATTTGTTTGCATTTTAATAATAGCCATTGTTGAGTGGCATTAAGTTGACACTGGTATTCAAGTATAGGGCTACTGGAAAGGCACATTCAAACAATCATTCTGGAATTTGTGCTGACAAGTTTTGTCTAAAACTTTAAAATGCACATATACTTGTAATGCTACATCTAGAGTATAAACTAAAAAATTTCATTGTCATTGCTTTTTTATGTTTTTATTAGTGCATTATAGTTATATATCACATTGGGATTCATTTTAACATAATCATACATGCATAGAATATAATTTGCTCTTCTTCAGTCCTCAGTACTTCCTCTTTGAGACCTCCTCTCTTCCCTACCCCACTTCCTCTACTTTTCTAGTCTTCCTTGTATTCATATATAATTTTTTTTAAATCAGTGCTTTATAGGCATACATAAAGGTAAATTCACTGTGGTATATTCATATCTGTATGTAGCATAGTTTGGTCAGTTTCTTTCCTCTGTTTCTCCCCTTTAACCTCTTCCTTTACTCCAGTGATCTCTCTTCTATTTTCATGGTGCCTAATATCTATGGATCTGGTTTAGATGTTCATTGTTGCCTTGTGTGTTAGTGTTCAGTATTAGGGAATTTATAGTTAGCATATTATGTGAGTATTAAAATTTAAGTTGATGATGAATTTTAGTAACATGAATAATACCTATTATATGGTATTAGGTGAAAAACTGGAAATTAAAATTTGATTTAAATTATGTGGGAACTAATTAACAGTGTATAGGAAAAAAGCAAACTGGAATTGAAATATTGCCAAGATGTCAATAGAGGATTACCCTTAGTTTTTAGGTTTGTGTGTACTTGTTAGGTTCCTTGTAAATTTACTAATCTCCACATTTTCCACAATGAGCAACCTTAGTAGACATAAACAAGTTAAATATAGTTGTAGTATAAAATAGAGGTAGAGAAAATGCAAAATCTTTTAAAATAAATCTCAGTAATTTAGAGGTGGACTAGGGATTAAAGATTCCATTTAACATAATATGATCAGTCCTATACCCACTAGTTCATATAAATATAGCATTATCCAAAAAGGAAATTTGCTAGTGCTCTCTTTCCCCTCTTGGGTACATTCTTTTACTGGTCTCATATTGATCTCATGCATGTCATTCCCAAAGAGACTTTGATTGGAATGAAGTAGCTACTTGGGCAGTATCAGTTGGTTGTGGGTTATTTATTTTAATTTACATTTCATGAATATCAAATAAATTGGATTGACCTAACATTTCAGTAAAGTATCGTGAAACTTTACAAATAAATATTGTTCCTTTGTTTCAGTTTTTGGAATACCCATTTGCATTCTACTCCCTTGGGTTACTTATTTTTTGTAGTACTCAAAGCATTACTGTATTAAATCTCTCTAGTGGTATTTGTTAATATAGTACATATGCAATAATATACTTCTGGGGTCATTTTGGCAGGAAGAACTTGGTTTGCCAACAAATAAGATACATCTAAAGCTACTGTTTAAATTTAAAACCTCTGAGACTATACTAATTCTATTTGGAGACAGAGACTGAAAATGTGAACCATCATTATAGGCTACATTTTAAAGATACTGATTTTGCCCATATGCAGTACAACTTTACAATTTTCAAAGAAAATTGGAATGAGTTGCTACAAATAACTCGATTTGGTACACTAGAGAGTTAGCAAAGTAAACAAGCTGTAGACAGTATGCCCCACCATGCACTTGGCTCAATTCTTTTGATAAGGGGAATTAGGTTCTAATTATTTGTGAAACTGTCACAACATCCTTAGTAATGATAATGTGGTCTTCATAATCAGATACCTCTATAACTCTGTGCTGTGAACACAGAGCTGATAAATAGGGTGCGGTAGCTCAGATGTTGATTTTCTTCTTGTTATTTTTTAAAAAAAGAAGCATTAGTCTGGGGATTAGTCAGAAACCCCTAGAAGAAAATTCTTCCAAATCAAATATATGAGAATACAAAGAAGCATCTATGCTACAGGAAATCAAATTTACAGGCTAAGGGGCCCACATGGGAGCCAATCTCAGATATATGACTATCCCTTGACTCAAGTGGAGAATCGACTACAGCCACTGGAGTGAAATCCACAGTTTGGGCTAAACCTGTTCTATTGCTTTCACTGAATCAATGGCTCATGAGCTTTTATGGGGGCTTGAAATTTTTGTTTTTTATTTTTCAAAAATCCCATGACCATTGTATGTACTTAGATTGATATTTTTTATTGTTGGTTGTTCAAAACATTACATAGTTCTTGATATGATTCATATTTCATACATTAGATTCAAGTGGGTTATGAACTCCCATTTTTACCCCATATACAGATTGCAGCATCACATCGGTTACACATCCACTTTTTTACATATTGCCATACTAGTGTCTGTTGTGTTCTGCTGCCTTTCCTATCCTCTACTATCCCCCCTCCCCTCCCATCTTCTCTCTCTACCCCATCTACTGTAATTCATTTCTCCCCCTTGTTTTTTTATCCCTTTACCCTCACTTCCTCTTATATGTGATTTTGTATAACAATGAGGGTCTCCTTCCATTTCCATACAATTTCCCTTCTCTCTCCCTTTCCCTCCCACCTCTCGTCCCTATTTAATGTTAATCTTTTTCTCATGCTCTTTCTCCCTGCTATGTTCTTAGTTGCTCTCCTTATATCAAAGAAGACATTTGGCATTTGTTTTTTAGGGCTTGGCTAGCTTCACTTAGCATAATCTGCTCTAGTGCCATCCATTTCCCTCCAAATACCATGCTTTCATCATTTTTAGTGCTGCGTAATACTCCATGGTGTATAAATGCCACATTTTTTTTTATCCATTCATCTATTGAAGGGCATCTGGGTTGCTTCCACAGTCTTGCTACTGTGAATTGTGCTGCTATGAACATCGATGTAGCAGTGTCCCTGTAGCATGCTCTTTTTAAGTCTTTAGGGAATAGACCCAGAAGGGGAATAGCTGGGTCAAATAGTGGTTCCATTCCCAGCTTTCCAAGAAATCTCCATACTGCTTTCCAAATTGGCTGCACCAATTTGCAGTCCCACCAACAATGTACAAGTGTACCCTTTTCCCCACATCCTCGCCAGCACTTGTTGTTGTTTGACTTCCTAATGGCTGCCAATCTTACTGGAGTAAGATGGTATCTTAGGGTGGTTTTGATTTGCATTTCTCTGACTGCTAGCGATGGTGAGCATTTTTTCATGTACTTGTTGATTGATTGTATGTCCTCCTCTGAGAAGTGTCTGTTCAGGTCCTTGGTCCATCTGTTGATTGGGTTATTTGTTATCTTATTGTCTAATTTTTTGAGTTCTTTATATACTCTGGATATTAGGGCTCTATCTGAAGTGTGAGGAGTAAAGATTTGTTCCCATGGTGTAGGCTCCCTGTTTACCTCTCTTATTGTTTCTTTTGCTGAGAAAAAACTTTTTAGTTTGAGTAAGTCCCATTTGTTGATTCTAGTTATTAACTCTTGTGCTATGGGTGTCCTATTGAGGAATTTGGAGCCCTACCCCACAGTATGTAGGTCGTAGCCAACTTTTTCTTCTATCAGATGCCGTGTTTCTGATTTGATATCAAGCTCCTTGATCCATTTTGAGTTAACTTTTGTGCATGGCGAGAGAAAGGGATTCAGTTTCATTTTGTTGCATATGGATTTCCAGTTTTCCCAGCACCATTTGTTGAAGATGCTATCCTTCCTCCATTGTATGTTTTTAGCCCCTTTATCAAATATAAGATAGTTGTAGCTTTGTGGATTTGTCTCTGTGTCCTCTATTCTGTACCATTGGTCCACCCGCCTGTTTTGGTACCAGTACCATGCTGTTTTTGTTACTATTGCTCTGTAGTATAGTTTGAGGTCTGGTATTGCTATACCACCTGATTCACACTTCCTGCTTAGCATTGTTTTTGCTATTCTGGGTCTTTTATTTTTCCATATGAATTTCATGATTGCTTTCTCTATTTCTACAAGAAATGCCGTTGGGATTTTGATTGGCATTGCATTAAACCTATAGAGAACTTTTGGTAATATCGCCATTTTGATGATGTTAGTTCTGCCTATCCATGAACAGGGTATATTTTTCCATCTTCTAAGATCTTCTTCAATTTCTCTCTTTAGGGTTCTGTAGTTTTCATTGTATAAGTCTTTCACCTCTTTTGTTAGGTTGATTCCCAAGTATTTTATTATTTTTGAGGATATTGTGAATGGAGTGGTTGACCTCATTTCCATTTCAGAGGATTTGTTGCTGATATACAGGAATGCCTTTGATTTATGCATGTTGATTTTATATCCTCCCACTTTGCTGAATTCATTTATTAGCTCTAATAGTTTCTTTGTAGACCCTTTTGGGTCTGCTAGGTATAGAATCATGTCATCTGCAAATAGTGATAATTTAAGTTCTTCTTTACCTATTTTTATGCCTTTAAATTCTTTCGTCTGTTTGATTGCTCTGGCCAGTGTTTCAAGAACTATGTTGAACAGAAGTGGTGAGAGAGAGCATCCCTGTCTTGTTCCAGATTTTAGAGGGAATGCCTTCAATTTTTCTCCATTCAAAATGATGCTAGCCTGAGGCTTAGCATAGATTGCTTTTACAGTGTTGAGGTATGTTCCTGTTATCCCTAGTTTTTGTAGAGTTTTGAACATAAAGGGATGATGTACTTTGTCGAATGCTTTCTCTGCATCTATCGAGATGATCATATGGTTCTTATTTTTAAGTCTATTGATGTGGTGAATAACATTTATTGATTTCCGTATATTGAACTAGCCTTGCATACAAGGGATGAATCCTACTTGATCATGGTGCACAATTTTTTGATATGTTTTTGTATCCGATTCGCCAGAATTTTATTGAGGATTTTTGCATCTAGTTTCATTAGAGATATAGGTCTGTAGTTTTCTTTCTTTGAAGTGTCTCTGTCTGGATTAGGTATCAGGGTGATGTTGGCCTCGTATAATGAATTTGGAAGTTCTCCCTCTTTTTCTATTTCCTGAAATAGCTTGAAAAGTATTGGTATTAGTTCCTCTTTAAAGGTTTTGTAAAACTCTGCTGTATACCCATCTGGTCCTGGGCTTTTCTTAGTTGGTAGTCTTTTGATGGTTTCTTCTATTTCCTCAATTCATATTGGTCTGTTTAGGTTGTCTATATCCTCCTGACTCAATCTGGGCAGATCATATGACTTAAGAAATTTATCGATGCCTTCACTATCTTCTATTTTATTGGAGTATAAGGATGCAAAATAATTTCTGATTATCTTCTGTATTTATGAAGTGTCTGTTGTGATATTGCCTTTTTCATCCTGTATGCTAGTAATTTGAGTTCTCTCTCTTCTTCATTAGCATGGCTAAGGGTCTGTCGGTCTTATTTATTTTTTCAAAGAACCAACTTTTAGTTTTATCAATTTTTTAAATTGTTTCTTTTGTTTCAATTTCATTAATTTCAGCTCTGATTTTAATTATTTCTTGCCTTCTACTTCTTTTGCTGTTGTTTTGCTCTTCTTTTTCTAGGATTTTGAGATGAAGTATGAGATCATTTATTTGTTGGTTTTTTCTTTTTTTAAGGAATGAACTCCAAGCAATGAATTTTCCTCTTAGAACTGCTTTCAATGTGTCCCATAGATTCCGATATGTTGTGTCTGTGTTTTCATTTATCTGTAAGAATTTTTTAATTTCCTCCTTGATGTCTTCTATAACCCATTGATCATTCAGTAACCTATTGTTCATTCTCCAAGTGATGCATGATTTTTCCTTCCTTCTTTTATTGTTGATTTTCAGTTTCATTCCGTTATGATCAGATAAGATGCATGGTATTATCTCTACTCCTTTATATTGTCTAAGAGTTGCCCTGTGACATAATATATGATCTACTTTTGAGAAGGATCCATGTGCTGCTGAGAAAAAAGTGTAACTGCTTGATGTTGGGTGGTATATTCTATATATGTCAATTAAGTCTAGGTTATTAATTGTGTTATTGAGTTCTATAGTTTCCTTATTCAACTTTTGTTTGGAAGATCTGTCCAGTGGTGAGAGAGGTGTGTTGAAGTCTCCCATGATTATTGTATGGTGGTCTATTAGACTCTTGAACTTGAGAAGAGTTTGCTTGATGAACATAGCTGCACCATTGTTTGGGGCATATAAATTTATGATTGTTATGTCTTGTTGGTGTATGGTTCCCTTGAGCAGTATGTAGTGTCCCTCTTTATCCCTTTTGATTAACTTTGGCTTGAAATCTATTTTATTTGATATGAGTATGGACACTCCTGCTTGTTTCCGAAGTCCATATGAGTGATATGATTTTTCCCAACCTTTCACCTTCAGTCTATGTATGTCTTTTCCTATCAAATGTGTCTCCTGAAGGCAGCATATTTTTGAGTCTTGTTTTGTGATCCATTCTACTAGCCTGTGTCTCTTAATTGGTGAGTTTAAGCCATTAACATTTAGGGTTATTATTGAGATATGGGTTGTTCTTCCAGCCATATTTGTTTATTTATGTTACTGAACATGGTTTGTTTTCCTCTTTGATTATTTTCCCCCCTTTTCTGTCCTACCTCCCACTGTTGGTTTTCATTGTTATTTTCCATTTCCTCTTCCTGTAATGTTTTGCCGAGGATTTTTTGGAGAGATGGTTTTCTAGCTGCAAATTCTTTTAACTTTTGTTTATCGTGGAAGGTTTTAATTTCATCTTCCATCCTGAAGCTTAATTTCACTGGATACACAATTCTTGGTTGGAACCCATTTTCTTTCAGTGTTTGAAATATGTTATTCCAGGATCTTCTAGCTTTCAGAGTCTGTGTTGAGAGATCAGCTGTTATCCTGATTGGTTTTCCCCTAAATGTAATCTGCTTCCTTTCTCTTGTAGCTTTTAAAATTCTCTCCTTATTCTGTATGTTGGGCATCTTCATTATAATGTGTCTAGGTGTGGATCTCTTATGATTTTGCACATTCAGCGTCCTGTAGGCTTCTAGGGTTTGGGATTCTGTCTCATTCTTCAAGTCTGGGAAGTTTTCTCGTATTATTTCATTGAATAGATTGCTCATTCCTTTGGTTTGGACCTCTATACCTTCCTGTATCCCAGTGACTCTTAAGTTTGGTCTCTTTATGTTATCCCATATTTCTTGGATGTTCTGCTCACGGTTCCTTAGCAGTCTTGCTGAGCTGTCTATGTTCTTTTCAAGTTGAAATACTTTGTCTTTGTTGTCTGATGTTCTATCTTCTAAGTGTTCTACTCTGCTGGTAGTATTCTCAATTGAATTTTTAAGTTGGTTTTTTGCTTCCTGCCTTTCTAGGATTTCTGTTTGTTTGTTTTTTATAACCTCTATCTCCCTGTATAGTTGATCTTTTGCTTCCTGGATTTGTTTATGTAATTCATTGTTGATGTGATCTTTCATTGTCTGATTTTGCTGTCTAATGTCTTCCTTGAGACTCCAGATCATCTGAAGCATGTATATCCTGAATTCTTTTTTTTCCTTTTATTTATTTTTTTTTATTTTTTATTTTTATTTTATTTTTTTTATTAGCTACACATGACATTACAATGATCTTGGCAATTCATACATATGAATCAATTGGGGTATAATTTCTCATTTTTCTGATTGTACAGATTGCAGAATTACATTGGTCATACAGTCACCTAAATTACATCCTTTTATTAATTCTAAATCTTTGAAATTGAGTTTACGCTTACAGAACATGTCTCTATTGACTAGCTGTCTTTAAAGCACTCAAAAGCCACCGTGGCTACTGGCTTCTCTACAGGACTACATTCATGTATGGCCTTGCCAATATTCTTTTTTTTATTTATTTTTTATTGGTTGTTCACAACATTACAAAGCTCTTGACATATCATATTTCATACATTAGATTGAAGTGGGTTATGAACTCCCAATTTTACCCCAAATGCAGATTGCAGAATCACGTCGGTTACACATCCACAATTTTACATATTGCCCTATTAGTAATTGTTGTATTCTGCTACCTTTCCTATCCCCTACTATCCCCCCTCCCCTCCCCTCCCATCTTCTCTCTCTACCCCATCTACTGTAATTCATTTCTCTCCTTGTTTATTTTCCCATTCCCCTCACAACCTCTTATATGTAATTTTGTATAGCAATGAGGGTCTCCCTTCATTTCCATGCAATTTTCCTTTTCTCTCCCTTTCCCTCCCATCTCATGACTCTGTTTAAAGTTAATCTTTTCTTCCTGCTCTTCCTCCCTACTCTGTTCATAGTTGCTCTCATTATATCAAAGAAGACATTTGGTATTTGTTTTTTAGGGATTGCCCAGCTTCACTAAGCATAATCTGCTCTAGTGCCATCCATTTCCCTGCAAATTCCATGATTTTGTCATTTTTTAGTGCTGCGTAATATTCCATGGTGTATTCTGAATTCTTTATCTGACATTCCATCTGCTGCAGATATTACCTCTTCTAACATTGAGTTGACCTGAATTGCTTGTGGTCCTTTCTTTCCTTGTCTCTTCATATTGTTCGCATTTCTTTCTGCTTGCTGAAACTGTTGTGTTATTGAATTTTCCCCCTATATATTTGTATTACTCTTGTATAGTTGCAAAGTCTCCCGCGCAGCAGGGGCTCTGCTCCTCCTCCAATTGGGGCAATGTGCCTACCACACCGGCAGGCCGCTGGGCCTGTTCTGCTGGTTGGTAGCAGGTGACTTACCTTGCAGGCGCGGGCGGTGGCTCTGCCCCTCTGCGGGCTGCTAGGCCTGTCCTGTCGGTGGTTGCAGTTCCGCCTACTTTGCAGGCGCGGGCAGCAGCTCTGCCCCTCTGAAGGCCTCTGGGCCTGTTCTGCCGGTGGGTCACAGGTTCACCTACCTTGCAGGCGCGGGCGGCGGCTCTGCCCCTCCGCGGGTCACTGGGCCTGTCCTGTTGGTGGTCATAATTCCGCCTACCTTGCAGGCACGGGGGGGGGGGGCAGCTCTGCCCCTTCGCAGGCCGCTGGGCCTGTTCTGCCGGTGGGTCACAGGTCCGCCTACCTTGCAGGCGCGGGAGGCGGCTCTGCCCTTCTGCAGGCCACTGGGACTGTTCTGTTGGTGGGTTGCAGGTCCGCCTACCTTGCAGGCAAGTGGGCGGCTCTGCCCCTCTGCGGGTTCCTGGGCCTATTCTGCGGGTGGGTCGCAGGTCCGCCTACCTTGCAGGCGTGGTTGGCAGCTTTGTCCCTCCGCGGGCCACAGGGCCTGTTCTGTCGGTGGTCACAGTTCCGCCTACATTGCAGGCGAAGGGGGAGGGTGCGGCTCTGCCCCTGAGCAGGCCGCTGGGCGTATTCTGCAGGTGGGTCGCAGGTCCGCCTACCTTGCAGGCGTGGTTGGCAGCTCTGCCCCTCCGTGGGCCACTGGGCCTGTTCTGTTGATGGTCACAGTTCCGCCTACCTTGCTGGCGTGGGGGGAGGGGGAAGCTCTGCCCCTCAGCAGGCCGCTGGGCCTGTTCTGCTGGTGGGCCGCAGGTCCGCCTACCTTGCAGGCGCGTGGGGCAGCTCTGCCACTCCGCAGGTTGCTGGGCCGGACCTGCCGGTGGGTCGCGGGTCCGCCTACTTTTTAGTAGTAAGGTCTTTTAATGTCTTCAGGGAATAGTCCGAGAAGGGGAATAGCTGGGTCAAATGGTGGTTCCATTCCCAGCTTTCCCAGGAATCTCCATACTGCTTTCCAAATTGGCCGTACCAATTTGCAGTCCCACCAGCAGTGTACAAGTGTACCCTTTTCTCCACATCCTCTCCAGCACTTGTTGTTGTTTGACTTCATAATGGCTACCAATCTTACTGGAGTGAGATGGTATCTTAGGGTGGTTTTGATTTGCATTTCTCTAACTGCTAGAGATGGTGAGCATAATGTAAGTTCATCCTTATAGGTACAGCTCTAAAATTATATGATAATCACTTTGATTTAAACAAAGCCTTTTTTCTGTGAAATCATAGTATATTCACAACGATTAACATTTTTTGCTCAGAAGAATTGTGTCCAGTCAGCAGAGAAGGTAATACAGATCCTTTAGTCTTGCCTAAAATCTCCTGCCTCCCAGTGTGCCTTAGAACATTTTTGTATATTCTACTGGTATTAAAATAGGATAAATAAAGACAGTAAGTAGCCTCATGGCAGTTGAGGTCAAATTTTGCTGCCAAATAAGTTCAGTTCAGGTCAAATAATGCCACAAAAATACATCTTTTTCTTTAGAGGATTTTGGAGTTTGAAATTGCTGATATGGTAACAAGGTATGGTGGATCTGTGTTACCCCAATTATAATGAATATAAGCATGTGGTGGGGAGAGAAAAGCCCTGCTGAGCCCTATGCTTGGCTCTTTTGATTGTAATTGTGTTGAATGCACTAAGGAACATTTTGTGGACAGGCTGGAGTCAAGGTTATGTGTATTTTTACCACCATAGCTCTGATTTCCTGAGCAATATCTGGGTGCCTGTGTTGGGCACCATGCCAGGTGGCTCACCTGGAAGTTAGATAAATTCCTCAGATTTACTCAAAGTCATCTACCTAGCAGGAAGCTGGACAAGGTGAACCTCAGGTGAAGTTTAGCTCAGAGGTCTGATCCCCCCCCTTACCCTTTAGTAATTAATGACATAAAATCATCCTCAATGAAGACGCTCAGCTCATTGTAAGAAAGGCAGCATAGTTGGGTAAAAACCATACACTGATTTGTCACTTTTTTAGCTAATTAATTAATGCTCTTGGGCAAGACATTTTGACTTCCTAGACATCAGCTTCCTTAGCTATAAACTAAAGGTGATAATCCCTTCCCAACTCATGTGACAATAGAGCTATGAGGGCGTTGGTAGATAACAAATAAACATGGGGCCATTTTACAATATCCAAAGTACCATTTCAATAAAATTCGGAAAACTATAAACACATGGACAATTCTTGTGCATTAACTTGCTTTGAGTCCCACTTGGAGGCAAATGGCCAAAATGAGTTGGGGGGATATCTCAAAAAGCAAAGGGTCTTCATGGGGCTGGGGGATATATATCACCAGATCCAGGCCATTGACACCTATGATCTTCCTTGCCAGACCTTCTGGGCTACCTCTGAAGTCCTTCTCATGCTCCTTAGGGTCTCCTGGATGGTCCCTTTTTCTTCCATTTCCTGTGCTTCAAGCCTTGCTTAGATTCATTTGGGCTGCCTTAGTAGTGTCTCCTTCCAAGCTTTTTCTGTTACTTCCTACCACATATTTATTTCCCCCTTTCTCCTTTCCTCCCTTCCTTGCACCCTTCCTTTCTTCCTCCCTTCCTCCTGTTCTCCCCCTCTATTTCCCCCTCCTTTGCTTACTTCACACATTTACTTTAGGTATTCTTGGGTCCTAGGGGATGCTTAATGAATAGAGGATGAATAAGTTATTAGGACTTACTCAGAACTTAAAGTGATTTGCCTTGCAATGGGTTGGACAATGCAGGCCTCAAGTATTTAAGCATATTTACCATATACATGTGAACTTCCTGAATTCTCAACCAGAGTCTCTGGAAGCCACTGATACCTAAGTACCAACTCTTGTTCCTATCATTTAAGAGCTCATCTAAATCAACCAAGCTTATAACTGGAAGCTTCCAGGAATATACCAAGTTATTCCTGGCAGCCTGATTCCCTGGCCAGCCTTTTGTGGGCTTTTGCTCATTGCCATCCCTTGGCCTCTATATTAGCTCAGCTTGTTCCCCCATCTGAAATGTCCTTTTCCTCTGCTTTGCATATACCTCAGCATCCTGCATCTCTAGTTCCTCCATGAAGCTTTGTCTGATACCTGCAGTTGATACTGATCCTGTACCTGTTGACCTTGTACAGCACTTATCCATGGTACCACTGGTTTCCTAGTTTATTACTCTGTTCTTATGATATACATATATGTATTGGTAGCATGCATTTTTGCTTTGCTGGCTTATTGTCAGGTACTTATTCTTTTTATGTTGATGATATAACTTATTTCTAATTATTCAGTATCTTCGTCATGCCCATTTTATAAGGTTCAGATGGGGTCAAGTAATTTGCCCAAGGTCACATTGTTTGTAAGAGTAAAACTGAGATTTAAGCCCAGTTTTCACATGAATTTAGAACTAAATTCTTAACCAGTACATGGTAAGATATTAATCTCTGCCCTAAAAGAGCTTACATTGTAGCTAGGAGGATAAGACTGAATATCAATTCTTTTTTCCTGTTATGAAATAAATGTGTTTCTCCCCCTTCCATAACTTCAAATACTGAGTTCCTAACCCCTAGTGGGAAAGTATTTGGAGGTGGGGCCTTTGGGAGGTAATTATGTTTAGATGAGGTCATAAGCAGGAAGTCCCCATAAAATGTCCTCAGAAGAAGAAGAGAGTCCAGAGTTTCTTTTGTTGGCTGTGTGACGGCACAGCAAGAAGGCAGCCATCTATAATCATGAAAAGAGCCCTCACCAGAACCTGTGACCTTGGATATTCAGCCTCTAGCACTCTGAGAAATCCATTTCTGTTTTTTAAGCCATTCAATCTATAGTATGTTGTTATAGCAGACTCAGCTGTAACACCCCTTCTATCACCTTGGAACACACCCTGGAAACTCTCTGATGCTTAATTTTTGTAGGATCCTTGAGTGCTTAAAAATTGAAAGGCTATAGTGAACCTAAGCAAAAACCAGGACAGCATACCTTAGTTTGGCACAGGGTAAGCACACTGAAATATTCCTGAAATGATTATTTCAACACCAGGTTGAGTAAGAAAGAAGAATGCTACAATTTGATGGAACTACATAACCTCTCTCTGCTTTAATTCACTCATCCATAAAATGGGAATAATAATAGTATTTATAGAGTTACTATTAGGTATAAATGAATTAATATATGTAAAGTACTTAGAGTAAAAGGGGACACTTGATGTATCTCTGCTCTTCTATCATTGTTACTGTCACTGCTGTTAGTGTGTGCAACTTGACACAAAAGGAAGAGGAATGGTGTTAATGACACCAGTGATCTTTATGTCTTAGGGAATGAGAAGTTCTATCTACATGTCTCACATGTAACTTGTCAATGTACTAGACACTTAACAGATATTACAAAAATATTTGTAGAATGAGTAAGACATTAAATGCTCTCAAACCTTTACATTACTGAAGTATCTACATAGAAAAAGTTCTAAAGGTAGAGGTTAGTTGAAATCTCTTCATTGTTTTAAAATGGGCGAGTTTCCAGTATACCCTAACATTCTACCTCTCCCTCTATTTTGAGCCCCCTGAAGCCCAGGTTTTGTCTCAGCACTGTACAAGGCTCTTCTTTCATGATATACCTTTTCCTCTTCTAGCCTTGATATACAGTTATAAGCAAGGATGCCACAGTAATAACTCTCTCCTCTGTCATATGAATAAGAATGATTTTTCTTGGAACTCTCTACCGGCCTGCTGCTTTGAGTTATTTGTCATTTCTTTAGGGGCCTGCTCAAGAGAGCCAGGCTACAAGATGTGTTGTGAAAGCCACCTGTGTTGTCTTCTGTATGACACCAGGGAGATTTGATGAGTTTGCTTTTTGTATGATTCTAAGATGTCCTAATCTTGGATAGACTGCCTGTTGTTACCCTTGGGGTTTGTCATGGTGGCATCAAATCAAAGGGCTTTTGTTCTGATGGGAGGAAAAGCAATCAAACATTTTTGCTGGGGGCCTCTTGAGTCCATCTGGTCTAAACTTCCACCTAAGGACAGGGACTGTATTTGCCTTGTTTCCCTTTGCATCACCAGTGCACATCACTATGTTTGGCACAGAGTAAGGATGCAACTGACATCTGTTGATTAAATGAATATCTTTCAGGGGAATACTGGAAATGCTTATGTTATTAGTAAGTTTGGATTTGGCCAGTCTTATGTGCACTACAGCAAAGAAGGCCTTTTCTTTCCACCCACATACTGAATTATCTAGCTATCTTTGCTACCTTCACAATATTTATTTCCCCCATTACAGCACTCACTGTATTGTTATGTCCATTTAACTCTTTCTTTCCCCACTCCTGAAGGTCTGTGGCTGTCTTGTCTGGCACCAAGAATAGTGCTGAACCCATGGTTCCTGCTCACAAAATATTAGTTGGGTGAATGATTCTAATGTCCATAGTGAACAGCAAAAACCACAATTATAGTCCCAAGTATCATATTTATATCACACAAAGGGCTTACTGTGGACAAAGATATCAGAAGAATGGTGATACTCTTGGGAGTGCTGCCAGGAAAAAGATCGGTCAGAGTTTCTTTGTTCAGAACTTAGTACTAATTGTAGTAGGAAATTCCCAGGAACATTGTAGGAATTCAGCGCATAAAGGCCCTCCAAGGAGGCTAGCTCTGACTTCTATGTAGCAGCTAGAATTTTGGTTTCCCCCTTTTTCTTGGTCCTATAAGCAGGCAGGAATTTGGAGAAAAAAAAGACAGTACCTTACAAACAAAGGTTATCTCTTCTTTCCATTTCTTCTCCCTTTTCACGATTCCTCACTGAGCTATAAAGAGTGCTGTCAGCTACCAACCTTATAGAGTTTGGGAAGCACTGCCCCAAGTGAGGACTGCTAAGCATGGGTCTCAGAGGTCTAGAACAGTAGAGCACAAAGGCAGGTCCCATTCCAAGCTAGACAGATGGGGGCCTGTGAGCACAAATCTTAGAAGCAGAGGAGAGGTGAGAGTGGAAATGTGGGCCTTATGTGATTGGTGTTCACAAAGACTGAGGTAGAGTGCTGGCTTTCTCAGTTTCAGTGTCTTATAATTGTTTTATTTGTTCTAATATACAAGACAGTAAGACACATTTTGACACATCATATGTAAATGGAGTATAACTTATTTTTCTGGTTGTACAGCAGAGGAACTGTGCAGAGTCAAAGAAATGGTTTTCTGAGCTGAGAATTAATGGATGAATAGGCATTAAAGTAGGGAGTAGAAGGATGATTATCATGATATAGAATCAAACTGGTCATGCAGTAAAAAAAGGAAATATCTACTATAGTAGATGTTTTGTTTTAAAAAGTAGGCTTGTAGAGTGACATTCCTAAGAGTATTGGAATAGAATGATACCACACAATGTGATAGACTTAAACTAACAATTAGGGGGTTCTATAAAATGGTAAGGCAGACAGGATGATCATTTTCAGTTTTTAGGTTTTCTTCTGCTTCTTATTCATTCACTTGCTCATTCACTCAGTCATCCAGCAAACATTTCTTAAGGTATTTGTGTAGCTTAGTAATTGGCCAAGCACAAGATATACAGTGGTAAGAAAGATACACATGGTGCCTACCCTGATGGTATTTAAACTCTAGTGGGAAGAATGAAGTTGCCTCTGTGGAGGACATATTGGAAGAGCTATAATAGCAAGAGGAACTGTGCAGAATCAATGAAAGGGTTTTCTGAGCTGAGAATTAATGGATGAATAGGCATTAAAGTAGGGAGTAGAAGGATGGTTATCATGAGAGGTATTCTACTAGGCACAAGAAAGCAAACAAAAAAGTAGTCACAATTAAGTAGAATAAAGCTGGGCATGGGTGAAGAAGGGATTAGTACAGGGTCCACTGCTTAGTCTCCAGAGAATATTGAGGAGTAGGCTGGGCAACTATTATCCTTTTGAAGGCATAAGGAAATTGAGACTCAGACACATTCATGACTTTCTTATCTAGAGCTGAGTGAACACATTTAGATATAGTCCCTCCCCTCTAAGAGCTTCTATTCTGGTAGGAATTCGGAAGGAGTTAACCTACATGGCAGTGCTAGTAAGTGGTAAGGCTGCAACTTGTAATCTTCTGACTTTAAGTCAGTGCCCTCCTCACTGTGTCACATTGTTGCTCAACAAGGAAGAGGAATGATTAGTCACAACCATGATGACTTGGCCAGATGAGGCAGCTCAGTTTTGTTCTAACAGCTGCTCAGGGCTTCCTAATGCTCATTGAGCACAGCAGGAACCTGGAACTGGAAAAGGTAAAGTTGAAAGAAAAACAGAATTTGGGCACAGAGCACTTATGTGACAATCATAGCTAGCCCCTTTTGAGTTTTCTGTGAAATACACATTTTACACACTTCATGTATTTAGTCCTAATAAGAATCCTATAAGGGAGGTAAATACTCAAGCTTATATTCATTTACTCATTTTCCAAATGAGGACACTGAGGCTCAGGGAGGTTAGATAGCATTATCAATCTTTCTCAACTCATAACTCAGTGCTATAAGATACAGACCATGTAGTCAAACCCCATAGTCTGTGCTCATAACCACCATTCTCCATTGAATCTAATTACCAGGATAGAATGAAGTAGATGTTAACTAGTCCAGAGACAAAGGAACAGTTGAGAATAAAGGACAGACATGTTTCTTCTTTGCAGGAGTAAGTTTAACAAGTACAGATGTACAAGATTAGATTTAGAAGAACAAATTATCCACATATGCTAATTTCAAATATTAAGTTACTATTAAATACTTATTTCTTACCACCATGCCCATAACACGTGGTAATAATTTACAATGTATTTCTCTCTTCCTACTGTGGTCCCCTTCCAGTAATTAAAGCTAAGAAATATAAATCCATCTACAGGCTAAATTCTTGAGGCCTGTTGAGAAGTCGATGCACCTGACATCTTGTATGTGTATTGTGTTTTCCAGAGTCCTTCCACATCCAAGATCACATAGGATCCTTATAACAAGCTACTGAGTGTTCTTTCCATTTTACTGCAAAGGAAATAAAAGGTTTAGAGAACCCAATGTCATGAAGCTACTAAGGTTTTGGAGTCATTGTCAGGCACCTGTGCTACTGGGCATGGGCAAACACAAACATACATCAGAGGAAGTCTATCAGAGCTGGCAATTCTGTTTTTATGCCCCACTGAAATGAACCAGTTAGTGAAACATTTGGCTTTTCAAAACATGTATCATGCATGCAGGAGCATAATGATACACTGGTATTACTTTTTCATTTCAGATGTAAAAACTCATTCAGTAAATATTGATTGAATTCATAAATACTGTCCTATATTATAGGAAGAATACAAGTAGCATTCATTATTCTCTAGGTTCCCTACAATAAGAATTATATAATGGAAATTGGTAGTTGATAGAAGCTGCATTGATTTTTTGTTTATGTGTGTTGGGGGCTTGGTTCCCTTTCAGAATATACAATATACCTTCACTCCATTTCAATTTTATTTGTGCCCTTGGTATGTGACAGTGGATTCTTTCTTGTAGCATCTTGTCCCTCATGACTGCAGAATTTGTAGCTTTAAGCATTTTCTCTCTCAAAACAAATATGACTCATAACCCATGTGGATGCAGTGACTGTAGTTGATTTGGTGAACATTTGAAAACATGAAGTGGGAATAAACAAGACCATTACTGTAAATGATTTTTAAAACGAACCTAATGCACTGGAAATAGTGTAGATGAAATAGAGGGAGGGAAATGTGAACACTAGATATACATTTCAGTTAGCTCAAGCATAGAGGAGAGGACATTAAAATTAAGGAGATACTCATTTACTTATTCAACAAATATTTAATGAATCTTACATTGGTATAAGCACTGGAGATACATCAATGAATTTTTTAAAATGACAAAAATTACTACCCGCTTCGACTGACACTCAAAAGGGGAAGAAGAGACAATAAGCATAAGTTAAACATATTTTATGTCAGGTGGTGATAAGGGCTATGGAGAAAACTAAAGCAAGGAGGAAGGGTGCCAGCATTGGAGGTGGTTAGTGAAGAATACATTGAGCAGGTGGCATCTGAGTCCAGATCTGAAGGAGAAGATGAAGAAATGCATACATCAGAGCTCCGGGTAGGGGAACAGAGTATGCTGAGACCTTATGATGGTGATACACTCCAGTGTGGCTGGAGGGGAATGAGCAAGGGAGAGAAGAGTAGGAGATGTGATCAGAGAGGTGGCCAGGAAGCTGGGTGGACCATGGTGAGAAATTTGGTTTACAAGATATCTGGTGATGTTCAACTACTATAGTGGCATTGTTGCTGGCCTACCCAGATTCCCTTTACCAGACTGCTCTATTATCCCTTAGCTGCTAGAAATGTTGGTTGCTAAGGCTCATAGTACCTCCTCTCCTTTGTTAGCAAGAGCACTCTTACCTGGGAAACTTTGCCTCCACAGCCCCAAGGGCAGCCCATAGCCAATGACTGACTCAACCCCTTTTCCTCGAGGTAGAACCAATCCTGTGGTGAATTCCTGGTCAGATATCCCCATGAGGTTAGTTTAAAGGTAAACTCTAGACCCCAGTCTTGCTTTGTTAGTTCTTTCCGTGCCCTCTCCTGCTCATTCTCGTTACCCCACCTCCCCAACAAATCCCTGGCTTAGTATATGCTTCTAGGGAACCTAACCCAAGGAAACCAACTTTAAGCAATATAATTTTAGAAAACTAACATGCTCTGTTTTCCTCTGTAGATATTGACTTTGGTTTACATTGTATTTAACCAGATGCCAAAATGGTGAGGCAGATCATTCATGACATTCTCTACTATCTTCCATGGTCTTAAGGAGCCAGGAAAGATAATTTAGGAGCTAGATACACTAAAGTTACCATTGTGCACGCCTGTGAATCTCTTTTGAATTCTGCTGCTCAGTGGAAGAGAGCATTTTAACTAGGGTCTTGATAGCATTGTGTTAGAGTGATTGATTTGTTTTTACACCAGTAGGTGAATCCACAGGAGGGTCTCTTTAGATGCCTCATTTTAGTTATTTGGAATCTTAGTCAATACATATTGACTTCCTTCCTGAAATCTTGCAATCATGAGTGAGTGAATATAATATCTGCAGTTTTCTGAGAAACCCCAGTGTTTTGCAAAATACCTTTTATCTAACTACAGCCTTTTATTCCTGGTTTCCATTTTCTGAAGCAGAAATAAACTGCCTGGAAAACTTGAATCCATCTCAATAATACCAAGAGATTTGCCTTTTACCCATTTCTCATAAGTGTGGGAAAATTGACTTGTTATCAGGAACTAAAGTTTAGAAGGCAAATGCTTTGGGTAACAAATGTCTCTTTACTGATCTAAATTTTAGCAAATAATGTGAGAAAGTACCAACTGAAGGTCCTCCCCATTACATATGCTGGAATGAGCAAATTCAATGTCCTGAAGGACCTCTGTAATTTCTGAGGACACTTCATTCCATTCTCACAGTGCCACCCCGTAATGTTACCCTGTGACATAGGCATGGAGGCACACTGGTTCCACTTTGCAAATGAAGAAATATGGTTTTAAAATTTAAGTGACTCACCCAAGATCACAAAGCTGTAACAGTGGTCCACTTTATGCTTTGAATGTAGCCCTTGCTGCTTTGCCACTGTGACTTATGTTTTAAACAGATGTGTTCTTTCTCTTCCTGTCTCCCTGCTCCTCCCTAATCTCTCCCCCTCCCCAATCTCAGTGGAAACAGGATTACCTTTCTTCCTTATCCTAGTCAGAGTTATCTGTCCCTGAGCACACACCCACCATAGGAACCAAGTAATTCAGACTTAGGGATAGCTCCAAAAGATCTCAGAAATGATCATCTCCCAAATTACCAAGTGAATTACAACTCCAGCAGAGAATATGTGGAATGTAGCCTTTGAATCACCTCTTTAGAAGTTCATGTTGATGGGCAGAGTCACAGCCTCTGGGACAGGAGTCCTCTGCACTTCTCCTTCACTAGCAAAGCAATGGACCTTCTTTTTTCTTTTTTCTCAAATCTGTGTACTCATTATTGGATTGCCACTGGGGACAAGAACCAAGCTTTTGGTAACAAAGCTTTTAAGTGGTGTTGATAGAAATAGACCCTAGATTTTCTGACAGCTATGCTCTTCCAGAGATCAATGTTAAGGAAAAGCAACGACTTATTTTTTGGCATCATGCTTGCTAATGTGGTCATTCTACTTCCTCTTTATGCAGGGATGCCAGCACATCTCCATTTATTTAAATCAAATCTGGTTTCTCCAAGTAATTTGCCAAGGTGGCACTCTCCTCGTTATAGCCTCTTGGTGGCTGGCTGTGCTTTACCATGGAGTGATTCTTTGAGTCCTGAGTTTCTGGATTGTAGCCGTGTGATTCTTCATCCTCATTTTGCATTCCTTTTCATCAGTTACCCAGCCACCTGTTTTCTTGTCCATCTCTGTCATCTGGCAGCATATTTTCCACCTCCTGTTTATTGTCTTGGCTCCTGGTTGGTCATTAATCAATCAATGCCATGCTGTGTTGTATGGGATACAGATCCAGACTCCTGAGAACTGGTTTAATGCTGCCTCCCCTGTGTCTTCCAGCTCCGGTTACTCCCCTGGGATTTGCCAACAGCAGACAAGCAGAGATAAACCCGCCAATCTATCTCAGTGTGTTGGGATCAGCTTGTTTCCAGTTCAACTAGACAGAGTTATAGAGAATAGGGAGCAGGTGGTGAGATGGGGGAGGTAATGGGTGAATAAGTACTTGGCACCTTATGGAGAAGCAGGTGACTGTGTCTTATTTTTCCTTTTGTTGAAGAAATTAGAACTCTCTCAATAACTCAGAGCATCAAAGATGGTAGAAACCTCTCTTGGCAGTGATTTTTAAAATAGCCAAAGGGGAGTGATTCAACTGAAAATATTGACTAAGCTCCTTTTCTGGGTCTTGTAAGAAACTTTCTGGGGACCTTGTTTTGTAAGACCTTGACAAGTGATCATTGTGGTTGATCACACCTATGATGGGACAGTTCCCAGAATTTGATGGCTTAGATAATTGCTAAATCATGTAGATGCTGTATGGCCTCCATGTCAATACATGGAGCCTTCCCCTCTCAGTCTATCCCATAAGCCCAAGGGTAGATGGGTAATATGAGTGGACAGGGCATGGGCCTGAAACTGTCATCTTAAATTCATCCATGCTGTATAATAAGTGAGCATGTTGAGTCACCATAGGTCCTATGGCAAGGCTGGGTGTGTAAGAAAAATGAACATTACCTCCGTGTAGATACCAGGACACCTTTTTGGCTGCACTGTGCCCCATATAGCAGGAGAGAGTAAGCGTGGCCAGGGAAAAACCCTCTGTGCAAAGCAACTGCGTGAGATTGGGTAGCTCTTGTGGGGCATCTGCCTAAAGAAGGCTCCTCCTACCTTCTCTCATGCCAGATGCTGGATAGTGCACATGCCTCTAACTGACAGCATTCACGCATTTAGCTTACATGTTCCCGCCTATATTTAGAGTCATGCCAAACCCAGGGGGCACAGCTACTTATAATTTTCTTGCCAAAACATGGGAAAAATTAGAGGTTTGTTTCCTTTTAATTCAATAAGGAAAGGCACCACCATCTCCTCCAGCAGCTACATAGGCGGAGGTGCTGATTAAAGCTTTGTGTTTCATTTTAGAAATACAGTTCCTCAGTCTGTTTTGGGGGATCCCCTTCAACTCTTTTTGTCATTATTGTTACTGTATTTAAATTCAAAAAGGGAAATAAATAGAGTTGTCTGGAGTAATTTGCTCTCAAGAGGCAATGCTGGCAGACCTTAATTGAATAATCCCTGTCTAGTAGTGTTTTCCTTCCTAGTTTACTAGTGGCCCCCGATTTGCCTAGCTCAAAAGTTGTTCAGATGGTACACTTTGTGCATGATGTTTAGCATGGTGTCCCATAGTAAGAAAAGTCTATATTGTCGTACCAACATATCTGTCATATGGCTTTTCTTGCTGGAGAGCTGTATGAGACAAGACTGAAAGAGGACAAGATTGATTCATTCATTCATTAACCTCATGAAACATTCATTGCTTTGCTCACCCCAATATGCCTTACAGTCTAGCACATACAACGTATGATCTGGTACATACCAGGTACAGAATAAGTAGATATGCAAGTGAGTTTTTTGGATCTAAGCAATCTATCTGTGTTAGATGGTGGATTTGGGATCAGAGATCAGGTTGTTTCTAATTCTGCCATGAGCTTTCTGGGTATCCTAAAGCAAATAATACCCAGAGCCTCAGATTTCTTCCCTGATACAATCAGGATAATACTTGCCTTCTTTAGAATTTTAGAGTTGCTGAGAAGATCAAAGTCAAATCACAATGAGGGACTCTATGGAAAGCATTTTTAGTCTAAAATGCTAAATACTTCAAATTGGTTAGTTGTCTACTGGTAACACACCACGTTGTATTTGGGTCTTCAGGGTATCATTATGATAACCACATTCAGTGTTTTTCATCCATTTCACCAAAACATTTTGATAACATTCAATGGAAATGATACTGAGTATTCATAGATTTCACTGAGGAGATTCACCTCACAGGGAGGAGAGCATAGAATTGTGTTAAGTGTTGATTTTAACATTTTCTAGTATGTACAGATACAGGAATATAAAGTACAAATTGAAATATAAGTTTCCTATGAAATAAATATTCACTCTGTCACAACACTACAAGGTGTTAGAATAAAGATTCTACCTCTGCATACATAGTATACTGTTCACAGCAGTTGGGACCCTTCCAGAGGGATGGAGAAAACACTAAAAACCATTATTACACTTATGATTGGGCTTGATGAGTTTTGACTTGAAATAGAGGAAGTACAAATAATGGGGTATAAGTTAGGAGAAGTGAGGAGACTTGCTTGAGATGAAGGTGAGAATCTGATGTCCTTTGAATGGTCTGTGTTTTACTTTTCTGGTTGCTGTACCATCTGTGGGTTTTTCCAAACCTAGTAATCTGGCAGGATACTTTGAAGACGCAAAAAAAATGACCACATAAGAAGAGTTTTGAGACCTGGTAAGCATTCAATAAATGCCTAATGTGTATCTTCATTTATACTGCAGCATTATTGTTATCCTCATCACTATAGCCACAATGCAAGAGAAGTTGAACCTTTAGTCTACCCTCTACAAAATACACCCCATTTAGTATTTACTTTTCAGTCTTTATTGCTATATATTATAAGAGGAGAAGGCCTGGTATCTCAAAACTGTCTCAGAGAGAAGGAAACTTGGACCTAAACAGGAATTAATTTGCCCTAGGTTAGGGAAAGGAGTGATAGAGTCAGGACCAGAACTTGAGACTCAGTGCCCCTGACTTCTCACTAGTCATTAGCTATCCCTTCTGTTTCTTCCATCACCATCAGAGATGTGGACATTCTGCAACCAAGTTTACAATGAGTCTCATCATCAGATACTACTTGTGGTTTTGCTAACCCCAAATTCCTCTACTTATTGTGACCTTTTCTACATTGGAACAGTGTCTGGCTTATGGAGACTGCTTATCAACAATCATGGAAAGAATGGATAGTTTCTGATATTTCATTCTCCATAGCTGAAATGATTGACTTCATTGTCTACAGATAAATGACCATTTTGCTGATCATGACTGTATATCCCAGGTCTCTGGTGACATGCCTTCTCTCCCTTTGAAGAAATTGATCTTCCTTCCATTAGCCAACCCTTGCTTTCCTAAGTGCAGGTCTTGACATCCTGGTATGGAGAAGAGCTTGCCTTACAGGCCTGAGTGAAATTTTTCTTTTATAGAGAAATTTACTGGGGATATAAAATGCCACATTTGCTGGTGTCTAGTCCTTTGCTCTATCCCCACTCTCTTTATGCCTGCTTATCACACTTTCACTAAAGAGTAGCCAAATAAAATTTCTGTCTGATAGAGACGAAGACAGATTTTACTTCCAAATCAGAGAAGATTACTTTGTAGTCTCTAGGAATTTTGCATAGTAAATATTTGCTCTAGTGAATTTTAATTGCTTGATGCATGGAAGAATGGGATCCAGATAAGTAATAAGATTATAGTACTTCTTTGTTGAAGCTATTGCAATTCTTGGGCAGCACAACTTATGCTAAACATGACTACACTGCACTTCACCTGGGCCATGTGTATAGGTTTCTTCTTTCTTCTCCACATCATATCTATGCCTGTTCCTGACTTGGTACTCCAGATACAAGTGGTAGCTGCCACTGTCCTTGAGGCAGAGAGAATAGAAACGTTTTCTAGGGAAGGCTTCTCAATCCTTTCTCCTTGGCTGAAATCTTATGATGTAGGGTAGCATTTTTCAAATTTGGTAGGAGGGAGATTTGGTGGGGGGCTCTTATCAAACCCTTATCAAAACAGTTTGTGTATTAATTTTCCATTGTAGACTTTGTTTGAATAAAAGGTTTTGGAAGAAATTTGAAAGTAACTGCTATGATGTGCTGATTTCAGGTCTATGTATTAGTTGTCCTGTCTTCTGAAATTAGTCCCATTCATGTTTCCTATAGAATGAGACCTGAAGCTAACCACCAGTTTACCTTCATGGATCAGTTTACTTGGGATATAAAATGCCACTTTCCATCCCTTGATAAAACACTTTATTTAGTGGGGACGTAATTTTGTTGGTTGTGTAGAATTTGAGGTTCCTTTGAGGAATGTCAAAGAGGAGATTTCAGGAAACTTATTTGATTGCAAAATAATGCCAAAGTTGTCTTCCTCAAAAGAGATTATATATATATATATATATATATATATATATATATATATATATATATATATATATATATCTCAACTAGACCTAACAGGCTTATATGAAATACTGCACCCAACAATAAACAATAGTAAAGATTTTGCTCAAGTACACATAGAATATTCTCCCAAGATAGACCATATGTTAAGTGACAAAAGAAATCTCTAGATTTTTAAAAAGATTGAAATAATCCAAAATATCTTCTCTGATGGTAATAAAACTAGAAATACATAATTTAAAAAACTAGAAGATTCAGGAATATGTGGAAATTAAGCAACACAATTTTGAACAACCAGTGGTCAATGAAGAAATCTCAAGAGAAATTATAAAATACTTAGAGATTCAGGAAAAGGAAAAGACAACATACCAAATCTTATAGGTTATAGTGAAAGCAGAGCTCAAAGGTAAATTTCTAAATACAGATGCCTACATTAAAAAAGAAGCAAGATATCAAATCAGTAACCTAACTTTATACCTTGAGAAGACATGGAAGAACTAACTAAATCCAATGCTAGAAGATGAAGGAAATAATAAAGATTAGAATGGAATTTTTAAAAAAGAATAGAAAAACAATAGAAATAATCAATGAAGCAAAAAGCTAGTTGTTTGTAAAGATCAACAAAGTTGACAAAGCTTTAGCAAGTTGACCAAGAAGATACAAATAAAATAAAAAATGACATGGGGGCATTATTAGTAACTTTACAGAAACACAAAGCTTTATAAGAGAGTAATAAGAGCCACAATATGGCAATAACTTGGATAACCTAAAGGAATGGACACAAACAAACACCCTACCAAGACTGGATAATGGAGAATTAAGAATATCTGAATAGATGTACAAATCAGTAATTTAAAACCAATCAATGAAGAAAAGTCGAGAAACAGATGGCTCCCCTAGTGAATTGTACCAGACATTTAAAGAAGGACTAACACAGTCCTTCTGAATCACTTTCATATAAGAGAACAGAAGGGAAAACTTCCTAACTTCTTCTATGATACCATTATTACCCTGCTTACCAAAGGCAGAAAAAGACATCTCAAGAAAATTGTAGAACAATATCCCTTGTGCACATAGATTCAGAAATTCTCAATGAAGTACTTGTGAACCATATCCAAGAGTATAGTAGGAGGATTATATACCATGAACAAGTAGGATTTATCCCAGGAATGCAAGGATGGCTCTGCATAAGAAAATCAGCCATTATATCACATTAATAGAGTAGAGAGAAAAACACATGATTATCTTAACTGAAAAATAAAAGGCATTTGACATAATATTTTCATGATTAAAACAGAAAACTAAGAACAGAAAGGAATTTGTTCAACATGATAAAGGCCATTGATGGAAAAAACCCTCCAGATAACATCATGTCAATGGTAAAAGACTAAAAGTTCTTCTCCTGAGATCAGAAACAAGGTGAAGATGTCCAATTTCACCACTGTTCTGCAACATGTTACTGGAAATTATATCTACAGCCATCAGGCTAGAAAAGAAATAAAAGCATTCAAATTGGTAACGAAGTAGTAAAATGATTTCTTTGCATGTGACATAATACTTATATGTAGAAAATCAAAACAAATTCACAAGAAAGAGAAAATATTCAAATTTTGCAAAGTTGAAAGGTATAAAATCAGCATGAAAATTTGCTTGTGTTTTTATATATCAATTGGAACATTATGAAAAAGAAATTAGGACCATTTATAACAACATTGAAAAGAATAAAATACCAAGAAATAAATTTCACCAAGGTGGTAAAATACTTTCACTGGAAAACTACAAAACATTCCTGAAAGAAATTAATACCTAAATAAATGGAATGGCATCTTGTGTTTATGGATAGAAAGACTTAATATTGTTAAGATGTCAATAATACCCAATGAGAGATACTGATACAATGTAATCTGTATCAGAAGTTCAACATCATATTTGTACACTAATGGAGGAAAAACTTACCTTAAAATTCATATGGAATTACAAAGGGCTCCTATATAGGTTCCTATAATGTAAAGAAAATGCAAGGAAGACTCATTTGTCTGGATTTCAAAACTTAATGGAAATGATAGTAGTCAAACAGTGGGGTATTGTCATAAGTTTAGACATATAGGCCAATAAGTAATAGAATTAAGAATCCAGAAATAAACCCATACATCTAAGGCCATTTTTTTTGACAAGGCTATTAAGTCCATTCAATGGGAAACCAATAGTCATTAGGGTAATACAAAGCAAAATCACAGTGAGGTATTGCTTCACACCCATTAAAATGGATATAATTTGTCTTTTAAAGAAAGAGAAAGGCCATACATGTTGGCATACACCTGTAATCTCAACAACTTGGGAGATCAAGGCAGGAGAATTGCAAGTTCAAGGCCAGAGTCAGCAAATTAGCAAGGCCCTAAGCAATTTATCAAATCCCTGTCTCAAAATTTTAAAAATGGGGGGCTGAGGATTTGGCTTAGTGGTAAAGCACCCCTGGGATCAATCCCTGGTAACAAAAAAATAAAAAATAAAAAAGTGCAGGTGGTGGTAACAAATGTTGAAGAACCTGAAAACTGTGCAATACTGGTTGAAATATAAAATAGTGCAGCCACTGTGTATAACAGTTTGGCAGCTATTAAAAAGGCTTTGTATAGACTCCCCAACTTAGCAATTACACATGTAGGTATATACCCCAAAGAATTGACAATAGAGGCCGAAATAAATACTTGTATTACAAAGTTAGTTCTAGTATTATTCATAATAGTGAAAAGTTGGAAGCAACATAAGCATTCATCAACAAATGAAAGGGTTAAGAAATTTGCTATACACATGCAATGGAATATATTTTGCCATGAAAAAGGAAGTGAAGTTTGGATATATAGTGGAGATGAAAAGATTAGAAAATGGATATTTGGGATGTTTACACAGCATGGTGAATATAATTAAGACCACAAAATTGTCCACTAAAATTGTTTAAAATAGCAAGTTTTAGATTACTGATATTTGATGATTCAAATTTTACAGAGATAGAATTTTTTTTCCAATTAAAAATAACTTTATTAAATAATAACTTTATTAAAAATAAAGTTATTTAAGATGCAGTAAAAGTGTTTTCAAATCATTTTTTGTCTAAATAAATAAAGATGACCACAAATAAATCTCTACTAGGAATAGACAGGGTCTCACTAGACAGGGTCTCATTAAGTTGCTTAGGGGCTCACTAAGTGGCTGTGGCTGGCCTTGAACTTGTGATCCTCCTGCCTCAGCCTTCTGAGTCACTGGGATTATAGTCATGTGTCACCACGCCTGACTATGGTAATCTTGTTTTATAGAACACATAGACCCACCTGAGCTAATCTTGATCCATCACCACAGCTTATTTCTTCAACCTTAATAGTCAAAGCCTCAAAGCAATAGCACATTTCTGGCTAGTAACATCTCTGAGTGAAGTTTTCTGGAGGGCATAGCATGGTTGGTTCCTCTGCCCATGATCTTACAAGACCTAATCAAGGTATTTCCTGGATGATGTGTGTCTATGATGGTCAAAGTGATCTAAACTCATGATTGTTGGCTGGGTTCAGTTGCTTATGGTTGTGGAATTGACATCCCATTTGTTGCTGGATGTTACCCAGTCCATTCTCAACTCCTAGGGACTGCACAGAGTTCCTTGTTCCTGTGGCATCTTACTTCTTTAGGGGCAACCACTGCATCTCTATTAATGCCTTCACCTAATTGAGTCAGGCCCATCCAGATTAATGTCCCTTTTGATGTACTCACCATCAACTCATCTGGAATATGAATTACATCTTAAAAATCATCTTTGCCTTTGCCATATCCTCTTCACTAAAAGAATATCATAGCTTCTGTTTACAATTTAAGGAATCAAGCATCAGTCTAGAATGTGTACCCCATACCTTGGGACTATTACCCAACGTTGGCAAAAGATGGGCAGAAGGATGAGTTTTACAACAAAACTAATGTAGCTAGGTCAAACTTTGGTTGAAGAAATGCACAAGTATTCCCTTCCTGTTCTCCAGCTTGCTATAGTGGCTGTTTGCGTTTGTCAGGGCTCTTCAGAGAAAGGGAACCAACCAATAAAGTTTGTGTATGTGTGTAGATAGGTGTACACATTAAGAATTGCTCTCACATGATTAAAAATGCAGGTTAAGGGCCTAGGGTCATAGCTCAGTGGTAGAGTGTTTGCCTAGCATGTGTAAGGCACTAGGTTTGATTCTCAGCACCACATTTAAATAAATAAATATCCATTGACAACTTAAAAAAAGAAGGCAGGTAAGTTCTAAGATCTGTAGGATCAGCTGGTGAGCTGGAGATCCAAGAGGAGCTTCAGTTCTAATTCTAAGGCAAGTGAAAAGTAATGACTTGGTTCGACAAGTAACAATCACTATGACTCATTATATTGTCAACCATTTTATTCTATTCAAGTCTTCAACTGCTGAGACAAGGCCAGCCCACATTAGGAAAGACAATCTGCTTTACTCAGTCTACTGATTTAAAAAATACCCCAAAGACACACCCAGAATAATACTTGACCAAATATCAGGACACCACATTTCCCAGGCAAGTTAACCCATGTTGTTCTTTAGTAGCTGCATGGCCTTTACCCTGATAAGTGGAATTAATCCAATGATCATGCTATCTGGTGTCACTGAGATTCTACTGTTCTATGAACCTGCGTTCAGGGTGGAGACAACTTTTTCAGGCTATTTCCTGAACCCATTGCTGTGGCACATTTCAGGGATGTTACAGTGCTTTAGGCGATGAGCCTCCAGTGAGCCAGTGGGCAAACAGAATCCAGCTGAGTGATGAGGCATAAAGGGAAATGATGACACCAGGAGCAGGGACAAGAGGCCTTTCCTTCCTAGAGTTCATCAGTTAGGCATGTCTGTTGCCCCTTCTGTCTACTCGCCTCTGCCATTTTGTCCATCCATTGTACCTACTCAATATGGATATCAGAAAAGATAACCACATTCCTGTTCTGCTCACCAGAAATTTGGAACAGAATTTCCAAAACTCCCCGAAGAACAGAGAAAATTGTAGAGAAACAGACTGCTGAAAAATGTTGGGAATCCAAGTTGCATGTAGATGTATCCATGAACCTTGAGGCTTTCTAGATTTGAATGTGAGCCACCCTGCTTTCAGCCTAAAACATTGTTTTCCAGTTCACCATAGCTTCACCTTAAGATGTTTTTGCAAGATAGGGATCTGAGTCAAATGACATCTTGAGTAGCTGAGAATATCCCACATGCATTATGCTCGTGTTGGAATGGTTGTCACTTAAACACGTATTACACAAAGACTTGGGGAGAGAAAGGAAGAGTGAACCACTCTCAAAATGACTCTAAAAGGTTTGAGATTCTTCTGCATGTCATAGGAACTCTAAAGATATCTGTTCAACCACTCAGCAATTAAATATCCATTTGGATGGGAGAGAATTTATGAAGAATATTTGCCCTGGCTTTCCTAAAAGCAGTTTTGAACTCCTCTTTAGTACCCACTAGGGAGGATGCAGAGGCCCATCTTTAGTATGAGAACTGGGAAGTGGTTCTACTCCCTCACCTATTGAAATATGCTGCTCTTCCGCTCCAGAAGAGCGGCATATTTCAATTTCTAGATGACAGCAACAGGTATTCCCAAAAGACCAGGTGTTCACTATACATCTTACAAAAGCAAAACTTGGAGGTGTGTCAGTGGGGAGCTGTTAAGGGCCTTCAGAAAAAGACAGGGAGGTCAGATTTGGGAAGCTCCTGCTGCCTCCTGATGTGAACACTTGGCTTCAATGCCATTGCAGAGAAATGTGTTCACAGTTGCATTTGCCCCTTGCTAGCGTTCCTGTTCCCATGTGTGTCTGGCATGATCTTTCCCCAGCTGCTGCTCTGAATCAGGGCTTTTGACAAGATTCCTGTGGGACTACAGCAACATCAGTCAGTAACTAGTGACTTCCACAGCAGCAGAAGAAGGTTTTTTAAATGAATGTGGTGGTATGTACCTTCCATGTGTTAGGGAGCAAGTTGGTACTCATTCATTGTGCCCCTCCCTACTACCCAGAATTTTCTTTATTCCTTCCTGCTGCTTTTCCTGGCCTAGGAGTGAAGGTCTCTGCTACTGTTCTTGGCTACAAAGAAAAGTGGACCAGAGCCAGATTGACCAGCAGAGCTTGACAGTGGAGATATTGGAGGCTTCTCCAGTATCCTGCAGGCTATGATTGTGAGTTTTCACAAATATGGCTGGGAGGTGTGGGGAGCAAAAAACACAACCCCAAACCCGTTCTTACTCCTCTGTCCAAGTTGTGAACAAATTAATAAATGAGTCAAAACAGACAGGTGTATGGAAAGCAAAATATCTTCTATATTCCTAGTAAAGTTAGTGTTGGAGGAAGAGACTTTTTCTGTGGAGCCCCAGAATTAGAGCTAATCTGGTTGCAGACAACTAAGTCAGAGCACACCTCTATTTTCCTCTCCCACCCTTACCTGACCCAGGCCCTCCACCTAGGAAACGTAAGGCCAGCGGAAAAAAGAAGGAACTGGCTATGAATGCTGGTTTCTCTTTCACCACTTCAGTCTACTGCTTTCAGAAAAAAAAAAAACTGAATAATGTGGCCAAAGAAGGGCAGAAATGTTATACTAATGAGCTTCCTAGTGAAGAAAACATCATGGAGAGGAAAGCATTCCCACACCTCACTTAAACTCAGGAACAGATTTTTAGGTCATGTGGTCAACTTCCCTTGAGGCCATCTGGACTTATCCAATGAAGAGCAGTAGCTCAGCTGGGCTAGGAACCCAAGCACCTGGCTTCCAACATGGCTTTACCACCATTCATTTCCCTTACTAGCACCTGAAGTGTTATATTTGTTTGGTGGAACCTTTGGCATAAATATAGAAGAAAATGTGGTTGGCCCTCCATATCCATGGGTTTTATACCTGAAGGTTCCTTACCTGCATATTAACCAATTACCAATCAAAAATATTTGAAAAAAATGATCTGTACTGAACATGTATAGACTGTTTTCTTGGCATTATTCCCTAAATGGAACAGGATAACAATGATTTCTATAGCATTAATATTGTATTAGGATTTAGAGGTAATATAGTGATGGCCCATATAAACAGCCTTCCTGTTCCCTTTATGATCTCATCTCATACCAGTGTCTCCCTCAATATCTTAGTTCAAATTCCAGCCACATTGGTCTTCTTCATTTTCTGCAAAAACAGCAATTTACACTGTTAATGTTTTATTTGTTTTGATACTGAGTATTGAACCCATGGGTGCTCTAGCACTGAAGCTACATCCACAGCCCGTTAAATCTTTTTTTTATTATTATTATTTTGAAACAGGGACTCACTAAGTCTCTGAGGCTGGCCTTGGAGTTCTAATCCTCCTGCTTCAGCCTCCCAAGACTCTGTGATTACAGGAATGAACCTCCAGGCCCTACTGTGATTCACACTCTTATCTTAGGAACTTTGTATTTTTGTTCCCTCTGCTGGTGACACTCTTGCCCTTCATATCTCCATGGCTCACTCTCTTCTGCACTTCCTCCAAACCTGTGCTTGGATATCTCCTTCTCAGTGAGGTCTTCTATATCGTCTTTATGACACTAAAATGCACTGTAGTAACAGAAAGCTAGCTGATATATTAGGTGCTTAACTCATTAAAAACGTTTCACACATGGGTCTTAAAGCAATTCATAGAAGTTCACTTCTAATTAGAGACTCCAAGATCCTTGATGGTGTGACCTTAGTGATTTGTGTATTATATTTATTGTCCCCCACCAATGTGTAAAATCCATGACAGACGGGGGTTTTTGCCAATCTCTTTTTCATACCTGCTGTATACCTTAGGTCTCTAATGCTATGTGGCATATAGTAAGTTCCCAGTAAATATTTGTTGAAACAAAGTTGAAAATATTATGGGAGGGAATGGAAATGGAAAACCTTAAAGGAAGTATTTTTTTTCTTCTTAGTTTAAAGATGGTGAAGATATATTAATTACACATATAATATTTGGTTATTGTCATTAAAATAACTAGATGATTTACAGGCTTTAGAACCTATTTAGTTTTTTAGTGTTAAGGTTTGAATATTGTATTAGTTTTCAATTGCTCCCATAACATATTACCATAAACTTAATGGCTTAAACCACAGACATTTATTCTTTTTTTATTGGTTGTTCAAAACATTACAGATCTCATGATATATCATCTTTCATACATTTGACTCAATTGGGTTATGAACTCCCATTTTTACCCCAAATACAAATTGCAGAATCACATCGATAGTAGGGGATAGGAAAGGTAGCAGAATACAACAGTCACTTATATGCCATTAGGTAAAAATGTGAGTGTGTAACCGGTGTAACAGACATTTATTCTTTACATTTCTCCAGGCCAAAAGTAAGGTCTTGGAATAGCTGCATTCCATTTTTGGAAGCTTATTTTTGTCTTTAGCTGAATTCAGCTCTTCATGGGACAGAGATCCCTCTTTCCTTTTGCTGGCTGTCAACTGAGGGCCATTCCCAACTTCTCAAGTGAAAGTGTATTCCTCAGCTCATGGCCCCCTTCCTCTGTCCTCAGAGGTGCCAGTGGCAAAGAAAGTCCTCTCTTTTCATCTCTTCAGCCTCCCCTTCCTTTTTATCTCTTTGACATACTCTTCTACCTACCCTTTTAAGACTTCATGTCATTACATTGGGTCTACTTGGATAATCTAATTTCCCTACACTTAAAGGCCATCTGATTGGCAACCTTAAATCAACCTGTTGCTTTAAGTAACATAGTCACAGGTTCCAGGGATTCAAAGTTGAGCATTTTGGTGGGTGTCATTATTGAGCCTACTGCAAATGAACAAATGGATATGTGATAGGGTCTGGTGGGTATGGCATGGGCTGGGTTTGGGTTCCAGCTCTCCAACTTCAGAGCTGGATTACTTGGAAAATCTTCCTTAACCTCATTGACATTCAGATTTGTGTGTATTGAATGGGAACAATAATATTATCTGCCACATGGGTTGCTGCCAGTATTGAATATGATATGTGAAAGTAAATGATATGTATCCGGAATTCTATTTTACTGTTTTAAAAACACAGAGTCTTCCTTTTGTTCTAAATCTGAGCACCAAACCCAGCTTAGAGCCCACCTTGGAAAATCTTACCTTTAAATGGAAAAAAGGAGACCAAGTATTCCTTTGCTAAAACCTCACCAAAGCAGCTGGGTTTACAGGGAATGAGGGGGAAGTTAAATACAAGTGCTTATGATTCATTTACAACTAAATCATTAAATGCTATTTTAAGGACATTTGATGGCTCGAGGCTTTTAAAATAATCGTAATGCCTTTTTCTTAAATAGAAATGCTGCCAAGTGTAAACAAACTCAAATACCATTTGCTTAAAGATTCTTCTCAAACAAATTTGGAGTGGGTTCTAACCTGGCACAATATACCCTTCCATCTGAATTCCCCGCAGGAATTCCTGAGAAGCAGCGCCAGCTCTGTTTACTGAATGGGGAGTTAGAAGCAGTGGCAGGCATGAGTGCAAAGAAAAGTACCCATCTAATTGGAATGTTTCTTTCTTTATTAGAATTATTTTCTGGATTTCAATTATTTTAATTGGGAGCCATTTTTTGGTGCTTTCCATTAGCTAAAAATGTGCTTCTTTTGACTATCTAAGGGGGATGAATTCCTTAGCATATAGGTAGAAAACTGCACCTCCTGGAGGTGCTGAGGACCATTTGAGCTTGCAAATTGATGAATGACTTTGAGGTCAAATTGAACTAATTGCCTTTTGATGAGCTTGTGACTAACTAGGGAGAGAAGAATCTAAACAGTGTATATTTTATATGAAATGAGAGAAGCCAGGACTCATGTGTTGATTAAGTGGAAGAAGCTTTTCTTCCCCTTCTTTCTCAGCCTTCCTCATCCACTTACCCTACTCCCATCACTAGCACAGCCATATTCTGTGGAAAGCCTGGGAGCACAAGGCCATGAAGATATGCACAGATCATAGTTTTTGAGAGATGTTTTTATGGCTGAGCCTATTTATTAGTATTTGCTTTATGGTTCTTGCTGAAGGGTCAGTCAAGATGGGTCACTAATGTATGTATCAATGTATTATTTTATATCTTTACTTATTGATTTATGTGGGGCTGAGGATGGAACCCAGGGCCTCACACATGCTAGGCAAGCACTCTATCACTGAGCCACAACCCCAGCCCTGAAGTGATTTTTTTTATCTATATCCTTGAAGTTGAAAGGAGGCACCAGTAGGTGACAGAAGCACATATGAGCACAGAAAAACGGTCACAAGGGAAGGAAGAGAACTATGACTGCTTGAAAATACAAGCATTTCGTGATTCATAGAAAGCAACATTAGTTTCCTTCTTCAATGCTTTCAGAGGCAGGAGAGTTATGGAGAAGTAGAGGTGAGCCAGATGGCACTAGTCACTCTCCCAATTGTCTAATTTTTAAATAACCTTGTAGTATAATTTTCCAGCCACAAGCACAAGGACCAAGGAATTACTGGCAGCCAACAGAACCTGTGAAATGGGATTTTCTGAGCTCCCAGGATATCTTAGGAGGCTTGGGGTAACTACCAGGATCAAACTTCTCCCTTGGCCCATGAGATCTGCATCAGGGATTAGCTTTCGAAATTTGAAGTGCAAGTGTGAAGAGTGTGAGGGGGATAGAGAGGGGGAGCCAGTGCAGGATTCCTGTCTGTGCCATGTGTGTGAGAAGGTGTGATATGGAGGTGCACATGCCCTAGACAGGCTATAAGGCTTCAGAGTGTGCTTGGGAGTATACTGGCACATAAACCTCAGTCCTCTGAGATGTAGTACTCTAGAAATGGAAATGACTGAGGAGGAGAAAATAGACTTGCTCTAGCAATTTAGTTTGTGATGTTCCCTGAAAAAGGTCTTAAGATCAAAGTCTGGGAAGACTTTAGCTCAAAAAGTGTCTGTGAATAGCTCTGACATCATTTCAAGATCCTAACTGGAGTGTCTGTACTAATAGTAGTTAAAAGCAAAAGCATGTGTTAAGCCACATACACATGCATGTGTGTGCGCGCGCGCGCACACACACACACACGGGTCAGAGTTGGCTAAAACAACATGCACAGAGCATGAATGAAACCATGTGACCTCCCTTGAATGAAACCAGTGACCTCCATTATTATCCATGGAGAAAGATGTAAAATTTAGTACAAAAGTGATGCATGGAATCAGTCTGTAAGTAGTTTTTAAAAGCTGCAGAGGTATTCAGTCCCTAGTACATTGGGCCAGGAATACTTTGCATTAATAACAAGACAGTTGAGACCAGATAAAATTTGTCGATGAAGCCAGTCACAATTAAACATTTTCAAGAAATTCCAGATGACATTTTGAAAGAAATATGGCTTAGGCTCATCAGTCAGTCTGATAATCCATGAGCAATACATCCATCTTTTTTCTTCCTTGGGTCATTCCTGCTATTTTCACCAAATAGTTAAGTGAAGATCGTGGAAAGGACTTTGTGGATTAGCGAGGATATAGGTGGTTGGTGTTTTTTCCCCCTTGTGAAAGACATTATCAATGTTAACTTAAGGTCAGGCTCATTTGATGCTTAGGGAATTCTAAATACACATGGAGTACCTATAATGATGTTTTTGTCAGCTTTTTTTTTTGTCACTGTGACCAAAAGACCTTAGAAGAATAATTAGAGAAGGGAAAATTCACTTGGGGAGGGGGGCTCAAGGTTTCAGACGTTTCAGTCCATAGATGGCTCACTTCACTCTTGGGGCCTGAGATAAAACAGAACATCATAGCAGAAGTGTGTGGTGGTGGAAAGTAACTCAGGATATGATGATCAGGAAACAGAATTCTGCTCAACAAGGACAAAATATAAACCCCAAAGGCATGCTCCCAGGGACCCACTTCCTCCAGCCACATCCTGCCTACTTTACCACTCATTTAATCCCTATCAGGGGATTAATGCACTGATTAGGCTAAGCCTCTCATAACTCAATCATTTTATTTCTAACCCTTCTTGCATTATCTCACACGTGAGCTTGTGGGGGACACCTCACTTCCAAACCATAACACAAGGTCTAGATGTTGTGCTAGCTACTTCACTCACATTATGCTTTAAAACTGGTAAAACAACTCTAAGGAGTTCAATGTTGTCAATCAGTAGTGTCATCTGTAAAATGTAGGAAACTGACTTATCCAGGGTCATTTAGGAGGTGGCCGAGGTACTCCCTCTTGCACCCCAGGCCTGGGTTTCCATGAATATACATTTAACTCTGCCCAAAGAAAAGTTGGGGCTCAGGAGAAAATGAATGAATCTATACTTAATACCAATTATGTGCCAACCACGGTGCCAGAGGTATCTCAAACTTTGTGCACAGCAATCACTTTACAATCTTATAAAAATATGGATTCCAATTCTGTTGAATTGGAATTTGCAGAGCTGAGAGTCTGCATGTATAACAACCTCTCAGGTGACACCAAAAAGGGATGACAGGGTCCAAAGAAACTTTCACATGATCTTCACTTTAGTTTCTAGCCAAAGTAGGGAGAATGACCCAGGGGAGAAAAAACGATGGTGTACTGCTCATGGATCATCATTTTGACTGACAATCAAAAGTCATATTTCTTTCAAAGTGCCATCTGGTTGTGTGTGTGTGTGTTTTTTTTTAAATGTTGAATTGTGACTGACTGCCTCAAAAAAATTATATTTGTTCTCACTTGGGAGACCAGCTATCACTCTATTTCTATGGGGGAAGAAACAGCCCCAAAGAGAATACATGGCTTACCCAAATTTATGGTAATGGTAAGTAGTACAGGGCTATGATTTGAACCTGGAACAGGTTGAGTTTAAGGACACTGCTAGTATACCATACTGTACTACTCCTGGAGAGATACATTTGTATTCCACACTTGATCAAAAAGCCTGGCACTTTAAAGTCCTAGCTTCCTGTAGAGCTTTTCCTTTTTTTCTTCAGAAAACATCTTTTTCAGTTAATTGTGCTTACACTTGTGGGTTTTTCTCTTTCTCATTCAATTAAACATATTGCTTTGTCACCCTCAGTACACCTTGGAACCACCTGGGGAACTCATTAGACTACCAAGGCCCAAACCCCACTCATAGACCAATTAAACCATAGTCTCTGGAGGTTGGTCCTGTGTATGGACACTGTCTAAAAAGCTCCCCAGGTGATTTTGTTGTGCAGCTATAAGAATACTGAATTGTAGGATTTAAAGAAACAATTTCTGGAAAATATCACCCAGTTCCCTTTTTTATGATGTCCAAGAGGAAGGTCATGTATATTTAGCCAGTTTCCAGCAAGTTTTGTAGTGAGTTTTTGCTATCATTTTGTGCCTGTGAACTTTGAGTTCCCCAAGGTTTCAGCTAATGTAAAGTTTTACATGGTTCTATGTGAACCCTAAAGGTCTCTGTATGGGCTCCTATAGATGAGGAGACCATGAAGGAACTGATGAGGAGGTACCAAGGTGGAGAGATGGAGCTTCATGGATTGCCTTTAGGGCAAGACACGTGTTGGAAGTCTTGACTCACTCACCAACCTAAAATCATTAGGGGCATTAAGAAAAATTCAGTTTGGTTTTATTCAGTTAAATAAAACTGCCTAGTGAGGATATATTCATTTATACATTTTTAAAGATGAGAACACAGGGAAGGGTTGTATTAATTCTGTAGTAGAGCTCTGAGTAATCCATCATGGTGGTTCAAGCCGGAAGAGGGCTGCTTGTGTAGTGATATGTGCCACTGTGACAATTTAAACAGTAAATAGCACCACTTCACAACTGAACAAGGGTTAACGGAAGCCTAGACTGAGCTCTGGAAAGAGATGGAAATAATAAGATAATCAGGGACCTGAATCTTCCCTCTGGAGAAAAAGAGAAAGGAATTTTCACTGGAGAGAAGGAAGAAAAGCTTTATGTAGAGTAGTAATTCTCAACTCTGGCAATGCAGTCAAAACACCTGAGGAGCTTTGAAACCTTCCAGTGCTCAGGCTACAGCCAGGAAATGCTGCTAGTTTAATTAATCTGTCTTGCCACCATGGTTATTTTAGTTTTTAAAAGTCCCACAGGTGCTTCTAATGCTCAGTCACAGCTGAGAATCACTGGTGTAGACTGCATTTGCACTGGACAAGAGATAATGTAGACAGGTACAGGTGAGTACAGAGAGACAGAACTGGTATCTTGGGGATATTGGTTCTCCAAGTGTGATCCCTGACCAACAGCAGCATCACCATCTGGGAACTTGTGAGAAATGCCCATTGTCAGGCTCTATGCCAATCCACTGCAATCAGTAACTCTGGGGGTGGGACACAGCCATCTGGGTCTTAACGAGTTCTCTAGGTAAGTGTCTCATATGCTTAAATTTGATTTGGAGTTGAAGAGCATTTATGGGAGGGGAGTACAATGAGATATGACTAGAAAGTTGAAAGTTACAGGCTGGTATCAATTCTTCTAACTATACCATGGGGCTGTACAGCAATACCCAACATACTATGGTAGAATGTACTTCTCTCTAATCTTGCCATATTCTTATCACATGCTTAAAATTATAGCAGGGATAAGGTATGTGTCATTCATGCTAGGGCAGAGGACACCTGGAAGCACACTCTTCTCTGCTGGTTGGAAGCTGCCCTTTTCTTCTTGATGGATTCATTTGTGTCTTTAGCAGGCAGTTGTATCCTCTCTGGGTACATGGGCCATTATATGATGAGGAGCCCAGGCTTGGAGGGAACTTCTGTCATAATGCCAAAGAAGGTACCCCCAGCTCTCCCTTCTTGCTTCTAATTCCTAAGTCAGATTTTGGTTGGCTGGGCCCACCTATGATACACAGAAGGCCCTTGAGAGTACACACTAAGTCCCAACCAATGGCACTCACTTAGGAAAGTCTTTGCCCTAAGATGACTAAGGGCTCTATTGATGTATAGAGGGCTTTCCACTTTGCCAGTCAGAGGGGTTCTTTTCCCTGGATGACTGGCATGCTCACCAGTGCATCCCATTCTCTCCCTGGTCTGTGTGGGTCAAGCTCCCTTGAATGTCATAAAGGGACATCTGGGATTAGTGCTACAAAGATGACTGTAGCTTAGAGAGACTACCCATCTTCAAGTCCACTGATTCTCAACTAAGACATTATGGCTTCAGTGGGTGTGGTAGGAGTCATTTGGCAATGTTTGGAGACATTTTTGGTTGTCACCATGGAGGAGGGTGCTACTGGCATCTAGCAGGTGAAAGTTAGGGATGCTGCCCTACCACAAGGCACAGAACAGCACCCCAAAACAAAGAATTATTAGGCCTCAAATGGTCAAAGTACCAATGTGTTCAATGTTGTGAAACCCTGGTCCAGTCAAAATCTCTTATTTCTGAAATGAGGAAACCGAGGTTCAGAGCAGTAAAGTGGCATTCCATAGGTCATACAGAAAGTGTTGAGTAAGGGTGAGGTACTGATTTTTATCCAGCAGAATGCCGGGCTCAGCAGTTTCGCTCTGGCAGGAATATTGTTTTCTCCACTGCAGTGCCCCCTTACTTTGTGCCTGCTACATGCCAGGCAATGTGCTCTTTCCATTTATTTTCTGTTCAAGGTAGGCACACCTATTCCTAGAAGTAACTCATTTTGTGCATATAAAATTACCATATGCAAAATGTTTTAGGCCATTTGCAAAACAAAGGTATTCTCTAAAGAGACTGAAACATGGTTCTTAAGGTGATATTCTAGACATATATGTGAAAGTAATTATTCTTCTAAATTTTTAGTAAAAGCCTATATTAACCTAAAAGCTGTCCCGAGGCATCACCAGATATACTTCCTAAAAAGTTAAATGGAAATTAACATTTAGGAGATGAAGCTGACCATTTGCATTTTGGGAAGGGTGAGTGAAGAAGGAGAGCATCTTTCAATTGGCTAATGAGTGTGAATTTAGAGTGAGGCCCTATCCTGGACCCCATAAATAATATATGGCAAAGGAGATATATAAAATCCCAGAGTCAGGGTGCTTGTATTCATTCATATATTGAGAGACAAGATAGATAGATAGATAGATAGATAGATAGATAGATAGATAGATAGATAGAATTATTATCCTGACAAGTGGAAACCTAGAAAGGCATTTCTAAGAGGTGTATTCATGAAGTACATAGAAGGGCAGTCAGAGGGAACAGCAAGTCCAAGACCTTGAGGCAAGATAAAGCCCAGAATATTTTAGAGCCTAATGGAATCTAGTGTGAGCAAGAAGGTATATGATGGAATTGAGGAGGTTGGGAGGAATGGGCACCATGGTAAGAAGTTTGCCTTTCATTCTACTCTGAAATGAGCAGAACAACCTGAAGAAAGATGAGATAGACAAAGACCTATGAGTGCTTGAGGTACTGAATAGAGATAGGTGGAGATTATAAAGCAGAATATAACTAAAACTTCAACAAATATGTTAAAGTTATGTCCACCTTTACCAATATTAATGACATTATTAATATTCTCTTTGTTGACTTAAGTTCTTCATGCACATTTAAACCTGCCATCTTATAGTGTCCACTGTGGCAATAAAGCTTAATACCATATTCAGATAAGTAGATAGTTAGGGAGGCAGAATGTGGGTCTAGCACTAACAAATGTTGTGGTTCTATGTATTTTTCAGCATAACAGGTGCTCAGTGACATGGAAGGTTAATTACAGTAATTAATAAATTTTCCTCTCACCTTTTTTTTGCGATCACATGAGGACATTTGGTAATCTGTATATTTTGTCATATTTTCTGTTTCATAGAGGGTTTTAAGTATTTTCTTGTTGGAGTCACTAATATATGTCTAATAACTTTGATTGGTAGTCTCATTGCTAATTTCATTTCTGTTGCCCTGGTGATCTTAGATTTGCTTTGATTTAAATCATGTATCATTAATTATGTTGAGTCATCTTTGTGAAGATTTAATTTAAAAGCAAAAAAAAAAAAACCCAAAACCAAAAATCAGAACCATCAAATAATTGAGGGCTTGTTAACTGCTTCCAGCTTGAAGCCAGTAAACCCTGTGAATTACAGTATTCTGGAGACAGGGGAGGTGCTTTTTCTGGCATTGTCTAAATAGTTTTCTAGGTTGTTTCTGCATACTTTTCTGTCTTTGAATAAAGAAAGAAAAATTGGTTGTAGAAAGAGATAATCATGAAAATGAAGACATACTAAAAGACCTGATCACCATCAATGTATTGATGGTTTTACAAAGTAGTCTACTTTTAGACTTTCTGGCAAACATGCCAGAATCCTGGCTTCTGGGATTTTCCAATAACTTACTGTGTGACTTTTTAAAGCCATTTCCCCTTTCTAAGCCTTATTTTTCTTGTTTTAAAACAAAAAGTTTGCATTAAATTTTCTCTAAAGAAATTTTGTTTGGAATGACATGGAGGATTACATCATATTACTAGATATTTGGCTAGCTGTTTTATATCAATATTTGTTGATATATTTTTGTAAACTAAGAGCTGGACTTACTAAATATGGATACATGATGAACTTTTTAATTAAAAGTACATTTAAACCAAGCATGGCATTGCACAACTACAATCCCAGCTACTTGGGAGGCTAAAACAGGAGGATTTAAAGTTCAAGGCCAGCCTGGGGAATTTGGGGAGACCCTGTCTCAAAATAAAAATAAGAAAATGGGCTCAGGATATAGCTCAATGATAGAGTGTTTGCCTAGCATTTGTGAGGCCCTGAGTTCAATCCCCAATGGTGCAAAAAGCAAACAAACAAAAATGCATTTGAAAGATATAGTATATTGATATTTTAAATATTTATGAGAGGTTAAATATTGCTATAAATTGGTATTTTCATTTTTTTCTAGATTGAAATGGGAATATTTCTGTGAATATGAGTATCTTAGGCCTGGTCAGCAGGCTTGGACTCTACCAAATTCTCTTCTCTTATCATGACTGCTTCTTGTCCCTAATCTTGATTTTTGGTAATTGGCAAGAAGACTACTGAAGGGTGGGGATAGTTCTGTATCAGTCCAGTGTTGCTGATGAGAAATGAAATCTAGATGCAGGCTTACCCACCTAATGCTTAGTTGATAGTACTCTTATTGTAATGGGAACTAGCTCCTGCATAAATTGTGCTTATAACTGTAATTCTACCACTAAGGTCACTTATTCTTGTCACCTCTGTGTCTGAGTATGCCACCTGTCAGTGTCTGTGTGTCTGTGGATGTGTGGATTTGCATGGGTGCACTTGTCTCTTGTAACCCTGTGCTACTTATTCCTGTGGTACTTTGGAATTCTGACAGTGTGGGCTGTGTGGTCAAGACTGAGGGTACTGCTTTGTCAGTGAAAATTCTCCAGAGGCATACCCCTTTGCAGCTATTCTCATGGGGCTCAGCAGCCTTTTGAAAAGGTTGGGGCTCCTGGATACAGAAACCAACCATGAGCCAGTGTTACCACCTTATCTGCCTTGCAGAGTCAAGTTGAACCTCTGAAAGAGGAGGAAACTTTGTATAATTCCAGTGTCTACCTAATCAATGGATATTTTTGACCCTCTACCCCCACCAGGATTGGATAAATCTGTGGTTTGAAAGGGCAAGAGTTTTCACTGAATGAAATGTGAACAAAAGGTTCCAGTGAACAGAGGGAGGAGTCAGAATAGAGGTTGTGGGCAAGAAGGGAATTTACCAGAAGGGGAGAAATGGCTGAGAACAGTGGATTGATCCAGGAAAAGAAGAATCTCATTTTTCCCATTTTGATGAGCCGAATTCCTTGCAACCCCTTACCTTTCTAGAACTGGTGGCCCTTGGAAGCACAGTATCTTCATCCCTTCCTTGGGGAAGTAGAATGGAGCTTCCCACCTGCCTTAGTGCTGGGGTCCTATGGGAAATCCCCTTTCTTTCCTGTTGCTGTCCATTGCACATACAGCTAGTCTCCCACCTGAGGAAGTCCTGGGAATAAGAGGGTTTCATATAATAATTTTTCCTCCAAAATAAATTTAAGTTCAGAGATTTTATAGACCCAAGTGAGATGTTGCTTATAGAATTCCCTTTCTGGTTAGAAAATCCAAAATGTTTCTAGCACATGTGTCAACATAACATCAAGCTGCTGTGAAGTTGACTATTCTTTCTTTTTTTCTGTGTGCCTGACTTGACTGATGTTTGAGGCGTTGAGTAGAGAGACAGTCTGTGACCCAAAGCTGAGCCATTAACTCCCAGATGTTCACGATTTTCAAGGAAATGTTCTATGCCTGTGGTTATTACTCAGATGGCTCCTTAAATGCTCTCATCTTGGCACCTTTTGCACTTGCTAAATTCAATTTGAAGAAAGAACAGGAGAGAGAGGGAATTTTGTGGTACACAATTATCCTGCACTTTCATGACCTTCGTGCTTTCTTCATCATGATGAATTTTGGGGTTAGCCCTGTATCAGTCAGCATGCGGCTTTTGCTGGAATTTTGTTGTATGTTTCACATAACCAGTTGTATCTAATTAAACAATAATGATGGCAGTGTAAGGCATTTTCTGGGAATTAATGACCAGCTGGGAAAAGCTGATGGCTGGAGAGTCAGCCAAAGGCTATTAGCTTTGGTCCACCATTAATCTCCCAAAATGCCCATTTGTGACATCATTGTTGCTATTGAACAATGAAAATGGAAGGCAATTTACCAATATATATATCATGTGCTCCTGAGCAACAACTTTCCTATGCAATCTGCAAAAGTCATTTTTTTTCTTTTTTATCCTCCAATTGCCCTTTAATCTTAAACTGTGTTTTCTATATAGTACTTCATGAAAATGGATTTCTCAGTTTTCATATAATTGTGGGTTTTTTAAAAAAGTGTTCTAATTTGGGGAGTTTTCTTTAAATATTTTGGATGGTAAAAATCAGAATTTGTCTTCAGCTGTGATGCTGAAATTTGATAAGTGTCTATATTATCATAACTATCTGCTCATGGCAGGAAATGTTTGCACATGTTTTGAACAGCAGCTGTTGCTAGCAAAGATGTGTATCCCACAACAAGATCCTGAAAAGTTGCAGTAACATCCCTGGTAGATGAAGGGAACTCTGTGCTGGGAAAAGCTGTGCTGGTGTATCTATAGAATATTTTTGATTACTGCCACTGACTACTAGAGCAAAATAGAGAACTGACTAAAATATTCATAACTTTCTTGCATAATTTAATGACTTATAAAGGATGGCAATGATTCCAAATACAGGCAATCTATCAAGAATTTGTTCCAAACTCATAATATGAATTTAAAAGTTATGTTTGTTTTTAAGCTATTTTCCCCCCAATATGAAAGGAAGTTGTTAAAGCCCATTAAAATCCCAGCCAATGAGCTAGGAATGGTTTGCCAAGCACAGAAACTTCAGATCCCATCTAAATTCAGCCATAAACCATTTATTTTTCACAAACACCACAACATTATTCTCCCCATAAGAAATCTGCTGGTGGTATCTGTCCTCCTAAATGCATGTTAAGTGTATACATTTGGGGGACAAGAATGAGTCAGGAAATCATTAATCACAGCTTTGCAGGCACTGACTCACTCCTGGTGAAAGGGAATAGGCTCATTGGGAAGAGTGTGAAAGAGAAAAAAAAATCCATTCTGGGGTTTGTTCCCTGTTTCTGCAAATGCAGATCGAATTTGTACCCACTTTGGTGGGTGGTTTTCTGACTATAGAATGTAGCAGTGGACCCTATGAAGGCAGACTTCTGGGTTTTACAGGGAAAAAACACTGGTGCTTCACAGGCCTACTTAGGAAACACACATGGGGCCTAGAAAGCAAGGGCAGACTTAGAGGAGCCTGGTGTGCATCTAAAAGGCCAAAATTAGTAAACCAGGCCCTGCTGTTCCACAATCCAATAAGGTAGGTCTTTGATCCATTGATTATTGGGCTATCAGCCAGAATCTGTGGACTTCATTAATGGTTTTTGAACATCTGAAGGGTATTTATCATGGCCCCAGTTCTCTTTGGAAACCAAAGAGCAGAATCCTATATACTTCTGTCAGACTCAGTATACATCTCTTTGAAGTTAGGCCCTCACCAAGAACAGACCAAGAATCATGAGCTGACTCATTGATAATTGGTCAACATTAGGCAGTTTCATCTGTAGATATTTATATTGCATCTCAAATGGAAGCATGTGAGCTCTACATGGTGATAATTTACATACAGCATGGCTATTGATATATCAAGATATTTTATTCATTGCAGGTACAATTTAAAACTGTTAAATTGCACCGAGTGTGGTGGTGCACACCTGTAATCCTGGCAGCTCAGGAGGATTGCATGTTCAAAGCTAGCCTCAGCAATTTATTGAGGCCATAAGAAACTTAGTGAGACCCTGTCTCCCAATTAAAAAAAATTAAAAAGTGACTGTGAATGTGGCTCAGTGGTTAACATGTCCATGGTTTCTATCCCCGATACCAAAAATAAATAAGTTAATAAAACTGTTACATTTTGATTTTACTATCCATACAGGTATACATGATTGAGTAGCTATCTCCAAGGCTTTAGTATTTTAAACTCATCCCCTACAAATAAAATCACCATTATTTGAAGTGTTTCTTTGAAATTTGTGTAGGAAATGTTGTTTCATTAGTCTTTCCCTGGGTGTAGGTTTGGTTTATGATGTTCACTACTTTCATAAAGCTCTAACTTGAGTTCATTTTGTTATGTGGTGACCACAGTTCTGGATGACGCCCCCCCTGGCACACAGGAATACATTATGTTACGGCAAGATTCCATCCAATCTGCGGAATTAAAGAAAAAAGAGTCCCCCTTTCGTGCTAAGTGTCACGAAATCTTCTGCTGCCCGCTGAAGCAAGTACACCACAAAGAGAACACAGAGCCCGAAGGTTTGTGGCCGACACACGCGTGTTTTGCTTGTTTTCTCTCATTCTTCTTTCTTTCTCTCTCCTTTTTTGTTTCTGATTGTGCATTGCCCTCTGGTGTGCTGTGTGTTGTTCGGCCCCTGCTATGACTAGGAGGCCCCCTGGCTCGCCGGTGAATGTGTTATGCAGTCTCAGATGGGACACTGTATAAAACAGTCATCTCTGGCACAGCACGCAGCATCCTCCTGCTTTTTGCAGCTAAAACATTTTCAGTTAGTGTCATGACACTGCCTGGTTTTGGCTGCCAAAGTTGCTTGCTCCTGTAGCCAACATCTGGCCAAGTCTGTTCCCCATCACCTTTCATTCCTGAAACAGCAGTCAGCTGAGGAATGACACTCCTGAAATGAAATAATGAGAAGATTGTTTCAAATTTTCTAACTCTCCTCCACTCCATAAAGCTTCTGCATTGCTCTGGAAGAATGCTCATGATCCACGTAGTTCGCTGAAGTGGGCCCAGACTTCCCATGTAATGCACGTCCAGTTGCACTTTGCCATAGTGAATGCATGCCTGCAGGAGAGTATGAGTAGTTTGTTCTTCTTTTCAGCTCAAGTACAGGTTTGGACAACTCTGCTTGCTGTTACTTAAACTCAGATTAATAAGGTATTCCTTCTAATCCTTGTGACAAAACTCTCTCTGACGTAACTTGCCTGACCAGAAGATATTCATTCATTTGTTCCAACATTTTTGCACCTATCAGATAGGACTGTTTTTCATATTACAAATAAAATATGGTAGGACTGGGGAATGTGGCTCAGTGGCAGAGTGCTTGTCTGGCACATGTGAGGCCCTGGGTTTAATCCTCAATATTACAAAAAAGAATTGATAATGTACAAATAAAGTGTACTCTTTTATTGCATCTGTGTACGTTTCAACTTCAAAGATGACATTTGATCATTATAATGCGCTTGCTATTTAAATTCTTATTATATAACAACTCATCTTTCCCTCATATGAAACACTATTGTAGTTTTCCAGTGAATAACACTGAAACTGACAAAATTCATCTGTTCTTTGGTATTTTATGTACACATATGCATAAATGGTTCTTCTATGTTTCCTGAAAGTGACTTTGTTTCTATTTGTTGCCCCTTTGCAACATTGTGAGAATCCTCACTATCACTGTCTTTCTCATCTGGAAAACACTGCCACCTGGTTTGGTTGGAAGTTTGATATGTGAGGAAATTACTACATGTGAACTCCAGTCCATGGTTTGAGAAGCAAAATTTGACATCTCAAATTTCTCCTTTTCTTTCTTTCAAATAGAGTTTTAAGTGTTCATTGGCAGAAAATGAAAAGCCTATATGTGTCTATGTTTAATTCTATTTCAGCAATAGAGTAGAGCCTTTGGATTTATTTTCCCCTACTTTTGGTACATAACCTATCCACTTTGAGTGTGAGTTCTGATGTCAACAATTATTCATCTGCAGGTGGAAATGGTGACCCACTACAGTGAGTAAAATCAACATATTGGTGGTTTAGTAGAGAAGATACTAACTTGATTTCGACTTTACTGAAACAAAAATTTTGACCAGTGGCAATTACTTTACTATATATAATGCATTCCATTATTTTCTGCTTTCTTCACTCTCAAATTATATATGCATGTATACACACATAGAAATACTGTTTTGTACTTGCAAATTAGCCTGAAAAGCAAAATTTGCTTTGGGTAAGAAAAATAAGCCATTTAAGAAGCCACTGAATAAATGCAGTCAAGAAATTGGTTAGAAACTTAAAATTATTTCAATAATATTTTGGATTAAAGAAAAGTTGAAAAACTAAATTTAAGACCCCACCTTTTTATTGCATGCACTTTTGACAGGATCTGTTAATTTTTAAGTACCACCTGGAGTGTATTGTGAATCCTGTTGTGAATGTTTTCTAATATGAAGTATTCTTTAGAGAGCAGGTAGCAGTTAAATTCTCCTCTATAAGGTTTGGGCAGTTTTTCATTTGTCATTTCATCCATATATTGAATGACTGCCATCATATTGAGTGTGGCTGTCATCTTTTTATTTGTATACTTTGATGGGCATTGTCTTCTTTCAGATTTAAGATGTTCCTTGGCTATGATCTCCTTCCATGTCCTCTGGGGTATTGGAGCTAGTATTTCCCTTCTTATTTTTCTGAATTGTTTGTAAATCAAATTAGATTAATTAGAATTTTTCTGGGGTGACATGCTAATACTGCTTAAATTGGACTGTACTCCTTTAAACAAGAGCCTGGAAGTTAATGGTAAACCCAGACCTACAAATGAAAATCCTTGATCTCTGTGCAGATGAACAGGATGCAGAAGACCTTAGACGGGGCAAAAGAAAATGTGCTGTGGAACAGACATTGGGTAAATAAGGAAACAATGCTGAGAAATTAACACACTTACTTCCCGTAGCATACTGAATCTTGTCATTTCCAGGAGGTGAAGTAACTGTGGGTTTGGAAGGGTTCAGTGGCCATTCAGGCAACCTTGAAGATTTTTGCAAGATGGTTTTTAAATGCCATAAGGTATAGTCTTCATTTCTCTTTCAAAGTTGCTGTAACATTTTGTTGTCATTAATAGGAATAAAAGACTTTCTTATTATAAATGGATAGTATCTTAGATCTAAACTATGTGCATACAGTGAAACATTTGTTCCTATGTGAAGCACTTTGAGTAGATACTCCATCTCTTGGTTTCTGAGCCAAAGCATGAGATCTTAATTGACACTGACTGTGGATGCCTACCAATTTCACAGCAAGAGTAGGCAATGGTTAAGCCATCCATTGTTTGGTTTGTGCAATGCTAACCTGCCAGTATTACCTCTTCTAACGAGGTGGTGTCTATTCAGAAACCCTGAAGTGAAAAATGAAACATTTATTTACATCTGGGAGAAAATGAAAGTTTGACTAGCATACGTTTTAGAAATGATTAACAGGTCAAAAAGGTCTATGTGTTTTATGATAAGGCTGGAATTAATTTGCTTTCCCTTACTGAATTGACAAAATCAAAATGTTTTGTATTAGTATAGATAACGTTTTAGCGTTTATTTTGGATGACAGTGGTTTGTAAGGGCCATGTTATTTCCAAAGTTTATGACAAAGTAAGATTCGGTACAGATAACTTCATTAAAATGCTTCATAGTTGTCTTTTTAAGGCATTTTTTGGGGTCATGTCCAGGCCCTCCAGAATCCATGTAAGTACATAGATGGAATGAAATATATCACTGGTTTTTCACTAAGGCCAAATTATACTTTGCCAAACACTAGTTTCTATTTATGAACAGTTTATTTGAAAACAAATTTTAATCTGTTCCAAATACTTGTGATTTTCAGTGATGTGATTATTTCCATAAAAACCACTTATGATATTAGTGAGTACTTATATGAGTACTGGGATTTGGCTGAAGTAGTACATACAAATATCTGAGAGTCTAACTTGGCCTGGTACCAGCAACATCCTTTGTTATAAGAAAGCTGCATGGAGAGGGAAGATCGTTACCAAAATTTTTTTCTCACTATTCCAGGAGCCTTTTGGCAAGAGAAAGTATAATCTTCATAGCTTTGTTTCTTTTTTTTTTCTATGCCATGTGTGCCAAATGAAATCACTGATTAGACTAACTCCTGGAAACCAATCTATTATCAGCACAGCTCCTTATTCTAAAATGGCACTCATTGGGCTTTTTCTGATGTTTGAAGATTGTTAAAAGAATCACACCATGAGACACAAGCTTACAAGTAGATGGTGTTGAAAATCTACAGAGACAAATAAATCATGTATTCCCGATGTTTGCTTTTAGGATTGAAAATTCTGATTACAATAGTAAATTTGAAGGGATTAATGTGATGGAAGAAAATATTACCAAGCTCAGTGATTTGTCACCATCTTTTAATCAGGCATTGGTCTCTTTCCTATAGCCTGTTCTCAAATGACATATACACATACATCTCCCTGGGCTGGGGTCATCCATAACCTTTTTATATGGAGAGGTATCCAACCATAGTGGCTTTTGTTGGAGGAGAAGAGACTATATACTTGAGACTGTGATAAAGTGCCGTAGGCTTTACCAACCAAGAGAAAGCACAATTCTGTGCTAAATGCTAAGGGGATATAGTTTTGACTATCACAATGATGATACTCTGATAATGCCTTAGTTTTTTTAATCCCAGAAAGAGCATATATCACCATGAATATCAGTATTTCCAAAATGATAAGATCAGAAAACCATAGAGAAATATTATAGGGCATGCTGATGAAAATGTTCTTTTCATCTTCATTTTTTCAAACTTTGTTGTCTCCTGTTGTAGTGCCTTTCTCATTTTAATACTAATTTTTCTTTTGAAAAGTAGGTCAGTATCAATTTGAATTAATAGGCAGTGTGACAAATCTAAACTACTGTTATTAAATCCTTTTGTCACTACACTGGAATTAGGTAACAATCTCTGATACTTGACACCTGAGATGCCTTTTAGGAAAAATAAAACTGAGTTCCATATCTGTCACTTTGAGGATGAGACCTGAGGAAATATCCCTATTCTGTTAGGAAAATATGGGCCCATCTGTTTGAGTATCTATGAAAAGATAAAGGCACTTTATTCCAAACTGTTTTATTGCAAAGTAACTATGACTTGATTGCAGTTCACCCTGCCTTTGATTCATGACCTGAAAGATGGCAGAACAACACCAGAAAGGTTTCTTTATTCATTGAAACAAATGACAGCATAATTGCAGAGTCCCCTCCAATAAAAATATTAGTCCAAATAAAATGTAGAAATCTGGAGGCCCTGTTGATTTAGCAACCAGTAAAACCCATCCTCTCTCCACAGAGTGTTCAAAAATGCTTCTCTTCAGTTGCATATCAATTATTTCTTAGAACACAATTTGTTATGTCCTAATAACATTAGGAAACCGGAAATGGCACATGTTCTCAGTTCCCTTCTATTTCCCCTCCTTATGGCAGCAAACATGAAATTAAGTCATATTTGGGGGTAGCTTCTGCACTCTGGAAAACTCATAATCTAATCCAGGAAGTATACTTAGGAGCCCATGATTCAATTTCAGGACAGGATGGGCATTTATTATTCTCTTATTGAATATATGCATCTCAATTCAGTTTCCAGGCTGGCTTTTACAGTACAAACTAATAATCATTTGTTCTTGGAAAATATGATTTACTTCTTAAAGTAGCAGGCCTCCCATCTCTTTTGCACATAGGTGTTCCCATCATGGTGGTGAATTTTTCTTGAGACAAAGTAATCTTTTCTGATAAATTTCTTCTCCAGGTTTCCCTTCATAATATTAGGAGTAAATATTTTTGCTGTGTGAATCCAGTGCTAATGACCTGTTTCAGGAGTTTATGTTTGATTTGATGTCATTCTGGGAAACTGCTCTGAAAGGTCTACTGGATGAAGAATCCTGTGCAGTGGTGATTTTGATATAAATCACAATTGCAGTATGTTACCTGTAAAAAATCTGGGAATTTCCCATCCTTGTGGGTGCTGCCCCTTTCAAAACTATTACTTTATAGATCATGTGGCCAACATGCCCCTGGGCTTTGATGTCTCAGCAACTGCCCTTAGTGGTTTTCTTTTCTTCCTCTTTGCACAGCTGATTGATAAGGCAAAATCTAACCTTCTGACTTAGCATAGTGTGAACAGCTAGACTGTGTTCTTCATCCATAAAAATTGATTCCCTAAGTCAGGGCCAACAAGGCAGTTTTCCTTTACTAAGGAAATGCATAAGAATTTGCTGTTGCAGCTACTTCAACATCCATCCCATCTTTTGTTTACCACTCCCTTTTGTTTACAACTCCTTGCCTGATCAAGTAGAATACATAAATTAACTGTATTCTTTGTCTCAGATTCTTAAATAAGCATCAGATCATTGTTTTCTAGTTATGTTTCATGACACAATGATTGTATAAGATATATTCAAGAAAAGACAGATTCTACAATCAAATATGTTTCCCAAACTATGTACCATCCCTAGAGAGTCATGATGCATATGAGCATATTTAAGGTTTTGAGGAGTCTTGCAGATGAGAAAGCTGTCTTACTTCAGGCAGCTTATTGTTAAACAACATCTTCTAGCTACTGGAACTTTCTCACTCCTTATACCCATTAACATCCCACAAGTATATACATTGGAAGGCTGTGCTGGCTCCACTGAGCAGTGTATTCTCATCAGAGCTGGGTTTTGACAAGTATCACACTTTTGAAAATGCTTTGCTATTCCTTCCCCTTCTCTCTGACTCCCACCTACTACATGCTACTCAAAGTGTAGTCCATGGATCAGTTCTGGGTCTAAAATGGTTTGTTTCCAGTTCATGACTACATAAGGAGCTTATGCCAAAATGTTAATAATACACTGCTTCCTTCATCAATAAAGTATTTCTCTCTTGTTGTGAAAACTAATGTCAACTGAACTAAATTTTAAAAAAATATATTTAGTGACATAGTTCCCAGACCAGCCCTGGGTTTTTGGACCATATCTGAGTAATAAGTGCTTTAGATTAGTGATCCTCAGTCTTGTCTTCACATTGGAATCACCTGAGGACTGTTTAAATAATGTTGATGCCTAAGCCTCAGACCAGACCAAAATCAACAGAAAATCTCCAAAATCTCTCATGGTGGAGGCTCAACATGGGCACTTTAAAAAAATCTTCCAAGGTGATTCAAATGTGTTAACAGAGTTGGAACCAGTGCCTTAGAAAATAACTACCTTGGCTTTGTGCCTGTTGCTTGATGTCAGCTGACATTTCCAAAATCTTATCACGTTGATTGCTTGAGCCTTTTCAAGTGGTGCCCCATGATTAGAGGGCACAGCTGGACAGGCAGCATTTATATAACCTTTAGAACTCGTGGCCATGTAAGGTAGCCATCTTTCCCACTGCAAGCACACCCCTTTCTGAAGTTTTCTTGCCTCTGTGTCATTCTGAGCTTTTCAAAAAATAATCAGGCTTCTCTATAGGAGCTTGGTAATCTGCCACCTTGTGACCAACATCCTTTCTTGCAAGCAATCCTTGTCACACTGGATCTGCTCTCAGAATCTAGTGCAGCTTGCAAATGTAAGTGGAAGAGTTTCTCGGGACCTATGTGTGAGTGCACTTAAAGAAGATAAAGAAGGATAAAAAGGATATTTTGATATGTTAGAAAAGTACTGTGGCTTCATTACTTGATTGCTACTATTCTAGTGACATGGCAGAGCTTGACTCATTATTGAAGCATTGCCCCTTTATCACATAGACATCATCAGCTACTTCTGCATCACATCATTACAGCAGGATGCATGTGAACATTGACTTTGACCTAATTGGGAGGCTTTAATTTCTATCCATTTATTAATCATTCCTAGCATTCTAAATTACTCTGATTCAGGTATTCATTTGTTATCCTCTGTAGTATTTCTCCATGAACTGAATAAGCAGCTTGAATAATGCCCATGGGAACGTGTCAAACGAGATGTTACATCCTGCATTTATCAACACTTACCCTTGTCTTGCCTCACAGCCAATATCCACACTCTATCACGTGAAAGTCACATGTCTACTTCTACCCAGGTGCTAGCAGATGTCTACTTAGGAGACTCAGCTATTTTAAGATATATGTTCTCAAAACAGTTCCAAGACAAACTTCAGGCATGTCAAGTTTGAAAGCAACAAACAACTTTGGCTCCAAGTCCAGGCCTTCCAGTGGGGAAGGGAAGAAATCACCTTCAACTGGGTCATGTCTCCACAGAGGGAAAACACTGAAGTCCCTTGAAGGCAGGAGCATCAAAACCCTGTCAGATAGGAACTTCTGCCACCACTGAACAGATGAATGAAGATACAGAAAGCCTAAGAATGTCTACAATAAATGGGCAGGACATGATTTGAATTTCACTTTTCTGGCTTCTAATGCCCATGCTCTTTACCTTTCATGGTTTCTCTCAGTGCTCAGTTTTCCTCTTCTTCTTCCGTACATGCATACATATGATTTTATTTACAAAAAGTGTCTTAATGTTTAAAGGAATAAAAGACTGTCAACACTCCATCCTCAGCTTTGTAGAAGGAAGGTGTTGTTGCAAACAGTAGGAACTCAGGACTGCTTGCTCATTCTCTGGGCCTAGGTTCAGGTGGGGTGCAGTGATCAAAAGGAGTAAATACAGTGGCCCTTATCCTCAAGGAGCTGATGATTTATCTGGCACACAAAGAAATAGTAGATTAATGAGTGGATAATTAAATCAATTTGAACGTGACAGAACTGTTCCTGGATTAAAGACATAAACATATCACTTGCCTTCTGTCCTTTCTTTAAGTTAGGTGATGTTTCTCTCCACCTATAATAATAGAAATGAGGAAATGTCATCTAAATTATTAAAAAGCCAATTCTATAGCTTAATTTTTTTTCTTAGTTCAATAAAATCACCACCACTGATGGAAGTGTTCAGACTTGCCCTGCAGGCTTCCTGAGCCCCATTGAATTAGATATAGATATCACCTAGAGATGGGGCTAATCACAACAGACTCTCTTTCATAACTTGTGGGAACACTGTTCTCTGGCCTATGGTAATTAGGAACAAAAGAAAATAATAATTGAGTTATCCGGAACTCAGCATGTGGACCAGGTTTACCCAACATTGCCTTAATTCTCAGGGAAATCCTTGGAGGCAGGCAGATGTTTTCTCTTCTCCATTTGATCAATGAGGAAATTGAGACTCAGATAAGTGAAATAACTTGCCCAAGGTCACCTGGCTGGTAAATGATAGAGCAAATACTCAAATGAAACTTGTGTCAATCCAGAGTCTGTGGTCTTTCTGTTAATAGGAGAATGTGTGTCATATGTAGGGTGGCCCTAGAAGGAGCTCCCATCTAGTGATGACAGTATCATTTTGACGAGACACATTGCCTATAACCAGAGATGGCTAGACATTTTGCCTGCTGTCAGAAGAATAATAAAAAGGTAGCTTGCTTTTAGGAGAGAAGAGAAACAGTCAGATGTGATTTTAGAATGTTTCAGGGAAATATTAATCAAATTTGACTTGGGCAAAATGATTTACAATATGTAGCATTCCAAGATGGAATTCGCTCCCTGTACTGGCGTAAGCTTCTCAGCTACAGGTAGTTCTTGATCACCTCAGGCCAGTTGACCTTCCACTTCCAAACTTGTCTCACATAATATTACCTGATGCCCTAAGTTCCTGTGTGACAAAACCTTCATTACATAGAAGTAACTTAAGGCACACGAGGAGAAAGTCCTGCCAAACTCAGTTGGATCACTGTCCAGATATTGTTCTTTGTGACTTTGACACAAAGTGGGATTGAATATAATGGTCAACTTCCCTCCAGAAGTATGAAGAAAGAGGTCCTGGGAATTTTCATGATGTATTCTGTACAGAACATTGTGAACTGTGCTTTGAGTAGATGCTTAACTACCAACTTTTAGCATCTTTTATGTGTCAGCTCTTTTAGGCTTATTATTGATAATCTTCCCAGCCACCCCATGAGGTAGGTGTCAGCAATCTTGAAAGGCATGATGGTGAAGCTGGAGTGTAGAGCTGTGACATAACTCATTCAGAGTCATACAGCTAATCAGTGTCTTAATTGGAAGTTGAAGCTTAGATTATTTAGCTCCCAAGTCTGATCTTTTCCACCATACTGTGCTGCCTCAGCTCCTCCTATACCCTGAACCTTTCAGTCACAAAACACAAGAACTCAACCCCATCTTATCCATGCCAGAGGTACTAAGAAGAAAATCATAGAATTCTTTGAAACTTTCCAGGAGAATTACTTAGTGTACCCAATGGAGGATTTCCTTTGTATATTTCCCTCATCCTGGTTCAAATGGTGGCAGAAGTGATAGGCAAGGGGTTAAATAAAGAAGCATCCCTGAGATGTGTCCCATGCCCTTCTACATTGTTCCCTATAGGAACATCTGGGATCCTGTTTGCTGCAATGCTTGCTAAATAGAGGAATGCTTCAATCTCATAGTTTACCTCATGGAACCACTAGACTTTAAAGCTGGCTTTGCTGATTCTGCCATGAGCTGCATTGTCCCAAAAGGGGGAAGGGTAAGGTAGAGTTCTGGAGCTGTAATATTTTTGGGTAGGGTCCACACAGGTAGAGAAGGCCTGTTTTAAGGTCATCTGGATTTGGTACCCCTAGTGAGAGCTCAAGAGTTTTTATTCTTGCTCTGGATTTTCATGCCAACCTTGGATTACAGGGATTGTGTGCAATAAGAGGAGCAACACCCCTTTTAGGATAGTTTGTCTACAAACACATGGAGATTTTAGGGACCAACATATCCATATTAGGTTTATTCACTCCTTCTGTCTCTCTCTGTATAAGCATAGGTAACTTTCCCTGAATCAGATGCAGATGTATTCTGTGCAGGACGTTGTGAACTGTGCTTTCACTAAGGACCTCAATGGGTCAGGAGCTGTCTTGGTTGACTTCTGTCAGAGTCTTTCCATTGCCCCTATGGTGACAAAGTTGATTCTGCTCCATTGCAAAACACAAAACACAGGGAAAAGGACTAGGGGTGTGGCTAAATGGTAGAGTATCTGCATAACATGTATGAGGCACTGGGTTCAATTCTCAGCACCACATTAACTAACTAACTAAATAAAGTATTTAAAAACAAAACAAAATAAATACAAAAATACAGGGAAGGGGAAAGTACCTTTCTGTGGTTGCTGATCTCCATTCAAAGAGGGTCTGAACAAACACAGAGACACGCACCAGTATTCATAATAGTTAATTATGGAAATAAAACACAAGCAGAGAAGTTGTGGAGCTCACAGGGTTCCTCCACTGTTGTCCTTTTTTAGTATCCATCCAATCCAGCAAAGCCCAGGCTAATCCCATCTGTCAATAGGACACTGTGGATCCAAGCAAACCATTCATTCATACAGTAAGAATATTTGTCTAGCAGGTTGCCTCAGGCTCTGAACAAAATCTGATTTGTTTCATGCAACAAGGACAGAAGTCATTTCAAAAAGTGGGGATTATAGAAACTGCTAGCCAGTTACTTTTTCCACTTCTTCCTTCATCACTGATTTTTTTCTTCTGAACTCTCTTGATTCTTCTCAAAGAAGGTATTTTGCATCTGGGTTAGAAGATTCATGAACTGATTCAGTTAATCTCTAATCAACATGCATGGTTAGCTGTTCACTTAGTGGATAATTTGTTAAATATACCCAGAACATTTGCTTGAAGAAGGAAAAAAAAGCTCCCCAAAGCAAAGTAGAATACTTTGAGAACCTTTTTTCTAGTGGAGTTTTTGCTTTGGAAACAGACACTAGTAATTTAAAAGAGTTCTATTTCCCTTCCCAGTGTGGACTTCATTTAAACATTATAGCCTTTATTTCATCCCTTCTGAATAGAACTTTACTAAACATATTTGTGTCTGGCAACAAGAAGTACTCAAGAAATATTTATCATTACAAATAATTTACTTATATAACAAATTTGGATATTCTGAGTTCAATGGACCATTTGCCCTAATTCCTGGCAGCAAGTGACTGTTTCTAATCACCATTAGCAGAATGGATATATTTGTCAATAGATATTTACTGACTGTCTTGCACAGTGATCCATCATGCTTGAGACTAGGAGCTTCATGTCAAGATAGATAGCAACTCTACTCTCTAGAAGGAATTTAAGACTGGCAGGAAAGATAGACTTCATACTCATCTCTTATTAGCTTGTTTACATTCAAAACCACTTTCTCATAGGCTGTAGTTGGCAAGATGGTGCTGCTGATCTCACTTGGACTCCATCACATGTATTTGATTAGCTGATAAACTAGGATGGTGCTGATGGTTCTAGGATGGGTTTATATATGACAACTCAGACCTCCTCCATTTTTCTTTTATTCAAGTCGAGTAAATCCTTTTTCTGTGTCATTAATTGATTTGTTCATGCAACACTTACTGAGCAACTTTTCTGTGTGTCAGGCACTACATGAACTTGACTTCAAATGGCTCAGAAATGAGTTTTAGGCTGGCAATAGGTATTTAAGATTTATCAGTCTGTGGCCAGTATTAAAACTGAGAGGAAAGATATCTCTTTGACATAATGATTCTAAATCTTTCAGGTAAATTCCCAGAAGTAAGAATATTATATCATATGATAATAAAATTTTTAGTTTTATTATGAATCACCATAAAGTTTCCCATGATGGTTGTACTAATGTACATTTCCACCATGGGTAGACCAATGTTTCCTTTACTCCACATCCTGGACAGCTCTTGATATCTTTTGATTATATCACATTTTGGTTTTAATTTGCATCTCCCTAATGAGTAGTAATGTTGAGAACTTTTTTCATGTATCTTTCTTCATCTGAGTAGTGTATTCAGATGCCCATTTCTCATTAGAATTATTTGTTTTCTTTCTATAGAGTTGTTTGAATTCCTTAGATATTTTGGATATTAATACCTTTTCAGATATGTGGCATGCATATATTTTTGGCCAGTCTATAGGTTGTCTCTTCACACTATTTCCTTTTATGTGCAAAAGATTTCTTACTTTGAGATAATCCCATTTGTCAATTTTTTCTTTTTTGTCAGTACCTTTTGCGGATTTGACCAAAAGCTTTGAAATCAGTATGCTGAAGAGTTGTCTACATGCCCATTTTTACTCAACCACTGTTCACAATATTCACAAGTATTCATCATCAGATGAATGGAAACAGACAATAGTACATATGAGTGCATGTATGCACATGCAGTGGGGTCCTTTTCCGCCTTTAAAAAAAGAAAGACATTCTGACATCTGCAACAACAGGGATGGAATTGCAGAACATTATATGAACTGAAATAAGCTAAACACCAAAGAAAAATACTGCATATTTTTCATTTATATCTTCAATCTAAAGTAATTGAACTCATGGAAGCAGAGAATAGAATGGTGGTTACCAGAGGCCACAGTGGAGAATGGAGAAATAATAATCAAAGGGGCCAAGCACAGTGGTGCACACCTGTAATCCCAGCAACTCAAGAGGTTTGCAAGTTCCAGGCCAGCTGCAACAATTTAGCAAGGGCCTAAATGACTTAGTGAGACCCTTTCTCTAAAAAAAATTCTTTTTAAAGGGCTGAGAATGTGGCTCAGTGTTAAAATGCCTCTGAATTGGATCCCCAGTACCAAAGGACATAAAGCCTCAGACAGGAAGAATATATTTTCTTTTCTTTCCTTTTTCTTGAGGTATCTTATACAGCATAATGAATAGAGCTAATATTTGGGTACAGTACATTTCCATGTTTCTAGGGAAATGGATCTTGAATGTTCTTATTATGGATGATATCAAATGTTTAAAATGATGGAAAAGTTGGTTGACTTGATTTGGTCTCTCACATTGTTTGAAAAATCCATATCATTACTTGTACCCCTTAAGTATGTACAGCTATACTTTGTCTACAGATTAGAACATCAAAGAATACATTTAAAAAAAAAACTGAGAGCAGAGGAGACACCTAGTGAGATAGAGTTGGTAGAGAAACTAGCTCAGAAGTGAAAGAAGGAAAACCAGGAAAGTGAGGTGCTAAAGAAGCTAAGGAAGGACTGGGCTTCAGGAAAGACAGGTAGATAAGAAGAATTAAATGCAATGAGGAAATGCTAATTTAATATAAGTCTTTCCTATATCCCTTTTGACATCTAGGCTTTGTGGTACAATTCATTGTAATATAGAACAGAAGTCTCTCCATCTCTCACATTTTGGTGAATAAGTGACAGAAATAATCAAAATGGGTTGGCTCAGAATCCTTGATAGAGTTACAGGGAAACACATACCATCTAACTGCTAATGAAAATAGGTCTTCATAAAGATGTCATTGATTTTTCTTCTCATAGTGCATCTAAGGTATAAGTTCTTGCCAAGACCAATTTATTCTTTTGTTGTTTGTCCTTTTTAATATAGTTAAGCTCACTTAATAATTTTTTTCAGTAGCATAAAAACACTGGAGTGCTGGGAATTAAATTTTTTTAAATTGACATATTTTTGGAGCTATATTAATATGCTGCAATCAAGGATGATGTTACATGAGTTTCCAATAAAGCAAGTTTTTTTTTTTTCCAACTTTACAAACGTGCACTCTTGCTACCCTGTGGAAATCGATTCTTTATCTAGCAGCAAAGGTTTCTTGCTGAATCAAAAAACTAGTGTTTAAAAGGAACAAATACACAGTTTTGTGGTAAAGAACTGTTGAGTTGACAGGATTATATAGATTCCATATAATGAGCTGAGTTTTAATCTGGAATTTGTGAATTTGGATCCAAAGAAAGCTTCCCATGCAGAACTGGATGAAAGTTTTCTGTATGGGTTGTCCTCTAATCCAAGGTCAAATAATTCTTCCTTAGTGGCCTCAAGTGGAGAAAGAGGCTTGTGTCTTTAGTCTGAGAAAATAAAAAAATTCAATTGATTCACTTTTCATAGTATAAGGGAGAGTATTTGGGGGAATATTTCTTTCTGAAAGAAGTCTGGTACTTGAATCACCCCTCTATTCAGACTACATTAAACTACTCTGCATTTCTCAATTTATTCCAGAGGCTAGAGCCACTATATACTTTTTCCCCTGAACACCTTTTTCTTAAAACAGGCAAATGTCACCATAATAAATACAGCACTTATGTACCTACCCTTAATGACATTCAGTGTTTTTTTTCTTAGCATATCCAGTGATACTTCCTTTCCCAACTTTATCTCATTTGACTCTGTACTGAGACAGCATCTTGAACATTAAATGTAGTTTGGGGTTTCAGTAGTGGTACATGTAAGTAAATCAAGGAGACTATATATTCCTGCAACCTGTGAAGCCCTTTGGTATCCTGTCATTATTTTCTCGCCTGTTAGCCTTGAGAAAGGGCTTTTATGAGGAAGGAGAAAGATCTCAGTGGGTAGAAGGAAGAAGGTCAGATTTAACAAAGAAATTGACCTTTGTGCTTAACCTGCTGGGAGGTGGGACAAGGAATGGACACAGGGAACATTGGAAGCCAACCTATGCCTCTAGAGTACTCCAGAGATTTGTGATTTGTCATCTTTATCCAATGGTACCTAATTTTTTTTTCTATATAAAAGATTTGGACAAATCAACCAACACATTCTAATACTTGATAATGAATAACCTTGGGTTAAAATAATTATACCAACTTAACCTGGGATGCACATGTGAGACATAAATGCCAGTGAGGATATTTGCTAAGGCTTCTTTCTTTCTGTAAAAATTAGTTTATATATCTGTCTGTCCTTCATTTAGTATTTCTAGCTCCCATGCTGGACTATTGGTATATGTCAATCTGGGTGCTGTTGGCTTTTGGGGTTAGATCTTTCTTTTTTGTCAGGTGATGTCCTCTCTCTACATTCTGGGACACATTGAGTACTATCCCTGGCCTCTACCCACTAGATATCACTATCACTTCTTTGTTGTAGCAATCAAAAATATCTTCGGACATTGGAATTATTGCACAAGAAGAAACAATGCCTTGTTAAGAACCCTGGACTATGTAATAAGTATGCCAACAAAATAGATATTTTCTGAAAATTATTTGAGTCAGTAAAAATGCTTCTGTTTAATCACCAGCAATGTTCTCCTTCCTTGGGATAGCTAATATAGTAATAGTTTCAACATCATCCAAATTCTGCCTTTCTCCTGACAGTCCTTCCCCTGTCCCTCCAAAACCTCGAAGCTATTTATAAAACTTCCCAATAGAGCTTAAAGTGAAGATTTAATATAAGAAAATGGAGGAAATCAGGTTAAATTAGCATTCCACAGTGAGTACCAACTTGGTTTCTTCCTTGTGTCTATTATAGGAGATCTGGAGACACAAGACAGAGTCACACTGTTTTTTTGTTTTTGTTTTGTGGGGTTTTGTTGTTGTTGTTGTTGTTAACTGGGGATTGACCACAGGGGTGATTAACCACTGGGCCATGTCCCTAGCCCTTTTTATTTATTTTTTCCTTTTATCAGAAATATTTAATTAATTTTAAAAAGGCACTATACCCTTTTTGCTTTTGATTTTGAGACAGGATATTACCAAGTTGCTGAGGCTGGCTTTGAACTTGAGATCCTCCTGCCTTACCCTCCCCAGCTGCTGGGATTATTGACATGTGCCACCATGCCCAGCCAGAATCCCTCCTTCTAAGAGTTTAAAGTAAAGCTCTCACATGTGAAAAGTAATGTAAGTCAGTTTGTGTCATGCCCAGGCTCATGTTTAACCTTATTCATGAAGGTATTTTTGTTGTAGTCCTTTTAGAAGACTTCTGCTCAATTCATTTTTTCTTCAGCAGAGTTGATAATGAGCAAAGGTGAAGGTATTTTTCAATTTTTCCATGTTTTCATATAGAATTCAAAATACAGAATCTTAGATCATTCAAACTCAACTAATATAGGGTCCCTATAGTAGTGCAAAGAACTGAACTAATTGCTTTGCACAGATTATTTATTCTTAAAACAATCCAAAATAATAAGCCATCACTTGTCTTTGCATCTTCTTGGTTCCTTTGCACTGCCAATAAGCATAAGATTATCAGGAAAAAAAATGAATTTTGTGAAGTTTTGCATATTTTGAGGGACATACAGGAATTAAACCTATCAAAGTTCAGAGAAAATTAATACTCCAAAGGACTATCAAAGACCAGAATTAAATTTACCTCTCAGCTAATTTAGTGTGTTTTGCTTTATTTTTTTCAAAAGTAGTTGTGGTTTATCTGGTTCCTGTTTTTTCGCTTTGATTTTATTTCTTTATTACAGTAAAGTGCCTTCAGTGACTTAAGTCACTTTGAATAAGGTCTGTTCCTTCCATGGGTCTTCATGTCCTTATCTATAAAATGAAAAACAACAAAACTGAACAAAAAAGGATTGAATGGGTACTAATTTATCTTGTTTCATATATATCAAAATGGTACAAAATAAGACTCAATTTGTTACTTTGTTTCCTAACAATTTTATATTCAACCAGTTTGGAAATAAGACTCATAAAATTTTCATGTTTTTGCTATCTTTATTAAGCAGGAGGACTTGTGGCTATGGGCCATATTCTTATCAAAACTTGTGATCTTGATTCTTGACTGGCTTGGAGAAGAGTAAAGCCTGAGCCTAGTGTGGGTATGAGAAAAGGAAAAGTATTATTTTCTGAGAACCTGACTGTCTTCATTTCAGATTAGTTAATATGATCAAATTAGACTCCCAGAATTTACCTTGAGGAGGATTATGAAAGCATGTCTTACCTGATGACCCTTTAACTCTTTCTTTTAGTGCCTCCAACCTTGATGTCAAGAAACTAATGATGTTATGATCCTGATGGGAAGAACCCCCTGCTTTGTGTTCTGTGTCATTTTGTGAAGAAATACTTTGGAGTAAGGAGGATTCCCTCCTCGCTGGCAGAAGATTAGAAGCTGGGACTGAGAGAGAATGCTTACTGGTAGACCAGCACCCCAACCCTTAGACTTCACATGTCTGTCGCTGATTCAGAACCATAGACATGAAATTTCACATCATTCCTCAATTCACCAGCCACCATCTTGGTGTTCTCTTGGCATTTATGCTTTCCTACCTACAGCCCCTTCCTTTTCTTCCAGATACACAGGGACAGTCAGGTATGGAGAGGCACTATTCTGAGAGAAGCTAGGTATGTGCTAGCTTATCTTTTTCCCTTTCTTCTGGAACCATTTTCATTAATCTCCCCTGTGGAGAAATACATGGAGGTAGGGGTACTTGTGCACATTGAATCTTAACCATCCACCTACTTCCATGTTTGCCTATTTATATTTGAAAGTGAATAACAGTTCACATCCTTCCCATGTGTAAACTGTTCCCAGATAAGCAGTAGACACAAACAAAAGATATGCGGTTTCCTAGATTACCCAGATTTCTGTTAGGTGGTAGCTTCTTGTCCTTCCAGAGAATCAGCCCCAGTATCTCTATGAGCAGCACAGCTCATAATACCTGTTATTTTTTTATTATTCTGAATCCTGATTGTTTGGAAGTTGGAGAAGTTTAATGAATAGTTAAGAAAATAAAAGTGATATTTCAGTTGGAAGGGAAACTGAAAACTTCAGTGGAATATCACATAAAAGCAGATTTCTATCTTCCTCAACTCTGTCCCCAGCATCTGGTTTTTGGATTTGGAGGAGCAATCATTATAACCACCATTTCTTTGAAAATCTAACCTGGACCAGATATTTCCTCAAACTTCTCTAATCCATATAGAAATCTACTAACATAGGTATTTTATTCCAAATTCATACATGAGGAAACTGAGGCTCAAGAACTTAGACTAGGGAATCCAGTAGGCATTAAAAAATACAGTGTGACTTGCAACTGTAAGTAATCTAAACTAGATGGCTTTTCCATCTGGATTATCACCTAGGTTGGTGTCTTCAACTGTTATTTAGGATGTGACTAAATTTATATTCTCTATTTACAAAATATTTTATTCTAGAGTAATAGTTATATTAGACACACAAAATGCTGTATTGTTGAAGCTGTTGTGAACTATAAAGATGGTGTCTGCATACATATGCATTCAAACCTGTTGGTCCATAAATAGAAAGCACGATTTATTGAATATCTTCATATCTGGACTTTTTAACATGAAGTTCTTCTCTTTTAGTGTGGGAAACATAGCACATCCCTGTTACTTGGTCAGGTTCAAAACTCTTAAAAGCCTTCTCAAATCCAGCCTTTGTCTCAGCCTTCCCACGTCAACTCCTAACATTCCAATTCTGAGATGCTCTTGCAATCAGACCCTTAATCTCAATTTCCCAGCACTTGGCTAAGGCCTTCCAGCTTAGTTCTTACCACTACCTGCCTGAAATTAAAGAGTTTCTTTTTTTCACCTTATAATGCAGGTCCATTGGTATCTTCCTGGCATATGGAAGATAACTATACAAACTTCTCAATCAAATCCACATGCTGCTTGCTGCTTTAGATAGCAGGCAGGGGACTCACCAAGTAAATAGAACCCTCTGTTACCTCTTAATGCCTCAAAGAATACTTTTTAGAACTGGAAAATGCTGTGTGTTCCACATCCTTGTTAAGGGCACGTTTGTCTTACTAGTAAGTCACTTTCCACTAAATGTGTTCCACAATAAAGTCTGTCTCTTGAGTGCTGTTTTTCCTTAATGGAATTTTTTAAATGCAGAGCGAACAATAGATTCATTATTTTATCAAGGCAATTAGCCTCCTCGTAGAATTTTTCTGTAGGCTACTTTGGGTTAAAAGTATTTTTCTGTATTTTTATTTCTAAGCTGTGTGAATCTATCCATATATATCATTTTCTCTTAGTACCTTCTGGTGAATGCAATTAACTATATCATGATACATTGTATATGATACTGTGAATGACCTTCAGAATATTTTTTTAATTTTTTTTTCATGAAAAGTCTAGTGGAATGGCAAATACAGAACTAGTTGCTGAACAAACCTCCTCTAACACTTACCAGCTGGGTGATTGGGGGCAATAAGGGGGAAATGAGACAATAATAGGATCAAATATAAGATGTTGTCTTGAGGGTTGACTGAGCATAGGCATGAAACATAGCGTTGAATAAAGGAGAATGTATTATTGTTGTTGTTATGAAAGATTATGATCATTCAGCTCTGAAGGAATCCATTCTCATCACGCCATCCTTAAGCCTACCCAGTCATTGCTATGTAAAAATGGACTTTCAGAGTCCTTGCTAATTTTACCTTCTTTCCCAAACTACTCACTAGGACCTATTTTTTTTTTTTTTTTGAGGAGTCAGGGAGCAGTGATTGAACCAGGGGTACTTAACCACTGAGTCACATTCCCAGACCTTTATATATTTTGTTTTGAGACAAGTTCTCACTGAGTTGTTTAGGATCTTGCTAAGTTGCTGATGCTGGCTTTGAACTCATGATCCTCCTGTCTCAGCCTCCTAAATCTCTGGGATTACAAGAGTGCACCACTGCCTCCCACTGGAACCTATCTTAAACTTTGCTTCTAGACTGATTTCTCAGTTTCACACATTCTGTCCCTGGCATTTAATAAATGCTAGTCATTCTATTATTATTTATTTATTTTTTTTTTTTTTTTTTTTTTTTTTTTTTATTGGTTGTTCACAACATTACAAAGCTCTTGACATATTATATTTCATACATTAGATTGACATGGGTTATGAACTCCCAATTTTACCCCAAATGCAGATTGCAGAATCACGTCAGTTACACATCCACAATTTTACATAATGCCATATTAGTGACTGTTGTATTCTGCTACCTTTCCTATCCCCTACTATCCCCCCTCCCCTCCCCTCCCATCTTCTCTCTCTACCCCATCTACTGTAATTCATTTCTCTCTTTGTTTATTTTCCCATTCCCCTCACAACCTCTTATATGTAATTATGTTTAGCAATGAGTGTCTCCCTTCATTTCCATGCAATTTCCCTTTTCTCTCCCTTTCCCTCCCATCTCAAGTCTCTGTTTAATGTTACTCTTTTCTTCCTACTCTTCCTCCCTGCTCTGTTCATACTTGCTCTCATTATATCAAAGAAGACATTTGGTATCTGTTTTTTAGGGTTTGGCTAGCTTCACTAAGCATAATCTGCTCTAATGCCATCCATTTCCCTGAAAATTCTATGATTTTGTCATTTTTTATTGCTGCATAGTACTCCATTGTGTATAGATGCCACATTTTTTTTATCCATTCGTCTATTGAAGGGCATCTGGGTTGGTTCCACAGTCTAGCTATTGTGAATTGTGCTGCTATGAACATCGATGTGGCAGTGTCCCTGTAGCATGCTCTTTTAAGGTCTTCAGGGAATAGTCCGAGAAGGGCAATAGCAGGGTCAAATGGTGGTTCCATTCCCAGCTTTCCCAGGAATCTCCAAACTGCTTTCCAAATTGGCTGCACCAATTTGCAGTCCCACCAGCAATGTACAAGTGTACCCTTTTCTCCACATCCTCGCCAGCACTTGTTGTTGTTTGAATTCATAGTGGCTGCCAATCTTACTGGAGTGAGATGGTATCTTAGGGTGGTTTTGATTTGCATTTCTCTGACTGCTAGAGATGGAGAGCATTTTTTCATGTACTTGTTGATTGATTGTATATCCTCCTCTGAGAAGTGTCTGTTCAGGTCCTTGGCCCATTTGTTGATTGGGTTATTTGTTATCTTATTGTCTAGTTTTTTGAGTTCTTTGTATACTCTGGATATTAGGGCTCTATCTGAAGTGTGAGGAGTAAAAATTCGTTCCCAGGATGTAGGCTCCCTATTTACCTCTCTTATTGTTTCTTTTGCTGAAAAAAAACTTTTAAGTTTAATTAAGTCCCATTTGTTGATTCTAGTTGTTAACTCTTGTGCTATGGGTGTCCTATTAAGGAATTTGGAGCCCGACCCCACAATCTGTAGATCTGAGCCAACTTTATCTTCTATCAGACGCAGAGTTTCTGATTTGATATCAAGCTCCTTGATCCATTTTGAGTTAACTTTTGTGCATGGCGAGAGAAAGGGATTCAGTTTCATTTTGTTGCATATGGATTTCCAGTTTTCCCAACACCATTTGTTGAAGATGCTATCCTTCCTCCATTGCATGCTTATAGCCCCTTTATCAAATATAAGATAGTTGTAACTTTGTGGGTTAGTCTCTGTGTCCTCTATTTTATACCATTGGTCCACCCGCCTGTTTTGGTACCAGTACCATGCTGTTTTTGTCACTATTGCTCTGTAATATAGTTTGAAATCTGGTATCGCTATACCGCCTGATTCACTCTTTCTGCTTAGAATTGCTTTTGCTATTCTGGGTCTTTTATTTTTCCATATGAATTTCATGATTGCTTTATCTATTTCTACAAGAAATGCCGTTGGGATTTTGATTGGCATTGCATTAAATCTATAAAGAACTTTTGGTAATATCGCCATTTTGATGATGTTTGTTCTGCCTATCCATGAACAGGGTATATTTTTCCATCTTCTAAGATCTTCTTCTACTTCTCTCTTTAGGGTTCTGTAGTTTTCATTGTATAAATCTTTCACCTCTTTTGTTAGGTTGATTCCCAAGTATCTTATTTTTTTTGAGGATATTGTGAATGGAGTGTTTTTCCTCATTTCCATTTCAGAAGTTTTGTTGCTGATATACAGAAATGCCTTTGATTTATGCGTGTTGATTTTATATCCTGCCACTTTGCTGAATTCATTTATTAGTTCTAGTAGTTTCTTTGTAGACCCTTTTGGGTCTTCTAGGTATAGAATCATGTCATCTGCAAACAGTGATAATTTAAGTTCTTCTTTTCCAATTTTTATGCCTTTAATTTCTTTCGTCTGTCTAATTGCTCTGGCCAGTGTTTCGAGAACTATATTGAATAGAAGTGGAGATAGAGGGCATCCCTGTCTTGTTCCGGATTTTAGAGGGAATGCCTTCAACTTTTGTCCATTCAGAATGATGCTAGCCTGAGGCTTAGCATAGATAGCTTTTACAATGTCAAGGTAAGTTCCTGTTATCCCTAGTTTTTCTAATGTTTTGAACATAAAGGCATGCTGTACTTTGTCGAATGCTTTCTCTGCATCTATCGAGATGATCATATGGTTCTTATCTTTAAGTCTATTGATGTGGTGAATAACATTTATTGATTTCCGTATGTTGAACCATCCTTGCATCCCAGGGATGAATCCTACTTGATCATGGTGCACTATTTTTTTGATGTGTTTTTGTATTCGATTCGCCAGAATTTTATTGAGGATTTTTGCATCTAGGTTCATTAGAGATATTGGTCTGTAGTTTTCTTTCTTTGAGGTGTCTTTGTCTGGTTTCGGGATCAGGGTGATGTTGGCCTCATAGAATGAATTTGGAAGAGCTCCCTCTTTTTCTATTTCCTGAAATAACTTGAAAAGTATTGGTATTAATTCTTCTTTAAAGGTTTTGTAAAACTCCGCTGTATACCCATCCGGTCCTGGGCTTTTCTTGGTTGGTAGTCTTTTGATGGCTTCTTCAATTTCATCTATTGATATTGGTCTGTTCAGATTGTCTATATCCTCCTGACTCAGTCTGGGCAAATCATATGACTTAAGAAATTTATCGATGTCTTCACTATCCTCTATTTTATTGGAATATAGATTTTCAAAATAATTTCTAATTGTCTTCTGTATTTCTGTAGCATCAGTTGTAATATTGCCTTTTTCATCCCGTATGTTAGTAATTTGAGTTCTCTCTCTTCTTCTCTTCGTTAGCATGGCTAAAGGTCTGTCGATCTTATTTATTTTTTCGAAGAACCAACTTTTAGTTTTGTTAATTTTTTCAATAGTTTCTTTTGTTTCAATTTCATTAATTTCCGCTCTGATTTTAATTATTTCTTGCCTTCTGCTACATTTGCTGTTTTTTTGCTCTTCCTTTTCTAGGGCTTTGAGTTGGAGTGTGAGCTCATTTATTTGTTGGTTTCTTCTTTTTTTGAGGAATGACCACCAGGCGATGAACTTTCCTCTTAAAACTGCTTTCATTGTGTCCCATAGATTCCGATATGTTGTGTCTGTATTTTCGTTCATCTCTAAGAATTTTTTGATTTCCTCCTTTATGTCTTCTGTAACCCATTGATCATTCAGTAACATATTGTTCATTTTCCATGTGATGTAGGATTTTTCCTTCCTTCTTTTATCCTTGATTTCCAGTTTCATTCCATTATGATCAGATAAAATGCATGGTATTATCCCCACCCCTTTATATTTACTGAGGTTTGCCCTATGGCATAATATATGGTCTATTTTTGAGAAGGATCCATGTGCTGCTGAGAAGAAAGTATATCCATTTGATGATGGTTGATATATTCTATATAAGTCAGTTAAGTCTAGGTTATTGATTGTGGTATTGAGTTCTATAGTTTCTTTATTTAACTTTTGTTTGGAGGATCTGTCCAATGGTGAGAGAGGTGTGTTGAAGTCTCCCATAATTATTGTGTTGTGGTCTATTTGATTCTTGAATTTGAGGAGAATTTGTTTTGTGAATGTCGCAGCACCATTGTTTGGTGCGTAAATATTGATAATTGTTATGTCTTGTTGGTGAATGGTTCCTTTTAACAGTATATAATGACCTTCTTTATCCCTTTTGATTAACTTAGTCTTGAAGTCGATTTTATTCGATATGAGGATGGCCACCCCTGCTTGCTTACGAGGACCATGTGCGTGGTATATTTTTTCCCATCCTTTCACCTTCAGCCTGTGTATGTCTTTTCCCATCAGATGTGTCTCCTGGAGGCAGCATATTGTTGGATTTATTTTTTTAATCCATGATACCAGCCTATGTCGCTTTATTGGAGAGTTTAAGCCATTAACATTCAGAGTTACTATTGATATGTGGTTTGAACTTCCATCCATGTTTGATTGTTTATCCTTTTTTTAAAAAAAAAAAAAAATTTAGTTTGTCTCTCCATGATTGTCTTTCCCCTTGCCCTCTGTCTTTACTGCGGCACTTCCCACTGATGGTTTTGGTTATTGTTTTTCATTTCTTCCTCGTGTAGTGTTTTGCTCAAAATGCTTTGCAATGCTGGTTTTCTGGCTGCAAATTCTTTTAACTTTTGTTTATCATGAAAGATTTTTATTTCGTTGTCATACCTGAAGCTTAATTTTGCTGGATACAGAATTCTTGGTTGGCATCCATTGTCTTTCAGTGTTTGAAATACATTGTTCCATGACCTTCTTGCTTTCAGTGTCTGTGATGAAAAATCCGTGGTTAACCGTATTGGTTTACCCCTAAATGTAATCTGTCTCCTTTCTCTTGTAGCTTTTAATATTTTCTCTTTGTTCTGTATATTGGATATCTTCATAACAATGTGTCTTGGCGTTGGTCTACTGTGATTTTGTGTGCTCGGTGTCCTGTATGCATCTTCAATTTGTATATCTGTTTCCTTTTTTATTTCTGGAAAGTTTTCTGTAATTATTTCCTTCAGTAAGTTTCTCATTCCCTTGGTTTGAATCTCTGTACCTTCTTCTATCCCGATGACTCGCAAGTTCGGTTTCTTAATGTTATCCCATAATTCTTGGATGTTTTTCTCGTGATTTTTTACCAGCCTTTCTGAGTTGGCTAGACTCTTTTCAAGATGGTGTATTTTGTCTTCATTATCTGATGTTCTGGTTTCTACTTGCTCCACTCTGTTAGTGATACTCTCAATTGAGTTTTTAATTTGGTTTATCGTTTCCTTCATTTCTAGAATTATTGTTTGATTATTTTTTATAGACTCTATCTCCTGATAAAGATGCTTAACTTCTTCTTTTATCTGTTTGTGAAATGCATTCTCAATGTGTTCTTTCGCTGCTTGAATTTGCTGTCTTGTATCCTCTTTAAGGTTCCATTCCATCTGTCTTAGGTGTTCCTTGAGTTCTTTATATGACCATTTTTCTGATGACTCTAGGTCCTCCTGAATATTTAGGCTATCCTGCGTTGTTTGTACTCCTTTTCTTCCTTGTTTTTTGAAGCTGCTCATGTTGTTTCTTGTTCTGTTTGACTGCTGAGTTACTGTTTACTCCTATAAATTAGTTTGATGCTTGGGAGGAAAGGTATTTGAAGGGAAGGGAAGAAGTCTCTAAAGAGAATGAGAGTAGGCAGGTAGAATTCAAGAAAAAAGGGGGGATAAGAAAAATGAGAAGACTAAAGAAGAAAAAGAATAGGAACTAAAAAAGAAAAAGATTTAAAAAAAATAATAATAATAATTAAAAAAATTTAAGTTAAAATTAGTAGAAAAAAAAAATTTAAAAAATATTTTGTAAAAAAAAAAAAATTAATAAAACAACAAGAAAGAAAAAAATGAAAATGAAAGAAAAACCTAAATCAAAAAAAAAAAAAAAAGGAGAAAAGAAAAAGAAAAAAAAAAAAACCTAATAACTGCAGTCTTAGAGTTTGATTAACTTCTCTTCCAGTAGATGGCGCTGTGCCCACCAGGTCAAGTTTCTCCTGTCAATACGCGGGAACCAATCACTGTGCAGCAGCTCCTCCCAGACTGGGCGAGTCTCCAATCCTGAGTGTCTAGGGCCTCCTCTTGTGTCTAGTCACTTCCCACTTTTTCTCTAGCCAGGCCCCTCTCACCACAATACTGGCTACACGCCAAGTCTGCTGCTCCCGGGAGCCCTGTTTTCATGAACGACTGGGCACACTCTTCCAGTTTGCCATTCCCTCAGACCCTAAGCTTGTAGAGTTTGGGGCTGAGAATCCTCAGCGGCTTTTACTTGCCCTCTGGTATCCACTTCCCGTAGGTGGTGCAAGAGGCCTCAGCAATCAGCCCAGGTGGGAGCGGTATTTCCGCTTGCGAGACCCGCACCACCTCTGATTCCCTCGGGCTGGCTGAAGCACTCACAAAGAGAGCTGGGAGGTGCCCTTAGGGGAGAGCTGGGAGGGGCTCTTAGAGTTTTCCCGATGTGTGGAGAGGCAAGGCTATGGGATCACACACCTGTTTCAACAAAGTTATCTCCGCAGCAGTCTGATGACAGGGTTTCCCTTTGCCGGGAGACTAATTCTACGGGTGGGTCCTTCTCTCCCAAGCCCCGTTTCAAACCTGTGGCCACTACTTATGAAGGCTCGGTAGGCATTTACCTTCGTAGGATGAGAAGGGCTGACCCGTTGTTTCAGCGGGATGAATTAATGCCGAGTCATAGCTGTTTGTCTGCGGGAAGCAGGTGACCGGGAGTTTGAATTCAGCGGGCCAGAGCTCAGTGCGTGTTCTTGGATCACTTGGATTTTAAATTGTCGCTCATCTTATCAGCTGTTTCATATAATTCGGCAGCTCAATCGCGCGGTGAAGCGTCTGCTCTGTGGTGCTCTGTGTCTATTATTATTTAAATGGTCTTTAGTGCAGCATTTCCTAATATGTTACCAGAATGAAACGTTCCCCCCAGGAAGGGTCCCATGAGTAAAAGCTGTTGGAGGAACAGCTGCTTGCAATATCTGTGCCCTGGAGTTTTACATTAAACAATAAAATATTTAAAGACTGTGAAGAGTCCTATGTTATTTATTTTATGTCTATGATTTTTTTTCAATTACAAAGTTCTGCCCCTCACCATGAAAGCTCTTCTGTTCTTGCTGACTTCCTTTCTATGTTCAGAACTCTTAACATTCTTTTACTCTTTCCCCTACAGGGAAGTCCTTCAATAGTCAGGGGCTGTGAAGTTGCAAATACTGTTATCAAGCTATGAGGACCATAGATTATACCCATCTGTTCATTAGAGATTTGTTGGTTCTTGTTACCATTTTCTACCTTGTCCACAAATTCTTTCTGCATTGCAACTGGCACCAGTAACTCACTCACTTTTCCTTTGATAAGTAGCAGTGCAGCCAATGGAATAAGGAGTATAATCTTCTATAGAGAGGGCTAGGTGCCATATGTGCCCCCCTATACTAGGTTTGTCATGTCACCAGCTTTTTTGGCTTCTCTTTCATTTTACTGTGCATTGGTATACCAGTGTGCCAGCATAGTGCCATGGGTCCATCTTGGAAAATGAGTTGCTTAAGGTATAACTATTGAGCTATGGTCTCTTGAGTCTTAAGTTAATCTCACTTTAAGTATTGCTATTTGAGCATTTGAATTTATAAAAAAGGTAAATGGGAGTGATTATTCATTTTACTAATGGATGCACTGCAAGATTGCTTTGTAAAGCCATTCCAAAGTGTATTTAAAATAAGCATTGATTTATATGTAACTTTCTAAGATCAAACCACTTTATTAGATAAAGTAAGGGAGAGCTGCCTTGGGCTATGTGGTTTGATTCCATCCCTTAGCAGCATTCTTTCAATCTGATTTTTGTTTCTGCATAGTTGGCAGATCATGAAGAGGCTTTCATGATTGGAATATTTTTTTTTGGTCAAATATCACCATTTAAGTCTTTTAAGAAACATGTACTTTAGGCTTGTGTTTTTATGTTTTGTATTCCTGTGGAATGGTATCATTCTTTGGATTTGTTCTGTATAGATTTTGTTTGAACATTATAAATGACCAGTGAGGCATTTAAGGGGTGTGCCAACTCTTAGGCCCTTGGTTCCATTAGTGTATTGTAGAGATTCATTGTCTGATGGCATTCATTTAGGCTAAAAGAGTTCAGAGGTTTCTAGAAAAAGCAAACTCATTCTGTAGAGCACCTAATGCATTGGCATGACATCCTAGAACAGAAGAATTATATTACCAAGTTCTTGGGGGGGAAAAAGCACAGCCAAATATTTAAGAAAGGGCACATGTAACAATCTTCTGGAAAGTATCTATATAAATCAAAAAGCTGAGCTGGCTGTGACTGAAAGGATGGATCACTTTTCAATCAAAATTTTTTGTCAGATGTTATTTCCATAAATGTGCTTGCCAACATTGTAAGAACAGTTAGGGTTCTAGAAGTCCTTAAATGTTGCCCGGTATAGCCAAACTTTCTTTATTGCCTAAGGAATTAGAAGCTCTCTGTTTAGGAAGATAAACAAAAACCCATCCCGATACAAGTTTGGCTGACACCTTGGAAACAAGTAAAAGACTTTACACACTATGGGTGGGAAGCTTACAATTCAATTTGTCAGAGTACCTCTAGAAAATATCGACTTATCTTCATGAACTAACAGTGAACCTATGAAATAATGTCAATTGCTTGCATTTCTGGTGTACATTATATGCTAATCACTGTACTTGACATATTTTGTCTCACTTAATTCCCATTTTTGAAGATGAGAAAACTGAGGCTTAGAAGAGTATCTTGTCTGAAATCACACAACTTATAAGTAGAAGAACAGGGACTCAAACCTGGACAATCAGTCCACAGGTCACATTGTCAACCATAGCAGTTTAGTTTGAGAGGGTTGGCATGCTTGTCACAGGGGTTTGGAAAGGTAGAAAATGAAAAAGTTATTTTTCCCTTTGAAGCAAAGGGAAGAGAAATAACTGTTATTTTTATTCAGTTGCACATTAGTGAGCACCACTGTGTTCCAGGTCCCCTGCTAGGAATTTACACACATTACCTTTTGTAATCCTAACAATAATATTGTGAGCTTATTTTTATTATTTGTCCCCTATTTCAAGATGAGAAGATGGAGACTTAGATAATGAATTTGAATTTACTTGTCCAAGATCACCTAATTAGGAAATTATGGAGCTAGGATTTGAATCCAGAACTGCTGGACTCCAGATAGTATGCTTTTTTAAAAAATCTTTTTTAGTTGTAGATTGTCACATATTTTGTTTATTTTTATGTAGTGCTGAGGATCAAACCCAGTGCCTCACATGTTCTAGGCGAGCACTCTACCACTGAGCCACAACCCCAGCCCTCTAGATAGTATGCTTTTTAACCATTGTGTGACTATTACCCCAGTGAGCAACTTGTGAGCATTGAAGCAGTCACACCTGCTCATGGATTACTCACACTCATGATGTTACACTAAAAGGTAGAGGAAAGGAAAATGAGTGAACTGAGGGTCCAGCCTTCCTAGGTCTCATTCAGTAGGCCTAGAGGCATCCCTCAAAGGAATGTTTTCCCCAAGTACTGTGGCTAATAGTTCTATATGCATAAGAATTGTATTGTGAGCTACCTATTTAGTGGAGGAAATTCCCAAAGGAGAAAATGTTTGAGTACATATATCCTTCTTAAGCACAAAGAGAGTACAGCATATAATTCCCTTGCAGCAAGATGTAATAGTCTACTTACTGAAGCAGGAAGACATTGTTCCTTTTCCTTAGGGGCCATAAAGCTACAACTAAGTGAAGGAAAGAATGTGTGAATATGTGTTAGGGACTTTTTTTTTTAACACAGAAACCCCAACCACACCCAATTCCTTTTCTTTAAAGACCAAATGTTACTCTAGCTTCTGTGGATGTGCTTAGAAGAAATATAGGCAGAATTCCACAAAACTTCTATTTATGACCAAGATCATTGACACAGCTCCTCTTAACATATGCATTTTATCACCACAGATAAAAGGTTGCTTTTATTATGCGTCTTCAGTTGCCATATATATATATATATATATATATATAGTGCTGACACGTTCTAGGCGAGCACTCTACAGAAGAATTATATTACTAAGTTCTTTGGGGGAAAAAGCACAGCCAAATATTTAAGAAAGGGCACATGTAACAATCTTCTGATTAGCATATAATGTACACCAGAAATGCAAGCAATTGACATTATTTCATAGGTTCACTGTTAGGTCATGAAGATAAGTTGATATTTTCTAGAAGTACTCTGACAAATTGAATTGTGTGTGTGTGTATGTGTGTGTGTGTGTGTATTTTTTTTTTTGTTTACTTCTGTTAGGTCACTTTTGAATAAAAATTGCTATACTCATTCAGGCTCTAATTTTTAGGTGATTTACACTCAAAGACACAATAAAACAAGTATTGACTTCCTATTGGTCTTTTATAATAGGTGAGTAGGGCAAGTTTATTTAGCATCCAGTCTTGCCACTGAAGCCATCAGGTCAGACATGTATCTTGTTGTATTCCTTTTTCATCTTCCATGGCAGATATCTCAATCCCCTGCCAGTGAGCTCCCTTCTGCTCCATCTGAAGCCTACTCAGCAGATGAACTCTCAACTTTGCAGAAAAAAAGTTGGGATGCACTCTCTCAGCTTCTCTCTTCTGCATCTACAAACATAACTACACCCTTTATTCCATTCCTCATATCCAGGAAAATGTCTTTTTCTTTGCAATGTAAATCCTCTTCTCTCTCCTCATGTACAATGGATTTCCCTCTTCCCCACCCTTCAGTGACCTTGATCTCAATCAGTCCTCCCTCTGTTATATTGCTAGCTTCTTCCTTCTCACTTCACTGGCTGTGCTGTCTTCCAAAATACAAATATACTCAGGGAAACGAGCCTGAGAGACTAGATGCCTTTTGGTGCTAATTGGCAAGGATAGGAAATACAGGAAAATGAGTTATAGCTTCACTCTCATGTTTCAACTATCCCCTGTATCAAACTAATCCATTAGTGAAATGTTATGATTTCTTAAATGGTTATAATGATATAGACATGGCATGGTTTTTTTGAGCATCAAATGAATCAACGCATATTAACTCATGGAACAGTGTGTATCACCAAACAGAACCTGCCACCTAGTAAATGCTCAAAATGATGACATTTGCAGCTATGGGGCTATTTGTCGTAATTATAGTAGTAATGGCAGGAATACTTGTTTTGGGGGAATGGAATGAAAATACCCATAAGGTACCCTTTACTTCCACAAGTACAAGTTTAGGCCCATAACTCACTGCCCTATCTTTTGTCACAGTGTTTTATACATTATACCTCCATGCAGATTTTTTCCTGGTCCCCTTTCCTCTCAAAACCTCCTTTGACTCAGGCACATTAGGCCACTTCCCATCCCCGAATCATGGCCTTTCATACATTAGGGCTGTTTATACTGTTTCCTTGCTTTTCGTGCATTTTCTCCTCCTCCATAAAACCTAGAATGGTATTCCCAGCTCAGTTATCTTTTCTCATCACCACAGTAGTCTGGGCTGAGTTGGGGATCTCAAAGCCTCTTCTTGTTTGTAGAGTCAATGTACATAAATATTCTATAGTCTTGTTACATCTGCTTACTGCATTTGGAGTTCAGCTTGATGTCCAGTGCTGGAATACTTAGGAAAAGTCTAATGATTGTGTCAATGGACAACTCCTGTGGTCTTGTGACACTGCGCACCAAGTAAAAGGAACTGCATGATCACATTAAATAAATTTGGTGACATCAGAGATTCTTTATTTTTCAAAAAAATTGTTTTTACAGTAGTGGGGATTGGATCTAGGGTCTCACACATGCTATGCAAGCATTCTACCACTGAGCAGCATCCCCATCCATTTATTTTACTTTTACATGGGTCTCATTCAGTTTCCCAGACTGACTTTGAACTTGCAGTCCTCCTACCTCATCCTCCTGAATAGCTGAGATTATAGGCATATGCTACCATGACCAACTGGTTTTCAAAATTTTAAGTAGTTAAATACGAATGTCCCTTTCTTAGACATTCTATAGTTGAGAAATTAATACAATCTTTATTTCCTTCCCAGCTGTTCCAATGGATTCTGAGAAATCAAACCTTTTAGATTCTAGAGTATAAAGGGCAGATAATCTCTTAAAAATGATGGACTCCAATAAGTAAAATCCCTTCTCAGCCACTCTTCATTCACCTCTCTGTGAGGAGTTGAGTGATTTTAGTGACTTCTCATCAAATGAAAGAGAACTCTGCCATCTTCCCTGTTCGGTGTATGTGAGGTTACATAGTGAATTTGGAAGCAGTAATTATCATCAACTTAATGATTTCATTCAAGATGCAAATGCCTTCATCATTTAGCAAAGAGTTGCAGATAGCAGGATCCAGTAGGTCCAGATTCTGTCTTCTTGTCAGGGTCAAAATTATAATTCTGGAAGAGAAGAAGTTGATTAAAGAGGAAGGAAGAATTCAGGGCTGTCTTAACCATGGGATTGGGATTGTAGTTTACTTATGAGGTTGGCAACCTTATGACAGCTAATGTTTTAATTACATCTTAGTCATTAGTTTCAGATACCTTAAAGACCTAGCTTTCCTTTACCTGTAAGATCAGATCTTTTCTTCCAAAAGTTAGTTTTCTACTTAGTTCTTTATTTGTTGTCAATCTGAGGTTTAGAAACGACCTAAAAGGTCAATTTATCTAAATGTCCCCTTTTGCTTATTTTTGGCTTGAATCAGATCAATAACTTCCACACCTCTATCTTGAACTGCTCAGATTTACTGACCAGATTTTTGACTGCGCATGGAATTTAACCCCTCTCAGCCACCACATATTTAAAATGGTTGTAATATTAGCACCTACCCATTGGGACCATTGTGAATATTCAATAGGAGAGAACAGAGGGAAAGTTATTTTTTTTTGTAATTAACTGATTTTACTTTTTTCTTGCATCTCTCCCCATGAAGTGGGACAAAGCAGAACAAGTTCAGTTTCCTTCAGATATTTGAAAACACTTATGAATGTCCTCAAGAGTCATGAAGAGGCTCCATCCTGTGACCATTACCCCCTGTTGGGCATTCTGTCTTTTAAGAAATTGAATGCCCATGTTCAATAAAGAGCAAGTAGTTGGTGAAAGATAATGCACATTGTTTTCAGTTGTCTGAAATTTCTCATGTATATAGAATGTTACACATTCAATGAGCAATTGAGCATACTAAGGCCTGGCTTCACAGTAGTCATCTGAATATTTTAATTTCAGGGCCTACTTTGTTTTTGTGTTTTAGTGGGGGGGAAACACTTTATCTCAGAGAATATATTTTTCAGTTAAACTCTACCATATGTATTTTTGAAAAGTTCTTCAGTTTGTATACCAAATATTTGATTTTATAAATTCTTCTATCCTCATATTCTCATTGTCTTTGATCAAGTAGAATATTTGCATTTGAAACAAGATTTTATAGTTTTGACACTATTGATATTTTGGGTTTGATAGCTTTTTTATGGAGGTTTGACTTATGTATTATGGGGTATTTTTCAGCATCTTTGGTCACTTGCCTTCGACATGTGAATGACATGCCACCACACTCCCACTGTGAAAACCAAAAATATCTCCAGAATAGCCAAACATTCTTTAAGGGATGAAAGCACTCCTGTTTGAGAACCTCTGATGTAAATTATGTTTTCCATTTTGTTGCCCTAGTGTCAGAATGTTGGGGAAATTCTCTATTTTGGAAAGAGAAAAAGAACAAAATGATAGACAAGCCAGGTTTTGTCCAAAGAATAATGCTGACTCAGTTCTACTTATTTTCCAGGTATTCTTATGGCATTTAAGTGGAAACACTTACGTATGTTTACTTTTATCCCTGTTACCTGTTTTCCCTTTTCATTATCTTCCTAAGACTGTATTTTGATTTCTTCTATAGGCTCACAGATTATACACCTGGGCTGGAGAATGAGTTCAGAAGGCAAATATTCCCCATTTGCCACTTGAGAGCCATACTCTTACTTTTGTATTTGTATTGGTCATAAGGTGTGGGCTAAGAGAATCATCCAGAACCCCTTTCTCTCTGACTTCAGGTTGGTTCAGGTGGAGCAGGCCAATGGGGAGTCCTGGACAGAGATTGGAAGACAGGAAGAGACAAAGGTTCATGTTCCTCTTCTATTGGTGGCCCTTCTTCCAAGGCTGTGGCTCTTGCTAGGTTCCAGCAATAACTTCTTCTCATTATCTTTCCAGATTTATATTAGATGGCAACTTTCTACTCTTGCTTTTCTCTGGGAGTTTCATCATCCCCTAAGAGTTCCCTGAGTTCTATCCATACTTCTTTAATTGGTCCCTTTATCAAGCACTCTTCATGTCATTCTCTTAAATATCCCATCTTCTTCCTTCTAGGACCCTGCCCATATGAAATGACCCTTCTCTTTCAGTGAACTCAGATAGCTTTTGGCAACATGTTTCCATCAGATTATTGCTGCCCTTGAGGTGTTTTGAAAAACTCCCCTCACACTATCTATAATTCTGATCCAAGAAAGTTATGGACTAACCTATACATTCCTGTGTATAACCAAGTAAAGGTAAGAAATTGCTGTTTCTTTCATTGTGAAGAATATGGTAGTGGTTCCAACTGTACTCACTTCTGTAGACAAAGATAAAGAAGTCCTCCTATTTGCTTTAGAGTGCTTCTAACCAAGCCATAGAAATATTAGTCAAAGGAACAATCACATTTCTTCACTTGATCTAACCTTGGGTTTCAGTGTGTGATCATGAGCATGTCATCTACATCATCAGATATTGTGTGCCTGCCATATTTGATGATCTGGACTAGGTGCTAGGCATGGAGGATCAGAGTATATGAACCTTAGTTCTCTTTCCCAGATTGGAGAATCTAGGCTCCCTATGTACTCTATGGGAGAATAAGTTGAGCTTTTAAAAAAAGTTTTTCTTTTAGATGTTGATGGACTTTTTTTTATTTATTTGTTTACATGTGGTGCTGAGGATCAAACCCACTGCCTCACACATGCTAGGCACTACCCCAGCCCTAAGGTGAGTTTTTTTAAGGTTTCAAATCTGAAACTACCCCAGCCCTACTGAGCCAGTACCCCAGCCCTAAGGTGAGTTTTTTTTAAGGTTTCAAATCACATTTTGCTTTTTTTCTTCCTCATATCATTACTATTATTACCAACAGTCCTCATACTGTGTTCCATGGAGTTAGTCACAGAATCATAGAAATCTTCCCTCTAAAACAACACTGCCCAATGGAAACATAATTTGAGCCACATTTGTAATTTTACATTTTCTAGTAGTCACACTAAAAAAAATAAGAAATAGGTAAACTTAGCCTTAATGATATGTTTTCTTTAATCTGTTTGAAATATCATTTGAATGCTTAATTGATATGAAAGTTTTTTAATTAAATAGTGTAGCTTGTCAATACTCTCTTTAATATCTGGTGTTAATTTTATATTTACTATATATCTCAATGCCAAAACCAAATATTCGTTGGAAATAGTGTGTATTTGATCAAATTTACAGCTGAAAACCTAGGTCTACATTACTCAAGCTGTTCTAAACATATTCAAAAGTTTTCTAATGACTGTATCATGTATAGGCTTTTAAATTAAAGGTTTAATTTAAATTTTAAATTTGGTCATTTAGATGAGATCATGCATGTTCAGCATGATAGGCTTGATATGTTACTACATTTCCAGTACTTAAGAGCTCCATGTAAATTATCTTCAAAATACATCTCCTTTTCTTCCCTCACTAATAAAGCCTAAGATGGAGGCTTTACTTTGGTTGTTGGGACTATTAACCATGTTCTCCTATCTAGTCACTTTGTCCTTAATCCTCTGCCACCTCACCCGAGTTGATCATCCTCACTGATTCCTGATGGGTCTTGGTAAAACACATATCTGCTCAGGTTATTTTTCTGCTTAAGAATTCTTCAGTGCCCCCATGTGGACTGCAGGGTAAAGCTCAATTTTATGAATATGTCATGCTAGACCCTTTCTGACCTGATCTCTTTGAACCTCCACCACCTCTTAGTTTGCCACTCCTTACCTATTCTTCTGTGTTTGAAATGCATTCCATTCTTTAGGAGCACCATGCACAAACAACTCTCCATAGATTCCCTTACACGTCCAAATCCCATTGTTTCTTCAAAGCCCAGATCAAATGCTATTTCCTGCAAGAAGCCTTCTAGTAGCCTTTCTTCCAGGCAGCATTAATTTCCCTGTGCATAACTCAAATAAAACACATTTCTCATTGTATTATCTAGATCTGAGTGTTGATTTATCTTATGTACTAATCTGGGAGCTCAGAGTAGAGCTCAGAAAACTATAGCCCATGGGCCAAATTGAGTTAGTAAAGGAAGTTTCATTGGAACAGAGCCATACTCGTTCATTCACATATTTCCTACTACTTTCATGCTCCAGTGGCAGAGTTGAAGAGTTGCAACAGAGTGAGTGACCTACAAAATCTAAAATATTTATATCTTGCCTTTCCAGAAAAAAAAGATGCCTACCTCTGTCCTAGAGGATAGATTCTCTGTCTCATGTGTTCTCAGTGCCTTGCATAGCACCAGATAAATGGCAAGTTCTCAGTAAATGGTGGTGGAATTGAAAGATAGATTGAATGAAATTGAATTGATGAGTTGGATGAAAGCTGATATCTCTGTAATTGATAACATGTTGGAGGAAAGTTATGTTTTTGCTACCTCTTTAGAATTCTTTAAAATACCCACCTTACTGTCACTGTTTGCTTGTTTTACTACCATTTCCACTATGATTCCTATTAAATTTCATTTTTTCTCAAGAACACCAAATGATTAAATTCTAAGAGACTGAGTGCCTCTAACACAAAATTAAGTGGCAGAAGCTGTGAATTCAAGTCTTGGCTTGATCTTTGGCCTAATTGGTTACATTGGATGAGCCACTTGACCTAACTTGTTAATGCTATTTTCTGATTCTTGAGTGAAAATTACAATATCCCACCTTCAAGTATTGCTCAAAGTGTGTGTGAATGCAATGAGCAGTTTTCTAATGGGCATTGTGAACATGACATATAATTTTTTAAATTAAAGAAGTTATTTTTCCTCCACAGAGAATAAATAAGTACCATGGCCATAGATTTTGAACATTGCTCTGACTCCACCCCTATTATTGAAAGTTTCCTGTTTGAAGGAGGAAATTGGTAACCATATTACTAAAATGTCACTTGGTAATCATAGTGTCACATTTTAAAACTGGAATTCAGGAAGCAAACCTTGGAAATGGCTTCCAAACTTGAGCCATACCTTTATGAATGAAGAACTTCAAGGATAAGAAGGTGCAGATCTCACAGAAAGATCTGGAGGTTTTATGATATGAGGGCAAAAGGTACAAAAGCTACAGAATTCCTTCAATTCCTAGGAGAACATTCAAATTGATAGTAATTAGAGGAATTCATTATCTACCTTCACTCTCACCCCTAATTTTATAGTTTAAATTTTTAGCTTCTTGTTTTCTCAGAATTTTAAGGTTAATGACAAATTTTACTTACTAAACATGGCTAAAATTTTGCTTGTATAATCTCTTGAACTCACAATAACCCTGTGAGGTAGATATTATTTTCAGTGTATAGAGAAGCACACTGGTCCTTAAAGATGCTAAATGCCCTGTACCCCAGGTTACATAGCAACAAAGTGGCAGATCTGAGATTTGAAACCACATCTCTCTATGCTTGTAACTACTGTAGAAAGTAATATTTTCTGAGATGAAAATAATGGGACTTCTGAAATTAAAAAGTACTATGCTTTGGCATGTTTTTTCTTTTTTCATTCAAAAGTTTAAGTCCTAGAGCTAGAAGGGGCCAGAGTCCTAACTTAACCATTAGAGGTTGAACAACTTGCCCAAGTTAACTAGCTCAGTTCATGGGGCATACAGTGCTCCGTCTTCCTGACAACCTGGTCCACTGTTACACTATTACTACATCCCAATTCACATTTCTTGTTAAATATAACCAAGTGAACAGCCATTTTATTTTATTTTTGAAATCATTTTGAGAAAAGAAATTCTGCTTAAAGAAAAGGAAAGAAAATAAAAGAGCACTCCAACCATGAATTATTATTTATCTTTCTTAAATTTGTAAGGAATCCAGCCAGGGACCAGCACATACCAAAATGGCTATTAAAGAGTTCTGCAGTTGACAGTCTGGGTTACTTGGAGCAAAACTCTAAATCTCTCTGAGCCTTATTTCTTATCTATAAATTGGGGAAGCTGAATTAAATGAAATTTGAAGTTGTTTCCCACCTTGTTATTGTTATTTTATTAATATTATTATAGGAAGTGTGATTTGCAGGTCTTAGGACCAATTGAAGGAGATAGATTTGATTTCAAATAAGAAATTGATTTTTCATTTTTTCAATGGAAAGTTAAAATTGTATGTTTTTATTATTTATAACATGCTGTTTTTAAGTATATCTAAATTGTGGAATGCTTAAATCTAGCTAATTATAAATGCATTGCTTCACACGGTTATCATTTTTGTGGTGAAGATACTTAACATTAACTCTATTTGCATTTTTTCTAGAATTTTACTTCACAATGGTACAACTTTGCTGAAATCAATTGTGGTAACTTCAGTGGTGGCTTGTTTCCTCTCATTAAAGCTAGTCAGGCAGAAATGTGCCAAATTGGTGGGAGTGTCAGAGAAGTTATTCAGATATTAAAATTAAATTAATGGCAGAATTACAATTATGATTAACATTATTTCCATAGTTCATACTTTGGGAGAAATCAGAAATTTGAAGTCTCTAGGCATAACCACACAACTTGACCCTGTGGTCAACTGTGTACTTGTTCAGCAACTAGTTATTGAGTCCCATGGGGGATTCTAAGTAATGTTCTAGAACTGGCAATATAAAGGCTTAGGACATGGCCTCTGTCTTATAGTCTAAGGGGTCAGAAAACTGTGGCTCAAATAATAAATCCTATCTGATATATATTTTTGTAAATAAAGTTTGATTAGAACACAGCCACACCCATTTACTGTCATATTACAGATGGCTAGTTTTGCATCACATCTGTGGAGATGAAACAGACAACATATGGACCACATAGCCTCAAATATCTATTATCTGATTCTTTTTAACAAAAGATCATCACATTTGTTGTAGATAAATAGGTACATCCATAACTTCAATCTAGTGGCCTAAACTTGAAACTGGAGGACGCACAAAGGCAGTCCACACATCATTACTTCTCAAAGCTAGATCAGAATGTTTTTAGAGAAATGAATGAACCATATGATAGTATTATCTTTGGGAAGATCCTGTGGAGGTTGTAACTATTATAATTTCCCATCAATCCTCTACATATTTCCTCAACATTATCAATGATATACCACTGATGTTTCTTTTAACAGGCAAGCATACATACTGCATAGAGAGAAATGGCAAAAATGCATACACTATAGCTTGCCAACTTGTGTGGAAGGAGTAAGAGAGATCATAGGTGGCCTTTATATTCTAAGAGTAAGAATCACTGGTCTTCATGTTACTGTTTGATTTTCATATTGGACAAGTTTAAACTCTATCTGGCCCATGCTAATGAAAGCATTCAAACTCTGTCTGGCCCATGCTGATGAAATCAATCTGTAGGCAACTCTTAAGGGAAAACAAACTTAGGGTTCATCTGCCTTTTTCACACGGAGTTGAGGAAAGCCCCACATCTGTGGCCATCTTTTTAACCACCTGGCCTCCATTGCTAAGTCCATCTAAGTGAGATTTAAAGGTACTCAATAACCAGTTTTAGTTGGGACATGGAAGAATGATCAGAATCACTTCCATGACTTTTACCATCCTATTCTAGAGTCTCCTGAAGTATTCTCCATATAGTTCACATTTTCAAGGCAAATATTGTTGACCAACTGATTTCTAGAATTTGTCATCAATCTGGAAAGGACTACAACAGTATAATTAATTATTTGTAGAATAGTCTTCACACTTATATGTTAAAAGCTCTGATCCTCTATTTTGAAAATGTAATGCAAAATGCATACTATGATAATAAGATTTCTGACTATTATTCTGATAATGATCTGTACATATTTGTACATATTTGTAAGATCTGATAATGATCTCCTTAGAGGGAAAAAAATCATTTGTTTTACTTTTAATTTCAGACTTTCAGAAAAGTCAAAAGAGCAGTACTCTATTAGTACAGCATTGCTTTCTGCATTTTTTCAATTAAAAACCATGTTGGAATAAGGAACCTTGTGCTTATTCTGAATATTTACATTGTTGGTGATATGTGTTCAGAGTAATTTTTTAAAATATTTATTTTTTAGTTATAGTTGGACACAATACCTTTATTTATTTATTTTTATGTGGTGCTGAGGATTGAACCCAGGGCCTCACACATGCTAGGCGAGCACTCTATCACTGAGCCACAACTCCAGCCCATAGAGTAAATTTTGATAAGTGAGATTGCTGGGTCAAAATACATTTATACCTTTGTTAAATATTGCCAAATTCCATTCCAAAGGGTTGTATCAGTTTGTATTCCCACCAGGAATATATGAGAGTACCTGCCTCTTCATAGCCTCACTTTATGCATGTGTTATTGTTTTTAAATATACTGATCTGATAACTGAGAAATGGTACCTTAATGTAGCTTTGATTTGTGTGTCCGTCATTATGAGTGAGGGCATTTTTTTCATAGGCCTTAAAACCATTTTATTATCTTTTTGTACCTTAGCTTCTCATTTTTTACCATTTTTCTGTCTTCAGTTTGCTTTTCCTCCTCAATATTTAAGAATTCTCAAGTGTTTGAAGAGACATATATGCTTACTCTGATTTGAATATCACACAATGTATGCATGTATTGAAACATCACATGGTAACTTACAAATATGTACAATTTTATCTTTTAAATGAATAAAGAATTTTAAAAATTCTTCATATAGTAAGGATATTAGCCATTTAGCTGTCACACATTTCAGATATTCTCCTGGTTTGTCAGTTATATTTTGAATTGGTTACAGTAGTTTTTGTCCTATATTAGTTTTTGTTGTTACATATCAATACTCATTTGTTTTATTCTATCAACATTTGAAGTTCTACTTAAATGAACTCTTTCTCATCAAACTTAGAGGAATTCACCAGTGTTTTCCTCTAGTGTTTGTATGGTTTCATTGAGCATTTCAATTGAAATCCCATTTTGAATTTATTCTTATATATAGTATGAGGTGTGGACCTAATTTGTGTTTTTTCAAATGAACATTTATTGTCCCAGCACTATCAAAGGTCCAACTTTTCTTAAGATATGTTTACTCAAGTTATTTGCAATGTCACCCTTATTAACTACTAGAGTTCCATACTTACCCTGGTCTATTTCTGAACTTTCTATTCCTATTTCCATTGATACATCAGTACTACATCTTCTATTAAAAATATTTTCATCTTTCCCCCCAGATTCATTGAAATATAATTGACAAATAAAAACTATTTTTGGCACTCAATGTGATGTTTTGATATATGTATACATTATGAAATTATTACATTAAATTGTTTAGAGAGTACTTTCTTCTTTTGGGAGCATCATAGATTAAGGAAACATTGACAAAAATTGAGATAATCTGGAGAAGAGCAACAAGATATGCCAAGAGGTCAAGAAAGCGTCTCCTGTGAGGACTAGAGAACTAGAGATATTAGAAGTTAAAGAAGAGCTAACTTGGAGTTCCTGCCTGTTTATGAATGGGTGTCAGGAATTCGTCATTACTCTAGAAAGTAGATCAAGGGGCAATGGAAAAGTGAAACAAGGAGGCATCTGTTGGTTTAATGTGCATTTCCTAATACTTTCATTGGACCAAAGAGTTTTGGAGAAAGGAGAAGATGGGAGAGGGATAATGAAGAGAAGGACTATAAAGGAACCTTAACAAAAACAGAGAGCTCAGTTAGCAGGCTGTCTGTGTAGTGACAGGCAGATGATAGTGGTATGGTCTAGACTCTAGAGTAATACAGGAGATGATGGAAAATGGTTGAATTAAGGCTATATTTTTATACATAAATAATGAGATGTAATGATAGATTGCATCAGATTGGAGAACGAAAGAAAGACAATGAAGAATTAAGTTTGGGTTTGGGAGCTGAATAATTGGGTTGTATAGTAGTACCTTCTACGCTTGATGGGGAATTTGAGAAAAAAAGTAGGATGGGATAGAGGTGTAATAGAAAATTTAATCCTTGTTATTATCATGTTGATTTGGAAATGTTTTCTAAATATTGAAGTGGAGATATTTGGTATGTGGTTGACAGTTGGCTTTTGGGATGTATAAATAGACCAGTCGATTCTGGAGCTACTGATAGTTCACAGCTTTCTCCTATATGTTGTTTTCAGGAATTTACCATACAGATAAACAGTTTATCACTTTATATTATACAGAGTCTATCCTAAATGACTCTCTAGTCTGTTTTGGGAGGCCAAAAACTATTAAAGAACAATTCTGAAAACAAAAGTAAGAAATAGTGATACAGTAGAAATAATAATTGCAAATAAAATCTCCAAAGATAGATATCATTGCAAACTCCAGTGGAAAATGGCCTGCTGCAAGAGATAGTGTTTGTTCGGGCCCTTGAAGGCTATGCCCAGGAAAAGAGGAAGGGAATGGGCATTTCAGGCTCTAATAAAATGTCCTGTGGTCTTAGTTCCTTGTGATATTGTGCTTTAATAGGCCTTGACTTGACTTTGACATTTCCTGATAGTGCCCTAGGTACTGTGTTCCAATTTGCTTTGGGATGGAAATGTCCCAGTTTTGCTGTAGCATTTGTTCATGGTTGAAGGATGTGGATAGTAGAATGACTTTCAAGGAATCTCAAATATTTGTGCCCTATGTGGCCTGTCTCCTGCATCAGAGATAATTGTTGCCCCCTGGGATCATAACCTCTGCCTGGGCCAGGGCAAAGAGTGTTCTCAGAGTCATAGCATTTCAGATTCTCAGGTGGAGAAGCTATGGAAAGAAATGCAGATATGCAGGCAGGAGAGTGCATGGGGAGAAAAACATGTCCTACACTTAGAAGTGTTGACAGGAGCTGTTTCTGATGCACCCTGAATGCCAACAGCAGTTCTATGTTCCTGCTGAGGCAGTTGCCACCAAGCAATGCACAGGCTGTGCTATTCTAGGAGGCCACCATAACTGGTTGTAGTTCTTGCTCATTTTACCTTGTGATACATTCTTTCAAGTCAACCCACATTGTCTAGCTCCAAATTTGTGTCCTCGTAGCACTACCATGAAATAGAACTTGGCCTCCTTTCTCTACCACTGCTAAAGTATGTTCTGGAGCATTAGTTTTCAAACTTGGGGGCTTCTGGGCTACAGAATGTTGTGAAGAGATGATGAGGTTAGGATACAGAGGTATTTAGAGAGACAGAAAATGCCACCTCTCCATACACAACCAGTTCTGCATTTAATGCTTTTGTATTTCAAGTTCCACATATACTTTCTGCTTCATCAAGTTTGAGGTTTGCTGTTCTAAAAATTATAAGAACTAGATTCAAATTCCTAATATTATTAATCTTTCCTTAGATAGGGAGATTTTTCTTTCAGGATTGATTTTGGCTGCTAATGAAACATAAGAACATGTTTATTTTTATAATTAAGTAAGTTACATAGCAGGGGAAAATAAACCTTCAAACTTAACAAGAAACATAACTAGAAGAAGATAGGAATGAAGAGAGATATATGCAACATTTGTCATTAAATTAAAATAGCAACAGAATATCTTGGAAAACTATGTTGTTATTTAAGGATTTAAGTTTCCTTAATCTACTTCATTTACAGCCATTTATTCTATTGAGCACCCATTGTGTGCAAAGCATCACACTCCATCCTGGCACCACAGAGCTGAACTAGACAAAGAGTTTGTAGATGTTTTCATTTGAGTAGTCAGTCACCCCAGCATTTCCCCTTTTCTTCTAGGATTAAAAGCAGGATGGAAAAATAGAGAGTCATGAATGAAAGGACATAAAGTTTTAGTTAATCAAGATGAATAAACTCTAGAGAGTAGCTGTACAACATTGTACCTATAGTCATCAATAATTTGCTGCTCAAGATTGATAAGAGGGCAAATCTTGCATTGTGTTCTTACTACAGTACCATTTAAAAATATTGTAAAAGTATTCAAATCCTAATATTTGCAGAACTCAACTGGTCCAACACATTTTTGAATCGTGATTTTTGTGTTACATTAGAGCTGCTTAGCACAAGATTGATCACATTTCTCCATTCCTAACCCCCACCTTAGATGACCACAGGTTGAGTCCAATTTTGCATTTAAAAATTACAATCCAGCCAGGAGTGGTGGCACATGCCTGTAACTCCAGTGGCTCAGGAGGCTGAGTCAGGAGAATTGCGAGTTCAAAGCCAACTTCAGCAATGACGAGGCACTAAGCAACTCAGTGAGACCCTGTCTCTAAATAAAATACAAAATAGGGCTGGGGATGTGGCTCAGTGGTCAAGTGCTCCTGGGTTCAATCCCTGGTACCCCCCCAAAAAAATTTCAATCCATCCTGTCAATTTAATGAACACATTATCCATTTTTTTTTAAAAATATTTTTTTTAGTTGTACTTGGACACAATACCTTTATTTAATTTATTTATTTTTATGTGGTGCTGAGGATTGAACCCAGGGCCTTGCATACGCTAGGTGAGCACTCTACCACTGAGCCACAACCCCAGCCCCCCTGTACTTCATCCATTTTTATATTCAAGTTCCTTCCATAATTTATGCATGTAGTTATGTTTATCATTACTTTTAGACATCTCAGTTCACTTTATTTCAAATATAATGCCTCAACTATCTAAATATGTAGCAAAGTTTTTTGAAAAGTTTAAGGATAAAAACAACAAGGTTTCCTCAGACATAAATGTCCAAAAATAATTTTGCATCTGATATTATTTTGTATATTTATTTCCCAAAAGACAATATACATAAATGTTTTTTAAATCCAAATTTGAGAGTATTTATATAAATTTGAATGTATAGGAGGTTATTCATATATAAATATGTATTTATGTGATATATATAAACTTTTTAATGTAACATCTGACATTCATCTTACATGTGTTTGAAATACCTTTTCAGTTTGATTGATATCAATAATTGTGAGGCTTTTAATTTCAAACAAATAATGATACCATTAAGTAGCACTAGTATGGCAATATGTAAATCAGTGGATGTGTAACCGATGTGATTCTGCAATCTGTATACGGGGTAAAAATGGGAGTTCATAACCCACTTGAATCAAACTGTGAAATATGATATGTCAAGAACTGTGTAATGTTTTGAACAACCAACAATAAAAATTAAAAAAAAATATTATCAACATTTACACTACTGTTAAGCTACTGTTCAAAAGTAATGTGGAATCTTTTAGACCTTAATTTTGACATCAAATTTTAAAACTGTAAAGAATGTTTCCAAGGTTAAAATTATTTGAATGTAGTTCAGTGAGAAAGACAGTCTCAAAAATTGAATATTCATCTGTTTCAGAAGTTTCCAGTATACCTCAAAGCAAGACTAAATGTGAAGTGTTTCTTCTGATATGCTTATACAACAGAGATTTGAATTGCAAGGAAGCCTTTTAAAAATAGAATCTGTGTATTTCTACAAAATGAACTAGAGTCAAATTGACAAAGCAGAAAGGCACTTGAAATGCATAAATAAAGTGATCTATTGTGTTAATGATTCTCCATTTTGAAGAGGAAGATCTCAATAATGTACTTGGTTTTGTGTGTGTGTTTGTGTTTGTGTGTCCACATCCCACAGACATACATATAATAATAGAATAAATAGTGCTGAATAATTATGGTTAATAGTGCCATTGGTCAAAGAATTATTAGCTCCAAATAATATTTTGACCATATAACCTGAGAAATTGGTCCATAGTGAATTATACAAGTCAGGTGCAGGTGACATATGACAGGTAACAGCGATGGTGGAAGAACCAGTGACAATGCCACATTTGAAGAACGTAGCTGTCCATGAGAGTAACATGAATGGTACTAACACACTCAGGAAAAGGAATTTGAGAGTAGAAATTAGAAGCAGAGTGTTTGCCGTTTACCTTCAACACTTTTTCTTTGTTAGGGAGCTGAGGATATTTTAAGTGAAGAGAAACATTGAAATTCTGTGGGAGCAAAGTGTTTCAGGTTTTATAAAGCACTTTAAGTCTAAAGGTAGTAACATATGCCTCTCTTTGGAGGGGTCACCTAGAGAACTGACTCCCTTCTGTAACTCAAGGAAACATGATGGCACACACAAACTGCACTGAACTGGGTGCTATGGTTCAGAGTGTGGATTTTGATATTTTTAAATTTGCTTCTTAGTCCCAAACCAGACTTGATGCATCCACCACATGTGGCATTGAGCCAAGAGACCAAATCTACTGCACAGCAAGCAAATGTAACTGCAGAGTTGTGCTTTTGTGAAAGCTATGCCATTGCTATTTTTCTCAAATACTGTGAAATTGTATAAAAAGAAGACTGCTTCCCCAGGACTCTAGGCCAAAAGATCATCAGCCAGTCAGGAAACATATACAAATAGATGGTCATAATAACCAGGAGATTCCCTACGGTGACTTAGGGGTGGAAATCCTGAAGGTTTTGTCTGAACTGCCAAAGACCCATCCAGGAAAATATATATGTGATAGTGACTTGCCCAAGTAGAGGTGAATGACACAGAGTGGACCCCAATAAACATGTGGTAATAATCCCCAGCAGTTTTGATGTTCCACTGCCAAAGTGAGACTTGGTGTGTTTTTAACTGGTCAGTAAATAGTTAAGTGTGTTAGTTAGAGGCACTTGGAAATCCAGGCTGTGCTTATTTCTCAGGTTTATAAATAACTTAAACCTATGTAGGAGTTAATTAATTTGGCTCCATTCCACCTCAGTTTAGCTTCTTGCGAGAATAACTTGACCCTTCCTATGCCCTGTGTTCATAGTTGTAAAGAGGACTCCCTATAGAATGAATAAAATCTCACTTGAATTGTCTGAGTTTGACTTCTTGTGTACTTCCATGAAGAAACTCTAAAATGCCAAGCACAGCACAAAATGTCAAAATACCTCTTCAGTTAAGAACAAACGCATGCATTGTACTATTCCTGGCTGGAGTTATTTGTGATTCTGTTTCTCCCCCCTCCCCCAACCAAATGACCGACATTCTGAAGAGGGAGTTAACTTGTGACTTGGTAAGAGTAATACACACAGTTAAAAGCCCAGAGAATTTTGCTCACTTCATTGCTGATCTCTCCGCTCCCTAGAGAATATATTAAAACCAAATTATGGCCTTTGGGACAATAGATCAGTTTCCTCACTTCTGAGGTTCCCCATGATTAAATAAGAAATTACAGGCATTTTTTCAGTTATCCAAATCCCAGAGTGTAGAACACTGAATAGCAGGAAAAAGAAAAGACCACCTGACATGCTGCCAGATCTTTCTTATAACACCTCTAAGAGGATCAGACAGATTAGACTGCAGATAAAGCCTGTGAACTAAGCAGAACAGATGACAATCAATTGAGTCATTTGATGTCACAATGCAAATGAAGTGTGACTTCATAAAAAGTAGTCATTCCAAATGCTATGTCCCTTGCATCATCCAATCTCCACAGCCACTCAAGTACATGCCATCAGTGAATATCATGACACTGTCTTGCCCATTAGCTGTGGTGGCACCTTGAGTGCTTTTGATGACTTCATTTCTTTTTAGAGATGGCAGTCTTGATATTGTTGCCCAGGATGACCTCAAACTCCTGTTCTCAAGCCATTCTCCTGCCTCAGCTTCCTGCTTAGCTGGAACTATAGGTTCATGCCACTGTGCCTGGCTCTGTAGATTTTTATTTTTTAAATGTAATTCCTCTGAACCATGCATTTCATGAATATGACTGAATTTTATCCTAAGTTGAGGACAATCACTAGGAAATTGCCCAAGCAATTTTACTATAAATGAGAAACCATTGCCTCTGCCCAGAGTTATGAAATCCTGGATTTTCCCACTTCTCTACTTGGAAAAACAAGTCCAAGATGGAGAGGAGGCTGCTATTCTGACCATCTTCCACTGAGAGTACAGCATTGGGTATAAGAATATAGCTCCACCCCTCCCAACCTGTTCAAGAAAAGAAAAGTAATGACAGAGCTTTATTCTGAGAACTCATGAATGACCAGAACAACCACCACAATTTACTGGGCTCTTGTTTTGTGTCAATGGTATTACATATAAATGAGTAATATTTAATCCTGAGACAACATTTCAATAAGAGTTACTGTCTTGGGGCTGAAGTTGTAGCTCAGTTGGAGAGTATTTGCATAGCGTATGTGAGGCACTGAGTTTGATCCTCTGTACCACATAAAAATAAATAAAGGCACTGTGTCCATATACAACTATTTTTTTTAAAAGAGTTACTATCTTTATCACAGTTTTACACACAAGGCAATTTTACATATTCTTGTCATGCCATCCCAATTAAGCATGACCTTGGGCAGGGCTAAAATTCAAACCCATGATTTTAGACCAAACCTATGCTCCTTTTGCTATGTCATAGCTTAAAATGAAGTTTAAGGACAGGGCATATTGTCCTAATGGAAGCCTAGCTGAAGACCTCTTGGTTCCAGGATAATGTATATTGTATGGCATTGATTCCCCTTTTGTTGTAATCCTTATTTTCATACACATCACGGATTTGCTGCCACACATTTTACTCCAGGGGATGGTCCCAATCATGAAGATTTCACTAGGCTCTGACTGCCACCCTCTGACTCCCTATACCTTGGAGTCCATTAAGTTGGGCCTTCCCCTGGATGCTAAACATCCTGAATTCCCTGGCTAAGAATTTGTCAGAATCCAATTACTCAGCCCTAGAAATAGACAGAACTGTTTTCCTGTGTATCTAGAGATGGAGACACTTCAAGCCATGCTCTGAACATGTACTTGTTTCCTTTGGCTGCTGTAACAAATTGAAAGTAATATGATAACTTAAAATAACAGCATTTTATTTTCTTGCATTTTTGGGGGATAGAAATTTCAAAATCAAGTTGTCAATAGGCTGTACTCCCTGTGGAGGCTCTAGGGTGAATCTGTCCCTGGACTCCTAGCTTTTAATGTCTGAAGGTATTTCTTAGTAGTTCTTGTTTGTAGATACATCACACCAATCTCTGCCTCTGTTTTCATGTCATTCTTTTTCAGCATCATCTTCTCTACTGTCTTGAATATCCCTATGCCATTCATTCATTCATTCATTCATTCATTCATTTATAAGACTTTTTGTTGTAGATGTACACAATACCTTTATTTTTTAATTTATGTATATGTGGTGCTCAGGATCAAATTCAGTGCCTCACACATGTTAGGCAAGTATTCTACCACTGAGCCAAAACCCCAACACCCCCACCACTTCTTTTCTTTTATAACAACACTAGCCATTGTATTTAGGGCCCACTCAGATAATTTATGATGATCTTATTTTATAGTCCTTAATTATATCTGCAAAGTCTCTTTTTCAAAAATGGTAAGATCCTCAAGTTCTGAGGACTAGGCCAGGAGTAAATACTTGGGGGAATCACCATTCATCCTATATAGCGATCTTGACATACCCCAACTGTGTTCTGAGTGATGTGGAACCAGGCTGTTCAGGGTCAAATTGGGCCAATAGGAATGTGAAGATAGGGTTAGGGCTGCCTTCCCCTCCCATTCTATCAGTATCACCCCTCCAACATGCCCCCTCAGGCCGTAAATTCTCTCAATCCCAATGGGATCAGTCAGAGTTTTGTTCTAGGTCCATTTGCTCACTGAAGCAGGGGTGTATAAGAGAGTATGAATTTAGAAATCTGACAGAACTGGGTTAGAAGTTACTCTAATATTTCTAGGTGATGTGACCATAGACAAGTTACTTTAACCTCTGTAGGACTCAGATAACTCACCTGCAGATTAGAAAGCAGATGAGGAAATCCACTTTGGTTAGAGGCTCTTGGGAGACAGATAAAAATACCTAGGCTTTGGAAACAGACAGGCATGGCTTTGGTTCTTGGCTCTGTCATCCACTACCAATTTAATTTGGGGCAAAACACTGAAACCCTCTGAAACTCATTTCTCATATGAAAAATAAGGATGATAACTTTTAACTTGCAGAGATGTGAGCATTTCATAATCAAATGTAGATAAAACTTAGTTGGTGTCAAGGTTTACTCACTAAATTTCTTATTGTTGTTGTTAGTTGGCAGTTTATGGAGTGCCTCATCTATGCCAGCCATTCTACTGTTCACGATGGAGCACTGCAGGGGTGCACCTCAGTGTCCCTATAATACAAGTTGAACTTAGCAGATGAAAGATAATATTACCATGCAGCACTGCTCAACCCATGGCCACTTGCAACACCACTGAAATTATTTCCATGGAATATAGTTAAATCATCTTCACTCTTGGATGAAATTGCAAACATTTGAGGAATTTAGAAAGGAATGAAGAAGCTGGGGGTGAATTAAGTTTTAACGAGCAAACATTTTAACTATGGTGAACATTTTGATATCAAGACCACAGATCAAAGCTAATGTCTTTTCTGTCAAAATTCACAGATTTTAAATATGTCCTGGGAATAAGTTGAGAAATGTAGACGACTAACAAATGAACCCTTTTTAATTGCATTTCACTTTTCTAGCTGAATGCTCATGGAGGGTTTTTTTCCTTATTTTACTAGCAGATTCCAATTAGGGTCATTAGAGTGACAAGACCAGCTTGACTATTCATAAATATCTTGCTTTCTGCAGAAATTAAAGTGTTGCTGCAAACATCAAGATATTACAATTTGGACCACCAAGGGAGTCTTCCAGAACAACAATGTAGGAATCCCAATTTGCCTTTTTGCTTCTTTCTTTGATGGCAGTTAAACACAATGCAGTGGCCCAAGTTTTTATCAATTAAAATGTAAAGTCATAACCAATGGCAGAGGAAAAGTACTTTCTAAGTAAATCAGCCAGTTCAGAGTTTGATAGAACTATCAACTATCATTTTAGGCATTAGGTATAGGAAGTACCACTTTTTAAATTTCCTGAATGGGTAAATCAGACTTTGAGAGTCCATTCTTGTGTTCACTTATTCAACAGACAATGACTACAATTGACACTCTGTATCCTTGGGTTCTACATCTGCAGATTCAACCATCTGTGAATCACAAATGTGTATGTATGTATATATGTTTGCAGTTCAGCAGATTGAATCCACGGGTGCTCTACCATTTGCTGCATTCACAGCCACCCCCATTTTGCTGTGCTGGGGATTGAACCTGGGGCCTTGTGTATGGCCCAGCTATTATGATTTTGTATTTTGAGGGAGGGTCTCCATAAGTTACTGAGGCTGGCCTCGAACTTGCCATCTTCCTGCCTCAGCCTCCCAGTTTCTGGGATTATGGGCTTACACAACCATACCTGACACAAATATTTTCTTAAATTGTATGTGTATTGAACATGTACGGACTTTTTTCTTGTCATTATTCTCTGAGCAATACAGTATAGCAACCATTTATTAAAAATTCACATTATATTTGATATTATGAGCAATCTAGAGATGATTTAAAGCATTCAGGAGGATATATGCAGGTTATATGTAAATACTATGCCTTATATGAGGGATTTTAGTAGTGCAGATTTTGTTTGATGGATCCCTCACAGATTTTGAGGAGTGACTGTACTTTGAATTCATTAGTATTATCCTAACGAGCTAGCAATACATTGATAAAGAAGAATCAGACTCAACAGATAAATTTAAAAAGTAACTTTGATACAGTACTGTAAATTTGGGGAAGGGTACAGAGCAAGGAAAGCATTATTGTTCTTTGTAGAGTTAGGGTGGCTTCCATAGGAGGGGTACTTCAGCTTCATTTAAGAGGATGAATGAGAGCTGAAGATAGTTTTGGGGGTAGAAATTTTACCAGAGACAGAGAACAAAGGGAAAAATAATGAGAAAGCATCAAAAAAGCATAAGTTGGTTAAAGGTGAAGAGATCTGGAGCTATCTGGGAAATGTTTTCAAGTTGGATTCACCAGGACCAGGAGTAGGTGAGGATCAGATATATGGAGGGAAAGAGAGAGCATGTCGAGGCCAGAAAGCTGGAAGGTTAGGACTGCATTTTGAGCCTGCAGTTTGGATTTGCCTCAGTGGCATGGGTGGGTGTTTTTGTCTTCCCAAATTTATGTCTTGAGAGTGGAGCCCTCGTGATGTGATTAGCGCCCTTGTAAGAAAAGCCTGGAGGGATGGCAAGTCCTCTTTATGCCATATCAGGATACAAATGAAAAGTGAGCTATCTACAACCCGAAAGAGGGCCCACATCACAACCTGGCCTGCTGGCACCCAACCTCCAGAATTTTGAAAAACAAATGTTTGTTGTTTAAAGCACCCAACCTGTGGTCATTTGTTGTAGCAGCCCTAACTGTCTAAGATACTCAGTATCTGTTTTGGGAAGCATCACTCTCTCTGTGTGCAACAAAATCTGGACCACCAGAGCCAGTGCTTCCCTGAAGTTTCCACAGCCCCATCTGTCTGATTAAGAACTAATTCAAATATCAATTAATCGTTCCTTGTTTAATTCCTTTTCAAACATTTTCACAGGGCAGATAATGAGGAAAAATCTCCTCCTTTGAAAAGTCAAGCAAGACCCACCATGTTAAAGAAATTAGTCTAAAACTGTTGCAATTATAAGCTATTAAGTGGGCAGATATTGACAGTTTGTTTCAGGAGCTTAAGATTTCTCTGTTTCACAAAAGAAAGATCAAAGCATTGGTTAACTGTATAGGCTTTCCAAGAAAAACGAGAGGAAAATTAACCATTGCATTTCCTCTCTTTAACTTGGTACTAGTAGAATTAGTGATGTTTTGTGACTTGAAAAATAGAAGTTGATTATGGAATTTTAATGTTAAGAAGAGCTATTTCAGGGCTGGGACTGTAGTTCAGTGGTAGAGCACCTGCCTCACATGTATGAGGCACTGGGTTGGATCCTCAGCACCACATATAAATAAATAAATAAATAAATAAATAAATAAATAAATAAATAAATAAAGATATTGTGTCTATCTACAACTAAAACAATATTTTTTTAAAAAAAAGAAGAGCCATTTCAACTATATTAAGGTACAGAGAAGTTATGTGGCTTGCCCAAGTTCACACAGCTAGTCAGTGGCAGATCTAGCTTAACAAGAGCCCAAAAGGCTGACTCACTGTAACACCTTGAAAAAACAAGCCTGCTTGAAACAGGGGCTAATAGATTAGAGAAATCTGGAAAGCAGTCCCAGATGGAAAGCCCTGGAAGTGGCAGACTCATCAACCCATACTTAGGAAAGAGCTGCCATTGCCTTTTGATTCCCTACAAACAAAACAACTTCCTCTCCCTCAGATGTAGATATAGAGTGGGTGTTTATATTTTAGTTCCATTCCCCTCTCTCCAAGTTTGTTTGTTTGCTCTGGAAGTTGCAGACTGCAACCTTCCTCTGACTTTTCCCATAGCACCAGGTGTAGAAATAAGTAGGAAAATAAATTTGGATTTTATTATAAGCCTGTTCAAGCCCTGAAAGATTTTGAGAAAGGGAACAAACAATTTCATTTTTTTTTCATTAAAAATATGACTGTGATACTGATTGGAGAATGGATTCTAGGTAGTTATAGAAGCTATGAAAAAGCACACCAGAAGCAATTACCTTGGGCCAAATGGGTATGGTGGACCAGATTCAGATGGTAATAATAGTGATGAATAGAAGTAGACAGAATTGGGATACATTTTTTTTTTTTTGGAGGCAGAATCAGATTCTACATAGAGTCAAGACTTGTGAAGGAATCAGACATGAGGTAAGAAAATGAGTCAAATCATTCCTTGCTTTTTTATGTGTGCAATTGGCCCTTGACAACAAAGGGAGATAATTTAATGAATGGGCAGAATCATGAGTTTGGATCTGGCCATGTTAGGTTTGAAGTACTTATTAGACACCAAATGGACATGTCAAGTGGTCAGTGGGACATATAAATGGAAACGTGAACTTTGGAATCAACAGCACGTGGATAATATTTAAAACTATTAAACTAAATGAGGTCACTTACAGTGATAAGAAAAAGAGACTGCAAAACAGGTTGCAAGGAAAAGCCAATTAAATGGAAATAGAACAAGGAGAGTCCAGTATCTTGGGAGCCCAGAGAAGAATGGGTTTTAAAAAGAACCAAGTAATTGGCCATAATAAGTTCTGCTGGTTGCTCAAGTAGATGAAAGAGGAGAGAAGAAATTTGATCACCTGGAGGTTGTTGATGACTTTTATCAAAGTGTCTATAGAGTGGTAGTGACTGAAACTAGATTAGAATGAGCTGATGAAAAATAAAAGAGAAGTGAGAATTGAAAATGGTGACTGTGGACAACTTATAAAGGAAATTGTGTTGAGAAAGTGAAGGGGAAAAGAGAAATGAGGTAGCAGCTGGAATGAAGATATGAGCTAAGATAGGTGACAAATAGGACATGCCTGTTTGCTAATGAGGATGATCCTGTAGAGAGGGGGGAATGTAAGAGTTGAGAAAGAGAGGGTCACCCTTGAGAAAGCTGGATAGGATGACATGTATACTAAATACAAGTGGTCAAGAGCAAGGATATTTCACAGTAATGTCCATTTTGGTCAACTAGGTGAGGTCAGGACACATTCTGTGAGTGAAGGGTTTGGTGTTTGATGTGTTTGTAGGTTTGAGAAAAGAGAAAAGCTGAAAAATAGTTGTTTTGGAGAACAGAGAGCTGGACATTAATGGTTAGTGTGGTAGGATGCTCAGCCAACACAGACCACTCATTTGAAATCTATAGCCGTGACTTTAAATGAAACCTGTCAACTTGGCTGTGTGTTTTTCTCAGGCAACATACAGCTACAAAAATACAGTGATGTAGCAGGCACAGAGAAAACTAGCATTTGGGATTTGTGAGAAAATGTGATGGAGGAAGACAGAAATTAAGGAGTTAAATATGTTTGCAAGATGGCAAATATAATGGATTCTGAAATGCAAAGTGTGGGTAGAGAGATATAAAGACATGAAGTGGATAAAGAGTGGTGGAAAGATGATAAGGTTGGTGAAATTATATGAAATTAGAGAACAACTAGAATGAGATTATTGAACTGGGAAGGAAAAGGAGGAAGCAGATAGAGATATAAGGTCCCACAATTGAGGTTAAGGATTGACCACTGAGGTAGGAGGAGGGGAGAATATTTCCAGAAGGAAGAAGCAGTCAACCAGTCTCTTTCTCTTCATCTACTTTACTTTTACTTTACATCAGATAAAATAGGGATAGAAAGATGAACACTGGATATATTGACATAAAGAGAATCATTGTTGACCTGAACAAGTGCTGTTTCAGTGGATTGATAGAATCCTTGGTGCAGGATTGGGCAATAAGAAAATTGAGCCAGAGAAGTCAGAGGAGTTTTTCAAGAAGTTTGGCTGTGAAGAGAAACTAAAGAATAGGTGGTAGCTAAATGGGAATATGGAGTCTTCAGTGAAGGATTTTTTTTCAAAGACCAATTAGCATTTAATTGTGTTTTTAATTGAAATTTGTATTGATAATTATAATTCACATGAAATGGCAGGAAGTAATACAGAGGGATCCCCTGCACAACCTGCCCAGGTTCCTTCAGTCCTAACATCCTATAATTACATAGTACAATCTCTCAACTCTAAAATTACACTAATATTAAACATTGATCTTACCCAGCATTTTCCCGCAACACCTGTCCTTTCCTGAGTGTGTGTATTCAATTCTGTATAATTTTATCACTTATGCATGGCATGCCATTGTTAAGACACTGCATTGTTCCAATACCATAGGGATCTCTCCTATTTCCCTTTAATAAACCATGGCTACTACCCTCCTACATCTCTTCACCCCCTCACCTTAGTCCCTAATCACTCAGAATCAATCTTCTCCTTTTCAATCATTTTGCCTTTGTATTGTTGTTATATAATGGAATCATACAGTATGTAACATTTTGCTATTGGCTTTCTTCACTTACCATAATTCACTGAAGATTCATCTAGGTATTCTGTGAGGAGTTTACATATTTTTTTAATTGCTGAGTCCCATGATATGGATACACCACGATTTGCATTACTATTCACCCATTAAAAGATCTCTCCCTTGTTACTAGTTTTTAACTTTTATGTATAAAGCTGCTATATACTTTCCCATACAGGTTTTTGTGAAAAAATAAGTTTATATTTCTCTGGGATAAATGCTTAAGAGTACTAGGTCATATGGTACTTGTATATTTAATTTTTTAAAAGACGTTGTCAGGCCATTTTCCAGAGTGTCTATACCATTTTACACTCCTACTAGCAAGGGATAAGTTACCCATCTGTTTGGAATTTTCACCAGAATTGATGTTATTTGTAATTTTAGCTATCCTGATAGGTGTATAGTGGTATCTTATTTTGGTTTTATTTGCATTTCCATAATACCTAATAGCTTTTCATATGTTTGTTTGCCATCTGTATGTTCTCTTTGATAGAATATCTGTTCATATCTTTAGTTAATTTTTCAGTTGGATTGTGTGATTTTTAATGATTTTACCCTATATGTTTTTTGTCATATATGTAATTTACAAATATGCTCTCCCAGTATGTAGAATGTATTTTCATTGTCTTCATATGACCTTCCTTAAAGGAAAAAACCTTTTTTTCAGTATTTAAAACTATTTCCCTACTTCCTTCTATTCTTCATGGTTTCAGATGCATGGTCTTCTGTCATTCATTTTGGGGTTCCTCTATAAGTGATGCATCTCTGTTTCCAGGATTTTACTTTGTCTTTATTTTTCAGAATTTTAATTGTGATGTGTCATAGCATTCATTTCTTTGGGTTTATCCTACTGGGGTGTTGCTGGACTTCTTAAATATATAGGTATGTGTCTCACCAAATATGAGAGGTATTCAGCCCTTATATACATGTTCTTTCAGCTCCACTTTCTTTTTCCTCCTCTTCTAGGATTCCTATGACATAAAAACTGGATCTTTTGGGCTGGGGCTGGGGCTCAGTGGTAGAGCACTTGCCTAGCATGTGTGAGGCACTTGGTTCAATTCTCAGCACCACATATAAATAAATAAAATGAAGGTCCACTGATAACTAAAAGGTATTTTTCAAAAATTGGATCTTTCATTTTTTTAAAAAAATGTTTAATTATAGATGGACACAATACCTTTATTTTGTATATTTATTTTTGCATGGTACTAAGGATTGAACCCAGGCATGGTACTTAGGCAAGTGCTCTACCATTGAGCTCCAACCCAAGCCCTGGCTCTTTCATTTTTGCTCCAAGGTTCTCTGAGGCTGTTTTCCCCTCCTTTTTAAAGTCCATTTTTTTCTATATTCATATTGTCACTTTTATTGATTCTTTCTCAAGTTTGCTGATTCTATCCCATGTCGTCTCCACTCTAACACTGAGCTTTTCCATTGAGTTTTTTTTTAATTTATAATGTTGTATTTTTCACTTCTATGATTTCTATTGGGTTCTTTGTTGTAACTTTTCTTTATGGAGGTTTTCTATATTTTCTATATTTTAATTTGTTTTAAGAGTTTGTGTAATGCCTATTTAAGCATTTTTTTTTAAATTTTTAGTTGCCAATGGACCTTTATTTTATTTATTTATATGTGGTGCTGAGAATCTAACCCAGTGCCTCACACATGCTAGGTAAGTGCTCTGCCACCAAGCCACACCAGCCTCCTGTTTAAGCATTTTTATGATCACTGCTTTAAAATCTTAGTCATGTCAGTGTTGGCAAGAGTGAGTTATTTTTAATTCGTGTTATGATTTTCCTGACTCTTGGTATGATAGGTTATTCTCTTTTATTGTGTCCTATACTTGGTTAATATGTTAGGAAACTATGGATTTTATTTAAATCATTTATTTTAGCAGGTAGTCACTCTGCTGAGATTTGGTTTGAAGGTCCTGGCCTACTTCATAGGTTATGGTTCCAATGGCAGTTTAATTTTTAGAGCATTTGCTGTGTTACTCTTATCAACTTGCTCATCTGATGTCTTAGGGGCTCCCTGTGGTCTCTGTTCAGGCTGCTTAATGGGGCAAAAGGGATTTCCCTAGGCCCATAGCAAGAAAGAACCTTCTTGGACAGACCATTCATCAAGGCTTAGTACCTTCCATCATTTCCACCCACCTGCTCCAGAAACTCTGGTAGGGGTAGGGAGTCCCAGTTCCCTCTGCTCCCTTTGGGTGAACAAATTTTTTTCATTCATAAGGTACTCAAGATAGGATCCCACTGGTTGGTGTTGCCTGGATAATTGATATCTCTCAAGAGGGTGAGAAAATGTCAGAACTGAGGAGACAAAGAAACTTTCTGGAGCATGCCTGCTCATTGTGGCAGATGCCCCTTGCCAGTGCTGTCTGACAGCCTGGTGTTGATCACTAAGTTGATCAGTCCTTGTGGCAGGAAAGGTGACTGCTTCACCTGACTACTTGCTGGAAGCAGGACTCCCTGTCACTTCCCCTTGCTGGTGCTGTCAAGTTCAACTGATGTTGTCAAAGGAATTATTTGATCCAGGAGGAAATACAACTATCTGAGCTGCCTTCTATTGTTCAGCTGAGGGTAAGGAAATTCTGAGTCTGGGTCACCTCATTCTGTCAATGGCAGGAGGTCATAAGATGCCCTGCACTGTGTTATTTCTTCAGACCTGTGGTCCTAAACCAGTAAGCCTTCCTCTCACCACCTTTCAAAGTTCTCCTTTGATTGCCCCTTGCATTTTCCCCAGGATTTATAGTTGTACAGAGGAGCAAGGAGAGATGCATCTATACCATCTTTTCTGAACCAGAAGTCTGATTATGTTTTAAACACCGAAAAGACAAAGCAAAGATAGAGAGGGCAGTCAATAGAGTAAGGTCCCAAAAGGGCTAAAAGAAGAGAACTCACAACACAGATAAGATTATACATGGTAGCAACGGTTGGGGAGGAGTGAAGATGGAGATTCAGGTAAATTCATATAGTTTAAGTATTAGTAATTTGAGGATGTTCTTGGCAGATGGGTCTCATTATTTTTCTGTGAATAGAGTGGCAGCATTAGAGTCCAGACCCTGGGGTTTTTCATTCTTGGCTGTGAGCTCCAGTTGCACTTCTTACTAGCTGTGAGACCTTTTGCAAAACACAGAAGTCCTTCTGTGCCTCAGTTTCCCATAAAATGGAAATAATAACAGCATATATTTTCATAAGAATGTTATGATGATTGATTGCAATGAATTAATATTTGAGAAATGCCTAGAACATCATGTTGATAAAACACTTATGAATTTTAAATAATATCAAGTTTAAAAAGTCCTTAGCAAACTTCCTGGTAGTCAGCATTCACTAATTGTTATCATTTTCATTGTTCTTCTTTTTAGCCTTAAGATATTTCCTTGAAGGAAAATCAGTGGTCAAATTTGCCAAACTCAGCTCAATCCATGTTTTTGGTAGACAGGGTGTAGATGAAGGTGGGCACAGGAGTACAGGACCAGTCTTGGTATGAATAGTGAGGTGGGGGCCAAATGGGTAGAAGATACAATTGAAATACCTGCTTCCCTAGGAAGCTTGAGTGCCTAAGACCTCTTTCTGAGCTGCAGCAGCTCAGGTGCATATTCTGCTGGAGCATTGCCTACCTGCAGGATTATGTGCAACTTTCTGCCCATCTTTTCCTTAAGCCTGAGAACTCCTCAAGGATGGGAGCCAGCAGTAGGGAAAGGTTCCAGCTCACATCACGGCATGCTCCCATGCTGTATAACATACACCATAGCCCAGGGTAACACTTGAAAGCCCATGAGAAAACCCAAGGGTTTCAAGTGTCTGAAACATGTTAATATGCGCCATCCACAGCATGAATTGTGAAACAGAAGTCATGGTTCTATTTGTTCCACAACAGTAGATAAATCATAGTTTTTTTTTTTTTTTAAATCATGATAGAAAAGAAATACAAAGAAGAATTAGTAGTGCCATCTAGTGGAGTGATCTGTCATTACTGTTTAGCAGTCGCTAAAAGACACCAGAGGGAACCAAATACGTTTTGTTTGTATCATCCATACACAATCGGATAGGAATGTTTGATAACTACTGAATAAATTAATTAACGAGAGAGAGGATATAAATGGAGTGCAGGCATAGCTAAGCTGAATATCTCCTTGATAAAACATCTAATGTGCTGTCCCTTTTAAATGTGCTGGACTTTTAAAAATGGTGTTGTAGATACCCACTTAGGCATTATTATGTACCAACCACCGAGGAAAATGAAAAAATTACTTGCATAAAGAAGTCAAAGATTGCCAGCTCTTTCTTTTCCCGCCCTTTTCAGTGGTAGTGAGTATACTGTAAGATGGTATTTTCTCTTCCTCTAACTATCAATGCATTGCAAATTAATAGATCATTTAAACAGCATGAATAATATGGGCCACTTCAGAGCTGGTGGGTGTTGTTCACATTCCATTATGTTATATTTGATGAGATTCCTGATGGTTTTTAACAATAAAATGTATATTTTATATTTATTGGTCTAATATTTTCATTTCAATTAAAAATTACTCTGGGCATGTCACAAATCTGGATACCATGCTTGACCCAGGTAGATATAGACACAAGTGAGACAGGGGACTTGCCTTCAAAGATCTCACTATTCCCTTTGAATGTGAACACTTAGACTGCATACCATGTGTTCTAGTTATTTCTGAAGCACCTGGCTTTTGCGGAGGTGCTATGGGAGCTCTAAGAAAGTGTAACATGTTGGCATTGTGGGTAAGAGCAAGGATTCTGGCACCAAACTGCCTTGCTTGAATACAAAATATTCTACTTGACATCTGAGTGACTTTGGACAAGATGTCATGTTTTTCTATGCCTCAGTTTTCTCATCAATAAATTGGGATGATATGGTGCATATAAGATTAAATGAGTTAACATGTACAAAGTATTTCTGATAGTTCCTTGCACATACCAAGTGCTGTATAAGTTTTAGCTTTCATGACCAACGTCATCATCATCATCTATTTGTACAGAGAAAGTATTTGAGTTCTGCCTTCTAGGACTAGTTAAATCTCATGATTCGTTCTTCCATTCTTTTTTATGAAGAATTTATTTATTATATTCCTGCTTTTCCCAGTTCCTATGAGAAATGGGTAAAACACATTTACCTTTTTTTATAGTACTAGGGATTGAATCCAGAGGTACTTTACCACTGAGCTGCATCCCCAACCCTTTTTTATTTTTATTTATTTAAAAAAATACTTTTAGTTATAGATGGACACAATACATTTTATTTATTTATTTTTATATGGTGCTGAGGATCAAACCCAGCACCTCATACATGCTAGGCAAGCACTTTACCACTGAGCTACAACCCTAGACCCCTTTTTAATTTTTTTGAAATTTTGAGACAGGGTTTTGCTATTGCTTAGGGCCTCTGTAAGTTGCTGAAGCTGACTTTGAACTTGTGATCTCTCCTTGGTCTCCCGATCCTTTGTGATTATAGTGTGTATACTACCACATCTAGCTTACCTACTTCTTTCTACTAGATTATAACCTCTGTGAAGTCAGGATCTAAGGCAGGAGCAGTCAAAGACACAGGAAAATGAAAGGATAGAGGACAGGAAGACTGGTGTCACTGGAATGTATGATGCATAGAGCTTATGTCAAGTATGTGAAGGCATAGGGCAAGGCCTGTGTTATCTGAGTCTATTCATGTGCACACTTGTGAACATAAAGCCATTCTGGGTTGTCTTTAAGAAAACTACCTGAAATAGCTGGGTGGAAGCTAGACAAACCACGGGCGAGGGTATGCCCCATTGCTGGTATATAGTACCTAAGTCTGATCTGTAGTAGCTACTGGGCTGATGCCAAATGGTCTGTGTCCACAAACTGTGAAATCAACCCTCCATGACATATTATTTTCTAATAAATTTCTTAATTATAAATAAATATTCATGTCACAGAAAAAGTATTTAGAGCTAAGAAATATGACTGTCAAATTTAACTGCTATGAAATAAGAACAGTTAACGTTCATTTTGGTTTTAATGCCTTAACCACCTGACAATGTTTTATAGCATGGCTTTATGAAATGTGGTTAATATTCATTGTTTAACTCTGGAGGTCCAAATTCATTGTCTCAAAGAACTTAAGCTGGTGGTCTGTTGTTACTTGTGTTTAATGTTTTTTAATGGGTACAATGAAGTGTTTGCATTCTCCTGGTCACTGAAATATGGGAAGTTCATCAACTTCACCTGTGGTCAAGTCTGCCTTTGCTCCTTTGTCCTTTAGGGGCCCTGTGAGACCAAAATTTCTCTGGAAGGCCTCCATGTGATCCCAGTGGAATGACCTCAGCACTGTCTATTGGGATTGATTCCCAGGCACACTACATACTGTGAGGAACACAGACCATACAGCACATGAACTGATTTCATGGCTTTATTTGAATTGCCCTGCCTCCTTGAGTCTTCCTCTTCTAATTTTATGTGGCAACTCTCATTTGTGTGTGCTGTCTCTCTCTGACCACTTATATCATTTTCCAATGATGCCATTTAAAAAAAAAATGTATAGAGACCAGCCATCAATTTGACATTTAAAAAGGACATAGCAGTTAGCTCAGTCAATGATGCAGAAATATTCTATTCTGCTATGATTTGAGTCCACTGTAGATACTTTTATTGCTAGTTCTGCCAGCAAGCCTCAAAGAAAGATACTTTGTCCAGATTCCTGTTAGGAACTAAAAATATGACAGGTCACACCAGCTTAACACAGGCTCTATTTGTAGTTACTTTATGTATTTTAAAGGTTTTCAAAACTAATGACCTATTAAACAAGTTTAAAAAAATGTGGCTTTGCCAAAACCATATTGGGCCAATTTGTGGTAGAGTTCAAGTTTCCAATTAACAACCTAGCTATCTGAATGTGCTTTTGAATAGAAAGCAAGACACAAACTCTGCCCATCTTTGTAATTGGGAAACAAAAGCTAGCAAATTTTCTCAATGTCAATTTTAATAAATGGTTAGAACAGCTTGAAATTAAAAAACTGACACATGATAAATAATAAATGAAAATATATAGCGTCAACATTCTGTTTGAGTAAAACATTTGCTGCTGTTGTGAATGTTAAAATTTGAGAGCACAAATATAGTCTTGAGGGTGAAGTTGAAGACATAGAAGTCTCTTTCCTAATAGGTACTCCTTCCTGTTTGTACCTGAAAAAGGGAAGCTTTTATTAGATTGTGGGATCCAGATGTAGAAATAATAACAGCAATAGAGATGGTACCAAGATTAAGAGCTTCAAATTCTGGAACATTTGGTCTGTTTAGATGCTTAAGACGTTATACCACATTTAATTCTTACTTTTCTGAAACCCTCAGCCATAGGAATTTTTATTCTCCCCAAGGTAATATTCCAAAAACTTCATTTTATTGATTTTTTGACAAAGATAATTTAATATTTCATTTGGGCAGCACCCTGGAGTCTGTTTGTGCCCCTAGCCCAGTCCACCCAGGGACCACCTCCCCATACCTACATGGACCCTGGGGCCAGAGATTAGGGTCCCCTGCTCACTCTTCCCCCCTCCCATTTTTAGGAAGCTTCAGCCACCCTCACCCCACCCCTCCCAAGAAACCTTATTCCAAGCTGGACATCTCAAATGCTTTCCTGGATTCACACGCATGATACCAGAAACTGACACCCCAGCCCTGCACTAGCACCTGGAGCTGCTTCCAGTCCACTCAGAGAATCAGGAAGCAGACAGAGCCTTGGAGAGAACACAGCATGTCCGCACCCAGCAAGGGTTGAGATAGATGAACAGGAAATGGAATAGCATTTACACAAAACCAGTTAAAAACTTCATTTTAAAGAAAACAAATTTATATGCTGTCTGAACACAGAGAGGACAAAACCTAACCAACCAAGAGCAAAAACAAAGGCACTCTCTTCTTTTCACTTTAAATGCCTCTGTTATCACAGCCGGCATAGAATTTACCAAGCCAACATTGGAGTTCTGAATCCTTCCCAACTGCATTTCCTCCTTTGCTTTCTGATCGGAAAGCTGCTTTCTCTTCCAGACAGGACTGTATCCCTTCTCCCTGAATACTATATTCTGAAAACAGTGAAGGAATAGAGATTGTTCTCATGTGTGTCTATTAATTACTGCCTCAAATGTACCTTTTTCTGGAGGGGCAGCACCAGAAAATCTTTCCTATATTAGCATGTGTAGGAGCTCCATATTTATCCAAAAAAAAAAAAAAATAGAGGATGCTCAATTAAATTTGAATTTCAGATAAATGACCACAAAATAACTTTTAGTATAAGTCTGTCCCAAATATTTCATGGGACAGACTTATATTTTAAAAAATTCATGGTTTATCTGAAATTCAAATTTAACTGGGCATCCTCTATTTTCTCTGGCAACCCTAAATGCTATTTATAATTTCCAGATCACATAAATGAGAGACAGCAGGAAGTCCAATTTTAACTTGTTTCATTAGAGTGGGAATCCTGCAGAATGTTCACCATTTCCTTAGTGACAAATGAGCAGCATATGTCTGATTTGGTGAATGAACTGTCAGCTGAGTACAACCAACTTATATAATAATTTAAACAAGAAAAAAGAAACATTCTAATGATATATACACACACACACAAACACACACACACACACACACACACACGCATAGAAATTTTTCTTTAATTAGACTTACAATGTTTCAGAGTTGGAAAGAGCTGCAGAGGTCAGTCAGTGTAATGAAATCGCCCTACTGTGGGGGGATCCTGTTCTTTTCATTCCAGGATTACTGGCAAAAAGGGGTCAGTTGGGTCCAAAGACCATCCCACATTCTGCTTCTCAAGCTCTGTGCACATCAGAAAGGGCACCACCCTCCTCACCCCTGCCTGTGCAAACACTCATTACTATAAGTTTTACTTACCAGTTCACACATTCCCACACTGCGCCTGCTCACAGCAGGCACCTTTTTATAATTTGCATAAAGGCACTAGACTCTTGGCCTTGATTCACACAAGCATTAACACTCATTTGCCAAGTCACTACTAAGCCAAGCACTGTAAGGTCTGGAAATACAGAGATGAGATGAGGCATGGTCCCTTCCTTCTAGGGAATCAGTCTGGCTTGGGATAGATAAAGAGATTATTACTAAATGGGCCATGATAGGAGATCTGCACAGAGAAGGGGAAGCTATCTCAGCCTGGTGCCATGGAATTAGGAGGGATTCTCAGAGTTTGGAGCTTAACCAGAATCTGAATGGAAGAGTGAGCTTTGTGAGGCAGGATGGGTGAGAAAGGAAAGCATTCTAGGCAGAATGACATGGCATGAGTAGGTTCACAGAGATGTGTGACCAAATGCCATGCTTTGGAAACCTCAGGGTACTCATTTCAGCTGGACTGAAAGTAGGGGGTAAAAGGTAGCAAATTATGAAGCATCTTTACAGAGATAATGTTTGGAGAAACACCGGATTAAACAATGTCCTCTGCCATAATTTTGTTCCTGGTCTACTACCCCCAATGTCTAGAATTTTGACAGGCAAATGGTAGGCACCCACTATATATTTTAGTAAATGAATGAACTTGTGACTGAATAAATGCCAGGACTTGTCAGAGCCTTGAATTGGCCAGTGTGTGTTATAGATTGAAAGAGTTGGGTATAATATACCTCTTGCCTTATTTGCCCACATACCTGTTTTTTTTCACTGAATAAAACATTTTTTTTGGAACACACTTGGGGAAATCATGCTCCATAGGAGAAATAAAAATGGATAGCTACATGAATGAATATAAAGTGAGAAAAATCTATGATAAGTAAAATGCTCAGCTTATCCTTTATAGTCTTTCTGAAACTGGGTGATTGATGGTTCCTGGGCAGCATGGGAAGCCATACACAAGGTGGGCTGGCCCAGCTTCCAAGCCTGTTGCAAATCTTCCTCAGGAACAGTAATTTATACTTATTTTTTTCTTTTTTTTAATTTACAAGCCAGATTATACTGCAGGTATTCAGGAAAACCTCCAGTTGCCTTATAGGTCAAATGGTTCCACACCAATGCTAATCTCTGAAATAATAGTCTAAGGTAATAACAGTGTTTATCTGTCCAGCACTAACTTTATACCTGGTGCTCTCCATGACAGTCACAGGTATAACATTATAATAGTAATTATGGATTGACTGTTTATTTCCAGGCAACAGGCTTAGTGTATTTAAAAAATATCTTGTTTAATCTTCTGAACAATTAAATCCATTTATAATAACACCAAGGCACAGAGAGCTGTGTAACTTCTGAAAGGTCACACAACAGGTAATTGGCAGAGCAAGGACTTGAACCTGTGGGTCTATCTGGCACTAAAGACTATGTGCTTGCCACTATTAAGTCTACTACAAATCCTTTGCAGTGTATAACCAAATAGAAGTTCTATGCATTTCCTTTCTATGTTCACACAAATATGTCTTCAAGAAAACAATCTTAACCTCTTTGTTACCATGTAACCCATTTATGATCTATGTATGCATACTTTCCAAGTAGTCATAGGTTGATTATATATCATTGTTATATATGTGATAGATCAAAGTGTGATGACAGTATTATTAAATTAGAATAATAAGTTGAATTATGTTCAACTCTGATTCATAACTGGTAGCTGATGCAGGATGTTAACTATCCAGAGCATGGGACAATTAGATACACCTGGAATGGAACCAAACCATTCAGGCTTATACTGTGCTGCTGCCCAAATTTCAGTCTTCTGTAACCTTCTCTCTAAGTCTTCTAGACTTCCATGAATCTGTTTTTTTTTTCTTTCCACATAGACCAAATAACAGGAAGTAGGCTAGTTGTGAGGATTCATGAGATGTCACCTTCTAGGCTGTCAGTACAGAGACTGGCCACTTGTGATATTTTCATTCTTTCATTTTCTTAAACTCTTCTACTTACTCTTGCTTTTTCATGCCAAAGCATTTATTCAGATCACTGAATAGTCTTTGTGGATGAGTTAATAGGAATGGCATATTATTAATTTTGCAGTAATATCTAACACACAAGAATTCACATATTTAATGATTAATATTAACAAACTGAACACACCTAAAAAGTGAGGACTCAGACACAGACACATCCCAAGACGAGCCACTTGGACCTCTTCACCCTCAAGGGTAATTTCTTCCTGAATCTGAACATCATATGAGCTAGAAAAAGTGAAATGGATCCAATTGCTAAATGGCAGACATGAGATCTGGACCATCTGGGGTTTTTTCAAATATATTTTTTATAACTTTATTTTATTTATTTTTATGTGGTGCTGAGGATCAAACCCAGTGCCTCACATATGCAAGGTAAGTCCTCCACCACTGAGCTACAACCATCTTCTTTGAAACTTATACATTAGCTAATTCATTCCTACAATTATGAAACTTTCTAAATTCCATGGTGGGAAGAATATTTCTGGTTCAAGGGGGAAAAATCTGTTTCATGGTGTTGGAAGCTAAAGTGAGGTGCCTGAGTAGCCAGACCTAAAAGAGTAAGCCCTGGAAGATGCCAGCTTTCCAGGATACTGCCCCTGGAGAGGCTGATAACAGTAGTCATCTCCAAGAGCTGCTGGCCAAGTCCTAGAACTCCATGCTTTGAAGTCCACCAAGAGGGCTATTTGAGCAGTTATTCCCACAGGAGGAAATTGCCACTGAGGAAGCATAGTTGGCCAGGCAGTATGGGTCTTAATTACAACCAGGACTTCATGGGACCAAGCAGACAACCCTTAGCTGGGATAATATAATCACTGCCAGACGGTGTACTATAGTTCTGAATCCTAATCCCCCTTGGATTGTTACTCCCTTTTTTTTTTTTTGAGAGGGGGTGGGTGGGTATTGAACTCAGGGGCACTCAACCAATGAGCCACATCCCCAGCCCTAGAGTCTCACTGAGTTGCTTAGCACCTCGCTTTTGCTGAGGCTGGCTTTGAACTTGTAATCCTCCTGCCTCAGCCTCCCAGCTGCTGGTATTACAGGCATGCACCACTGGGTCCAGCCAATTTCCCTATTTTTTTTTTTCGGTACTGGGGATTGAACTCAGGGCACTTGACCACTGAGCCTCATCCCCAGCCCTATTTTGCATTTTATTTAGAGACAGAGTCTCACTGAGTTGCTTAGAAGCTCACTTTTGCTGAAGCTGTGTTTGAACTTGTTATCCTCCTGTCTCAGCTTCCTGAGCTGTTGGGATTAGAGCTGTGTACCTCTGCATCTGGCTTGTTACCCCTTTTTTAGAGATGAGAAACTGATGCTCAGAAAGACTAAATGCTATGGCATAGATCAAATGATTGGGCCAGTGTGCAAAAATCATGTCTGTTTGACTGGAGCCCCTGCTTATAGTCAGAGAGAGAGAGAGAGAGAGAGAGAGAGAGATGGGGAGGGGGAGGGAAAGGGAGAGGGAAGGAGAGGGAGAGGGAGAGGGAAGGAGAGGAGAGAGGAGAGAGAGGAGAGAGCGCTCCAGATACCTGTAGCTTCCCAGAGTATTTCTTTATTGGAGAATTTCCTGAGTATGGCTCCCAGAATTTCAGATCAATGTCTTAAAATTCTGCTCTGTGTGCATGGTTCAGAAGGAATTTTCAGGACCTAAGAATGATCATTAATTACATCAGTTACTACTGATTATACCAGAGAAAGACTAAAGTATCCCTTAGGGCTTTGCTTCTCATAGTATGGTCCATGGGCCAGCAGCATGAAACAAAGGATCTTGGGCCCTGTCTCTTTGTGACTGCATGAGAACTTATGTTTTAACAAATTCCCAATGGAATTTGTATACACATTAAATTTTGAGAAGCGTGCTTAAGTGCCTGGAAACAGAGTTTGTATACACTGCTAAAACGGGCTTATGTGGAGCTAGTGTCTTGGGTAAAAGGCATAGAAAAAGAGGGTGAGATTATTGTTTTCCTCATTTCCAGAAGAAAAAAAAAAACCCTGCAGCTGTTACCTTACCAAGGCAATGGGAGGTTGTGAGAAGATTAAAATAGGAACAACCTCCCTCATTCACTTGCTGGCTTTGCAGGCATGTGCAACATTAGCATTAATTGGATTTACAGTATTCACACACCTGCTGGGGAAAATAGACACCTTAATTTGCAGCAATGTAAGGAAACATCAGCCATTCTCAGTTATGCCTTTGTAGACATTCTAAATCATGTGCTGGTGCCAGGCACGGTGGTGCCCACCTGAAATCCTAGCTACTCAGAAGCCTGAGGCAGGATGGTCACAAGTTCGAGAACAGCCTGGGCAAATTATGAGACCCTCTCTCAAAATAAAATGAAAACTGGCTGGGAATGTAACTCAGTAGTAGAGTGCCCCTGGGTTCAATCTTCATTACCACATAAATAAAGAAATAATAAATCATGAGCAGCATCAAAAAGATACTTAAACTTCCTAAATAGAGGCTGCATTCCTTGGCTTCTAATAGCATTTTGGCTAGCAACAGCAAAGAGAAATGGGTTTGCACTTAAAGCATGTGAACAGGAATGTTGGAACTGCTCCTCAGAAAAGGTTTTCTCTGTTCTCCAAGGCCTTTTGTCATCAGAAAAGTGACCACTGTGCAGTTGTTATCCTCTGAGCTTGTTAGCTCAGTGAGATGGTAAAGTTGAAGTCTAAAATGTCACAGTAACAACGGCACATCACAGAATCACTCATTTGCTTATTTAACAAGCATTTATTGACCACCTATTACATAGCTGACATAAATCTAGATGCTAGAGAGAAAATGGCAAATAAGACCAGCCCCTGATCTCATGGGTGAGTAGCTATTTAACAAATAATGCCCAATTTACACATTTAAAAATGGAAATATTGATGCCACTTGCAAGTACACAGAGGTGCGGGGTATACTGGGAGTTTAGGAGGAAGAGCTAAAACAGTTTGGAGAGATGGGGGTAGCAGTAGGGAGAACTTTCTTAGAGAAATGACATTCCAGTGGAAGTGACATCTGAAAGATGAATGGTGTTAACTAGGTAAAGTGGGTGAGAGAAGAGTTGGAGTTGAGGTTTCATTCCTAGCTGAGGAAATATCACATACAGGGTTCCTTTGGTAAGAAAGAGCACAGAACACTCTAGAACTAAAACAGACCCAGTAAGGCTTGAGGAAAGAGAGAGAAGTTGCCCACAAGTGAGATTGCACAGGGCCTTGATGGCCACCTGAGAGGTAGTAATGCTGACTCCAGGGCATGGAGAAACTTCCAAGGTCTTTCAACAGACTGAGACTGAGAATGGATTGTTCTAGATCTTAACAACTGTAAGGGGCAGTGAGAGGATTCAAACCTAAGCTCTTCTGACAGCTCAGCTAGGTCTCTTAACCATGATAATATAGTGCTTTTATGGTCTTTTGTGGTGGCTTCACTTTTTCCAAAATCTCTTTCATTCCTTAAACTTTAGGCTATCCCTCATTCAATCTGTGCATTTATTTGTTTTGTTTTCAGGTTTTTTTTTCCAGGGGGAGGGTGCTGGAGATTGAACCCAGGGGCAATTTTCCATTGAGCCATATCCCCAACCCTTTTAATATTTCATTTAGAAACAAGGTCTCACTAAGTTCCTTAGGTCCTCACTAAGTTGCTGAGGCTAGCTTTGAACTTGTGATCCTTGTGCCTCAGCTTCCTGAGATGTTGGGATTATAGGCATGTACCACTGTGCCTGGCTTTGATTTGTTTTAAAGCATGTCCTCAGTGTTTTTCACAATGTGGCAGTGGGCATTGGGACAGTATATGTTGCATGGTGTCAGTGAGATGAGTGAGTCTAGCTTTCCATGTCAAATAAGCTGGTGGAATTTACAATACAGGATGTGACCAGAGAATCCTATCTGGAGAGATGCAGCACATGTCATTTCTATAAGCAGGGGTCATGCCTGATAGGTCTGGCATTCTCCAGAGGAATGACCAAGCAAGTGAATGAGAGAAAGCCAATCCATGTAATAATATTAACACTGATATTCAAGGCATTCTTGCATCCAAAAACAGTTTGAAGGCTTGGCACAGGGGCACACACCTATAATCCCAGTGACTGGGGAGACTGAGGCAGGAGGATTGAAACTTCAAAGGCAGCCTCAGCAACTTAGCAAGATCCTAAAGCAAATTAGTGAGACTCTGTCTCTAAATAAAACTTCTTATAAAGGGGCTGGGGAATGTGGCTCAGTGGTAAAGTGCCCCTGGGTTCAATCCCCAGTACTCCCCTACCAAAAAAAAAAAAAGTTCAACACAATTTGACATAGGTAATTATTTCCCTATTAGATTGTGGTAACCATTAAATACGGTGATATATTATCACCACATTTTACAGATGAGAAAAGAAGTTCAGTAAGTTCATAAGATTTTTCCAGGTAACCTCTTAAGTAAGTGGTTTAGCTCATATCTAAAACAAAACCTCTCTAGTTCCTGAGTTGCTAACCAGGAATTATTGCATTATTATCAGGACCTGATTGAACAGAGGAAGTAACATCTTTGAAATAAGCCCAGATTTCTCTCTTGCCTCTATGTTGCCTCGCAAATTCCCAACAGGTCCAATTATATACATCATATAATTAGGTCCACACAGAAGTCTCAAAGGTAGAGTTAACAACTGCATTTTATAAAAGAGTCTACTAGAGTGCTAAGAGAGGGGTTGACAAAACTTTTCTGTGAAGAGCTAGACAGTAAATATTTTAGATTTTGTAGTCTCTGTTCCAGCTACTTAACTTTGCAACTGTAGTTAGAAAGCAGCCCCAGACAGTTCTGAAATAAATGTGCCTGACTGTGTTTCCAATAAAACTGTACTTGTGGACTACACAGCTGGAATTTCATATAATTTTCACATAGCATGAAATATTCTTCTTTGGAATTTTTCCAACCATTTAGAAGTGTAAAACCCATTCCTGCTGTTGTGCTGAGGCAGATGGCAGTGGGCCAGGTTTGACCTTTGGGCCACAGTTTGCCAACCTCAGTATAAAGGGGTTAAGTAACATGTCTGTGTGTTCCTGCCTAGCAACTCTCATAGTGTTTGTAAAAAAATTGGATGTTTATATGATCAGGAGTAGAGTTTTTCCCCATACCCAAATTTTATTTCAGGCAAACAATAGTATTTGATTTTACTCAGCTGGAGGATCAGAAGGTTAATGACACATGCTTTCATCTGGAAAAGCTGCCAGGAGTCCACTGGCTCAGGTTCAGAGCTGACATGCTACCTAATCATAGCTTATTCCTCAGCTGCTGGACTATTATCCTAGGGCCCTAGACCTGAGGTTCCCTGGGAATGGAAGGGGCTTTTTAACTCAGGATTTAAGCTAGCAGTGCTGTCGGCAAAGACTCCTCATGTAGAGGAAAGAGAGGCTGGTGTGGAACCTTTGTGTCTATAGAACTGGCAGTCTTCCTTCCCAATGTGCCTCAGGCACAGGGTAGATGGCAAGGTTCTGTGTTAAGAAACCCTTGTGGCCTTCTAAAGAGCAACCAGGCAGCAGTGTGAGTACTTACTGTCTTCATGAGGCCCTGGTACAGCCTTCTCCCTGGCTGACTTCTTGCTATCCAATACATACATGCAAGAGTGACAATGCTGTCCCATTGCTAAAGATGTATTCTTAGCACATAGGTCCAACTTACCACACGGAAGAAGACCTGGAGGCCTTGTTTCACAGTTGGGGAATTTGAGAGGGGAGAAAGTGGTATGTAAGAAGGGTGCTGACTCTTTAGTATCCACTGAAGCAGCCCCTCATGCTATGGTTCTTGATTTAGGATAGAGGGTAATGCTGTGCAGGGGGATGCTTATTTCCCGTTACCAATATGCTCAATCCAAAAGCAAATGTTGACTTTAGGACCTTAGCATCTAATTATCTTTCTTGCCATACAAGACACACAGTGTGTTTCCAGATAAAATAGCTGCAGTTTTGTACACTGGATGTGACACAGGACTACAATACTTGTGGATTGAGCCAAGTGTCTGTCCCCAAACTAGCAAGGACATACATGATTTCTCTGCTAATGTTGTATGTATTAAGGACCCACTCAAATAGGAGAAACCCCTCCATATAGTGGACATAAGTATGTGTGTATGTATTTAATGGTTATAATATATACTTCTGTTGTATGTATGCATATATGCATATACACATTCTTAACTAGAGACAGTGGGGTCCACAGCTTTACTCACGACAACTTTGGGAATTATACATATGCATTGTTTATAAATCTGCTGTTAGCTAAGTAGGGGACAACATTGTCTAGCTATATATAGTCAGACATGTTGAAAAACTCAACCATTTGGGGAACTATGCTTTATAAGTCCAGAATATCTACTAGAATTTTGTAGTCAACAATGAGAATAATTATGTCAAGTTAGAAGCAGGCCCTACAAGTTTTGAAGCTCCAGGGGCTAAGTGTATTCCAGAAACAAGAACTTATCAGTTCTGTTACTTGAAGTTTCTGGGGCTGGGGACTTCTTTGAAGTTTCTTCATTTGGCAACTGAGATGCAGAATCCATATACTTCCCAATAGATGACATGTCCAACCCAGACTCAGTGAATTCAGGAAGATTGTGATCCACATCAATATTAGATATTATATCTATACAGTATATTATATTATATCACAGAAGTGCAGTATTGATTTGCTTTTTACCATTATTATATGCCACATATTGAGCTTTGTGAAATTTGCTGTGTGATCTCATTTGGTGTGTGATTCTCACAAGAAGCCTATCAGGTAGGTACTATTATCATCCCCATTTTATAGATGAGGAAACTGGGGCACAGGGCATTTATGCAACTTTCACACTTTTGCCTGATATCAAAATCTTAAGCCCAACATTCAGCTGCCTCCCCAGAGGACAGAATCAAAGTTCTTTGGGTTATAAATTTAGTGAGGGAATATAATCATTTCAGAAGATCATAGCTTTTTATGTTTGAACAGAAAACCAATTAATTTTTGGAACCATCTTTTTCTCAGTCCAGAAACCTCATTCTCACAAAAATGAAGTTAAAATTAACTAAGTTATCTTTGTTTGTTCCTTCATTCAACAAGCGTTAAATGCATGTGTTAGACCTATAACTAGAGATTTTATTGAATGTAGCAGCTATGAAATTCTTCTACATGCAATTGGTTATCAAGTCAAAGGAATCATTGGGAACTTGGGATCAAGGCAGAGGACCTTGAGAAGTCATGTACATGGAGGTGCTACCTGAAGCCATGGAATGGGATAGGAGTGCCACATGCAAGTGTCTGGAGCAGAGCTATCCAATAACATAGGTATTAGCCACATGCAGCCAGTTAATTTTAAATTAGTTAATATTAAATGAAATTTGAAATTCAGTTCTTCACATTAGCCACACTTGATTATTCAATGACTGCATATAGCAAGTGGCTACCAGATTAGACACAAAGGTACTGGGCATTTCTGTCATCACAGAACGCTCTTTGGATAGCACTGATCTACAGAGAAAGGAACAAAGAGGACAAAAAAGAAATGTTGACCCACCTTGACTACCTGTTGTTAGGATTCAGGAAATGAAACATGGGCTGTGAAGGAGATAGGAGGAGAAGTAAGGGGTGGAAAGATTGCTAATACAGAATTAAGAAAGCCACGGGTGGGAGAATAACAAGGGGCCAAGTGTGATTATCAGTGTCAGATGCTGGCAAGAGGTCTTTTGAAGTTAAAGGTTGAATAATATCCTCTGGACTTGATGTGTAGTTGGTGCCATCTTGGTAGGCACTGCTAATGAAGCTGCTTTATGAATTCATACTATTCTGGACAGTGCAGGTCCCAAGCCCCAGCTGCTGCTTGCTCTCAAGTGCAGTGGGCAGACAGTACACAGAAGTACAGTATTGATATGCTTTTTGAGAGTCTGACTTGCCACTGGCTGTGACCCTGTGGTCAGAAGCATGCCTCATTACCTCCTGCTGCCTCAGTGCCCCTCCCCTTTGGTGCCAGGGATTTAACTCACAGACTCTTAACCACTGAACCACAGCCCAGCCCTTTTTTAAAAATACTTTTTAGTTGTTGATGGCCCTTTATTTTATTCATTTATTTCTATGTGGTGCTGAGGATTGAACCCAGTGCCTCACACATGCCAGGGAAGTGCTCTATCACTGAGCCACAACCCCAGCTCTCCAGCCCTTTTTAATTATTATTATTTTTTATTTTGAGATAGGGTCTCACTAAGCTGTTGAAGGTCCCAATTGTCCTTTTAAGGCCTTTGGCCTCCAACATTTCCAGAGCAATTCCAGGAGTGGCAAAGTGCTCAGCACTATGGAAAGGCAGCACTACTCACTTTGAAGGTGATGATTGAGTTTGATAATGACAGCAAAAAACATGTCTGTGACCTTTTATACTCATTAAGAAAGTCTGAATGACATGTAAGATAGACCAGGCAGCACCATAGAGAATGTTACATCACAAGGACTGTGAAAAGTATTGGTAAGAGCCTTTTTAGTTGACTGAAAATTTTCCATCTGGGGTTCCTTTAGGCACACTGGCCCAGGTGATTCTGCTGAGATAGGCCCAGAGAGGAAATAAATCAGAATTTGGATCCAGTACTTCTGATAATGCAATGGAAGTCCATCCACACATTTCTAGAAGCTGAGAGAAAGTTTAGTTTTCACTTTTACTTGACTGTTCCAGGTTTTCTTTTTTACTTGTAGCTGTCAAGGCACCCCTGTGTTGAGGTGTTAGAGGGCCTGGGTTAACACATTGAGATGTGTGTTCTAATCCAGCTCTGCTCTTGACTCAGTGACCTGGGAAGAAATTTCCTGTGGTATATTATGTTACAGTAGGAAAGTGGGAGGCCTTGAGAGTGAACCATTTTGAACTAGAATCCTGGCTATGCCTCTTACTAGCTGTGTGACATTAGACCAGGTAGTTACCCTTTCTGAGCTTCACAGAGTTTTGTGAGGGCTCATGATAAGGGGTGTTATACATGCCAGCAAGCCTTCTAACCCTCAGTCTTCTAAGCTTCAATGAATTGTCTCCAAGTTTCTTCCTTGGTGTGGATGAATTCCCAACCCCCTCCCCCACCCATATTGAGAGTCCCCAGAATCTTTCCCAGAGATGGCCCTAACCTTAGAAAGTAAGGCTGACACCAAGGCAGACTCACATCAGCTCCCTGCTCCTTCTCTCAAAAATGAACACTGGCACGCAAAAGAGGACAGGACTTAATGTAAACAAACCACTTTTCACACAAACTTGCCTTTCTCTGTGGCACTAGCTTACACACACACACACACACACACACACACACACACACACACACGCACACACAGCCATCCAAATCTCACAGTGACACCTTTCTGCTTATTCCATTTAAGATGAATGCAAGGAGTTGGTGGAGAGAGGGTAAATGTATTTGAGTAACAGTGTACATAACTTCAAATCTGGATTAACTGCATCACTTAGGGACACTTATATGAGTGTCTCCAAAATTCATAATGGTTGCCAAGGATGACAGAAGTTCAGTAACCAAATAATTTCTTTTTTGAAAATATTTTTAGTTGTAGATGGACACAATATTTTTATTTTCTTTATTTTTGTACGTGGTGCTGAGAATCAAACCCAGTGCCTCACACATGCTGGGCAAGCAGTCTACCATTGAGCTATATCCCCAGCACCCAAATAATTTTTTTTGTACATAACAACAATTTCCTCACTCACCCCATTCCGCCCTCATGTGCCCCACCAAGGCATGCACAATATCTAGCAGAGTTCCTGCCATATGGGAAGGCTTATCAAAATTTACTTTAGTTCTTGAAGTCACTGTGCCAATTATTATTAGGAATAGAGATGAGGTGAAACACAGGAACCTGGCCTTGGGATTAGCAGTAAGTTGCCATTTACTGCAGGTCTCAACTACTTAGTCCTCTTACCTTCACAAGAACAGTGCACAGCCCCAAGTTACAGACAGGGAACTAAAGTTCACAGAGATGACAATTACCTAGAGTCACCAAGTTTCTAAGTGACACAGTCAGTGTAGGTCTCTGTGACTCCACAGACTGTGCCCTTCCCGCTTTTCCACCCTGCACTGGAAAAGGACAACAGGGGCAACACAGCCCCCAGGATTTGGCCACAGAGTGAGGCACACAGGATAGCACTGAGCAGAGCTAAAGATATTCTCATTTCTTTTGTGACTCAGGACCTGGAAACTGTGAGCTGGCCCCTTGTAACTGTTTCCCACATTTTCTTTCTCTTCTGCCTATATTAGAATGTCATCCATCCCTTGTTTGCTTGTCCAGAGAAACAGGTGATGAATAAAGCACACTTGAGGTGTCCACGGGAGCAGTGCCCTGCTTTGCTTACTATAAATAGCTCCCTCTCAGCCAGTTGCCATAAATGGCATTTTACAGGGAAGGTGACCAGTTTGAAACAAGCCCTAAGGAGATGTCAAAACACCAATATCCACTCGGTGTTATGTATGCAGGTTAGGAGTGTTGAGATCTTGAAGCAAAAGTGGTTTCATCAGATGTATGATGTCATCCCAAGCTCTTTGTCAGGAGATCTAGTCAGAAACTCGCTGCTTTACTTATGAACAAAAGCCCACAATGACTCAGACCAACCTGCATTGAAAACTGCGTGTGGGCTGCGTGCAGAGAACATTTTCACCCTTTCATCTCCCATTGGTTCCAAAAGAAAAGGCCTATAGGTTGCCTTTTGCTACCCTGTCATTCTGAAAGAGTTAATGTGTAAGGCGAGAGCTGCCTGCTGTTCAAGAACACCTGGAAGGTGAGCTCATTTGTATTAAAGTGTGCACAGACTGTCCTAAAATGATTTAAAAGAGAGGGAATAAATGTGAATTTATTCACCTGAGTTTCTTTCAGTACTCCCTGTTAGTAAATAGGCAAAGAATTGATTGTGGATATATTATTTAATTATCATAAATGAAAATGACTGTTATATAGGATGGGATGCATATATTGATTTTGGCTATGTCCCTAAACAAAGAGAAATGATTTTCCTTCTGAGAGTTTTTATAATTGAAACTCATTTTGCTCAAAAGCAAAAAGAGCTGTGGGACTTGAAAGCTTCAGGGTGGGCCTTAAGAACTGAGCAGTTGGAGCAGGAAGCACATAGCATGCCATGGGATTGGCTGGCACTTCCTGTGTGAGGAGGAAGACTGGATTCATGTCAACCTTACTTAGTGGTTACTGAGAAGAGAAGCCACAAGAGCCAGCACAGAGGAGAGTTTGAGAGCTTGAATAACGTACATTAGGACTCAGGAGCTTTTGTTGTCTCTCTGGTCATGTCAGTGGGCCATTTGCTGAGCACTTGGCTACAGGTTCCTCATGCTGGGTTGTGTATGGAAAAGACTACAGAGAAGGGTGTAGACATCACCAAGAAAAGATATTGCATTCCAGAAGTCAAATCTGGATGAAATGGACTGAGTCAGAACAAGAGATGTGTGCTGCAAACCCTGCAAACCCCTTTAGGGAATGTATCCCCAATGTGCAGGAGAGGATGAGTAGGCCCTCAGACCTGTGATGGAGGAAGAACTGCACACAATGGTGCTAATGTCCAGGGATTGCTCTGGTTTCTTCTGCATTTGCTTCTCCACTTCCAACTTGGAAAAGCAGACATAGCTTCCTCAGTCCTGCCAAGAAAAAGTCAAGTCACCGTGCACCCAGAGTGGAAGCTTTATGAGAGGAGAGTGTTCAGGACTGCATCTGCCAGCTCAGCACAGTGGTTAACAGTCTACTCCCTGGAGTCCATCTAACCTGAGTTTGACTCTTGCCTATACTGTTTTTGTTATGTAGTTTTGGACAGGCCAATTAACCTTACTCTTTGTCATGTCAGAATTACATGTCATTACTACACCCATGTAATAGTCCCAATGCCACACATTGCTAAAGGAATTGAATAAGATGGCGCATGGAAAGCAGTTGTAACAAATCCTGGTTTATAATATGTTTTCAGCAAATGGTCCTTATTCCCCACTCCCTTTCTCTCTTCCCTCTGCTCCCATCTCTCTTTGCTCATTTCTCATTGTAGCCCTCAGTACATTATCTTCCTCACTCATCAAAATACTTCAAGATGGCAGTATGCCTGTCATCCTAACGCCTCCAGAGGCTGAGGCAGGAGGATCACAAGTTCAAAACGAGCCTCAGCAACTTAGGCTCTGAGCAACTTAGTGAGACCCTGTCTCTAAATTAAAAATAAAAAGGGCTAGGGATGCAAAGGATTCAATCCCTGGTATAAATACATATACACACATACATATGTACATACTTCAAGGTCAGCAATCCTGTATTAAACATTTTCCACTGTCATCCTGCCTATGCCCCTGCCTTGTCTGGTATACTGCCAGCTCTGTATTGCCTGATGTTCATTTCTAGATACTGTAAGCACAGTTAGCAGAGCAGGTAGCTCTTCTTTCAAGCCCTTCACTGACATTTTAATGATGACAGAAAACAATAGCAAAATATTATAAGTTTTCTCAGAAATTCACTGAGCTACAATGTGCTGGATTTAAATTCACCTCAAAAAAATATAACACCTTAGTAGGTGTTATATTCAACACCTACTAAGCTCACAGCAGTATAAGCAGCTTGGAAGAAGACTTAGTGACAGACACCATAAGTAAAGCTCAAATGATGGGGAGGAGGGCCAAAGAGAGGGATAAAGCTGGAAGAGGAACTCTGACAAAACAGTGACCAAGTACATAAAATATAATGTGACCTAAGAGTCAAACTTGATTCCATATGTGTCCATGGGTAGCATGTGAGTAGATGCCAAGCCAGTCAGGAGTGCAAGGTATGCAGATAGGACTGGGCCCATCTCCTCTATCCCTTGCTCCTACCTGGGCCTCCACTGTCCCTTGTGCACAGCACTATTGTAGGTCTCTCATCACAGCATCATTGTGATCTGGGGACAGAGACCTTACTGAGAGGTTGTAGTACCGAAGGAAGGCTTCATGGATGACAGGGACAATTCTGCCTACAAGTAAGTAAAGGACTGGAATGATGTAATAGGAAGGAGGGCACACCAGATGGAGTACATGGAGCATAGAGTGGGAACCATAAATCTGGAGCCAGAAATGTGCAATGGCATGTTGGGGGATGGGCAAGACAGAGTACAATAGGATGAATGCAATTCCCAACTCTGACTGAAGGATGTAATGATCCGGTGGCCCCCTGGGCAGGCTGGCATTTCCTGAGACTGTGTTCAGCTGAAGGGCTGGGGTAGGGGAATTGTAATTAGCCTAGAAAAAAAGCGCTTCTTTCTCCAAGCTTTGCTAGGTCTCACCATCCCAGTTAGAAACATATGGCCCTGGCAAGGGTCCTTTCCTTATTTGGGCCTATTGTTTATCCTCTCCTTGCTACAAATTGCTAGAGAAAAAGCAAAAAGGCAGCTGTACTGCCTGAAGGAGTAATCATTAGCTAATGCTGCCATCTCCAGGAACCTGCTTGCTAATATCCAGTACACAGCAGGCCTGCTTCAAACTGGCTGCCCAGGCAGGCTCCTCCTTGCCTGTCCCCAAGGGCCTCCACTGGCTGGCTTAGCTTCCCCAACCTGAAATTTGATAAGGCAGCTGGAGGGAGGGAGAAACTGCCCAGGGCTTCTAGAACCCATGACTGCCACCTGCCTTCCTTTTCTCTGGTCCCACAGGGATGTACAGCAAAGGTTATTATTTGAAGGATCAAAAAACTCTGTGTTAGTTTGCTAGAGATCATAACAAAATACTGGAGGAATTCAAGAACAGAAATTAAATTTCTCACAATTCTGGAAGATGAATATCCAAGATCAAGGGCTTCTTGTAGACTTGGTTTCTCACAAGGCCTCACTTTTTTGCTTGCTGATGACCACCTTCTCACTGATAAACTTTCCTCTGTGTGTACACATCCCTGATGTCTCTGTGGGTCCTGAGCTCCTGTTATTAGAAGGACACTAGTCAGGTTAGATTAAGCCCCACCCCATGGACTCATTTTAACTGAATCTCCTCAATCAAGGACATATCTGTAAATATAGTAACATTCTGAGGTGCTGGAGCTTGGGACTTCAACATATGAATTTGTGGGGTGAGGCACAATTCAGGCCATAATACCCTACATATAGGTAAGAGGGTACCCTGATTCTTTCCCTCTTTGGATCTTTCTTTCCCCATCATTATAATAAGAGGGTTAGACCTAAAAGCTTAGAGATATTGTCTAAAAATGAGTGATTCTATGAAGCACAGGTAAGAAAAGAAATAAAAATTTGTCATGGGTTACATTATAGTTTAGATATGCAGAGTCCTCTAAAATCTTGTATGTGAGACAATAGAGGAATGTTCAAAGGTGAAATGATTAGATTATAAGCACTGTGATCTCATTAGCAGATAAATCCATTTGATGGATTAATAATTGAAAGGACAACTATATTGGGTGGTAACTGTAGGCAGGTGGGGCATGCTGGAGGAAGTAGGTCACTGGGGGTGTGCCTTTGTGGTTTAGATTTTGTCCCTGGCTCCTTGTTCATTCCCTTTCTCTAATTCCTGGCTATCATGAGCTGAGTAGCTTTGGCCACCATTTCCTTATACCATGATGTTCTGCCTCATCTACAGCCCAGAGCAATGGAGTCCACTGGCTATGAACTGAGGCTTCTAAAATGATGAGCCTAAAATAACCTTTTCCTCTAGGTTGTTCTTGTCAGGTATTTTGGTCACAGTGACAAAGAGCTAACACAAGTTGTAGATGGACACAATACCTTTATTTTATTATTTTTATGTGGTGCTGAGGATCGAACCCAGTGCCTCATACCTGTGATGCAAGCACTCTACCACTGACCTACAGCCCCAGCCCTGATTTCTTATTCTTAAAGTCAACCAATGTAAGCAATTTCATTATAGAATGTAAACTTGCTATATATTCTTATTTGTTTATTAAATAACATTTTTTGGGCCTCATATGTGCTAGGTGCTAGGCTAAGTGTGAGAAAATAACTGAACAGATTAGACCATATTTTCTAATTAGCTCTTATTATAATTTAGACATATATTCCACAAGAAATTGTTGGAACACAAGGTGTATAAATTAAAACTAATATTGAATTTAATCATTTTTATAACTCTAACAATGGATTTGTAAATAAGAGTCTGAAAGATTTGATTGCCTGTATGGAGTCCTCTGGTTTACTTATCCTTTCTTTGATTACTGCCTTCCAAGAACATTTCAATTATCCGTGGTAGGCCAGGCCTGAGCTAGGTGCTACAGATCCTAAATGAAACCAGCATGATTATTGACCTCATGGAGCTTACAGTCTAGAGTGGATCAGAGACTATTTTGTTTATTGCATTAAATGTGATAAGTACAGAGTAGATGACATGTTGGGGGTTTCCCATACCACCCCCAGCCTCATGAGTCGCTAGAAGGACTCACAGGACACAGCATATAGTTGTACGAATGGCTATGGTTTACCATAATTTGTATATAAAAGCTAAATGAACAAAGAGAAAAGGTATTATGGAAGAAGTCCAGAAGAAGTCAGAGGCAAGGTTCCAAGAGTTCTCTCCAGTGCTATCACACAGGTCATGCTATTTTCCCCAGCAATGAGTGTAATGACACATGTGAACTGTTGTCTGCCAGAGAAACTCACTAAAGACCCAACAAATAAGGACTTTGTCAAAGGCTGGCCACATGGGTACCCTCTGCCTGGTATATACCAAAATTCTAGATGCCTAGAAGGTAGGTAGGTGTTCAGCATAAACCACATTGTTTATGCAAAACTGTTTAAATACATTGAGCCACTAGGTTCATTTAGCAAATGCTTCCTATCAGCGTAGGGAACTTTTACCAGTCAAATGCCCAGTCGTCAGCCAGGGGGCAACTTTGTAAGCTAACCTAAGGACTGCAATCTCAGTTAAATTAACTGGGGAAAGTAATATCAAGGTGTTCTAGTCAGCTTTTTCACTGCTATGACTAAAATATTTGACCAGAACAATCATAGAGGAGGAAAAGTAATTTGAAGACTCAGTTTCAGAAGTCTTAGTCCATAGCAGGCTGGCTCCATTCCTCAGGACTTGAGGTGAGGCAGAACATCATGGCAGAAGTATATGGCCGAGAAATGCAGTTCATGTGTTGATCAGCAAGCAGACAAAGAGGTCTCCACTTGCCAGAAACAAATATATAGCCCCAAGCCATGCCCAAATTCCCACCTCCTCCAGCCACACAATACTTGCTTTCAGTTACCACTCAGTTAATCCCTCTCAAGGGATTAATTCACTGATTGGTTTAAAGCTCTCATAACCCAATCATTTCTCCTCTGAACCACTTGCATTATTTTACACATGAGATTTTGGGGAAGACCTCACCTCCAAACCATAATACAAGGGCTGCTGCTTTTTTGAAAATGAACAAAAGGAGAGGACAAAGGAGACAAATTAATCAAGTTGACAGTCTTTGTGTATCCATATGTGCATTCATTCAAAAATGTGTATTGAGTCCCTTCCATGTGCCGTGTGATATGCAAGGCTCTGAGGCCACAACAGGGAACCAAACAAAAGTTGGTGTCCTTGCAGAGCCTATATTTTAGTGCATTTTATATGCAAATATGTGTTATACCACATCCATCTTATTGGAAGTTCTCTAGTTTCAAGCAGAACATCAACATTTAAATATATTTAGTAGATTTCCTGATTAGAAGAAACACAAGAAAATATCCACTATCCAAAATTGCAGCTAGGCCTGCATGTCAGTAACCTGTTACACATATATATTGACTGCTAATAAATTGAACTTAAAAGGAAGCCATTTGATGATGCTTTGATCACTAGCCTTGGTGTTTTGTCAGTAGTGGGTCCAAAGATCAGAAATCTATTTATATATTAGTAGCATGGCTTTTTTTAGATTTTTAAATTTGTTCTTTTTAGTTATACATGACAATAGAATGTATTTTTCTTGTTGATAACAGGAGTGAGGAATAACCTGCTAGCTATTCAGAGTATAGGCCCAACCGGTCCAAAAAACAGACTAATCTGCTTTATCCAAACAAGCCTAGTAGTGTCTGATCAATTCTGATTAAATCCTCAAGAATACTGCTGTTTAATAGACTGAACTATTTTTGTCAACTCTCTGGCACAATTGGCTAGGTCACATCTCCAAATAACTTTCTCCATATTATACCAATGAGAGTGGCTCTCAGCTTAACTTGACAACAGTTCATAAAAGACAAGTTTACTTTTGCACAGTCCAGTCTTAGATTCAAACATTGTCCAGATGTGGCCACAGAACTAGAGAGGTTGGTATCTTAGGATTCATATGCTTATTTCAAAGGTTCCAGGAATCTGATAGTTTGGCATTGTTTATTTTCAGCTGAATTAGGCTCTGTGAGGACTGTAGCATACAGGTAGTTTGGATACTTGATAAAATCACATACATCTTGATGTCTACCCTCTAAAAGTCCAAAGTGTAGCTCAAAACCATCAAAATGTTAAACACCTCTGCAATTGTGACTTAATGTGTACCAATACAATAACTTCCTACATATTTGCTGTATTCTTATAAAACTAAGTAACCAACAGTGCTTACCTGTCTGCCACAGGTGGCTAAAAAACTGAAAGAAAAAAAACAATAACAAAAACCCTCTCTCCAGCACACAGCTCTTACAAATGACCAAAATCCAAGGCATGGATTTTGAGAGATGAATTGAATGAATGCTTAACTCCGTACTGCCTGGAACAGAGCCTGGGACCTAATGTGTGCCCAATAAGTAGCTGATGAATGAATAACTGGAATAAATGCATAAATACAAAATAGTGATTAGGGTTTGTGTGGAAAATGAAGCTAACTTGTAATATACCTGGGTGTGTATTTCACATTCTTTTCATATTTCAGCTATAAAAATCATCAATAAAAATGAATTATGGAAGGTGCTGATTCAAACATAGATACGTCTGATTTTTTCCTGACAATGAGAAATAGCCTCAGAGGACAAATGTCTGCAAAATATATTGTTCACAAAGATATATTTTAGATTAATCCCATGGTCTGTGCTTTGGTAGAAACAATGAAAAGGACTTGTGTACTTCAAGGCAGTATAAAATTGATAGTCTCAGGAGCATGGGCTGAGGGAACAGGCACTTCTGTGCATGAATTCTAGGTCAGGGCCAGTAAGGCTCCTGTGGCCTAACCTATCCTTTCCTAGTTTCCTTCCCTTCTTGATGAATGTTAGTATGCCTCATGATTCCATTGTCATCCTTCTCATCTTGCTGTACACATTCTTTCTAGGGCATTCTGCCCTTTGCCACACCCACATCAAGATTTTATAATTACTAACTCTTGACTCATCACTATAGAATCTCCAGTCCAGTTCCCTCTTCCCTACTATTCTAGACATAATCCTTCTAGCTCGTGTTCATTGCCATGCCCTAAAAGCATATCCAATACTGAATGTGTATGTGTCTGGTTGTGTGCAACAAGATGGTAGAAGAAGATGATTAGCTGGTAGAGAAACAGAAAGCTTTGGTGGGTGGTGCCAGCAACAACTCACTTTTTGAGTAATGTTGCACATGTTTAGTTTCTTCTCCTGTAAAAATAGATTATTGGTAAAATGGACTCCAGCACACCTCATCTTGATGAATGACCACATAGCCCACTCAGAAACCCTGGCATCTTCCTTAACACTTCCTTCTTCCTCACCTCCCCAATAACGAATTTCTATAGATTCTGTGGCTATCAACATTGCTCTCTAAACAAATGACATCCTCTTCAAAGTCTCTTGGCCCCTCCTCCCTGTAGCCACTGAGATCTTGCTGAAATGTTAATCAAATCATGAGTCTTCCTTTCTTAAAACCCTGGCAGAGTTCCCCAGGTCATACAGGTGTATGCCAGATTCCTTTCTGTGGTCCAAGAACATCTACATAATCTGTCCCCTTAGTAACTTTCACAGCTTGAGCCCTTGTTGCAGCCTGAATGTCTTTATGCTTTTCTCTGTGCTTGGAATTCTCTCAGCCCACCATTTTTACCCTCCCCTTAACTGACTTGACTAATGATCCCAGGCCTTGGAAACAGCCCCAAACTCCTACTCTGAGAAAGGTTTCCCTGACCACCCTTGAGGCTAGGTTGAAAGTGCCTCTCTGTGATTTCATAATGCCTTGTGCCACATCTCTGTCATTACACTTACCGCTTTGTGAAGTAATTGTGTGTGCCTGTATATGCACATCTGCACACATACATGTTTGTCTCTGTTCCCTGAGAGTTAGAAGCCCATACAGAGCAGAGGATTTGTATGATTTGTGTGAGTTCTGTCAGTTTCTAGAGCTCTTCCTTCAGGTCTCGATTTATTATCACTTCCTCTGGAATGCTTTTCTTGACTTCAGCCTCTCAACCTCCAGCCAATGATTTAGATCCCCTCCCTTGGTAACAGAAAACTTCTCCTTTACATTCTTGGTGCCTGGCCTAAATACTGGCTCCTTGGAAAAAGGGACTGTGTTGTTCAAAATTATGTTCTCTACCTGAGCCTTGTCTGGCCAAGCATACAGCCTGATACAGATTAGGCCCTCTTGAATCATATACTGATTTGCTTTTCATTTTGGAGATTGCAAGTTTACCTCTTACTTTTCCTTTATTAAAATTCCATTCTCACTTTTAAGTTTATATTTATTATAGTAAGAATACATGCCATGGTATGTACCCTCTAGATTCTAAGTGTAGAATATGGTATTATTAAGTACAATCACAGTGTTGTACATTGTATTTCCTTTTTTTTTTTTTTTTTGGTACCAAAAATTGAACCCAGGGGCACTTATCTGCAGAGCCACATTCCCAGCCTTTTTTGCATTTTATTTAGAAACAGGGTCTCACTGAGTTGCTTAACACCTTGCTTTTGCTGAGATTGGCTTTGAACTTGTGATCCTCCTGCCTCAGCCTACCGAGAGGTTGAAATTACAGGCATGTACCACCACACCTGGCCTGCATTTCCATTTTTAAATCACTCCTGCTTATGACAACTTTTCCAAGTGTTTTATAGCTTTTTTTTTTGTTTTTTGTTTTTTTTTTTTTTTTTTTTTTTTTTTTTTTTTTTTTTTTAAGTTTGGAATGCTATCTTGTCCTCTAGGTGGAGTTCTTTAAAAAAGAAATGGCAAAGTGGCATGAAAGAAATAAAAGAAAGAAGGATCACATTATTCTTTCATGGATGTGATAACAAAATATCATGGACTAATTGGCTTAAGCAGCATAAATTTATTTTCTCACAATTCTGGAGACTAGAAGTTCAATATCAAGGTGCCTTCAGGGTCACTTTTCAGTGAGGCTCTCTCTTCCTGGCTTGTAGGTGGTTTCCTGGCTTTTCCTCTGTACCTGCATGGAAAGACAAATAGTTCTCTGGTTTCTCTTTTATGATAAGGATATCAATCTTACCAGGTTATGGTCCCACTCTATGACCTCATTTAACCTAGTTACCACCCTAAAGATCCTATTTCCAAATCAATCATTTTTGTGGGTGACAGATGCAACACATGCATTTGAGGGGGTCATAATTCATTACATAACATGTATACATTCCTAAGTCATCAAAATTTTGTGTTATTGAATGAAATGCTATATTTAAATTGCCTTAGAACAAAGCAGCAAAATAGGTTGTAACTAATGAGCAAACTCCTGTATATCAGTTACCTTATGTGTCAAAGGAGCAGTACAGGGCCTAGTGGAAGCCCTGGGAAACACTTGGACTTGAAAAACGATATTTGAGTTCTTTCCTTTTCCATCCCTTCAGGTTACCCCTAATGCTTAGAATCACTGTGAAAGGCTCAGAGGTCCCACTCTTTTGGTCACAAGGACTGCTTTCTTCAAGAACTTCACTTTTACCATTTTCTGGGTAACAGGCATCAGAAACCTCCCTAAAGAACCCTAGCCTAGAAACCAGAAATCTCAGAAGCAGTAGAGTTGGTCCCTTCCTATTGTGGTCATCTGATACATGGATTGAGAATACAGTACTAATCTGGGATTAAGACCCTTGGAGGCCACTAAGGGGGGCCTCTCTGAGTGATTCTGTCAGTCCTGGCTAAAGAACCTGTGCCCAGGAAGCATTAATCAGCCTGACATGCCCTTAAAGCATTTTTATTGAATACTAATATTAAGGGACATTAGTAGTTATTGTTGGAAATATAAGATTCTGTAGGCAAATAAGTATGTTCACCAAGGATTTTTCATATTAAATAGGTTTCTTTTCTGTATGCTTTATTTGAACTTTCAGCAAGCCAAATGTACAATATAAATCACCAACAGAGGGGTCTGATAGGCAAACTTTACCAAAATCACTGATTCCTTTTCAGAGAATCTTGGTAAGATTAAAATTTCTCAGGACTCACTCTTAGGAACCCCAACTCTGGAAGAATTATGTAAATAGCCTTTTCTATGGGGAACAACATGTCTCAGTGATTTTCCCCTGTCTAGTCCTGCTGTCTCCCTCCCTGTATCACCCACCAATTGTTTCCCAGTAAACAAACTCATTTGGTCTCCCAGTGTGACTGGGTCACCTTGTCCTGGTCACCTGTCTTTTTCTTGACTGACTTAGAAACCCTATAGGATTCTATTGCCAGCCTTATTTCCAGACCCATGCTTTTTTGTGAGAACTGGGAAAAATGCAGACCAGGTCCTTGGGACTATGAGCACCAAAGGCTTGTTTCCAGCTTTGAGGAGCTTTGACTCTACCCTAGTTAGCAGAGAAACAAACTGATGAAGTCACCGAGTACTTTTCAAATAGAAGCTTTCTCTTCAGCGCAGGGTAGATTGTCCTGGGGAGGTATTAAGGGAAGTTCTGTACCATCCTTCTTACAAAAACCTAACTTGCCTGGACACACTGTTCAAGCAAGGGGAAGATGAAACAAATTGGCCCTTATTGATGACTTAGCCATGTACCAGGATGTAGTAGGTGCTTTATGTACATTATCTAATTGATGGATATCACTGGCCCATGATATAGATACAATTATTATATCCATTTTCCAGAGAAGGGAAATGAAGCACAGAAAGGTGAGCAAACAGGCCCAAGAAGCATAGCTTACAATGATTAGTAGAACCAGGAGTCAAATCTATATCTGTGCAGTTCTTGCTCATGGTTTTCTGTTTTTAAAGAAGTTTTTATTAGTGCATTATAGTTATACATAATAGTGGGTTTTGTTTTGATATAATCATACAAGTGTGGAATACAATTTGCTTTACTTCTGTCAGTACTTCCCATTTCTCTTCCTTCCTTCTTCCCTATATTCTTCTTCTAGTGGTCTTCCTTCTATTTATTTACATTTTAATTGGCGCTTTATTGATATACACAAAGGTGGAAGTCACTATGGTGTATTCATATCTGTACATACTTTGGTCAAATTCATTCCACAGCTCCTCCCTTGTCCTTTCCCTTTCCCTCCTCTCGCCCCCTCAATCCCATATGCTCCACTGATATCCCCTCTATTTTCATGGGATCTTCCCACTGCCTCCTCAAGTTTTTTTTTTCTTACTTTGTTCTAGCTATTGAATATAAGAATATTTGACCCCAACTTTCTGAGTCCTCTCATTTGTTTCATTGAACATGATCATCTCTAGTTCCATTCATTTACAAACAAATACCAAAATTTCATTCTTCGTTATGGTTTACCAGCTTTGCCCTGCTACTTCTTTGTAGAACTACAGAAAGGGTAGGGCTCACTTGTACTGTATTGGCCATATCAAACCTTACGTAGCTGTTTAAAATAATCCCTGGCTGACCCTTTCCCAACTCAAGTGCCATTTTTTCCCAGGAAATTGTTTTCTAGGCAGTAGAAGGAGGTTCTTCATAGACAGTGATCCAAGTTTTGGTGGTGTCCTCAGAGGGAACATACACTCCAGTCTTCACCCTCACAGTGAGGTACTAATTTAGATCCCCATCCCTCTTGTGTCTCTTAACAGAGCTCCCTGTCTCCTATCTTATCCTGTTCCCATGACATATTCCACATCACAGCCCAGGTCACCTTTCTGAAAGCAGTTTGATTATTGCTAGTGTAAAACCCAATTGTCCTTGGTATGAAGTCCAAACTCCTTAATGTGGTGTTGTGTGGGGGCCCAGACCTAGGAAACAGATTCAGGATCCTGGAAGGTGGAAGAAGATGTGAGGCATGGTAGGAATATTGGTCATCCTTTATTTGGAGGCAGCAATAGCCCCTAGTCAGCCCTCCCACCTCCAGCCATTTCCAAAGGCCCATTTTTTATGTGCAGGCCAGACAAAGGAGGCACACTGCCAACAGGTTACATAAGTGGGTGCATGCGCACAAGCAAATGTTTAAGACCTTGAGTACATAAGCTGAATCAGAGTGTTTCTGGCCTTGACTACACACTGACCATAACATAGCTGATTCATGGCCTTGGTTACACACTAAAGTCATAACACAGCTCACCAGACGCCTTGGCAAAGGAGCCTAACTATAGCCATTATGGCCTGCCCCAACAAATGGCTTACTAAATTTTCCCTTGCTTACTTCAGCAGGTGCCAAATCTTGGCCCACTCTCACTGTTACCATGCATAGGATCAGTCTGCTGGCCACATGATGGAAGCTAACTAGTCAAAAGGTGAGGCAGACTCAGCATCACCAGTTGCTGTGTGTGTGTGGAGGACAGAGCTAGCTCGCAATAAACACTTCTTTGCTGCTTAAAAAAAAAAAGGTGAGGCAGAGTAGAAAAAAAAACTTTGACAATGAGCTAGCTCATTGGAAGATGGAAGACCATCATTATGGTTTTTAATTTTTTTTAGTTGTAGATGGACACAATAACTTTGTATGTGGTGCTGAGGATCAAACCCAGTGCCTCATGCATGCAACGCAAGCACTCTGCCACTGAGCCCCAGCCCCAGCCCAAGGCCATCATTCTTAAAAGGCCATGTTGCCAGGAGGCTGATTTGGCAGGAGTTTATGGAAGAGATGGGTGATCCCAGACTGGTGGGTGCCTTCTCACAGGTAGAAGTTTGTGGCCAAATGAAGCACATCTGACCCTAATGGCTGGGCCAGGGAATGTTTCTCAATCCTGCAACTTTTGACAACAAAAATCATGATTTCCTGGGTTGCCTCACTGATGAGTTTGCCAATGAGCTGTTTCTGACATACTAAGCCATGGACAAGCTAAAGGGGTAGCTCTCCCCCAAGGCTTGCTAATCACTAGACTCAAAGTAATAAAAGAAACACCCTTCACCTTATTTTCAGGGATACAAGGATCAAGTGAGGTTAAATAGGTAGTCAAGCTCTAGGTCTGGTCTTATTGTTCAGCTTCTACCTCTTGGCATGTCGGAATGCCAGATTACTTCAAGTTTCATCTGTATTTTGCCTGGTTTCAGGTTATTTCCCACCTCCAAATTTTTGTTCCCTCTACTTCTGCCTGATGTACTTCATCTTCCTCACCAACCAAGCCCATCTGATTTGGGAACAATTAAATAGTTGTTCAATACTCAGTTCAATTATTGGATGCTGTATAAAGCCGTTATGGTTCCCTTTCACCTTCTTTAAGTCCTATAGACCTGATGCAGCCCTGTACCTGGAATTTTTGAAGATGGAACTGGTTCCCTTCCACAGGTTCCTCTCTCTCTATTCTGGACAAGCTCCTCCCCAGTATGAATTAGCCTTATTTATTCCTGTGTCCCAAGTACCCAGAACAGATATAGAACATAACCAGCAGCCTGGAAATGCTTGCTGAATTAAAAAATGAAAAGGAAGTTTCCCTAAAATAGGGCAAGTATTTGACATTAATTTTTCAATTGACCAAGATAATCTTCAAAATAGATGAACAAAGAGACTAAAATTTGATATTTCTGCCCCTATGGTCATGAAATATGAATCTGGAAACATCTAACTCTTTGATTTCTCCTTCCATAAAACTCTTGAGAAGAAAAATAAATTGTTGAAGGAAGGGTGATAGGTGTGTTGGCAGGGATTAGCATGCAACTGAAATGTGCTGTTTTTCCACCAGGGGATGCTATAAACATAAAAGAAGCCATTCTCAATTTTTTCTTCCTTGGAGAGGAACTGCAGAAACCAAGTAACTTTTCTGTTTTCCCTGCATTGCGTACAATTGTGCAAGGAATGAATAGCTCCCATAATGCTTGAAAATTATGTATGCTTCATACAAGGCTTACTGGTACTAAGATGCACACATGTGAATGTGCCTGTCCCCCCACTCCCAGACACACAGCACCAGCACCTTTGAAAGACCAGGCATCAAATTGAAAGATGTATGATTTGTGCTATATCTGGAATTTGTTCACTGACAAATTTAGGTATTATATACTACAATGTCAGAGGCAGAATTGAATAGACTAAAAAACATGTGTGTCTCTTAACTCTGACGTAGAATAGACACTTTTAGAAGATTTGTCCTATCAGAGGTGGGACATCAATCACCTCTTATCAGTAAATGTACACAGATGCCACATTACCAGCTGTGTATACTAGTTCAGATTTGTTTCTTACAAGACCATATGGGGAGCACACACAATCAGGTCAAGTTTGGGGATATTGAAACCAGTGACTCAGACAAATCAAACCACATTGTCAACATCTTAGGTCCAGTTACTGACTTCTATGTATATCCCTTATGGCCTTGGACTCTGATATTTTTGAATTGTATCCCTGTCTATTTTTACTGGTCCTGCAACTAGTCCTTTTTTTTTTTTTTTAGAGAGAGGAGAGAGAGAGAGAGAGAGATATTTTTTTTAATATTTATTTTTTAGTTCTCGGCGGACACAACATCTTTGTTGGTATGTGGTGCTGAGGATCGAACCCGGGCCGCACGCATGCCAGGCGAGCGCGCTACCACTTGAGCCACATCCCCAGCCCCTGTAACTAGTCCTTTAACCCAGAGCTCTGGGTGTACATGTGTGTTTTCCATAGTCGTAACTCTCGCACATGGCAAATGTCCTAGTACCTTATAATGACTCAGTTAATATTTGTGGGTTGCTTGCTTATTGATCTGTTTTCACAAAAATGCTGCCAAAAATGTTAGGAAGGAGAATGATGAGGTTATAGAGGAGACAAGTGAATGGATAACAATTGACTAAGGGTAAGAGAAGAGGACTAACTTTCATTGACTGCTCACAAGGTGCCCAGCACTGCACTAAGGACTTTATATGAATATATGATTTAATTGTACAGAGAAGAAATTATTATCACCCAATTCCTACCACCCATCACCTGTTTTGTTTAACATGATGTGGCTATTATATCAAAATACTCAAATAGATGGTGTGTTTGAGTACATAGAAGGCTTTACCTTTGTCTTCTGTATGTTAGAGCTTCTGGTGCTGACTGGGATTTGGGGCATGGGCAGAATAGCCAGTGGGCTACTGTGTTCACATGGGGGGCAGGAATCTCCCTGGTTACCTTCTCCTTCTAATACCCTCAGAGAAGATAAGAGGGTAGTTAATAGCCATCAATGATCTGATATGACTGAAATGGAGGGTTCCCTGGGCAGTGTTTCTCTTCCTCCATGGGACCCTTTAGTTTTACAAAAAAACAAACAAACAAAAAAAAAAGAGTGGCTTGGGCAGTTCTATTGGGCTTCAAGTAATTGGAATCACTGGACAGAACTTTATGGAATGAATAGAGGCACGGGTTCATGTAAACTCTGGGTTGGGAGAAACTCTCATAGGTGTCCAGTGTAACCACCAAGCAAGCTTTTTAAATCCCTGACAGCATTCCAGCCAATTGCCAGTTCTGTGACCTAGGACAAGGAACGTTATCTCTCCTAGCTAGAGTTTCCTTCTCTGAAAAGAGGAAAGAAAGAAAAGGAAAAGAGAACCTTAGAAGGTTGTCATGGGGATTACTGAGAAAACATGTACTCCTGAAACACAGTGGTTTTCTTTAAATAGATTTTTGTACTTTTTTCAGACTTTTTTGCCTTTTAAATAGACTTTATTTTCTCAAGCAGTTTTAGGTTAGCAGAAAAACTGAACATAAAGTTCATAGAGTTCCTATATACTCCCTGCCACTATACACAGGCTTCCCCTTCAGCATCCCCCACCATCGTGGTACATGTGTTACAGTAATGAACCTACACTGACAGATCATTATCACCCAGAGTCCGCAGTTTACATTAGGGTTCACAGTTAGTGTTGTACATTCTGTGAGTTGTGATACATACATAATTACGTGTATCCAGCATTTCAGTATCACATCATTGCACTGCCCTAAAAGCCTGTGCTCTACCTATTCACCCCCTGCCCAACATCTGATAACCACTGATTTTTTAAATCATCTCTATAGTTTGCTTTTTCTAGAATGTCATATGGTTAGAGTCACACTGTATGTAGCCTTATCAGATTGATTTCCTTAACGTCTTAATGTGCATTTAAGTTTCTTTCATGTCTTGCTAGCTCATTTCTTTTTAGTGCTGAATAAATGTTCCCTTGTCTGAATGTACCACAGTTTATTTATCTATTCACCTATTGAAGGACACCTTGCTTGCTTCCAAGTTTGGGCAATTATAAAAGTGCTGTAATCATCCTTGGAAAGGTTTTGTGGATATTAGATTTCAACTTATTGGTACCTAGTACTTTATAACAAAAAATGTGTTTGTCCTTACTCTCAAAATTCGCCCCATACAACTGCTTAAGGTGAGGGATTGGTACCTTGGAGATGCCCAATTTGTAGCACAATGCTTTCTCTTATTAATTAGCCAAGAAGCTGTGGTGGCACAGCAAGTAAACAATGTACTACAAATCTGTTTACATCGGCTTCTGAAGACATTTTAAAACAATTAAGCTATCAAGGGGACCTGGAGACAGCACTTTGCATTTTAATGAGAAATGATTAAATCTCAGGCATTATTGCTTTTGATGTGTCTGGGCTCTAAGAAGAGGGCAGAGTATTGATCCAGGCCTCCAGGAAGGCAGGAAGCTTGCTCGGGCTGCTTGACCACAAAGCAATGAAAGCTTGGAGATCCGCAATTTCTTAGGCCAGAGAATTAACTAGATTTGTCAGGTTCTGTTTAGTTGGACTCTGCCTGTAGGGACAGATGATGGATTGTGACTTTAAACGGGTACTATTGGTTAATTGGCTGAGACATGGAGAGAAACAGAGATGCTGATGACATCAATTAAAAAGGATGCATGACACAGCACTGAAGTGGACCCTAGTAGTGATTCTGTTGAGACTGAAACTATTGTATGCACTCACTGCCTGTCAGCTAATGCAGAATTGTACATTATATGTACACTATATGGATGTGCCACAATTATGGCAGCCACACAGTTTCAGACGTCTAGTGTATTCACCAGTGAGCATATACCATTCTCTATTGATTTGAATTATTCACAGGTGCTTGTCAGATGTCACTTAGTCTTTGCCCTCTAGCCACTCATAGTCCAATAAATGCAAGTTTATGTAAATAACTGAATACCACCAAATTTAATAGTATGGTGATAGAAGTTTGTGGAATAAAGGGACCAAAGAGGCCACAGTCAATCTGAGAAGTGTGGAAAGGTGGCAGAGATTCTTCTTAGAGAAAGCTGAAAGATTAGTAGGCAGGTATGGAAAGATATTGAACAAACAGGCAGAGGCACAGAATAACTTTCGTACATTCTGAGAAGTCAGGCTGGTGGTGTGGAGTTGGGGGTGGCGCCCTGAGCCAAAGGCTGGTTTGGCACAAATAAGTACCCCCTAGGACCTTTTATAGGATGGAGCATCTTAGTCCTAAGGTATCAAAACTGAAGTATAACAGGGGAACACTGACGTACCCTGTGCCTTTCTTTTGCTTAGCAGCCACCTTATTTGTCTTGCTACCCAACAGTATTCCCATCAGAGAAGATGCTTAGTTCCAAAATGAAAATACCTTCATGAAAATTGACAAAGTGTGTGTATTTATTCAATCAGACTGCTTTCTTCTATAATTCCTAGCCAAGACCAGGCACAATAAGGACTGGGAGAATAGGGAGAAGTGAATGCAGGAGAAGGTAGGAGCATGGGCTATTACTGAGGGAATAGGGATGGCTCTTGCAATGGAATTACAGACAGCTAGAGATAGAGCAGCATGGAGGACCTGATAGTTGGGAATTGGTTCAGGAGAGACAGGATAACAGAAATGCATTTCACCTACCTTGCAATTTGGCTCCGTGTCAGCCCTCATTTTGTTTATTTCTGTGCTGTCTAGACATCAAAAGATTGAGTTGCTTCCATCCTTGGGGACCTCCTTCCCCACTGCACTGACCTGTGCAGCCCCTGCAGGGCCATTATACAAAGCTATGACACAAGTCAAAGACTGAGTCTCTTGATTAGACCTGATAAGACCACTCATATGGAGATAACTTAATTTTGTTCCTTGGGAAATGCCTTTTTTTTTTTTTAAAGAGCTCTTATATTGGCCAAGAGATGCTGCCTCCATATTAGGGTTTTCTATTTTTGTTTGAAGGAATTTGGCATCCCTCCTGTATGAGGAGTTCACTGAAGCCTAAATTCTTCCATTAGCCCTTTTGGTTGCAAATAGGGGACTGAGCATATACAACTGTGCTCCTGTTGGCCTGAGCAACTAGCTCAGCTTCCCAAAGAGCCATGGGGAAGATCCCATGGCTATGCTCTGAAGCTGATCACCTGCCCTTTTCAGAATTATTGATTATTTAACAAATGGTTTTCTTGAGGGATAGAACTGGCTATATTATTTGCAGGGTTTAGTACAAAACAAAAATGCACAGCTCCTTGTTTACAAATTGTTAAGGAATTTCAAACCAGTGAAAGCAAAGCATTAAACCAAATAGAGGGCCCTTCTCAGAGCAGTGCCCTGGGTAACCACAGCAGTCACACGTGCAGGAATTTAGCCCTGATGAGGACCAGCTTTTCTGCCCTTTTGGGTTTTAAGGGATCCTGATGTTCAGATTCCCCAGGCTATGGACAGCTACTGGGGTATAGAGGAGGGTGTTTGATGTCAGGGCAGAACAAATTTTCTACACCCTCTGTCTTCTGCTGAAATCCCATCCTTACAGCTAAACCAATTCTGCTTGAGGCTGGATCCCTTTGGGAGGGGCTAACATTTGCAGTTGTTGTCTGTAACACTCTCAGTGTTGGATAGAAAAGTGGAGGGCAAGAGCACAAGGCAACTTTGATTATGCAGAGAAGCTCAAGGAAAAAAAATAATGTAAGTTCATGGAATACTTTTGAATATACATAATCTTCCTTTCCATATAGCACTGAATACTGGTGATGGGACTTCATAAATATAGCTCCCTGTGGGTGTCAGTAATTCTTCAATATTCATTGATAGTGACAATATTCAGAACTTGGGACAGATTTCCTTTCTCTCTGACTCAAGGGAAGCTTTCCCAGAGCCACACAGAAGGAGAATCCAATCTGTTCAATAGGAAAGACTCATTTGCTCCAGGAATAACTGAAATTTCCATTTCCATTTGCATATTTTAACCAAAATAGTGGATCTTTCATAAATCAAAAATAAAGGGAGTGGTAATTTGGCTTGGGCTTTTGCTTTTTCTTAAAATTTTGATTCCTATATTAACACTATCGAGTGCTTCAGTAACATGTATGCTATAATGCTGGAATAGTCTATTTCTTGCTTATTGTTAAAATTAGCTGAAAGCCTTTTTCATAGACTGCTGGTAGATTCTCTGGATTTCTAACAAAAGTCTTTGATATGAAAATGTATTTTTTAGATGAAGAACTGAATGTTCAGGTAGATTTTCAACATTTTATAAACTGTTTCAGAGGATTGAGTAACTATATTTCTTGCAAATGTTTATTTTGCTCATAGCATTTTCTGTTCATCAATAATTCAATTTCAAACTAAAAGACACATTTCTACATCCCAAAAGCTATTGGGGAGCCTTTCAGACTATAAGATTCCTGACTAGGAAGAAGCATCTACCAAATAAGGCAGCCAGATCCAAAAAGTCCTCTAATGTGCTGAGGGATCCTATTACAGACCATTTTTCGTAATTCTAGAAGGCAAAATAAAATTTTATGCTTGGAAATAATAAGTTTAAGCAAATAGTATGGGCAAAGCTTATATCTGCGTCCAAGCAATGGTCTGATTACTGCCAGAACAATACTGCTACATGATGAATCATTAATGATCTGTGAGAGTCATAATGGTCTGTCACTAATGCCCATTAATGATCTCTCTATACCGCGAGTATGGGCTTGATGTTTCTGGCCAGTACCTTGGAGAATACTTTAGATATGCCTTAAACTTTCTCTGATCTCCTCTCTCTGTGTCTGCTCCAAATGTAGACAGCAATTGTCTGGGTAGGACCAGATTATAAAGAAGCATGGCTTTGTTAAGGAAGTCGTATTCAGGTAAGATTTATTTAAGCAATGTTTTTGAAGGATGTAGATTTGAAGGCTTAACCTGAATACTGATGTCTTTGTAGAAATTAACAAATTTATGCTGGGGATCTTTTTGTTGAGGCATTTCTTCTTTCTGGATGGGACAGGGGTTCTTGATTCCCCAAACTCCATGATGTTTGACTGTTCAGCTTAGACTCTTTAAAAAGTGCATCCTTTGTTTTGTTTTGTTTTCTAAGAGGAATTGAAAATATTGATATTGAAAAGTGAATGTGTATATCTGACTGTTTAAAGCCCTATTTGTGTTTAGGAAATGGTATACCATCTGATTCAAAAAGGATCTCGTCCCTCATACTTTTATTAACTTTAAGCACACAGCACAAAACATTAATTTTAATTTATGACACAAGAGCATAAGTAATTATAATTAGCTATTGGTATATTTTTCTGAGAATCTTATTAGGTGTATCTTCAGGGAAATCACAGAAGATAAGCACTCCATAATGCCGAAGGGAAACTAGGAGAGCAAGCAAGTGTCCCTCCATGGCGGCAAGGGAGATGCCGCAGATAGCTGACAGAACCAACGCCCAAGAGCCTCCGGCTCACAGAGAAAAACAAGCGGAGAAAAGATTGCTGGAGCCAGTGGTCACTTTCAAGCCTCTTTGGAGAGAACAGGACAGGGATTCTTTGGGAAGGTTGAAATCACTCCACCAGCTAATTTTTTATGGGAAATTTTAATATGTAGCTAAATGAAAAATGACATCATTTCTCGGAAAACTTTTATTTTTGCCAATCTTTGTATTATCTGAATTGAGTAACCTCATCAAGCAAACGTGTTCATTCTTTACCACTGAACTTGAAAGGTTTCCAGAGAGAGAGTGTTAACCTCTCTAAATGCCGTATTTTGGCTAGAGCATTTTGTCCAGATGAACGATTACTCATTGTGATGTTTTGGTTCTTCACAATCCTTTCCCCTGCCCTGAAACTGCTGAGGAGTGCGTGTATATCTTCATATACTACAGGATCTCCTGAGTGACTTGGAGTGGTCCTAGAACAATCCCAAATGAAGGTTTAGGTTGCTCTATACTGTTATATGGGTGTTATTTGGTTATTTTGGATTTTTTTCCCATGAAAAAGTGTACAAGACTCCCTTGGAAGGCTAAAGCAGCAACGGCAACTGTAGTGATGAAAATCATTGTAGAATTTGTGAGGTGAGGTCAGGTCAGCATTTAACTTTCTGATTATTTTCACAATTAATGCCAGTAATAAATACACCAGAGTTTTCACGTACTAGATGGGGGACAGCTTATAATCATCCTTAAAGAAAAAAAAAACTACACACTCTATGTCCTTTAACTCAGAATATGCTATGTGTAGCTGAGACATTTATATTCAGCATTCTTTAAAGTGTTTGAGTGGAATGCATACATCAATTCTTTGCTGAGTAAGGTCTGTGATACAGGTAATTCTCACCAAACAACCACTGCATCGACATGTGCATCTATTAATTGGAAATGGTCATGCAGCCATCTAAGCTGTTGGGTTAGATTCAAGCACAAACCAACTTTATGCTTACAAAAGACTTCGAGATGATTGATGGAATGTTATAAATAGACATGTCCATTTTAATAAATGTATGTTCATGGGAAACCTACTCTGTTTGCAGAAATGAATGCAGGATATGGGACAGATCAGCAGTGACTGGTGATGCTGCAGGTGTTCTTCTTTGAAAGGAATACTAGAAGTACCTGATGTGATATAGGATAGGCTCTGAATTCATAGTAGCACAATGCAAATTAGACCAGGAAAAAGTCTTATGAAATAAAAATGCCAAGTCCCAAGAAAGGTGAGGTGGTTTATCTCTTTGCCTATAGACAGGAAAATACTTCAGCCCCCATATTACAGATGAGACTGTTCCAGCCACCATATCCACAAGCTCTCTAAAGAACTCATTTCAACAGTTCTCAAGACAAGAAAAACATTCTCACTAAGTCCCCCATCTTGAAGTTAAGTATGATGCCTCTCATTTGTCTGTAGGGAAGCTAAAGAATAGACAGTGGCTGTGCTCTCTGTAACCCATCATAGCCTGGAAGTCCTTCTGATCTTGTTCATTTGAGTTAAGGAGACTGAGTTTCATTAGTCTACCCTTTAGTCTTATTTCTAGTACAGCATGTTTTAGCTCACCCATTTACCTCTCTAAGGTAAAAATATATACCTTATGCTTCTTGCCTTGATGCCTTCTGTTTGTTTGTGACTTCTCAAGGGCTCATCATGTTCTCTTCTGTTTGTCTGTGGCTACAAACCTTTTATTCAGTGACCATCTGCCTAATAGTCAACCTCTCATATTGACTTCGAGTTTCCAAAGACAGGGTATGTGAAAAACAGATTTCACTCTCTTTGGGTATGATAGGAAACCATATATTTTAAATTATCTTCTTAGACATGGACAATTAGGAAACGATAAACTTATCATTTTTAATCAACAATTCCTTGGTCTATTTTCAGGGACTGCAGAGGTGTTCTTTCAGTGTCCACAGATCTCTTATTCCAAATACCAAGGCTATTGTCACCTGAACAGTGTCTCAAAGTGCCTCCTTATAATCTGCAGTTCTGATAAGGCTGCTGGGTTGTGCTTATTTGATAGTGTTTTTCAAGTGATTATATCTAAGCAAAATGACTGCATAGAACACTGAAAAATATGTGAATATATTCTTTGGGAAATTATTAAATAATCTATGCCAATTATATAAAATTAACCAAGATGACTCTGTTTAATGTAGTCATTAGAACGTATAATGGAAATCTATATTTGCCTTTTACCATTTTCTAAAGAAAATGGAGGCTTTGGGGTTGAGAATAACATTGGAAGTGAAAATATCTTGGATGGTAGGATAATTCATCCAAGCACCTAAGCACTTGTGCCTCCTGTGCAGAAAGAGTTCTGTAAGTTCCCTTAGGATTCCAGTCCCATGAGAGAAAGACAAATGTGCCATTAACTTTCCTTTTAATTTCAGCAGTGCCACTGGGCATGGCCTACAAGTTTAGGCATATCTCAATTGGCAGTGTAAATGTGTCTGACTTTATACAATAAAATTGTTTCCAGAAAATTATATGTAACTCAAATCTCATTTGAAATCTACATGGGTTGTATAGAGAGAAAAGGAATCTTTTGAGAGTGGTTCTATAAATGAAAATTTCTGTACAATAGGCATATTTAAAGGATCACTCCTTTATCTGTTTGAAAGTCTAGATTTTTATATCAGCATGAAAACAAGATATATACATTGTACTCAGAAGGAATTATTTGACAAAGGCTTACTTGGTGTATGTATATTTTAATGCAATAATGCCTCATTTGTGAGAAAATTGAAAATGGTTACATTTAAATCTGCTAACTTTGTTTTGCAAGCTTTGGAAAAGCTTATTAGTATTTTTTTTTACTATTTAGCAGCTATTATCTGATTAGACATGATAGTATTGTCTATTGAAATAGGATTTAAAAACCTTACCCAAAGTGTGCTATTAGTAACAGGTATGGCCACTTATATATGTAAATAGGGTATGTACCTATCTTCTATACTTGAGACTCTAATTAAATGTTAACTGTGCCAGTTCCCCGTGTCAAATTTAACATGCAGCTGTGGTGTCCAAATATTAGCTCTTTCCTAGCATACTCCATTCTTTACGTTGTTCTTAGAGTTATGATTCAGAAGTTCTGCCTTGCGTTACAGGGTGGATTTTAGTTAGACATATACCAGCTCTCCAATGGAGTCAGAGTTGAAAATGTTCACCGGGACTCTTTGGTTGGTGTGGTGCTTGCATCTCAGTGTAATTACCAAATATAACAGTGTTCTTTGTAACATCCACAGTTCTACTCAGACTTCACTGCATAGTTGAATATGAAGAAGATTTTTTTAAGCTCTAATAGTAACTACTATAATGGAATCCAAATAACATCTCCAAATGCCACATTCATCATATTCCTTCATTATATACAACCTTTTCCTGGCTTTACTTTAAATGCCAACCAGTTGGGGGCAGAGGGTGGCTGATTTTATTCTATCAACAAAGTGCATAGTAGTCTGGCTCCACATATCTTTCAAATAGTCCTAACCTACAAATAATACTTTAGCCAATCCAGTCTCCTCTATTGGGCCTAAACATATTTGTCTAATTCATTAATGTGTACTCTATACAGTGTCCTCTCTGTGATGTGCTAGACAGTGAGGAAGGTGCCAAAATGAAAGAGCCATAGACCCTGCCTTCCAGGAAGGCACAGCCTGGTTGCCCAGCTAGCTTATACAGACACTCTGGGAAGAGAGCTGTAATCAAAATTCAAAAAGCCACAGGGGAACAGGATTAAGATAGATGTCTTTTCCTGGCTGGATTTGAGACAGCTTCATCAAGGAGGTATAATTTCAGTGTATGTGATTTTAGTTTATGTTCTCTGAAATGTCTTTCCTGTCCTCCCAACTAAAATGAGATTTCTCCTTTCACTCCCCTCCCCCCATCCCATACAACTCTCATAATACAAGCTAAACATTCATACAACATTTATCTTAAACTTGCTCATATTGTATTGACCATTGTATTTATTCCCCCCTACTGGATTATAAATTCCTGGTAGGAAAGGCCCATATTCAACACTTCTTTTTATCCTTCTAATCAATTACCTACAACCAATAATCATAGTAACTGAAAATGTTATTTATGTGAAAAATATTTGGTTGGATCCTGAGAATTCTTTGATTTCTTAGTTAACCACTGCTATACAGAAGGATACCAAGAGAATCAAACAGGAAAAAAACAAGTCATGTTTACTGTTATTAGCTGGAAGCTTAATCTAAACCTTATTCTAATTCCCTACTATGTTCCAAGCACTGTGCTGGCTGCCAGGTATAAAGTACAGATCAAAACATGGACTAGAAGGCCTAGAAGCACCTGAAGTGGTCTTTTTGGTCCCTTTCCCCAAGAGGACATCCTAATCCTATCCTACATGTCTCAACATCCCAAACACAAGGAAAAGTGAATAATACAAAGGTACTTTTTTTATGGTACTGGTGATTGAACACAGGGGCACTTAACCACTAAGCCACATCCCCAACCCTTTTCATACTTAATTTCGACACAGGGTCTCACTAAGTTCTTTAGGGTCTCTGAGGCTGGCCTTGAACTTGCAACCCTCCTGCCTCAGCCTCCCAAGCCACTGGGATTACAGGACTGTGTCACCACTGTGCCCGGCTCAGATTCGTGTTTTTCCTCTCCAAAATATTTTATTCTTTAAATATATGATCCACTTGATCCTTAGTCAACATCTTCTTTGTCCCTGTTCATTAAGAAAAGGGAGGCTTAAATAATCACTCTAATGGTTAGACTGTGACCAAGAAATGACAGTTACCATTCATTAAGCATCAACTATGGGCCAGTCCCCACTTATATATTAATATAGATCCGATCCTTACAAAAATCCTGTGAGATATATTAGTAGTTTCTTCATTTTAATACTGAAGGAACTGAGGCTCAGAGAGGTGAAATATCTTGACCAAGATCCCTAATTAATGATCGTTGGAGCTACTCTTCAAAACAGGTTCATGTAAAGTTATAGTAACTTTGATATAATAGATTTGAGGCAAATATTGATTGATTGATTGATTGATTATTCCTATTCTGCCTGAAAGCTCTTTGTATATTCAAAACTTCAGTGTGAAAGATTGGTAGTGTTTGGTTGCTATCAATCCTGAGCAGATGTCTTTATGTTCCTAATAGTAGTTGCTTGAATGCTTTATGCTTCACAGAAGCAAAGCTATTATTTTAGTGCAATATAACTCACTTTCCTAAACATTTTTACATAAATATTTATTGAAAATTTATCTAAATAACATAGGAAGAGTTAGAATCCCATTTAAAAGGGGCTGGGGTTGAGGCTCAGTGGTGAAGTGCTCACCTCGCATGTGTGAGGCTGTGGGTTTGATACTCAGTAGCACATAAAAATAAATAAATAAAATAAAGGTATTGTGTCCGTCTATAGCTGAAAAATAATATAAAAAGAATCCCATTTAAAGTTCTAGTTTCTGTCAGATGCTCAAAGTTTCAAAAAATTACTGTCAACTCATCTCAATAAAATAATACAATTTATAGATATGAAAGCTGGCTCATAACACTCATAACTCGTGAAAATATCCAAAATCACATTTTAAGCATTAACTTCAATGTTGTCTAACTACACTATTTCTATATGATAAAATTCTGTATTCTGGGCTGAAAATTCTACAACCCAGCTGGTCCCAATCTTTAGCATGTGCCATCAGTATCCTCTGTGAATTTGGTTAAAATTGGAGATTCCAAACTAAGTTGATGGGAATCCAAGAATCTACATTTAATAAGCACTCCATGTGATTCTGATATAGGAAGACCATATGTATCTCACTGAGAATTCCTCTCTCTACTGATGTCTCTCTTACTAGTGCTCATGGTTCTTCTCTCAGCAGCCTCACCCATCCACATACAAGAAGTTGAGTGTATACTTCTTTTTAAAGTTGTCTTGCTATTTATGTGTGTAATTAATATACAGTGAAGTACTCCATGGTTAAGTGGATAGTTTGATAAGCTTGGAAAATGCAGTCATGTAATCTATTCCTCTATCAAGACATAGATTTTCATCACCCCATAAAATTTCCTTCTGTCCTTCATAGTGAATTTCCCTCTATCACCAGAAGTAACCATTTCAATCAACATAACTTAGTTTTTCCTATTTTAGGACTGTATAGGAATGGAAACACTACATTATGTGGAGTTCTGTGTATGTGTGATGTGTTTGTGTGTGTGTCTGCCGTATTTCACCCAGAATGTTTTTGACATTCACACATGTTTTTGTATGTATCGGTAAATCACTACATTTTATTGCTGAGTAGTATTCCATTACATGAATATGCCAGTTTGTTTATCCTTTCACACATTCAGGGACACCTGGGTTGCTTCCAGATTTTGGCTTTAATGAGTAAAGCTGCTATAAACATTTTTTTCAAATCTTTTTTGGACAAATGTTTTAATTTGTTTTGGACAAACACCTCCCAGTGAAATTGTTGGTTCATAAGGTTGATATAAATTTAAATAAAGCTACTGCCAAACAATTTCCCCAAATGATGTACCATTTTATACTCCCACCACCAGCAATCTATGAGAGTCCTGATTGTTTCACATAATCTCAGCATTCAGGGTTGCCAATTATTTTCATTCTACCCATCTTGTGTGAATATAGTGGTATTGAAGTTTGGTTTCAATTTGCCTCTGCCTGATAACTAATGATGCTGAGTGCTTTTTGGTGTGCCTAATCCATTTGTGTATCTTCTTTAGTGAAGTTTCTGTTCAAGTGTTTTGTCTATTTATTTTTTGGTCTTATTAGTCAATTGTTCATAACCACCCTCATTATCCTTTTAATGTCTATATCATCTCCAGTAATATCCCCACTTGTATTTATTATATTATTCATTTGTGTGATAATGGTTAGTAATATACTATTAGTTTCTCTCTTTTCCTTGATCAGTCTTGCTAGTGGTTTAACATTTTATTAGTCTTTTCAAAGAACCAAATTTTGGCTTTGGGTGATTTTATTTATCTGCTTTTATGTCATTACTTGATTTCCTTTCTCATTTTTATTACTTTCTCCTACTTATTCAGGGTTTAATTAATTCTTCTTTTGTTAGATTTATCAGACATAAATGCAAACTCTTTCTTTTAGGATATTCTTCCTTTTGAGAAAAGGCATTTCAAGCTACAAATCTCCCCTATTAGGGCTACTTTACATTAATTTTCTTTTTTTCACTATTAGACTTAAATTATCATTCTAATTAAAGTATTTTCCAACTTCCCTTCTGAATTTTTCTTTTACTCATGACTTATTTTGTTGTGGGATGTTTGATTTCCAATGTGGGGGGATGTAGATTTTTTTACATTTTTTTTACATTAGAATAAGAATTTTATAACTTTGAAGGAGGGAAATCAATAGTGCTGCCCTTAATCTTTTTTGTTGTTGTTGTTCAGATTAGTTATATATGACAGTAGAAAGCATTTTGACACATCACTCACAAATGGAGTATAACTTCTCATTGATTTCAAGCTCAATATTTTCACAGCATCAGTACATATCTTATTTGGTTTTTTTTTTTTTTTTTAAAGAGAGAGTGAGAGAGGAGAGAGAGTGAGAGAGAGAGAGAGAACTTTTAATATTTATTTTTTTAGTTCTCGGCGGACACAACATCTTTGTTGGTATGTGGTGCTGAGGATCGAACCCGGGCCGCATGCATGCGAGGCGAGCGCGCTACCGCTTGAGCCACATCCCCAGCCCTTAGAAATTTATTTAAACTTATATTATGGTTCAGTTTATGGTTTACTTGGTGACTATACCATGTATACTTAATTGGAAATTCTTCTGTTGGTCAGTTCTACAAATTCATATCAAGTAAAATTAATAATGTTGATCAATGTTTCTATATTCTGATTTTTTTTCTATAAATTCTATTCATTCCTCAAGAAGTGTTGAAATTGCTCAAAGTATTGAAGCTTTCAACCTGTGTTGTGGGTTTAAGTTTCTTTGTAGTGCTCTCAATTTTTTTCTCTAAGTGTGTAAAAACTTTGGGACTAGTAGTTAACATATATAGGAATTTGTATATTCTTTTTACATTGAACATTTTATAATCATGAAATTTCCCTCATAATTTCTGCTGATATTCTTCACCATGAAGTCCACCTTACCTTATATCAGTCTAGCCACACTATCTTTGTTAGGTTTCGTGTATTTCCAGTGTGCATATTTTCCATCCTTTTACTGCCATCCTTTTTTGTGTCTTTTTGCTTAAAATGTGTTCTTGTAAACAATGTGTAATTGAGTCTTGTCTTTTTCTTGTGGTCCACAGAACTGCCTTCTATTTAATCTTTTAGTCTGTTTACATTTATAATAATTATTGGTATGTTTCAATATAAATATCCCATTTGGTGCTTGAATTCCATTTACCCTGCCTTCTCTGTGTCTCTCTGTTCCTCTTTGCTAGCATTTTGGAGGTGAACCAAACATAATTTTTCATGTTATCTTCTTAGTATTATTTTAAACAAATTTTTAAAAGCAAAATATGCATCTTTATCTCTGCCTCAGCAAATTAGCCAGGGTGGCCCTAAGCAACTTGGTGAGACCCTGTCTCAAAATTTTAAAAAAGGGCTGGGGATGTGGGAGAGGGAAGGATGAGATGTTCCATTGTCTTGTATTCTTTATTCTTTCATTAAGAAGTTATATACCTCTCATTATTATTCTGCTTTATGTAATATTTCTTTTATCTCTGGATGCCTTCAAGATTTTCTGTTTACCTTTGTATTTTTACAGTTTTCCTATGACATGCCTGCCTGGTATTTTTTGAGATTCTTGGATATATATGATGTTGTATCTTACAAATTTTGAAAACTTCTTGGTCATTATCCCCTCACGTATTACTGCTGCCCAATTCTCTTTTTTTCTTCTGAGACTTCAATTACTTATATGCTAGATGATTTGCTATTCTCCCAGAGATATCAGACAGTGTTCTAGATTTGTGCTGTTTTGTTTTGTTTTGTTGAGTTTTGGATACTTTTCTTTACACTATCCAAGTAACAAATTCCTTTCTCTGCTATACCCAGTCAACTGCTTAGCCCTTATAAAGGGTTCATCTCTGATATTCTATATTTCATTTCTAGCTTTTTCATTTTTCTCTCTTGATGGCTTCATCTCAATGCCAAAATTATAAACCCATTCATGCATGTTATTCACCTTTTCCACCAAATCTTTAAAAACATTATGTTAGTTAATCTGTTTTTTCCCCACTATTAGGGGTTGGACCCAGGGGCACACTAACCCTGAGCTACATCCACAGCCCTTATCTTAGTTATTTTAAAGTCCCTATTTGATAATTCCTTGATTTGGCCATCTGTGTGACTGGTTGAGATGGCTTCATATTTTCTTCCTTCTGTGTAAGTGTGTTTTGTTGTTGTTTATCTACTTTCTGAATACAGCTTGTTATTTGTAAAAGAACAGAAATTGAGGTAAATTATATCAGTGTTCCAAAATGGAATTTGTTTCTCTATTAGGACACTCATATTTTGTTGGGGATCAATTTACTGTAAGATTGAGATGGATGTAAGCATTGTTGTTGCTTTAGTTACATTCAGTTCACCACAGGCTGCACACTATTTAAGAGAAAGATCACAACCTTATCTTTAATGGGACTTTAGATCTGAGTACCTGGATAGTCTGTCTCCATTCTTTTTCCTTAACCTCATACATCTGCAGAACCCTAGTTAGAGGGGGTTTTCTTTCTTATATCTCTCACCCCTCATAGCAGTAGAGAACCACTGGGTGCTATTAAGTATGCTGAAGTAATCAACACCTGTGTCTATTTTCTCCGTTATTATTCCTCCTAGAATATGGTGGCTCTCAGCTTTCCTTATCCTTTCCCAATTTAGATAACCATTGTTTCCTACTTGTAGTAAAGCCTAGGATGTAGGAGCATTCTGACTCATACTTTCTGAGTTTCATTCACCATTTTGTCTTATACTTATGCTTGAGTATAATTATTATAGCATATAACTTAATATAATGTTAATCAAATGTATACCAACCACACAACATTCTCAAATTCTGTACATGTTGTAGTCAACTAAGTAATAATTTGACATAGGGTGTAGTTAAACCCCATCTTCAATTTGGATGTCAGAGTTTGTTTATAATAAATTTTAAATGTAAAGTCTTTGAAGATTTAAGAGACTGTGGGCTCAAGTAATGGGGTCTTTGGAAACGGGATAAGGGAAACACTTTGTCTATCCATGTTTAAATGCTAAATAGGAGATATACTCCACTCTGAATCTTTGAAGAACCTGGAATTCTAGCCCATAGAGCCAAAACAGCAAAGCTGTAAAAAATGTATCAGCTTAGAGTGGAATATAAGCAAATAAGTCATTCAATGATGGATTATAGTTCATAAAAGACTTTGATTTAATACAAATGTGTTCATATTTTACTGCATATAAGGATCCTCAGCAGAGTAGAAATTCACACATTTCTCTTCAGCTTTTGCTAACTGTGGCTTTGGAAGGGATAATATAATATTAAAATGCTGGGTGAGTAAAAGTCACTGTTAAGATACAAGTTTCCCCATCTGTCTTCTTTTTCATATTTAGCATTATGACCTCATTAAACTTGGGAGATATTTTCCAGTGGGAAAGCATACAAATCATAAACTTACATATTTTTCTAAATCTTTGTTGTTCATTATAATGCCTTTTGGAACATTCTTTCATATTAATATTTTGTGGGCAATACTTGCAAGCATCTAGTTTAAAGAGAAGGAAATATTAATCATTAGCTTAATTCCACACTGACTACTCTTTTTGTAGTAGATCATAAAAATGTATTGGCCTCATTGATATCCTGTGCACTGTTCTCCTATAGAATTAAACAGGGCAAGTTTATTCCACAATTATTTCCATCATATATCTCATTGTATTTCATCATGTTAAAAAGTGATGTGATTATGGACTTTAGTCAGAATGTTATTTTGTTCACTTAAGATTCATTCTCAGGAAGGTTGAACAAATTTGAATTTCATATGATAGCTTTCTTTATGTGCTTCAGTAACATTTTTCCTTTATATATGAGAAAATCTTGTTGGTGAGAACTCCCCAGGGTCTGGGGGCAGGGGCTAGACAGGCAGTATGGGGCTTCAGTGAAAGCTGTTGCTTTCAGTCCCTCATTAATAGGGGGTGTGGAGCAAGCATATTTCCCAGACAGACTGTTGGTGTTGCTGTAATCTAACTCTCCCTGAAATTCAGCACTGAATAAAATTTGCCTTCATCTTCTACTATGAAGCCTCCGAGTTTTAAAAAATGGGTCTCTTTCCTGCCAAGACCCAATTTGGTAGAGTGAGTGGACAGAACACAGATTGTAAACACAGACTCTAGCATTCCTCTGTGATGTTTAGTAAGTTATTTAGTCTTTTTTAAGATGTATGATGCCTATACTTATATATAGTATACAATATTATAATTATATATATACACATATATATAATGTGCATATATATACACATACATATATATGCACATATATAGGTGTGCATATATATATGTGTGTGTGTGTGTGTATTTTTTTCACCTTCTCTTCCTCCCTTCTTCCCCTTTCCATTCCTAGCCTCTACTGATCTCTATTCTGCTCTCTACTTCCCAGAAATCAACTCTTTTATCTTCTTCAAATGAGAGAAAACACTCAACATTTGTCTTTCTGTGCCTATCTTATTTAGTATAATGTCCTCCAGTTCCATTTATGTTACTGTAAATTACAGTATTTCTCTCTTTTTGTGATGGAATAATATTCCATTGTGTATATAGCTTACATTTTTTTCACATTCATACATCCATTGATGGATAGCTGAATTGATTCCATATCTTGGCTATTGTGAATACCACTGCAATAAACCTGTGCTTTAGTCAGCTTTTCTTCACTGTGATCAAAATACCTAACAAGAACAACTTAGAGGAGGGAAAGTTTATTTGGGATCATGGTTTCAGAGGTTCTGTCCATTGTTGACCAAGTCCTTTGCTGTAGGCATAAGATGAGGCAGAACATCACGGTAGATGGGTGTGGCAGAGGAAAGCTGCTTGGCTCCTGGCAGCCAGAAAAGGAGGGGTAATTAGAAGATATATAATCCCCAAGGACATACTCACAGTGACCTACTTCCTCCAACCTCACCCTGCCTGCCTACAGTAGTCCTTTCAAATTATTAATTGGTCAAATGTATTAATTCACTGATGAAGTTATAGCTCTCATAACTGAATCATTTCAACTCTGAGTATCCCTGCATTGCCTAACACATGAGCTTTTCTGGAACATTAAGGATCCAAACCATAACAACATGGAAGTGCATGTTTCTCTTTGACATACTGATTTCATTTCCTTTGAATATATACCCAGTAGTGGGATTGCTGGATCATATGGTTGTTCTATTTTCAGTTTTTGAGGAATTTCCATACTACTCTTTTCCATAATGGCTGTACTAATTTACATTCTCTTCAACAGTGTGTGAGGGTTCCCCTTTCTCCACATCCTCAAAAACATAGGGAAAATACTTCAAGTCACTTATTCTTTCTGAGTATCACTTTCATATCTATAAAAATTTAGGTAAACATGATACTTACCTTACAGCAGTAGTTTAAGTATGAAAGATATAGCTGGTACTGAGTTTGGCATTTGCTAGGCACTTAACAAATACAAGGTATTATGATGGCAGCAAAGCAAAATATTAAAAGCAGGGACTCCAGAGCCAGTCTGTTTGGGTCCAAATCTTGACTCTGATGTCTCCTAACTGCTCCTTGGGCAAGCTGCTTAACCACCCTATGCCTCAGATTTATCATCCCCAAATTAGGTGGTCATTAATAGTATCCACCTCATCAGTAGGATTAGATTAATCAATGCATCAAAGGGACCAGTGTTTGATACATAGAATAAGTATGCTTATATGTACTTGTTACTCTTATTACTTGTTATTGTTATGTATCCTTGTTATTCCTCTCCATTTCAGAAAGTCCAGATCATGGCAAGCTGAGGAGATGGGAGACCATTGGAGGTCTCAACTATTAGTCATTTTAGTTGATCTACAGTAAACAGGAGGTTCTGGCTGCTTTTGTCAAGACATATATGCAGATAAAGCTAACTCTAATAAAAACACAGTATCTGTAAATAAGAAAATTACAAAATAAGTAACTACAATTTCGTGAATATGTACAACATACCAAGTATGTACTAACTTTTTACAAATATTAATCATTTAATTCTCACAATTAACCTAGAAAGGTAGAGTAGATGCTGTACTTATTATCACTTTGCAGTATAAAAAAATGAGGAACAAAAAATTAAATATCATTTGAAGGTCATATATGTTACATGCTACTGAATCAAGAGTTCCACCTGAGTTTCCTAGCTACAAACCCCATACTCCTAACTCTGCCATAGAGTCCAGTATCCTATATACTAAGTAGAGAGCTTGCCCTGGGGCTTCAGCATTCCTATGCTTCTTGACTTTTTTGGTTTGAGGTATCAACTGAATGGTGGCTATGGGATTAATTCCCATAGCCATTGTCTTTCTGATTAGTGGTGGACTGATTAATTTCAAAGGGGTTTCTTGTTCCTAGGCCTTGGAGGTCATATAACTTTTATCTGTCATTTTACATATGTAGAACAGAAGCCCGGTGTGTAGGTAGAGCTTTCATAAAGTTTCATAACTAGGTAAAGGGAGAACTGAGACTCAAACCCAAGAGGCTTATTTCCATCATTCCAACAAACCTATTAGTTTGAAAAGTGGAAATCACAATACACCTTGACTACACCTAAATACTGCTTCTAATTATTATGTAAAAACCCATACCAAGGCGGGGTGTGGTGGCACATACCTATAATTCTAGTGGCTCAGGAGGCTGAGGCAAGGATCATGAGTTCAAAGCCAGCTTCAGTAACTTAGCAAGGCCCTAAGCAATTTAATTATAACTTATCTCTAAATAAAATATTATAAAGGGCTGGGGATGTGGTTCAGTGGTTAAACATCCCTAGGTTCAATCTCTGGTATCAAAAAATAAAAATAATAAAAACTCACACCAATTGTCTTATTATAATGCCTAGGCCTTACTTCTGCCAATGCAAGGTAAGGCTTTGCCCATTACCAATACTATCACTATTATTGCAGGGAGTATGGAGGAAGGAATGTCAAGCTTCCTGAGCACATGAAAGTAAGTATTGGTGGAAACATATGCCAAATATCCCCAGCTAGGACAGAAGCCATTGTATTATCAATACTCTTTGCCCTAAATGGCATTTCTCTACTGAAGTCATAAACACCTTCTGCAGCTAGCTCTTTTGAAGAGATAAAGACTTGACATTCATAATGTGTGGTGCTGGCAGTCTTAATGCTGAGAAATCACATGGTACTTCTTAAGAGAAATAAGGATACAGTTTCTAATTCAGTGGGACATGAAGAAGCTATTCATTTTTTTTTTTAGAAGCATTCTTAACTTGTTTTGACTTTCTACACTGGTCGTTAGACCCAGGGAGTTGTAGTCTCTGGTTATAGTCATATCATGGGTTTCCCTAGTCTTGGCTTGTTGCTTTCCTTTTCAGGTTTTGTTTTCCTCTATGCTCATTACAATGATTTCTACCATCCCTTACAGTTTTGAAATCATTTCTTCACATGTATATATAACTTCTTCACATGTAACACCGGGGATAGTGGTGACAAAAGTTGTGCATTTTATCCCTAAATTCCTGTTGGTGCAATATTATTTGTACACTCAGAATGGTCCCCTTAGCTCAGGATATTATACAATTAGGAAAAAAATGAATGAATGCAGTATTTAGATCTCATTTTATACACATCTTTTCCAACCCCATAATCTATCCCATTACTTGTTTCCTTATAAGTCAACTTATGTAGAAACTGTGTTTGCATTACACTACATGGCCTCTGAAGTGGTTTTCAGTTCATGATACGAAGTGAAACAAATCAGTTTGTAAAACATATTGAACTATCATTCACAAAACAGATCAATTGGAGCAAACCATGATGTGTGAGAAAAATGAACCTCAAAAATTTTTAATGAACCTTTAATTTTTTGAATAAGTTAAGATTTATAGAAAAATTGTAATGATAGTACATGTATGTTTCATGCATTTTACCCTGAATTTACATCTTGCATACTAGAGTACACTTGTAAAGAATAAGAAACCAACACTGGTACATTACTATCAACTAAGCCATAGACTTTATTTGGATTTCATCAGTTTTTCCACTAATGCCCTTATCATGTTCTAGGATTCAGTCCAGGATTGGACATTGTATTTAGTCGTCACGTCTCCTTAGTCTCCTCTGGTCTGTGACAGTCTTTCATATTTTGTTTTTTCAGCTCAGACTATTTTAACAGTGACTCATCATGGCTTATGTGTCATAAAGATAAGACCACTGACTGTTCTAGCAACCTACCTACCTTACAGATTTTGACCTGAATTTGTAAGAGCCATATTTAAGAGACTTCAGCGCTAAAACTATAATCTGACCAATGCTAGCCTCTAAGAACCTATGCCTACTCTTTACTAACTCCTCCGTTTTGAGCTGTTACTGATCCTCTAACAAGGGATACTTTCTCTTGCTTAGCATTTCTCCAGTGGTCTTTATGTAGAGGCTATATCAGACTGATCCATGATAATGTGATTGGATCATCCACTAAATTCAAGAATTCCTTCCACAATATGGGCTAAGCATTGGCACAGGTTTGTATGCTACTTCAACCCCTCTATGAATATTTTCAGTGACAGCATTTGATTACCTCCCACAAATCTGTGCTACCTACTTTGGACAGTCCATATTGTTAAAATGAATTCATTAAAAATGAATTCTAATCTGTTCCTTTGTAGCTTCTCTTCATTGGTTTTATTTCTATACGCCAGAGAATCAAGGTATTAGAGGGAAAGTAAGCTGCAAAATAGAGTCCTACCCCAGTGGTGTGGAAGAATTTGAACACACTCAGAGGGGTCCTGGATTCAACCACATAGTATTGTTTATTCAGTGTTTCATTTTGGACATATAACTCAATCTCTCAACATCTTCATTTCCTTAACTTGTTTTTTTTAAAACTTACCTGATAGGATTGTTGTGAAAATTAAATGGCATAGCACATACAGAAGCACCTAGCACACCAAAAATCACAGAAAAGACTGTTAAGAAATGATAGTTACCTTTTGATTAGGATGATCAACTCTAGAATACCCACATGAACTGGACCCTTTGTGTTGCATTGCATTATTCTTTGTTCTTCCTGACAGCAGTGAATTCTTTCTCTTCTTGCTAACTAATTTCTTGAAAGATGAAATTTTATTTTTTTTCTGTCGACCTTTTCTCCCTTGAGGTTTAATTAAGCTGTTACTGAACAGAACTGAAGTGTTAAATAACCTCAGAGGATCAGTTCCTAACATTCATGAATCCTATATATCGCCAACTGGTAAGATTAGTCATGGTAGTGGATAGGAATGTTTGGCAAGGATTAGCAAATACCCCTGCTAATCAACAGAATGTGCAAATTAGGCCCTGGCTCATGGTGTTGATCTAAATTTCCATGGCAACAATGAGATTAGCAGTATACATGTGAAGAAGTGATTTCAAAACTGTAAGAGATGATAGAAATCACTGCAATGAGCATAGAGGAAAGCAAAATCAGAAAAGAAAAATATTCTCATTTCTTTAAGAAGTTCATACAACTTTCTAAAAACTTGGTGGCATCCTTACCTTCCCTGAGCCTCTACTACTAGAATGACAATTGACAATGATATAAATAGAAAACAAGCAGAAAGGAGTAGGAAAAGGCTGGAACTGACCCATAAAATATATAATCCATTCATTTGACCAAATAACTATGAATTAAGACTATTTGCATAGCAATGTATAGCAGGATTGTCTGCATTAGTATCCTAGTTCCAATATTCATTAGCTATATAACCTTAGGCAAGGTTTTTGTTGTTGATGTTTTTAAAATATTTTTTAGTTGTTGATGGACCTTTTTTAAAATTTCGATATGGTGCTGAGAATTGAACCCAGTTCCTCCCACATGCTAGGCAAGCGCTCTACCACTGAGCCACCATCCCAGCCCCTAGGCAATGTTTTTAGTATCAATGTGCCTCAACTTTCTCATGTATGACCTGGGAATAGGAAGAGTTCCTATTTTATAGAATTGTTGGGAGACTTGCATAAGCTAACATGTTTATTTAGAAGAGTTCTTGACCCAGTGTCAACACTTGGAAAATGTTAGTTGTTTTTATTATGATGATCATTCTTATCATCATCATCATTATTATTCCTGCTAGTTGGTCATGACTCTAAAATGTAGACTACCTTTCAATTTTTATACCTTGTGAAGAAACTACAGGGCAAGAAAGGTTATATTTTCCATTTTCTAATTTTGTTTGTGCTAGAAAAGAGACTTGGAAATGTCAGCACTGGAGAGGTTTTATAGGTATTATCATTTTCAATTTCAGTGCAACACTTAGGAAAATGGTAACTGTGATTCTTGTTGAGGCACAGGATCTAAGTAAAGCCACATTATTGTTTAAACTCTCATCAAAATCTGGGAGCAGATGGATATCTCTAAAACGCTATGTGATCAAAAGTGAATTAGTTTACCACAGGAACACAGTCACCTCTTTTATAATGTATGTGTGGCTCTGAAAAACAAACCCAGGCCTCTTCCATCTCATGGACCAATTTTCTTTGTGGTCTCAGTTCATTTCACCTTGCCTTTGTTGGTTATGTTTCTAGTCCAAGCAGGATAATTGCAGTAATTGATGTTTGGATTCAATATTCAGTGCTCACATTTGTTGGGAGATTATTCAAAACATAGTTGTTTGGGCTACATGCTTTGTGAGGCCAAATTTTTTACTGACTCTTTTTTGAATGTCAACAAAATTTCTGCCCATTATCACTTAGTGGCTAACAAACTTTTGGAGGCAGCCTATTTGGCCTGAAAAAGAGTGACCCAAGGAATCAGAAGCTTTGACTTTTCAACCTTCCTGACCTCCTCTCCTGATTCCAATGTCCTTTTCTTTGTGTTTCAGTTTTTCTTTCTTGTACAACTTTTTATAAGCCACTGCTTTTCTTCTTTGGAATGAGGTGGGACCCACACTGATTAATAAATGAGTAGTATAATGTTAGATAAACCATGACCATTTTACTCCTTTTTTATGCTTGGCAAATATTTATTAAAAGAATGAATGAATCATTTGCTCAAACATTTTGCAGCTGTTAAGGATGATGATTTTAAAGACTATGTAGTAATTGTGAATACAATATAATGTTAATATTTTCTGATCAATATCAGCATATTGAACCTTTTTATTTTTAATTGGTACAATATACTTATACATAAAAGTGGAATTTATCGTGATATGTACATGCATGCACATGACATAGTTTGGTAAATTTAATTCTGCTATTTCTTCCCCTTTCTAATCTTTTCCCCCTTATTCTCTTCCTCTATTTCACTGTTCTTCCTTCTATTTTAATGAGATCTGTCCCCCTTTTTTTAATTCCTTATTTCTCTCTAGTTCCCACATATTTGACCCTTGACTTTCTGAGTCTGGCTTACTTCACTCAGCATAATGTTCTTCAGTTCCATCTATTTACCGACCAATGACATAATTTCATTCTTCTTCATAGCTGAGTAAAACTCCATTGTGTATTTATACCACATTTTTTCCAATTGTTTATTGAGGGGCATCTGGGCTGGTTCCATGACTTGGCTATTGCAAATTGAGCTGCTATAAATATTGATGTGCCTGTATCAATATAGTATACTGATTTTAGTTCTTTGGAGGAAAATTCAAAGTAGTGAGATAACTGAGTGATATAGTGGGTCCATTCCTAGTCATTTGAGAAATCTCTATACTGCTTTCCAAAATAAACCATGTCCTCCAGTTTGTACAATGGATCCAGTTGAAAGTTACCCTGGTTGCCTCACTAGTCCTCATGCACAGTAAATAAGACGACTGTTTAAACAGGCTTAACCAAACCTTAAAGTGTTGTATATTTACAAATTTATATTTTAATATCAGAATATTGGTAAAATATGGACCAATATAACCACTAACTTGATTATTAGTATTAGTATTAGTTCCTTGCTCATAGTTCAATGCCAGAACACTCCTTCTGTTTGTACTTTAAACATGGCCTGAATCCTACTTGCTCTGATATGTATTGAACATGAATCTACTCCATCTACATGGACCCGTCCTGCATTTCATTGCTTCAGTTGCCTCCTGTCTTCTTTCCCAAGGGACAAAAGGAGAGTTAGAAAATTAATTTATTTATGAAACTATCATTTATTTAGCTCACTCTGTCTAGATATGGGGACACAGAATTGTGGTATCCCTGTTTCAGAGAGCTTATTGCTTAATAGGGAATGATAGACAAGTAGACAAATTAATAGTTGTCATAATAGCAACTCTATATGAAGGGGGTTATGGTACAGAGAAGAGGAAACAGTGACTTTACATGGGATTAGTTGGGAAATTTTCCTAGAGGACATAATATCTGTGACCACTTGTGAAGACTTTTCTGGATGGGATGGAATCAAAATTTCAAGAGTATAGCAGTTGGAGTGGTTAAAGGATAGGAGAGATATGTTTGGGGAAAGGAAGTACTTTGATATGTCTGAGATACAGTGTGTCAGAGAAAGAGTCGCAGGAAGCAACTGTGACAAAGAAATCTGGGGGAAGATAATAGTGAGCTTGTATGTGATATGAAGAGCCACTGGAGACTTGTTAATAGGGCATACCATGATCAATTTTGTAGGTTAGGATTATAGCAGTGAACCGAGTAGTTTGATCACAGGCAGAGAGGAGGCAGAGAAACCCATTAGGAGGCTATGATGTATTCAGGCAAAAAAAGAAATGAAATAGGAATGGGTAAAGTATTATAACAATGGGAATTTCAGAGGTATATTAAGGAGGTAGAATTGCAGTACCAGGTTACCCCATGGATACAGGGTTGGGGAAAAGTAAGCATTTGGGAGAGTGCCCAAGTTTTTTGGCTTGGTTGACATAACTGGTATATCTAGACAGGAGTAGGATACAAGAGACACTGTTAATCATCAGTGTGCTGAGATGAGTTCAGCTTTGGATGTGTTTAATTTTTGGTCCTGTGGGGCATTGGGGTGAAACTATATATAATATGGAGCCATCTGAACTAATGACAGCAAATCGAGAACTTTGAAGTTGTGAACAGTATAAATAGTAATTCTTTTCTATACTGTCCATGTGGCTTGGCCCTACCATATTTCAAGAGTTGGCAAATATTTTCTTTTAGAAGTATTCCCCAACTTTCCAATCTCTGTTTCTTCTACATTACTCTTAGAATGCTGTTTAAGAGTAATCATCATCATTCATAACTACATATTTATGTTATTATCTTCCTCTTCATTAGAAGGTAATTTCCATGTGAGAGTGGGATCACCACTACCTTTTTCACTTCCAAATATTTACATGTTGACCTAACACATAGTAGATGCTAAAAGAACATTTGTTGAGGGCTGGGGTTGTACCTCAGTGGCAGACAACTTGCCTAGCATGTGTGAGGCCCTGGGTTCTATTCTCAGCAACTTAAAAAAAAAAAAAAAAGAACATGCATGAAATGAATGGAGCAAATCCCTAGAAAGAAAACATTAAGGGAGAAAATTAGAGACTAAAGGACAAAATCCTAAAGAATTCAAATGGTCTGAAAACAGAGGTAGAGAAAGATTAGTCAAATAAGATAAAAAGAAACAAAGAAGCCATTGGATGCTACATGGCCATCAAAAGTAGTAGAAGTGGGGCTTAAATTGAAACCACAGCCCTAATACAGAGTCCCAAGTTTCTTGCATAAAACCAGGAACCAACAAGACCTGCCCAGTTAATGATGAATCAGGACCCAAGGCCCAGTTACAGAATGTTAATTGGCTGAGATTATAAGAAATTTGAACTCACATATGAATTTCTAAACTATTCTGAGGAATTCAAAGAAAAACTGATCTGGAACAAGTGAAAAATGCTGGTAGACAACAAACACAAAACTATAGAGACAGATAACTCTTCTACCCTGGCTTCATATGTGACTTTTACAGAAAACAACTCTTCTGCTAAAGATAACCCCATGGTTAATTTACAGAACAAACAAGGAGACAAACCACATCAGGGTAAGTCAACAGTGACAAAAATTCAGAGTGGTATTCAGAAATAAGGTAATATGAAATACTTTAACACAAGTATCTTCAAAATGTTCAATGGGTCAAAGGAAGGAGTAGAATCCATAATGTATGCCAAAGGACATTGTGAAAAACAGCAGATATATTGATAATGACCAAAGATAAATTATAAATTATGTATATAATATATGTATATATGATTTTATAATATGTTATATATAAAATATAGTGCATAATATACAATATAGTATGAGTATATACCAATAAAATCAAGCAAAGTCAAATAATACACTAAGTCTAGCTAAAGAGGGGAATGAGTGAAGTGTCTATGTTTTACAAAGAAAGATGAATAGATGAAACTAGGAAAGAGAAGTAGGAGAAGTAAGAATCATGATGTAAAGAAGGAAGATGCACTTAATAGTAAGTTTCAGAAGAAGAATAGAGAGATTCAAAGAGATGCAATAACTAAAGGGATGGTGGCTAAATTTACAGAATTGTAGAAAAACAATTGAAGGACCACAATCAAAGAGGAATTCAGTGAGTAGGGAGATTTATAAATATGTTTTCAGTATATTATAATACCAGCGAAATCCTACTTGTATCTCTCCAGTAGGAATACCAAAATCTACATAGAGTAACTGCCAGGAATATATAATAAACCAGAATGAATGATGAATATAAAGTAAGGCAGTAGGGATTATCAGTCAAAACTTTTTTTTTTTTTTTTTGCAAGAACCTTGGCTATGAAGGAGAAGAAGGATGTGCACATCTAAATATATTAATTTATGCCACATCAGTAGCAAAAACAGCTCAGCAACCTCATATGTACACTTACATACACACATACTCATGAACTGAACTGGCAGGAGACTTTTTAAGTTTTTTACTAGAGCACTATAATTATACATAGTATTTGGGTTAATTTTGACAAAATCATGCATGCAAGGATTATTTTTTATTTTTAGTTGTAGATGGACACAATACCTTAATTTTTATTTAATCATTTATATGTGGTGCTGAGGATCAAACCCAGTGCCTCACATATTAGGCAAGAGCTCTGCCACTGAGCTACAGCCCCAGCCCCACGAAGGGAATTTGATCTCAATCCCTATTTACCCCACTCTTTCCTCTCCTGTATTCTCTCTTCCATCCTCCCTCCTAAACTTCCTTTCTTCCGCATATACATAAAGGTGAAATTTCCTTGAATGGAAGGATTATTTGAAGGTATCCCTTGCCCTGAAGTCCATTCTGTCATTTCAAATATCACCATTAGTGGTGCTTTTTTGTAGTTTAATATTAACTCCATAAAATCTCTGTGTGAGCCAGTTTGGGGGTTGGAGTGTGTTGAAGGCATGTTAGTACCCATTAACCTGGCACTGATGGGAGCATCTGAGGGACAAGCTGTCTCACTGGAAGGCAGTGATACAGGAAGGGACCATATTAAAGAAGGAGAATAATTAAGAAACCCTGGAACCTAAAGTGTTTTTTTTTTTTTTCTGAAGAGTAGGTTTCTATAGGGCCTCATAAAGACAGTGAGAATCTGGGCTAAGGTACTGGCTTTGCAGCATTTCCTGAGGCCTGCCTGGAGTAGGTACATACACATACATGCATGCATGTACATACTTTACGTTTTTTCTTCATGTAGTGAAATAGGACATTGTTTCCCTTATCAATTCTGTTAAGTGTTTTTTTTTTCCTTTAGACCAAATGATACCAATATTCTAGCAAATAAAGTACATATTATATTTTAGAGTCAGGAGGAGGAATGCGATGAATAAGGAGATTTTAAACATGTTTTCAATATATTTCAATATCAACCAAATCCTAGTTGTTCCTCTCTAATAGGCATATTCAAATCTACATAGAGGAATTGCCTGGCTTGAACAGTGATGTTACTATAATCTTTAATTCACTTGTTAACTTAAAGCTTCATCATCATCAAAATAAAAGTCATTTAATGATATTCATATGCAAATCTCTGGCCTTCAAGCTCACTCAGGTTATTTCTGGAGGGGAATGGCTGGCTTCACTGCAACTTACCTGTCAATGTAATTTTAATTTTGATTGACATCTTTCTAAAAGCATTACTTTTACTGAACCAGGTATCTGCTGATGGCAGTGGTAAATTGATAGCAATTGTACATTTGAATGTCATCATTGACAATGTGTGCTTAATGTGATCAGTGGGGAAAGGAGGACAATCAATTTGCAAGGAATGATAAAACCCAAATGTCCATCAGAATATCCACATAGCCCAATTATTTTTCTCAATCCTCAATATGGTCAGGAAGATTCCTAACCATAGTAGTAATCAACATTTCACAAGGAAGCATACTTCTAGAGAGGGTTACAATATTGGAGCAACTTATTGTCAGGGGATTCAAAGTGAAAGGGCATAAAAATCCAAGGTTTTCTAAGATCATTTATCTGAGAGGAAATAATATGTACTGGTCATAATCCTGTACCAGGAGTCACTTTAGATCCAGATTTGAATTTCCTAGCTCCTTCTCATTCTCTAAAAGTCATCTTTAGTGGGATATTTCTTTCTGAAGGTGATCACAGTTCCTGCCCTCCTGCCCACAGTTAGCTGTACCTCCTTTCAGGGTCTCCCAGCACTTTGGACATATGGTGCTACTCATTGTGCTTATGACATTTGTGTTTTTATTGTTTACTTTTCTTTTCCTTCCACTTAAGGCCAAGGATAGTCACCGAAGAGAGAGACAGTAGCAGTAGAATAGTCTTAAGAACATGGGATCTGAAGTCAGAATACATTCATTTGAATCCTGATTCTGCCACTTCCAACCTGACCACATTCATTACCCTCTCTTTGCCTCAACCTCTTCATCTGTAAAGTGGGGATAAGCTCATAACATTGTTGTAAGTATTAAATGAATAAACAAGGATGTAAGAGTACCTGGGATAAACTTACTGCCCAATAGACTGTAGCTATTAGTAGCTTGGCATTCTTCAGGTCTTACCTCTGTACTTGGGTGGTAGTTGCTGGTAAATCTTGAAAGAATAAGCAAACAAATCAACAAGCGAACAAATAGCCCAGGTCAAATGTATTTAACTTCCCTTGCTCCACATATCTTCTCAAAAATGGGATCCTTAGCTGAGCATCCAAGCCTCTGTTATGAAATCAGGTTCTAAAATTGCTGGAGCCCGTCAGTGGTTACAAGAGAAGTTACAAAATAAGTTCAATCAGTTGATTGTACTTTTAGCTGTCTGTCAGAAGGGGAAAGTGAGAGAAAATTATAATGGATACTGGAAAAAACCCTGATTGCAAAAGGATAGTCATGGGCTTCCAACCATGGAAGTAAATACACTGTGTGTAATATTTTTCTCTCTTTTGGCTGAACTCAAGCTTCCTGTAGCTGAAAGCAGATGGCACAGAAAAGCTTACAATGTGGAAAGCCAGCTTTCCTTATATGAAAAGAACTGAGAGAATGGAGAGTGCTTCCACTTCTTGTCTCTGCTAAGTAAATGAAGATAAAGGCCTAGAAGTTTCCTTTGGGTCTATGTCATTGCAAAGACCCAGGTTACCTGGTTCAGACTACATGCTAGTGCCAAACTAGTTCCCTGAGCTGGGAAACCCCAGACAACAGTAAGCAGTGATTTGTAATCATTGGATTTTGGTGAGGAAAATTAGCAATGTGTTCTTCTTAAGTATTGCTGTAAGAGGCTATTATTAAAAGTATTATGAACTTTTAACTCATTACAATGTATAAATCATCTATATTCTTGCTTATTTCATAATTCCCTTTTGTTAAAGAAAGGAAAACAACAGGACTGAATTGAGAACACGCTATATCTCATCTTTTTCTGTTACCCCAGCCAAGAAATAGCCTTATCCAGGCACCATTCTTCAACAACCCAATTCCAGACACTGTGCCAAAGAGAAAAGAAGTCGTATTTAACAGGCTGGCCTTGTACACATAAATTGTATTGGCTGAGGATCCTTAGTTTAAATACTGGCACTGCCACTTGTGTACTTGCCAGGGAATCACAGATATATCACTTAGTCTTTCTAAACCTCATTTTCTTTGCCTCTTAAATGGCAATAATGATAGTACCTACCCCACAGGTTGTTTGATTAGAAGAAGTAGTCTTCTAACATTTAACAATTTACTTGTCCAATTATAACCATGGAATTAATTGAGTGTTATTACTACTTGAAATCCTAGTTTTGGAAAAAATCTGAAGCAGATTGAAGAGTTTAAAAACCATCCAGGGCATCTGTACAGTTCTCAGGTGTGTTATGGTACATATCCTTCAGACTCTCATAGATTCTGGAGAATAATATTTCCTCCAAATTCTGCAGGTTCTCCTGCACAAATCCTAGTCAGATGTCTTAAAAGAGAGGTGTTAAGACTCTTAACCCCAAGAGAGCACTGAAGTTTTTCTTTAAAAATTGAAAACCCTTGATAAGAAATTAGTGACAACAACAGTAAGAAATCAATCCAGTGTTCTTTATGCTTCTTTTGAGCCCTACGCCATATGCTAAATAATAATGCACATGAGGTCATTTACAAATATTGCATTCCTTGTCTTAAATCCTGAGTTTAGATTGCCTGCTTCCATGAACCTTATTGTTTGAAACATCTTAGATCCAGAAATATTGTATTGTCTTCTTTTGCTTCAAATCCTCCATCATTTTCCCCCAGTTTTTCATTTAGATTAGTTAGTTCACTAGGCAAGAAATGAAGCCAGTGTTACAGATATTTTTCCTCTGAATCTTGCACATTTGTAGTCTGCCATAAATGTTCATCATCAAAACACCTCATTTATGTTAGCCACTAGTCAGTTCAAGAAATATAAACTGTTCTTCCGATATCTTCAAATATTATTGAATAAAACAGAATCAAACTCATCTAGAGAAAATGATGCTTTTGTCGGTTCTGGATATTCTCTCACCACAGAAGCAACGTATTTGGTAAGGAATAAATATATTGTTATACAATGTGTTTTCCACAATTTGAATGAGAGAAAATTTGGAAAGCGAATGTGACTGCCTTGACCCATGTGCTCCAAGTTCATCCAATATGATCTTCTAAGGACAAAGGCTTTAGCTGTCTCCATGCCCAATTAAGCTTTCTCTGTAATGGCATGTCTCTTATTTTCCCCTTTGCCCTTTCTTTGTGACCATGTTTTGGTTGTGGGTCAGGGGTATATATGTAGTGTACTTTTTATGACATATTGAGAGTTGAGTGAAATCAACCCACATACCCACCTAATGGATTAGTTTCTATTATATTCCTAAATGCATCTACAGAAATAAAATCAGTAATCAATTATGGTATTTAACAACCCCTACTGAAAAGAATGTTTTCCTCCTACAGAATGTAAATCTCCACATACTGCAGCTTAAGCTCAGTTCCTTATGTTCTCTCCTTATGATCAAGAGAGGAACCTCCACCCCAGCAAGCTGCTATTTCTCTTCAGGTTTTCTTGATTAATTGGCCAAGCAGGTAATCATAGGCCTTGAACTCTCAATGTTGCAGCTGCCATGGCTAATTAAATGGTAAAGAGCTAAACTCATGGATATGATTAATACCATGAGGGTGTTTTATGTTTTAATGTTCATAAATTATGACTGAACAATGAAATTTTTGTGGTTATAGGATTTTTCTTCTTAAGAATCAGAACTAGGGGCTGGGGATGTGGCTCAAGCGGTAGCGCGCTCGCCTCGCATGCGTGCGGCCCGGGTTCGATCCTCAGCACCACATACAAACAACGATGTTGTGTCCGCCGATAACTAAAAAATAAATATTGAAAAATTCTCTCTGTCTCTCTCTCTCCCCCTATCACTCTCTCTTTAAAAAAAAAAAAAAAAAGAATCAGAACTAATCATTGTTTTCTCAATTGATTTTAAATATAAATCAGAGGTGGCTTCAGTAAATTCTCTAACAAGTATTTAGAGAATGATGTCAGAGGGAAGACATAATGAAGACCATTCCAGTGCAATGCAAACCTAGGGTCCTGTGGCTTTTCATTCTGAATGCATATCTGGAGAGCCAATCAATTTATTAAAAATTGGTTCTGGAGACCATTGTTTCTGAAGTCGAACTTCCCCAGATGATTTGACTAGCAAAGACTGCTTGGCAGCTAATAAATATGTCAGGTCATGTTACAGGATACATTTGTCACTTTTTTTGTCACTGAAACTCCAGTGTGACATTGACAGAAATTCCTTAAATTGCATCTTTCTTCCTACATGGAGTTAAGTGGCATAAACCTATTCTAATGGGTTTTCCCTAATCTCCTCATTTGTATTTCTATCTGGTTGTTTCTCTGGGCTTTTGGACATAATTGGATAGACCACAAAAGGTGCTACTTGTTGCTTATTTCTTTTAAAACTCCCCCTGCTGCCTTACTCAGTGAATAAGGAGGTTCCAGCATTGCTTCATTCCAATGCACTTGAACCTTCTCCTACAGCCTCCCTTTGAGCTCATCATCAGCCCTTGACCTGGGAACTGGACACTCAGAGGCTTTGATGAACTGTTACTGGACATAGAGAACAAACTGGCAAGTGGCTCTGATTATGTTTAGCCTCACAAAGGAGGTGTGTTTAAAACCTCTCATTTTCAGAGTTGCAGAAAGACAGCCAATTACTTCCTTCTCCAAAGGTATTGAAACTGCTCCTGATTAGGCTGTCTGAATACTCTCGTTTTTACTCATCACAGTCACATCTGTTTGGGTTTCTGTCTCTCTCCTGGAGATGCCTCTTGAGAGCAGGTCCCCTTCATTTCGTACAGCTCATCTGTGGCCTGCCAAGGGAGATTGGCAGAGAATGATCAGCATTCTGTGCTCTGATAACTCACATAACTCTTTGAAAAGGATGCTAAAACCTGATTCGCAAGAGAAGCCACAAGGAATAGAACCAAAGGGACTTTTGTGTTTTTCTTTGGAATCCCATTTAGATTTTATGTTTTTTTTCTTTTTTCTAATTAAAATAGATTTTTATGTTTTGGTGGGGGGAAGTAGGAAGGAACTGGAAGGATAGGGAGTATAAAGAGAGAAAGATAAGGAGGTAGGAGGAACAGGGCAAATGAAAAATAATCACAGACTCCTGGAGCCAAAAGAACTTTAACAATTCATCTAGAGGTTTTTGAACATTTTATTTTCAGTAATGGGATCATTTTTTTAAACAAATGATACAGTGAGCCACAGTATATAAAATAAATGAAAGCTGATGTGCTATGGTTCCCCCTCCCACTGGGAAGGAAACATATCATCTTCATGCACTTTTAGGGTGCTACAGAACAGAATTTTAAAGCCAACCAATAGTATCTAAGCATTACTTTCAAAATGGGAAAACTGAGAGCCCCAATAGGAGAAATGACATATCCAAGGTCACACAGTCAATCAGTGGCAGACATACGATTAAAATATATGCCTTCTGCCAGCCAGGCTAAAACTTTTTGGGAGTGGAATTGGAGGAAGGGGCTAAGAATGCATTCTTCCTGCACATTGTTAAGGAGAGTGTGGTGGGCAGTGCAATATAGGGAAGGAGGTCCAGAGGATAGGAACAAAGAAAAGTAGACTGTCCAGCCTCAAGGAAGCTCAGAGGTGAAACAGAGAGCATTGAAACTCTGAATCTGGAAGAGATCCAGAAGTTTCATAGCAGAATTGTTTGGAATAAAGCAAGACAGGAGAAAAGAGATTTTGCAAATAGGTGTCATAAGAGAGTTCTTTATTCTTCCACTAAAATGTCATTCTCTTGGTCTGAGATGGCAATGCAGAAGAAAGAGAAGGCAAAATGGGCTTCTCTGGGATTGGCAGTCCATGTGTCTTTCAGCATTCCTTCCTGATATGGATAGGACTCTGGCCTAGTTCCCCTTTGAGGATGTGAGAGTGTTCTTCACACTCATCTCTGAGTAACTAAGCACCTGGGAAATAGAATGAGAGGAAAATATAAACTATCTGCTTCAATGATAAGCTGACTGGATAATATGTTTTGGGTAGACCCCAGCTGAAAATGGTCTTTCTTCATTTTCTGCTCTGGATTAAATTGACCCTGTAGACTTGAGTTCTCCTAGTGAAGGAGAGAAAAGAAAGCAGATGGTCTAAAGGCAGACAGATCACAGAATATTAGAGGCCCCCTTCTCCAGTGTCACCAATAACATACCATCTATTTTCTTATCCATGGGGATGAATGGTGGCTATAAGAATGGACAGACAAGAAATATGTCTGGTTCCCTCATACTGCTCATTTTTCAGGATTATAAAAGTCAACTGAGGAGAGGCCCATCAATGGATACTAAGCTACAGTTAAATAGAAGCAAGAAGTTCTGGTGTGTATTGCACAGTAGGGTGACTATAGATTACAAAAATGTAAAAAGTTAGAAGAAAGGATTTTGAATATTTTCATAGTAAAGAAATTATAAATATTTGAGGAGATCTATCTGATTTGAACAAACATCACATGGTGCCCCATTAATGTGTAAAATTTTAAGTTTTTGTGCTGCAGTTAAAAATTTAATACAAAATAATCAGAGAGATGGGGCTTGGAGCAAGAAAGGCATCTATTAACACCTGTAGAATCAACAGGCTATCTGTTTGGGCCCAGTAGCTCCATGAGTTTATGGAATAGAGTTTAATTCTCCATCAGAAGAAGCTGTGGGTGGTAGATAGGGGTTAGGAACTGAGCAGATGCATTTACACATTTGTGTGTGCAATTTTGTAATAATAAGTGTCCCCCCCACCCTGATAATATATTCTTGAAGTCTTCTCTGGGTCTGTTTTTGTCTAATATCCACCTGAGTGGCCATACTAGTGACTCTCCAAGCATCCTGAAAATACCTTATGGATGGTGTTTGAATGAACAAATGATGAGAGCTTTCTCAGAAGACGAGTGGAGGAAAAAAGAATGGGAAAGCCTTACTCATTTTCTCAATATCATCCCCTCATTCTTTCCAGGTCCATACCTTTCCTGAATCCAAACTTTGTCCTTCTTAGCTTCTTCATGCCTTTTCTGGCTTCGATTCCAAGAAAGAAGCAAGAGTAGAAAAACAAGGGCCCTTGGGGTGGGTGCTCAACAGAAGGCACAAACAGGCAGCATGAACAAGGACCTCTTTAACTGTGCATCCACACCTCAAGAATCTGATCCTGGTCAAAACTTCTGACCCCTCTTTTGGTGAGTTTACTTCCCCTCCTGAAATGTAACCAACAATTGCCTACATTCAGAGCCGGGAAACATCGTCTTCCCTTCTGAATCAATAGAAGTTGATATGTCAGTCATTCATCAATTATTTTCAACAATTTCTACTGAGCATTAGACTATATGATGAGATCTGTGACAGGAGATGGGGAACATAGTAGTGAACAAGACCTCTTCTCAACAGTCAAGGCATTTAAGGTCCAGTGGGACAGACCAGGTTTATTTTTTTTTTAACCCTTATGAATTCAAGTCTGAAGTGTCCTTTTCTTTGGGGAAAGCTAAAAGCACAAAGGAATATGCAGGGAATTTCAGGCCCTTTGAAATCATCCTCCTGTAACTATCCATCAGCTTCTGCAGCCAACTTTCACCCCAGCTTTCCTTGCAGACAGGCAACATGATAATGATTCTGATGGAGCAAGAGACGTTTCAGTATTGGGTAGGAGATAAAGGGGAGGTAGCAGCAACAGCCCCTGTTAAGCAAGAGAATCTACAGAAGGCTCAGGTGATTCAGCTCTGATGGGCTAAGAATCCAGAAAGAGCTTCCGCCTTGCTGAATCTGAGCTTGTTGGGAGGTCAGGCAAGAAAAAAACAGAATGGAGTCTTGGGGATAAGCTATGTATTTGTTTTTGCATCTATCTCAATTCTGAAAAGATCTGGAAAGGAGGAGGAAGGAGTCCAGTAAAAGAAAGTGTAGGAGTGTAGTGGCAGCTCTAGGATAGAGCAGTCCTACTATTTGGGACTTCTGTTTGGCCTCAGAAATCAAGTAAAATAGTAAGACAATTGTGTCTGTTTGAAGGTAGGGATGTCGAAGGACCGTTCTCTTTACTGCATCCTTGACCTCAAAACTCCTTCTTTCTTCTCTTGTTGACAGTGTAGACAGAACTTGCAAATAGAGTGAAGTCAGAAAAGAGCCACACTGGATTCCTGAATTTTGGGGGAGGGGTGCTTGAGTTTGAAGAGCAGATAAAAGGAAGAAATTAGGAAACTGCAGATGGGCCATAGCTTAAAGATATTTCCCAAATACTGCCTATGGTTCACGATCCAGCTCTCCGCTTGGATCCCAAAGTCAAAACCCACAGCTTAGGGGGCGCAGAAGAAAAACAGGGTTCGGACTGCACAAATTGGCATGAAATGAAAAGTCAGCAAAAACCACTGGGTGGCAGCGTGGTGTGCGGGCGCAACGCTGCAGTGCCTGCTGCTGCCGCTGCCGCGGGGACTGAGCCCGTCTGGGAGCACTGGCCTCCTCTCCTGAATGGCTACAAGTGTCGCCATGCAAAATATTTCAGTGGGGGTGGGGGTGTTGGTGAGCCTGAGCCTGGGGCTGGGGGTCTGGTGAACTTCCAGGGGCTCCAGCCCGCGCACAGTCTGGCCCGCTAAGAGTCAAACACTAAGGGAACACCCCCACCCTGCTCCTCCCCGCACCCAATCGCGGAGCAAACCCCCGCTCCTTCAATCTAACTACCTCATCCCGGTGCCTCCTCCATCACTGTTTCCTCCCGAAGCTCCTTTCGGGAAAAGAAGAGGAGAAGCCTTGGGGCAATGGGGCAGAGCCCAAGCCCCTACAGGTGTTAGCTCCAACGGCCCGTCGGGGACTTGGGGGGTGGGGGGGTGGGGGGCAGCCGCGGCCCGGAGCCAACGGGCTCAGCGTCAGGAGGCAGCGAGGGAGGGGCCGGCGAGGGAGGGGGCCGTAGGGAGGCCGTCGCGCTCTTCGGGAGGGTGCCTGCAGCGACTGAATTCCTGTGCTGCGACTGTGCCGCGCCCAGAGCAGCAGCAACAGCGAGGATGCGAGGCCATTACCTGTTTGATCCCAGCCGGGAAGCCGGCACGGGCCAACTTTTCCCGATTATCAGGCCAAGAAGTTGCAAGGACTAGTGGAAGACTCGGAGGGGCCAGGACCAGGGCGCGCTCCCCCGCGCCGCCTCCCCCCTCTCCGGCCCCCCGCGCTCCCGGCCTCTCCCGCCTGCGCGCTCTCCCTCCGCCCTCCCGCCTCCCTCCTCCGGCCCCCTCCAGCGGCACAGGGCGGGGGGTGCCGCGAAACTCCGACCCGAGCCACTTGGACTCGCACAGTGTCCTCGGGGCTCAGGGGCCGAGCGCACGCAGTCGCGCAGCTCTGCCTCCGCCTGCCAGTCTCGCCTGCGATCCCGGCCCGGGGCTGTGGCGTCGGCTCGGACCCAGGCAGCCAGCAGCCCGCGCGGGAGCCGGACCACCGCCTGAGGAGCTCGGACGGCATGCTGAGCCCCCTCCTCGGCTGAAGCCCGAGTGCAAAGAAGCCCGGGCAAGCGCAGGCTAAGGAGACCAAGGCGGCGAAGCGCGAGACAGCGGGAGAGCAGCGGAGGAGAAGGAGGAGGAGGCGAACCCGGAGAGGGGCAGCAAAAGAAGTGGTGGTGGTGGGCGTCGTGGCCATGGCGGCGGCTATCGCCAGCTCGCTGATCCGTCAGAAGAGACAAGCCCGTGAGCGCGAGAAATCCAACGCCTGCAAGTGTGTCAGCAGCCCCAGCAAAGGCAAGACCAGCTGCGACAAAAACAAGTTAAACGTCTTTTCCCGGGTCAAACTCTTCGGCTCCAAGAAGAGGCGCAGAAGAAGACCAGGTCGGAAGGGGCTTTAGGAATTTTCGAGGTTTTTCCCCCTGTACTTTATGAGTGTGGAGGGGTTTAGGGGGCGGGCATGGAAGCCTAGGTGAGTTGTCTGTAGCCCATATTGTGTTGGTGAGACTACCTAGCCCGTGTGCGTGCAAGGCAAGGCGATTGCTTTCTTGCCTCCTTCGTAACAGTAAAGAGCTTGCTGCATTGCAACTGCCCTGGGACAGGCGCAAAGCCTGGGGGCATACCCTGCCCAGGAGGCACGCCATCAGCTTCAGACGTGTCGCACAGGTGTGTGCATGCCTGGTGGGCTCTGGGAAGGCGTGACCCAGACATGGCTATCGTGTGTGTGGCGTTGAAATTGCAGAAGTGGAGCTGGGCAGACACCATTGCCTGCTCCCCTTGGAAAACCCAGGGAATCCCTCTCTTCCTTGATCTTTGCCTGTCAGACCCTTCCCCTACACCTTCCATCCCCAAGGGATGTGGGCTTCCGCTGTCTAGGCATTCCATTTCTTTGATTACTTTTATGTTTTTCGGGACAGACTTGTGGTGCAGCTTTCAAATGTTTGCGGGAGGAGAGGTAGGGTTTCTAGAACCTTGCGGCAAAGAGCTTAGTGATCTGTTTAGACTAGTAAAACTGTGGTTACTAGCTATTAAAATGCAAGATTGAAGAGGGAGTTTAAACTCAGCTCGCTTGATTGTGGGTCCTTTTGAACCATTTCAGTGGTAAGAGTAGCACGATATTCTGGTGACAGGATAATTCAGATAGCTCTAGGTGTCAGGTTGCGTCAAGGTAGACCTTCAGGGGAACAAGCAGTTTGTCATTCTTAAATAAATGAATGTTTTGCAGTATTTTCTTACCTTTTACTAGGTAAATATTACAGCAAATCAGACTTACTCATCAATCTATTATTTCTTTATGTATTCTACACACCCCTGAATGGAAATGCAGGCATACGTCTTCTGTTTGCACAAAGTTTCTAAAGCATTAGCTGTAAATTAGGCTTGTTTTAAAGAGGCTTAAGCGGTTGCAAAGTATGATTATGTGGCTGGAATAATCACATAAATATTTCAGCGCAGGTGTCTGTATTCAATAAAAGCAAATTTTGGATAACACGGCTGTTATTGGTAAATTAGTCTCTTGATTAATCTATGGTAATTCATAATTGAAAATCATTTTAATTAATAACCCATGTTTTGGGTAATCATATTTCTGATATTAAATCTGAAAATAAGTATGAACTAATTTTCTTTCCTCCCCATTAACAACAACAACAACAAAAACTTGCTCTTCTCACATCCGTTTTCCTTAACAGTAATTAATATGATAGGGCATGATGCTGGTTGTTTTATCTCCCCCTCCCTGTTTTGTAGGGAAGCCTCAGTTTTCTAACTACAGATCCTTTGATGGGTTCAAGGTTATTTTGCTTTTTTAACATTCTTAGAATGGAGGGGATTATTTATTCAAATTATGGTAATTCTGAAGGAAACCTTTGCTAGTGGGTTTTTGGCCCTTGGTTGGCAAACAACTCTAAATCATCCTTATACTTTTTTTCCTTGCACATGAAAGGCCGCACATTGTTAAAAAGGCAGAATGTACCATTTGCCAACCCATTCGAATGTTCAATCAGAGTAAGTCAAAGGACAAGCTATGAGACACTGTGAATGCTGTCAGAAGCTTTAGGGCTTTACCAATGTTCCAACGCTCTGAGGTAGAAATGAAATATTTCTTCAGTGGAGAAGCATGGAGATTTAGTCTGAAACTTTTAATTTGTTTTCTTCTTCTAGAGGATTCTTTAAACATGTAATTCAACCTTTTGCACTAGAATTTGTAACTGAGATTAGAATTTCGAATGGACTCTTTTCAACTACATACGCACAATCCATCAATTGATTCAAATCATTATTCTCTTTGCAGAGCCTCAGCTTAAGGGTATAGTTACCAAACTATACAGCCGACAAGGCTACCACTTGCAGCTGCAGGCAGATGGAACCATTGATGGCACCAAAGACGAGGACAGCACTTACAGTAAGTGACCACTAAATAAATAATGTAATATGCCAGCATATTGTTGACTTTGTGTTCTTTTTATTTACTTTTTCAGCAAAGAATCCTCGCTAAATCCTTAGGTGAATGTAAAATATGATCATACCACATAATCCTGTTTACACAGGTTCACCTACAGGAAGTTGAACATGAAAATATCTAAAATAGTGAACTTGAGCAAATAATGTTGACACCATCTGAAGAATGATCCAAATGTCATCTCCATGGTAATCTAGATAGATTTATGGCTGTCCTTTAGATTTTATTACTTTTTTCCCCACAGAAAATTGACTCACCCACACACCAATCCTGAAATAGCATGTTATCTCTACTCTTAAGAACTGGTCTTATCCCAAGAGGCAGGAGTGGTTTCATACCATGAGAATTCATCATTTCAAGCTTTCACTCCTGCTCCCCCCTTCACACACACAGTGATAGACCTGAGATTAATTGGGACCTTAATGTGGAGTGACCTCCACAGGTGGGTGAAGGATTTTTTTAGTACTTTATTTTTTTTAAAAAATTTAGTTGTAGATGGACACAATACCTTTATTGATTTTTTTTGTTTTTTTTTTTTTAATTTGGTGCTGAGTATTGAACCCAGTGCCTCACACATGCTAGGTGAGTGCTCTACCACTGAGCCACAACCCCAGCTCTAGTGCTTCATTTTTAACTATGGCTGAGGGGCTGGGGCTGTGGCTCAGCGGTAGAGTGCTCACCTAGCAAGTGTGAGGCCCTGGGTTTGATCCTCAGCACCACATAAAAATAAATAAATAAAATAAAGGTATTGTGTCCAACTACAACTAAAAAATATTAAAAACAAAGAATTAACCATGGTTGAAATAAAGCCCAAACTGGAGAACATAGTGGTGAACCCAAAAGGAAACACAACAAAAATAACAGCCATTTCATTTATAATTATTGGAAAAAGGTAATTTCAAGATGTTATATAACCTTGGATCACCGATATTTGATTTATTTAAAATAATAAAAACATAAACACAAAGTGCAACCTTCTCTTCCATATGACAACTGGTGTTTTCTTACAGTTTTACAGATTTCTGCAGATCTATGGAATGCTGCATACAGCTAAAACACTTGGTTCTCACAATTCATGCTCTGTTCCTCAATTTGTTTTGAATTTCCCTCAGACATTGATAATTTCCAGAAATATTCCCATTGTTGGCTGAGAAAACAGCCAAGCAAAGAAGGCCTTGTTCTTAAGAAATACTCTGCAGCTTTTGAAGAATTTGTGTGGCTGTAGACAGCAAAGCTATAGACAGCAAAGCCTAGACAGGGGTCTTTTAGGAATGCTTCCCGGGCTGATGGGAAAGCCGTGACCTCAAGAGGAAGTCACTTTTAATTACCCTTGAAATCAGCTCTGTTGGTTCTTGGGATAAAGAATCTCCATTGCACATGACTCTTCCCTGTTTTGCAAAGTGCTCTCTGTGTTGTGATATTAAAGTTTTATAATGAATCTTAGTTTCAGTTTTATGCATACTCTTCTATTTAAAGCAATTAGTTAAGTGTAACTGGAGGCCTTTACTATTATCAAATAACAGACATTAGCACTGTAATAAACTATTCCCCAAAATTACGTGTACAGATTAGTGTTTGGGTAAGAAATTAAGGCTTATAAACTGCTCTGTTTTCCAGAGTGCCTCAAGAAAATGGGTCTATTGGGCATTATTAAAGGGAAGCTCGTGATTAGCTACCAATGAGCCCTTCTCAGTCAAGTTTTCTCCCATCTATGTTTAATGTCTTCTCCAGGCCCAAATCAGAAGAAATATTTTGGATCCAGTGTTCACATGCATTTCCTGAAAAGGAATTTTTTTTTTAAATAGATGATTCATTATGCTGTCTCTTACTAACAGCCTTTATGCCAAACTCATCAAGATCACACTCTATGTAAGCTTTTTAGGAGATCCATGCCACATGTGCTCTCTCTCTCACACACACACACACACACACACACACACACAAATCAGGCTCCGATTCTTACTATAGATCTTTAAATCACATAGTGGGTTTTACTCTTCTATCTCTACATATGCGTAACTCCAGCCTTTGGTTTTCTTATAACTCTTGACTGGTAAGTGTGGCATTTCTATATACTAATGATATTGGAAGGCTTTTAGATAACATAGCTTGATAACAAGTATCTGTTTTTAGGCAGATTAAAGCAAAAACAGGTAAGTCAGCAAAGGTAAGTATTAATATCTCTAATGTAATGCATACTGATGGAAGTTATCTCAAAGGAAATAGTACTTCAGTGAGACTTGACTCTAGCCTTGATGCTAAGTAACCAGAAGCTAGAAAGCTAATTTAGCTTCCCCAGTGAGAATATCACGCAGTATAAACCATCGTGAAACAAGAGTGTTTAATGACTGAAGTGATCTGTCACAATGGAAATCTTGCCATCCAAATTGACTTCCTTTTCTTCTAAATCCAAGCAATTTTCCTGGCATTATATATATATTTTTTAATTTATACCAGATATTGAATCCAGAGGCACTCAAACTCTGAGCCACATCCCCAGCCCTTATCTATCTATCTATCTATCTATCTATTTATTTATTTATTTTTGACACAGGGTCTTGCTAAGTTGCTGAGGCTGTCTTGAACTCATGATCCTCCTGTTGTAGCCTCCCGAGCCTCTGAGATTACAGGCGTGCCTGGCACTAATTTTTAACTAATTATTTAAATGAGTGGAACAAGAATACAAGTTGTTTTTCTTCAACTACCACTCATTTATAGTGTATTTCCTTAATATGTATTCTGGTATTACATTTATGTTTTTCTTTTCCTAATTTTCTTTTTTATCATGATTTTCTCATTTAGTTCAATTTAATTGATTTTATATTTTTTAAATTCTAATATGGGAAGCAAGATCATGATAAAACAAATCATTTAATGTTTACCCATATTCAATCCTAAAACATGTTTGATATTATTCATTCAAGCCTACCTTATGTAGATTTATTACAATGGTAAATGTCAGTCCAAGGAAATTTCATCATGAGCAAATCAGCCATTATAAATTATGAATTTTTCCCCTGAAAAGGAAAAGATGATAGGCATTTCATGACTATGATACAATGAAAGCTATTTTTAAAGGATAGTTTGCCCTTTCTCTTCAAAACTGCTATAGCGTTACCAGCTCAGTGTGTCATGTCTTTCCAATCTACATTAAAATATGCATTTATTAATTACCGTCTTTTGAGAAATGGACTTTAACTCAACCAATGAAGAAGCATGGTTTTACTGCTATCTTCTACAAACACTAAGTGCCAACTAGGTGCACAGCTCCAAGAAAATGATACCTTCAGGGTAGAATGTGTTTTTGTGTAGATACAACATAGAACAAATAAGAACCAAGGAAGCTTCTATTTATTAAAAACTTCTTCAAAACTTTAGCTAAAATGGAAAAAAAATGATCAATTCCTTTCTTCTCAAATTTAGAATATTTTCATCCTGACCAAAAAAATCTTAAGTCTATGATGAAGTACTTCAGATTTAGAGAAACCAAGGCATATAGAAAGGTAGTGATCCTGTCCAAGCTTACCCCTAGTGTAACTTCTTTGCATTTTTATCTGGAAAGACTATCCCTTTAAACACATTTGAAGCCAACTCAGGTTATGATCTATCTTGAATGTCTAAGTAAAGAAAAATATTAGATTAGTATGAGCAGGACTCTAGCATTTGCTGTTCAAAAAAATTTTTTTGAGTACTGGGTTTTTTTTTTTTGGAAAAAGACAGACTTCATAAAAATATATAGTACATAGTGAAATTTTTATTTTCTACTACACAGTCCCATTTTTCATGCAGGATTGCTGATGCTGTTTGCTTCTCTTCCCCCCTACAGTTGTCTGGTGTTTTAAGTTTAAGCATTTTTATTAAATTTTTATTTTTTTAGTTGTAGTTGGACACAATATATTTATCTTATTTATTTATACATGGTGCTGAGGATCCAACCCAGGGCCTCACATGTGCTAGGTGAGCGCTCTACCACAGAGCCCCAGCCCCATCCCAAGTTTAAACATTTTATTGCTCATTAAAGCCCAAATCAAAGGGTTGTGGAACAAGTCAAACATCAAGTCAATCTCAATTTCTCTTTCCATTTCCCTCTTTTTCCCCAACTCTGCTATTTCAAGCTGCATTGAGAGAATTTAAAAAGGTTGAGAATTTTATCAAATATGATGTTATTGAAATAATTCTGAATTTCATTTATAGTTCTACATTATCAATTAGTACCTCCAAATGCATTTTCAGACATATTCTGGTATTACAGATGTCAAGCAGTATATAGTGTTTAAAGCTTCCAAACCAAACCTATATAAATGCTTTTCTTCACTTTTTTTTACATCAAAAAATTTAAAATATGGGCTTTTATATTATGGAATTGTGATCTATTACTTTACCAAAATATATTGTGTTTTCACCATACAGTTTGCTATCAATCCACAAATGTGTATTGAATACCTTGCTGTGAGCAAGGCATGGTCAATAGAGATATGACGTGTAGATGACAGTCCCGAAGATATCAGACTTCTTGCCTGTGCATTGCTTTGTCGATTATAACATGAGATCCTGGCTTGCAATCTGTGCAATTACTTTCCTTTACCTCACATAACAGAAGGGCACAGCTTTTAATACGATGAGCATTGAATAAAGTGCCATCAGTGGCATGTGGTAGGAACACTTGTATTTTGAACTGTACAATATGTCCTAGCTCCTCTTTGGTAACACCCTGGTTTTAAGAGAAAGATACACTGTAGGCTCACCAAGGAATACTTAGTTCCTCATTAATATTTTTCATCCATATTACCCCACCTACTGCAGCAGAATATATATGCACAGAGAAAAGTGTTTCCTCCTAAAAAACCTGCTCTTACCCATGAACTGAATTCTTTACATTCTTGTTCACAAAAATAACAGGCTGATTTATCATCCTTGAGAAAATTACAAAACAAGGCAAAAATCATCAACATTAGTCTATGACTCCTGAGCAAAAGGTGCATAGGCTATTTTCAAAAGATGTGTGTGGCAAGCACTATGTTTTAAAAATGTACTGTTTTATTTTTATTCACAGTGTGGGAGGGAGTAGACAGCTGGTAGTGGGAGGACACCCACTGGTTGTCTCTAGTGAGTGGTGTGTGGTTGTGAGGAGAGCCTGGGTGTAAGTTTCACGCAATCAGACCTTCAGGTGGGGGCAATGAAGGCCTCATTGGCACCACTCAGCTGCCCACTTGCAACTCTTTTGCAGAAAAAAATAAAATAATAAAATACACCTCTCTCAAATTCATTATTTTTATTCCTGTAACCTTTGCTCTTAGAGACTAAAAGCTAAGAACCCTCTCAACTCTATCTTGGAAAATATCAGTTCTTTGAGAAATACTACTCTGGGAATATAGGACTGCAAGATGACTTTTTTGCAAGACCTAAATTATTTGGGGGTTTTTGCATTGAAAATCATACAGATAATTTAGATGAGGGCATTGGACTAGTATTTAAAAGTCTAATAATCTCTCCCTGACTGGTAGATATTAACTGTGCCTGTGCAGATTTCAGTAACTATCTGGGGGAGCAGTTTGAAATCTCACTTTGTGGAGGATGACACTGTTTAGTATACAGACCAATTCCTGGAACTAGATCATGGTCCCCAGAAGCATCAAGATTCTCCACCTCCAATAGTGTAAACCTCATAGAATTGGGACAAAAGTCTTCTATTTCCTCTTTTATCCGAGAATGTATAGTTATACTCCCTGTTAAGTGACTATACCCATAAATCAAGCATACAGAAAGAAAAAAAAATGACCATCTGTATCTAATTATCTATCTTCACCAAGTTCACACTACTTTTGGAGAATAAAGTTGTTCTGCTAGAAATATTAAAAGCTATGGAATCCAGAATATTAATGTTGTTTTCACATTCTTTTAAATTTCAGCTCTGTTTAACCTCATCCCTGTGGGTCTTCGAGTGGTGGCTATTCAAGGAGTTCAAACCAAGCTATATTTGGCAATGAACAGTGAGGGATACTTATACACCTCGGTAAGCCTCTGATTGTGCATGTTTTGGCTATTCTAGTTTTCACCTGATATAAAAGAAAATATGTATGTGTGTTAGTTTTCTGTGACTGTGGCAAAATACCTGAGAAAAACAACATAAGAAGGAAAGATTTATTTTGGCTCATGGCTTCAGAGGTTTCAGTCCATGTTTTTTTTTTTTTTTTTTTTTTTTTGGTCTCTGTAGTTTCTATGCCTTTGATAAGGCAAACATGTTAGGGAGGATGTGGCAGAACAAAGCTGCTCATTTCATTGTGGCCAGAAAGGAGGGGTGGGGGTGGGCAGACAGACAGACACTGGGGATAAGCCATAGTCCTCAAGGTCACAAACCCAAGGATCTACCTCTTCCCACTAAGCACCAACTCCTAAGTTTCTACCACCTTCCAGTAGTTTATTAAATTATGAAATTATCAATGGGTTAATCATTTTGGAACCCTAATTCAATCACCTTCCAAAGACCAAATCTCTGAATACTGCCATCATGGGGACCAAGCTACATGAGCTTTTGGGGAACACGTTCAGGTCCAAATCACAATAATGTGCAGACTTCTGTGATGAGAAGAATCATGGTCTTGATGGAAATACATAATTGGAAGGATAAATTAGTTTCCTGTGAAAATTATATCTCTTATTGATTAACCAATGTGAAGCTAACATGTTTAGAATAAATTAAAGATTTACTGGAAAGTTGTACATACAGTGCCATTGGAATGTCATGGGCTATGGGAATAAATGATCTCTCTTGCTTTGCTGCTTTGGAAAAGAAAGCCATTTCTTAATGCAGTTAAGTATATTTATCCATTTTTACTCCTAAAATAATTAATGATATATCTCCCTCAGATGAACTTTAGGACGCAAAGACCAGTTCTAGAAATACTTCTAGAGTTTTGTTAACTGTTCAACTAGTACATGATGGCTGTCTGCCTATACTTACTTTCAATTTTGTAAATTTTTATTTCAATTATACAAATGTATGGGGTATAATATGATAATTGAATATATGCATACAATGTGTAATGGTCTAATCAGATAATGAACATTTCCATTTCCTTAATAATTCAAATTGTTCTGATTAACATTCAATTACTGTATATATTTATAGAGTATGGTGTACTATTTCAATGCATGTATATAATATGTACCTATCAAAGCAGGATAATTTGTATTTGTATCTCAGGCATAATTTTGTGTTTGGAGCCTTTGAGTTCCTCTCTTCTTATTCATAAAACATACATTTTAAGTACCATTTTCTGTCAAGCACAATTCAACCTCTCCTTACATACAAATTCTTGCTTGACTTTTTCTTACAAGTTTGGAGTGAAATAAGTAAAAAATGGAATTTTTTAAAGGTGAATTTAATTTATAGTCTACAATTCAATCAGGAACATGAGGCCAATTAAGCTTTTTGACAAATGTTTGACATTTAAATATGAAGCAAAACTTACACAAAAGTTAGGATTTCATTCATATCAATAGATGTAATTTCAGATACAGGAGACCATTTAATATATGAATTATTTTGTCTTTATTTTGAATTCTTATATTTTAATAAAAGGAGGGGGTATTTAAGAGGGAAAAATTTGTTTATCAAACTTCCCACCAGTTTGCCCTAAAGGAAATTATTATTATGACTATAGAAATCTATTCCTAAAACAGCAGGTAAAACACTTACCTGCAATCACTTTTGTTCTCTTCTGTTCCCTGAATTTATTTCCAAGCCAGGCACATAGAAAGGTTCTTGGAAGATATGGTAGAAACCAGAGGCCAGGATAGGAAAAAGGGGAGAAAAGAGTTAGTCCACAAAGGGCTTATTTATTTGATTAACCCAAGTGGTCCTTTTCATGCTATGGAAAAAGATTTTGATAAGAAAGATAATTATCAGCTTCAAATCCTGGTCTCTATCTGCTTTCCTATATCCATCTTCTCATTACTTAATGAATACAGGGATTTTATTCCTCTTACTAAATGAAAGATTTGAAAGTATTGTAAACTTCATGAAATCTGTCACTTTCTTAATACAGTTCTATTAAAATAAATGATAGGAAAAGGAATTTATTTTTTTAGATTTGTACATTGAGGTAAGATAATTTTATAATGAAGGATTTTCAGTAGCCTCCCTTAGATCAATAGGACCAGAGGCAAAGGTAGGTTTCTAATAAAAGAACGCTTTCAAAAACTTATATGCTTCTGCAATCTGTACAATCAGAAAAATGAGAAGTTATACCACAATGATTCAAATAAATAAATAAATAAATAAAACTTACATGCAGGCACAGGAAGGAAATGGAACATAATGGACAGTAAGACGGCAAATGCCAGATGGCATAGGAAATAATTACTGGTAAAGCATTCAGAATTTCACTGGGATGTAGTCCCCATTGTGGTGCTGGGATGAGAAGGATAGAGTAAAAACAGATCTTGCAATGGTATAATTTTTCTAAACTCACATTTGGGAAATAATATTTAAGAGTGGGGAAATCACTTACATTATGCCATATGTGAGGTTCCCCCACTCAAGAAAATGAGAGCATTCAGTATTAAGTTTAGGGACCTGATATTGGAAATGTATTGTCTACCATTCAAATTTACCATTATTCCAACAAACTTGTAAATGCCAATGTGAGCTAAAAAAAAAAAAAAAAACCTGCTTCCCAGCTGATGGGTATGTTAATGAACATCTGTAAGCCCAGTAATTCAGGAGACTGATCAGGAATAATGAGAGTTCAAGATCAATCTCAGCAACTTAGCAAGACCCTCAGCAACTTAGTGAGACCTGTCCCAAAATAAAAAAAACTAAAAAGGACAGGGGATGTAGCTCAGTAGTAAAGTGCTCCTTGGGTCAATACCCAGTACCAAATGAAAGAAAGAAAGAAGGAAGGAAAAAAAAGAAGATAGACAGTCTGGGTTCCCAGAGGAATCAACACTGTAGATTTGTGAGTTTCTTTTTTATAATGTACAGGATATTAGCAAAATGTCAAACATTCTGTATACATTTCCTATTTAGGAAAAGAAGCAGTAAGTAAGCATTTCCTATAAAGGAAAACAAACTGTTTTTATGAAGAAGGAAATATGCCTGGTTGATGATTCAGAAATTCATATAGGAAGAAAATATTCAAATTATTCTACCCAAGAAAGAAATCCAAATCTTCTTCATGATAAATGTTACCATTGCTCCCATGACTCGTGATTGATTATGGCTTAGAGTCCCTATACCATGTTGATTATAGCTTAGAGTCCCTATACCATTTTACCCATGGTGATCAACATGGGTAAAATCATCAGGATTTATTGGCTAATTGTATTTGAAAAGAATGCAGGATTACCACATATGGTTGAACATGTATTGTTGCCATTCACTGCATGGATGGAAATGAAGTGTTTACAGGTAGTGATTTAAACAAATTTGTACAGTAGAGCTCAGAGGGTGTTCAAAGGTCATGAAGGAGATGGAGAATTTGACCTTTGGCATTTGTTTTGATGTAAAGTTATTAACTAAATGGGAATAAAGGAAGAAGGGCAGATTTGAGAAAGAAGATCGTTGGGTACAGCTTGCAAAAGATATTTGAAAATGTGGACCTAGCACTTGAGAAAGGGACTTGAGCTAGAGATAAAATTGGAGGATATCATATGTAGGTGGTGCTTGATTCCATGGGAATAGTTGAGAGCATATGTAGCATAAGAAGAGAATAGAATTGTCAAATAATATTAGGGAATACTAGCATGGAAGCATCCAGGAGAGAAAGAACTAATTATAGCAGATATATTGCAAAAACTAAAGGGGGAGAGAGTATTAAAAGAGTCAACCATGTCAAATGCTTCAGAGAAAACAAAACCAAGAACTGTGATAAATTTACCATATGAATGTCTTTGGTGGTGTAGACAAAATCACTTTCAGTGGAGTAGTAGGAACACAAGCCAGGCTTCAGAGGATAGAGGAGGGAAGGAGAGGAGAGGAAGAAGAGGCAGCAAGGATAGAATTCCTAAGAGAAAGGGAGACATGGTGAGTACACAGGGTTCAGGAAGGCTTTGAAGGTTTTTTGTTTAATAAGACACATAGAAATATTTGTTATGTAAAAGAAAGGAGCTAGCAGAGAGAGATTGATTAAAGAAATAGGAAATGGTATTCTTTATGGGGCATTGCTCCAGAGTAGATGGGAGAGTGATGCAATTAAGAATATAAGTAATGGGCTGGGGTTGTAGCTCAGTGATAGAACATGTGTGAGGCACTGGGTTTGATCCTCAGCACCACCTAAAAATAAATAAATAAAATAAAGGTTCCACCAACAACTAAAAAAAAAAAAAACATTAAAAAAAGAGTGTAAGTAAAAGGATTAGAATGACCTTTGAGAAGAAAGGTTCCTCTTGTGGTAGAAGGTAAAGATGATGACAGATGCAGATGTAGATGTTCTTTCTGAGTCTGCTGGCGATGCACAAGGAAGTTGAAGGGTTTCCTGCCACGCAACTTGCATTTTCCCACTGATGTACAACAAGAGGTCATCTGTGAAAATCAGAGGCATAGGGATAGCATTTGGTGAAGAATAGCTATTTTGGGAAAGGAACAAGGAAAAGGGTCTAATAACCAGGCATGGAGAAACTATGGCCATGGACCAAATCCAGGCCACTACCTATTTTTGTAAATAAAGTTGTATTAGAGGAATACAGTCATAATTATTCATTTACCCACTGTCTTTGGCTGCTTTTATGCTACATTAGCAAAGTTAGATAGTTGTGACAAGACCTTATGGACCACAGAGCCTAAATTATTTACCAAATAACTTGACCCTTTATCAAAAAATGTTTGTTGACTCCTAAACTCTTTTTTTGGTGGGGGGAGAGGTATCTGGGATTGAACTCAGGGGCACTCGACCACTGAGCCACATCCCCAGCTCTATTTTGTATTTTATTTAGAGACAAGGTCTCACTGAGTTGCTTAGTGCCTCATCTTTGTTGAGGCTGGCTTTGAACTTGAGATCATTCTGTCTCAGCCTCCAGAGCTGCTGGGATTACAGGCATGTGCCATCACACCTGGTATACTTCTAAACTCTTTTTTTTAATTCTTTTTTTTATAGTATTTTATTTTATTTTTTTATTGTTGGTCATTCAAAACATTACATAGTTCTTAATATATCATATTTCACAGTTTGAATAAGACAGTGTGTTCTCAGCCTTACTTATCCATCAGAATCGCCTAGGAACCTGTAAAAAAAATGCCATTCCCTGTGCTATACGCACAGGAATTATATAGGAATATCTGAGGGTAGGGTCTATTTTCTAAAGCTTCTAAGCTGATGTGTATATGTAGCCTGTGTTGAAACCACAGATCTGAGGCTAACAAAAATGATAATGCAATAGCATTGAGCCCCCCGCCATGAAGTCAGAAACCATGAATTTATATGCACTTTATTTTATCCCATATTTCTAATACTAATCTTTTTCTGCTTTTATAAGCAAATTGCCTTTACATTTCTAAAGGACTATTCTTAAGATGATAGAAAATGCTGATTCGTGGAAGAGCTTTCTTATTCTATCTCCTTTTTTCCTTCCTGTTTTGCATTTGTTTCTATATCCCTAATTTCTTTTGAATTCAGGATTGAATTATAAATTACAAATTATTCCCCCTTTTCCATTAAATAAAGGAACAACACCTCCACATTGTTATTGTTACAGAGATAGCAATTTACTTTCCATAATTAATCTCAGGATTCTTGCACTTCACCCTCCCCTCTCCCCTTTTTTTTCCTGTTGCCATGGGGGACAGACTTGATGTAGGCTCAAGTGGCAGTGAGAAACCATCTGTGGCAAGAGAATCATAATTAGCCATTATTTCATAACATAATTACTTTCCCCCATAATATAACTAAATCTTTCTGGAACTACAAGGAACTTATTATTCATTGTGCAGTGGTAACTTTGTTCTTACCTTTGGTTTTTCTTACCAATAATAAAGAGTTACATATGAGCCTTTGAGAGGTCCTCAAAACTTCACAGAGTAGATATTAAACAATATGAAGTCACTTACATTATTTTTCTCCTTGAAATATTATAGCATATTATCAGTATTTCATTCTTTTTATGACTGAGTAGTATTCCATTGTATTGGCTATGCCACATTTAGTCTATCCTTTATCAGTTGATAGAAATTTGGATTGTTTTTCCAGATAGCTGCATAGCTGATTCATTCTCATGTCTTAATCTGGAAGGCATTCCTTAGAAAATTCACTTCTGACCACCTTAACTGAAGCAGTACATTTACTTGTCCATGTTATCCTCATTTATCTTCTTTAATATCTTATCTGTTTTAAATTCATATTCATATATTTAGTCCTGATTTCCTCTCATTCCAATGAGCATATTGGAGCACATATTTTATATCTGTTATGCACTGGAGGCTTGATGAGTGCATGCTACTGGTTTCTCAATAAATGCTTAATGACTGACTTGGTTAGACTCAAAAGAGGAGGATAAGTATGGCCTTGTGAGCATTTTTTCTAAAAAATACTTTTTATTTGTAAATAATTTCAAACTTATAGAAAATCTGCAAGAATAACAGTAGCAAGAACACCATATATCCCTTACTCACATTCATTTTTACCCCATTTGCTTTATCATTTGTTCATTTGTTCTATCTATCTGCCCATCATATTCTTCTGAGCTATTTCAGAGTATGTTGAATCCTGGCATTTTACCTCTAAATATTTCAGTATATATTTCCTAAGAATAAGTCTATTTTCTTATATAACAATAGTACAGTACATTTGTCAACTGCAGTAAATTTTCATGAATGTAATATTTTATCTAATCTACTGTCCATATTCCAATTTTGTTAGTTGACAAATTGTTCTTTATAGCATTTTTTTCCTTCACTATAGGATCCAGCTTAGGGTCAGATACTGAATTAAGTTGCCATGTCCCTTTAGAGTCCCTTAAAGTTCCATAGTCTTTATCTTTTATGACATTGTTTTTGTAGAAAAAAAGTCCATCCACCATTTTTGAAAAAAAAAATTCCCAATTTGGGGTTTGATAATTTTTCATGATTTGACTGAGGTTAATTGTTTCTAGCCAGAATACTATATATCCTTCTAGGGGTTCACATCTGGAGGCATACATGTCTGTCCTCACTGATGATGTTAGTTTTTATCCTCCAGTCAATGCATTATCTGATTTTTCCACTGTTTAGCTCTTGAGTTTTTGTTTGTTTGCTTCAACTAGTAAACAGTGCATCAGGAGACATTTTGAGACGATGTAAATATCATGTTCCTGAGAGCCCAGTATTTTTTAAAAATTTTCTTAGATGTTGATAGACCTTTATTTTATTCATTTATTTATATGTAGTGCTGAGAATGGAGCCCAGTGCCTCACACATGCTAGACAAGTGCTCCACCACTGCCACAAACCCAGCCCTCTAAGATCCCAGGTTGTTGTGTTTTGTTTTGTTTTGTTTTGGTACTGGGGATTGAACTCAGGAGCACTTGACCACTGAGCCACATCCCCAGCCCTATTTTGTATTTTATCTAGACACAGGGTCTCACTGAGTTGCTTAGGGCCTCGGTAAGTTGCTGAGGCTGGCTTTGAACTCACAATCCTCCTGCCTCAATCTTGGGAGCTGTTGGGATTACATGCGTGTGCCACCATACCCGCCTTAGAGCCCAGTTTTTAACACTATATTTTTAGGAATCCCTAACCTCTTTCAAAAGATAATATAATTAGTTTCACTAATTATATAACATGATTATATAATAATATAATTATAATTATATTGTGCCAGGATTCAACATACTCTCAAGTGGCTCTGAAAAATATTATAGATAGAACAAATGAAGAAATGATAAAGAATATGAGATAAAATGAATCTTAGTAAGGGATATATGTTATTCTTTGTTCTTACAGATTTTCTGTAAGTTTTAAATTATGTACAAATAAAAACAAATTTTTAATACTCATGAGGTCATACCTATCCTTCTCTTTTGAGTCTAACCAATTCAGTCATCAAGCCTTTATTGAGAAACCAGTAGCATGTACTCATCAAAATTCTAGTGAATAACAGAAATGTAATATGTGTTCATATGCTTACTGGAATGAGAGAAAATCAGGAATAAATATATGAATACTAGCAATTATATTAATAATATGATTGGACATGACCAGTGATTAGTAGATAGTCTTTGTAAGTTTACTGATACATAAATTGAGGTAGAAAAAAATTAATATTTTATATCCCAAAGTCAACAAGAGTCATGAAAAATAGGATATGGCAACAAAAGATTTTATAGATTTGGCATTTTTATCTCTGGGCTTAAATAGAATTATTTATGGGCAAGTTTTGCAGAGGTATATTTAAATTAGTTCTTATAAATGTTTTAATTTCATACTGTGGATGGGGATTGGTTCGTGTTAAGGTGCCTCAAATGTTCAGCATGTTTACTTGTCGACTCTGAGCTACTCTTCTGTTACTTTGTTTAGTTCTTCTGATTTCAGTGTGATACTTTAGGACTTAATTTTAGATGATGTGACTTCACATCTATATCCCACATTCTACTATAGAAGGGTTATTGAAATTTAGATGAATTCATGGATCAGTGCAGTGATGAATATACTCCTAGTAAATATTTGTAGCATGTAAATGTTTACATTATGTCAAATCCTTATATCAGCATATACTTATAATATAACTTCTAGGGTTATCATCATAGAAAATTGCAAATTTAATAGAATTAAATGGAGAGCATTGGTTTCATCATTTGAGTTCTTTAGAAAGTGAGATTGACTCAGTTACAAATGTAAATAGATTTAAAATATGCACCAGCAGTATCATATCAATGTGGAAAAAAGTGATCATGATCAAATGAAAATATCAAGCCAAAAAGAGCAGGCATGTACAAAGAATTCTAACTTCTAATTACAACTTTGCATATTTGTACCCTTCATTTAATTTAAAAGATTATTCAATTTGGTTTGTTTAATATAAGCCAAAACTTATTTCCCCAATTTGGTGCATATACAAGAAAATTTTTGACAAAATAGTGAATACATATGGAAATAAATATTTTCAGTGGGCATTTTTTTTGGGGGGGGGGTACTGGGGATTGAACGCAGGAACACTCAACCACTGAACCACATCCCCAGCCCTATTTTGTATTTTATTTAGAAACAAGGTCTCACTGAGTTGCTTAGCACCTCACTTTTGCTGAGGCTGACTGTGAACTCACATCCTTCTACCTCAACCTCCTGAGGTGCTGGGATTACAGGTGTGCGCCACTGCACTGAAGTTCGATGGGCATTTTTAGTTCAGAATACTGAATTGTAAGATTATAGGATAATTATATATATATACATACACAAACATACACACACATTTTTCTGAGTAACATCTCTAGAAATGGAAAATGTAGAAAGTTATTTTACAAGAAGACAAACAGAGAAAACAAGCACATTTTATTTGTTATTGAATGATTCTGTTAGCTTAAGGAGCTAGATTATATGTTTTAAAGAGATGCTCAGTTATGGTATTGGTGCTATAGAGCTAAGAAGTCATTAAAATTATTGCAGTGAAAAATATACCCAAGTAGCTGTCTTAAATTTTTTCCCTCAGACTACCAGTGAATCAGCATAATTTTCAATGCCAAAATACATTTCCCAATTCAAATTATTTCATGTTTAGTATTTTTTGCAGTTAATAAAAGTTTCATTAAAATGTAAAAGAAAATCTAGGGCTGGGGCTGTAGCTCAGTGGTAAAGCACTTGCCTTGCGTGTGTGAGGCACTGGGTTCAATCCTCAGCAGCACATAAAAATGAATGAAGATACTGTGTATTCATTTACAACTAAAAATATTTTAAAAATGTAAACGAAAATCTAGTTGAGCATATTTGAAAATGGAATTAGATAAATCTGTTTGTACCTTCAAAATCAAGTATCTTTTCTTTATGATCCCTTTTAAAAAAATAACCAAAGCTGGTAAGTTATTTACTTTCTTATGTACATGAATGATAATGATACTTTCTCAGAAATCAGAGACTATGGTGTTTGTAACTAAAGAGAGCAAGATTGGCTCTGTATTCTGTTTTTGTGGCCAAGTTGAAAAACTAATCTAAATAAGAGGTCATGGGGCACATATTTAACAATGTCTCATGGCTTTAACTCTGAAGCTAAATTCATCTTTGTAGGAAGAAACCAGTATCTTGGAGATGAAGAATAAAATAATTGGCAGGAATGACTAAGCGTACTTTTAACAAATAAAGCCAGATGTAAGGAGATTACACACAGATACACACACACACACACACACACACACACACACACACACACACATGAAACCAGTCTTATATTCATTGCTCTGTTGCTATGATGACACTAGTTTATTTTGGAATTCTTAAAATAATTCTAAGTTTTAAATATGTAACCTACACTGAACATTTGGAGATTGCTCTAGCAACATTCAGTAATACTTAATAGCTCTATGAAAGAGAACAAATAAGACTTCTTAGCTTTATTTTATGTGATTATCCAGTGAGTTGACTGTCTTGATGAGGATATTGTTTTTTAGTCTCTGCCTTCCTGTTTGTATCATTTTAATCCATAATGGGATAGGAGAAAAAAAAAACAGCTCATCAACACATTTTTTTTCTGTGTTGTCCTTCTTTCCATGAAACTTGTACTTTGAAATGGTTTGCCTACCAAAATCTTTTTATTTATTTATTTTTAATTTTTTAATTATTACACATGACAGTACAATGATCTTGACATTTCATACATTTGAATCAAATTGCTTACAAAAATATTTACTCATTAAGTAGTAACTGATTTCTTTTTTTCTCCACATTCCCCTTAGTCTTTGAGCAATATTTGGCACAAAGTATGTTTTTGTACTTATTTATTAAAATAATTAGTAGATTATTGTGTAATAAAATATAAAGACCACTAATATTTTTCTGTTGGGTCTTTTGAATATTTTAAATATGTTAAAGGACCCAATTATAACCTTTTGTGGATCTGCTAAACTGTTACCGTTTCAAGGTTATATAAGTAAGTGAATTACTGAGACGCAAGAAAAAAAATTGAAGGCTGCAGTACTGGTTTCAGTGATTACAATGCTTAAAGGGAATTGTGACTTCTGAACAGAGAAACTTTAAATGAAAACATTTCTCTGATCATTATAATGGCTGTAACCAAGGTTAATAACTGGCAAGCCCCTGACTAATACATTTAATATGTTTTGCCCAGCCTGAATGTGCGAATGGATGACACGTCTGTACAAAAATTCTGATTAAGTTATTCATCAGATGCTCTGATGCTAACTACTTTTGACAACCCTGGAAGTAGAACTAGGGGAAAACCTCAATTGATTTCTTGGGTGGATTTTGCATATAGCCAGTAGCAATAATACATAACACCCCCTTCCTTAAAGACTTCAGATGGGTACAGGAATTCTGGGAGAGAATATAACAGGAGCAGTTAAAATTAGAGATCATGAACATATTTACCTAAGGAAAAATATTTCATAAAGATTTAGAAAAGGCAAATGTACAACTCCAAAGTATTATAACTTAGACTTTGAAAATATAAAGGATAAAAATGTTTAACAGAAGGAAGGTCTGAATTATCCCATAATACTTTCATAATTGGCAGTGAGAAACCTGACAACCACAGTAATCACTTTCAGAAATGAAATTCAGACAGGTAAAACTCCATTGTATATAGCAAATGCTATAACAAAAAAAGTCTGTGTTAGAACATCCATTGTTGTATCCTGGCCACAAAGTCAGCAAGGTTAAACACTAAAATCCCTCTTAGATTATTTGGTCCGGTTAAAGAGTTTTTTAAAATATTGCCTAAAGTATTCCCTGGTTTCTGCCCATATCACAATAATGAATCACTCTAATAAAAGTCTTAATGAAAAAGCCTCTTTGCAGGCAGTTTGGGTGGAATACAGAACCTATTGGAGACTGAAAGCTGTGAATTAGCGATTTCCCAGAAAACTCCCTTCATTCCTCTAGTCTCAGAGAACTTGGTCACACACTCCCAGAGAACCTGACGCTTGAAATGCTCCAGGAACTTTTTCAGCCAATAAATTAGCAGATACCCATTGAATCTCCACAAGGTCTGAGGCACCCCAAGCAGTGATCATATTGGTCCCTATTAACACTGTCTGGATTTTACAGGGTACATAAAGACATATGCCCTAAATTCAGAGCTCTGATTGCTAATAGTTGATCTACTACAGGAAGGATCTGCAGAAACTATTTCAACCCAATTTATTCAGTCTGGCAATGCTATTTTTAGCCCAGAACTCATTGGAAGAGGACTCCATATAGGGAAAAAATTTGAGAGCCCTTGGGATTGGGGGTGGATAAGGGCACACCTTTATGGGAATTTACCAGTTGTACTAAACAATACAGAACACATTAAGACCATGTTTATATGTCATGGTGAGGTAAAATTGAGTTTAATGGAAAACAATCTTCAATTTTACCCAGAAATGATGTTGGTTAAAGTGCTTTTAATTTTTCATAAATATGTGATTCTTTAAAAAATCTCCCACTTGTACAGCACAAGTGGATTATGATGGATTCAACCAACCAAACCTTTTAGATATATCAGAGTCCACCTTCCATGTTTGGGCAAGGACACAGGGCTATTGTTCCCTACATGATTCCATTCTGTAGTATTAGGAATAACAAAGAGAAACAATATAGATCTATAGAGGTACAACTGCTTGCAACTGTAATACACAAGACACATTAACACCTGATATATTCAGTAATAAAAAGTGCTTTCTTTCCTCCAGAAAGGAGTTATTTGCTATCATTGACTTTCATGAGCAATTAGGAAATGGAGCCACATTTTGACCCTATTATTTTTACTTGCTTCAAAATCTCTATTATTCATTTCTTATTTCCTTGGGAGTAGATGGGTAGTTAATGCTAGAGAAAGTAAGTAGATGCAACCATATTTATTGAAGCTATTTATTATATTTATATTCCTAATATCCTTACCAGCAAGGGAAACCACCTGGCCAACTCATGTTTCCTTGTACTTATCTATTTCCAAATAGGATTATTTGCTCATACAAAAGAAGTTCTGTTTCTAGTAGGGCTATCAGTAAATCAAAGCATTTGTATGTCACAAGGGTATTTTCACCTAATGATTTTTAAGTTTTACATAAGAAAACGGGCTTAACAAATGCTTTAGCTGTTAGTGTTTTCAATCTGAGCATGAGCCTTCATTCAAATCAGTAGTTAACACTTGACAACAGTGGTCAACAGAACTGTGATGGATGGTTTTGCATAGCACCTTTCTTTGCTGTGGACCTTGGCCTCATTTTGTCTATGCATAGCAGCATTCTATCTGAGATGGCTTGGAAGCTCTTTTATCCAGTACTCTAGTTGCTTCAGCTCTGCCACCTATTCATATTTTGAAGTTAGGCTTTTTTTTCTCTTCTATAACCTATCTTTTCCTGGCCAATCTTCCCTGTACCAGCTTTCTTGAGGTTCTGAATCCTTTGTGAGAGTAGTGAAGGAATTATTTGTTTTCTGATATCTGTAACATTCTAGTGATGTTCATCTATTTGCATGAACCATTCATGGTCCTTGCTGTCAGAAAGGCAAGGGCTCTGCCTATTGGCATTTACACCTAGATGTTGATCCACAGACACAGTTGTTTTGCAACAAGCTACCTAGATAGCAGTGTTGTTTTTATAATTGTGGAAAATCAATACATGCAAACAAAAATGCAAGCATACAGGTGAGGAATGAAGAAAGGTAAGAATCCCAGATGTGTATGAAACAATTCTGGACTCAATTTGTTTCAGACCTGGTTTCTCTTCATTTTAGCAGCTGGGACTCTTCAGTCTTGGCAGTTTAGGGAGCCAAAGCAAAAATGAAAATGCACTTTTCTTCTACAAAGCTTTTAGTTCTCTTTGAAATTCTGCTTGACCTCTAAGTGCTAGGCTCCACTCTCAGGGTTCAACAGTGTGGGTGCTCCTTCCTTAGATACCCCATAATTCCTGTCCCCACCTTTGTTATTTAAGAGATAATGCTATAAAATGGTGGGAGTTTGGCGAGTCAGTAGATTATACATGGCAGATATTTTCAAAAAAATATAATTTATTTATTTCAGTTATGCTCCTATTCATATAAATATCTATGCAAATGGGTTTTTAAATGGTTTGATTTCATACCAAAAGGTCAGATTTTTCCTGTTTATTTAGCATTTTCTGTCATCATATTTGACAAAATATTTCTTGTGAATATAGAAGCATTTGTACTATCATCTTTTTCTATGGTCAGTCCTCCATTTGGAAGAGGAAGCATTTGCCATTTATTGGAAACATAATGAGACTTTCTGTTGCTGTGATGGGTTACTGCACTGGAATGCTAACATAAAAGCTTCCTGAGGAGCTGGACAATCCGTTTATTTGGATTTTTACGTCATTTTAACCACCCATGCTTGGCTGTGTTTTATTATTAATGTTTCCTGAAGTATTTCTATGTATCATCAAATAGTGACACAATCAGCCTTCGAGAGGCTTCACATATGCACATCCCAGCCTTTTTCTAAGTACAGCTAATCCTCAAGTATTGGTGTCATTACACAATTTGAGTCATTCTTTAATATGACACAATTGTCTTAGCTGAAATTATAAAGATTTCATCAGATCCAAAATTCAATAGTCCAAAAAATTCTACTAAGACAGCAGAGTCATTTGTGGAGAGGTAAAATCATATCAAGATCTTACTATATGAAATGTGTCATAAAGAGTGTGAGATGTTAACCCACTGATTTATTGAATAAATAGCATCCAGTAGTTAAATTTGCTTTTTTATATGCCTCAGTACTCCTCAACCTGACAGATCTCAAACTTCATAGGATGTTTTCAAGTCAGGTAAAAGGAAAACAGGGCCACTGTGGAAAAACCCTGAAAAGTATCACTAGCAAGTTGCTCGTTTCTGGCACATTAGTTAATTACTTCACAAATTTGTCCATCATGTTCTCATTTCACTTTTATAAGCACAATAACACTTTATTTTACTGAACATTAACAACATTTAATTTCATAATGAACTAATGACTGTTGCATAGGTTATGAATTAGCATATGGGCTGACCCAATTCAGTGGTTATGCTGCCTTCTCAAACATTTATTGGAGCATTAGGGAAAAATTGAAACCATTCAATATAATTTTTGCATAAATAATATTTTTTCTCTTTGAAGTTAAGATTAACCTTTGTTCCTAAAATTTAGCATCAAGACATTTTAAAATAATTTTTTTCAGATGGAGTTTATCTAAACTACAAACATCGTAGACAATTTGTCTTTTTGATGATATTTTATTGAACATTAATTTGCTGTTATTGTGGCCACCCAACCTATTACCATCTCATCAGGAAGGAGTGTGTTATACAGTATATTGAGGAAATTACTCTTTCATGAAGTCACAAGCAGAGCTGTTTTATTAGAATGCATGGTGGGTCAGAAGTTCACAGGAGACCCTGGATATAAATGTTCTCACTCTATATAGGAAGATCTCATTTAGGGGAGTTTAGTTTGTGGCATGCCAAAGAAACTTTGCTATAAAAACAATTTGCATTCTATGTTTTTCCTGCTTCTAGGACTCTAAGGGTACGATTATAGTAATAACCCAGTGTAATAATATTAAAAGATATAATACTTAGTATGGAAATTTATACTTTCAAAGCCCTGTTGCCTACATTACCTTATAGCACTTACTTGTCAAGTGATCACAAAACACTATTGTATTGGAATTGCAGTTTTATACTGTTATATTAAATGTAAAGTCCAAATAGGTCCAGATGGTTCCAAATTCCTAACAACAGAAAATACCACAAAGAGTGATAGCGTGAAATTTATCATTTTGCCCATTATTATTTTTCTGGCATTCATGCCACTTTTATTATGATGTAGGGAAATACTGAAAGGATTCTTTCATCCTAGAAGTTGTAGGTAAAGTACCTTTCTCTGTTAGGCAGTGCTGGCCAAGAAACCATTCAAGTGTCTTTCTTGAAAAGATACATGAACTTCACTTTGGTTGTTGGTTCAGTCTCAATCTTGGGAAGAATTCCAAATTAACTGCCTCTGAAATGATCTTGAGGCAGATTCATATAGTATCCAAAGGTCTTAGAAAAAAAAATTGCTGTTGAGATATTGATAGTAATCCCCAAGGCATTTCTACACCTTTAGTGGTCATCTCACCAAATTCAAGGAAAAAAAGTATTCCTCTGGACAGTTTTATTGTATCTATTTGTGTTTGCTAAATGAGCTTCCATAAAACTCAATTGTAATTCCTGCTTTAAATTGAAATTTTCTTTCCAAGAATATCAAGTAGTTCATTTTCCCTTCTGTATTCAAATGAGATAGGATTTCTTGTTAGTTTTTGCTTTATTGTTTGGTTTTTGTACAGCCATTCTGTTCAGTCTTGAATTGCTCAAGGGAATACTCACTGCCCTCACATTTTTATTTAGCAAAAAGTCTCTTCAGTAGAGGTTAGATTGCATGTCTGTAAGTCCAAACCCTGTTTGGACTTCATTAGTCCATTGTAAATGAAGATTACTGAGATAAGTATCAGATAACATCAAACTATCTGCTTGAGAGGTTACAATCTCCTAAAAGATTACAGAAACAAGTACCTTTTTTTTTTAGAGAGAGAGTGAGAGAGGAGAGAGAGAGAGAGAGAGAGAGAGAGAGAGAGAGAGAGAGAGAGAATTTTTTAATATTTATTTTTTAGTTTTCGGCGGACACGACGTCTTTGTTTGTATGTGGTGCTGAGGATCGAACCCGGGCCGCACGCATGCCAGGCGAGCGCGCTACCGCTTGAGCCACATCCCCAGCCCCAGAAACAAGTACCTTAACCTTGCATTTTTAGAGCTCAGTGTGTGTACTATTTTCACATACCTCTTTTATCCCCAAATGTTTCTTGCATATAAATCTGGTATCTTGTAAACTATAATATAAGATGTTTTCAAATAAGAATGGTGCCTTCTTTGATATTTCCCATTATATCAAATTCATTACCAAATACCCAGTAAAATCATCTACAAATATGTAATAAATTAATGGTTGAAGAAACTGTTACCATGCAAAACCCCAAAGATTTTGAGAAAAAAAAATGATATCTCTCTTTTATACAATAAAAGATGACTGGATCAGAATGAGACCATTGAGTAAGGAAAGATTTAGAGGTTCAAATTATGTGTATTTCCACGTGCCTACACATGTATATATCTCTCTCTCTTTTTCCTCATAGAAACTATTAATGTACCAAATCTTTGTCACCATTCCAAAATGGTGGTGAATAAAATGCTGGTTGATTAATCATGTCTTTTTTATATACATCAGAAATATTAGTTAAATAGGGAATTATAATATAGGCATAGTGAAGTAGAAATCCAGGAATATAGCTTCTAAGCCTTGTTTAAATGAATGTATAAAGTTGACCAACTCCCTCCTTTTATATGTCTGATATTAAATGTTAATGTTTGATTCTTGTGGCCCCTTGGATCTATTTTGTAAGTAGAATAATCCCTCTGCTTTGTATCCATTATTAAATATCCAATAAAATCCACAGCAATGAGGTTGAGTAGAGTGTAGATCTAATGAGTGCTCCTGAATACTGGGTAGCCAGGTGGATCTTCTCTTTGGAATAGATGGGCTATACCTGAACAAATAAATAGTTATTATCTGCTCATGATCAAAACAGTGGATATAGGTTTCTATTGATTCTTTCATGGTAGCAAACATTTATTTTTCTCTGTCTTTAATTATTGAGTTTATTTATATAAAGGTAACATTAGAATTCCATTGGGGACATAATTGGACTTGACCAATAAAGGATGATTGTTTATGCCTTCTAATTGCCTCCGCTTAATGGTCCTGCTCTTCATCTCACTGAACTATGGAAAATGTCACATTTCCGTGCTCTATGACTCACATAACAAATGAAAGTGTGGATAGTGTCAAAACACAGCAATTTGCTGTATGCAAAGGGAGGCAGACAGCTTTTGAAAATGGTAAGGTACATAACTAGATATTTCTAAATGGAAAAACTCTCATTTGGGCTTAGAAATATACTTTTGTTATATACTTAGATATTAAGTCATCTATCTAATGAGGGCTCATTTGCCCCATCTTTATTCTTGTCCCACTGATAATTTGCCCCAGGAAGCAAATCAAATGGACTTATAGCTGAAGTATCATTATGCCACATAACAAGAGAAAATACATGATTTCTTTCTCTGTTACAATCAGGTTTTTCTTTGTTGCTGGTTTGTTTAGTTTCCCCCGTAGTGCAGTCTTCCAAACATTTGTTATTTTTCTTTTCATGCAATTTGAATTAATGTGGGTAATTGTGGTAGTTACAGGCTTTATTCTCTCAGATGGTAATTAGCCAATCTGTAGTTTCATTCCAAACTCAGTTAAACAGTATTAGAAAAGTTGATATTTATCAGAAAGGATCTCTGGGCATAACTGAATATGATATATAAACATAAGTCAAATTAAAATCAGTTTACCTCCAAAGATACCCTAGTTCTATTCTCTGTTAGCAGGTTTTGTTAGTGTTACTACAGAATGTCAGCAAGCTTCTGATATATTTATGGGAATCTTGTCTTTTCTATGAATTTATCAAATATAATTGCTGAGAATTTATATTACTTTTGCTGGCAAGAAAACATGCTTGAGAATTCTTCAGGGGAATTGTTCACAGATAAAGAATCTAAGCTTTGATGATGTAAAGAGAGAGGAAGTGCTAAAGCTCTAGGTTTGACTCAGGTTTGTTTATTTATTCCTTTGTGTTTTATTTTTGGGAGGGATCAAATATACTGGTGTTCAGAATTTCCAAGAATTAAATCAAAGAAGTTCTGTGCTGTTTCTTCATAAATGAGCTAAGATAAGCCATTTCATAGTTTACAGACCTCTTTTATCGATCTCTAAATGGCAATGAAGTTCAGGTTAACTTTTAGAGGACATAGAGTCTGTCATAAAATTCCTATTTATGTACAAATTATTTCATTTTAGAGAAACACAGAAAGATCAATGTCCCCAAGTTCCTCCTCTAAAAATATATTTGTAGATGGAGATTTGTATAATTCTGTCAGGAACTATGAGGATTCAGAATCCATTTAGTTTGCAGGACAAAGTTGAGAAGTTTCATGATGTAACTTTCCAGTTAGTTAGCACTTTTTTCTGACCTAGAGAGTCAACCCACTCTAATGGCACAACTTTCAGGGGCATTGTAAATATTCCTTAGACATGGCAATGCATAAAATTTTCCATCTTATAATCTATTTATAGATGTGTAGAGGAAAGAATTACAGTGGAAGCCTCAAACAACCTCGTTTCCTGTGATGGAATAGGGTCACAGAAAATCGAGGTATAGGGAACCCACCACTAAGACTCAACATGGCACCATAAACATGAATATCCTATCACTTGCTAACTCTGTGACCTTGGACAAGTTACCTTACATTTATGAACTTAGGGATCCAAAAATAGAAGTGGAGTATTATCTTTTCTTCAGGTTTAGTGAATTATCTGTCATATATAGATGCTCATTAAATGTCTGCATCCATGTTATGGTTGAATGAACATTTGACTAGGCCACCTTCTATGTAACAGAAGTTCTAGAAACATTTCTTGGGGCTCATGTAATTACAGAGTCTAAAATTTAATATTAGTTTGGAAGCTCAGTTTATGGAAAAGCCATGGGGATTTTTAGACTTTTATATGAAGCAACTTATAAAGAAAATATCTCCTATGGGTACTTTGTTATCCTATTTTATTTGGTTGAGTGTACTTTGTTCATTATAAGCTAAAAGTTCTTCTATATTAAGTAAGCCAAGAATATCAGTGGGAAAATGCTACACTCATCTAAGTTCGTATTACTAGTATAAATCTGAGATTATTTCAGAGCTAGAACTTGCCAAGGGCCACCTGTCTAGCATTACAAACATATGGTCAGGTTGTAAATGTGCACAAATAGGGCCCTGTGAAAGGCTCAGACTTGTAGTCGCTTCTTTCTAACCTTGTGTGGACCCATGATAATTATGAATGATATTTGATATATATTAGAAGGGAACAAAAAGTGCATTAAAGCTACTGAAAGAATATTTGACATGACTGAATCTAACAGCTTACTTGTCCATATCAAGTGATAGTTTATTTGCAAAGCTATTTTATTTCCTAAGATATCATTGTGTATTTCATTATTTTTCTTGCCATTCTGTTTTGCAGAGATATTATATCAGTCTGTGACTATAACAAGCAATACATAATATAGTGAAATATGAAAAGCTTTCTGTGAAAGGATCAACCACATTTGAAGACTGAGCTAGTTTTTAGTATTAATCATAGTCCCAAACATTTAAATTTCTGATTGGCTGAGTTATGTGAAAAGAATTCATACTTTTATGAATTCCTTATAGGAAATCATGAGAGTCTCCACAAAGGTGATCTAGTCTTGAGCTCCATTAATGTAATCCCATATCCTCATAGCCTCCCTGTTTTACAGCTTGGAAGACTGAGGACAAAGTTAAGGCTTTCTGAAGTCAGTGAGGAATAGTGATGAAGCAGACACATATTCATGGAAATAAATCTTTACTGGACATTTAAATAGGTTTTGTAAATGCATCAACTTCATCCATTTTTTAACATAACTTTGAACCCTGAGTGGCCCCATAAACGTGGTTTGTATCTTAGTTCCAACTCATTGTTTTCTTAAGCTGCTGTGGTAATAGACCTTTCGGGCTCGCTAGAGCCAAAGAACTAGGTAGCTGCTGATTCACTGAGTCATAAAATTTTTTAAGTATGGAAGTGTTTTTCAGTTTTTTCTTCCTTGAACTTTTCTCCTCCATGATCTTGCCCACCCTGTATTAGTCATCCAATTGTATAGAAACATTATAGTTATCAATAGTTACTTCTGCTCCCCTATCTTAAATTCAAGCATTCCATTCTTTGATTATCACTTTCTACCTTTACGATTTACTTCTTTGAGCCCCCAGACTTTTACAATTTCTTGATCCCGTTGGGAGACACCATATTCACTCTATCATAGTTTTCATACTTCCTCTAGTACCTTCTCACCCCCTTCACATTCATGTCCTCAGTTCTGTCTCCTAGCCTAGAGTCCACTACCTTATAATAATCTTTTATGCATAAGATTTAGTTTTCCATTTCTCCCACCATTGTGAATCACTAGACAGCACCCCACTCATAGGCAAATCTGTGTCTGTGCCAACTCTGCATTTGTACTAGTGCTTCCAGGGGAAAACGCAACCACAGTGACTGGTTTCACCTTAAGTCCATGACTGTCAATGGACCATCATTGCAACCCAGTATACCTTTGACTCAAATGAGTATTGACTTGATTTTGTTTTCCCATCTATAATATAAAGATAATAATAGCAAACAAACAGGGTCACAGATAGGAGATTTAAGAGTGTTACAGTTCTCTGGTATCTGGTGTGTGCTTACTTTCTTTTTTCCTTCTTCCCCCTTCTCCCCCTTTCAATATTAGTGTTCTTAGCATTTCCGTAGTTGAATTACTTTTATATCTAACCTTGTTGATTATTTCATGCATCCTTTCTCTTGAAACTTGAATGTCTCCTTCCCTTTTTCAGCCTGTTTTTTAAAAATTTTTAAAAATTATTTTCATTATTTCACAGAGAAAACAAAGGACATAATTTGCTTCTACTCCCATCTCATATCTACTTACCCACCTGTATGTCTGCCCCCATACTCTGTCTTATTTTCTGTTATTAGGGATCACCCCCATCAGCACACAAGTATACTCCCATTTAAAATAAGAAAGTCTCCCTTTATTGTGCAGCCCTCATCGGCTACCACTCCAGAATCCCTCACATAGTTACACAATCCGTATATTCACCTCATCTTCTCCCATTCTCTCTTAAACCTGTTCCTTTTACCCCCTGTTACTCAACTTACTCTTCGCTAAGTCACCAATTACCTCTGTGTGTCCAGAGCTAGTGTTCACTCCTCAGTCCTCCTCTTCCTTGACCTAACAGTAGTGGTTGGTGCTATTCACCACTACTTCTTCCTGAAAGTACTTTCTTCACCTGGCTTCTAATATTTCACATTCTTGTAGTTTTTCTCTTACTGCACCGGTGGACCCTTCTAAGTCTCCTTTATTGGCTCCTTCTCATCTTCCTCACCTTTGGCCTGTGGTAGGCCCATGACTCAATTCTTGAACCAGTTCTGTTCTCTATCTACATTTACCCTGATGATGTACCATTTTCATGGCTTCAAATATGGCAACTCGAAATTCTTCAGCCTAGACCTTTAACCTAAAGACCAGAGGCATATTTTCAACTACTTTTCCAGCATCTCCATTTAGTTAATTAACACCTTTCATTCAAGATTTCCATGGGCTGGGGATGTGGCTCAAGCGGTAGCGCGCTCGCCTGGCATGCGTGCGGCCCGGGTTCGATCCTCAGCACCACATACCAACAAAGATGTTGTGTCCGCCGAGAACTAAAAAATAAATATTAAAAATTCTCCCTCCCTCTCTCTCTCTCTCTCTCTCTCTCTCTCTCTCTCTCTCTCTCTCTCTCTCCTCTCTCACTCTCTCTTTAAAAAAAAAAAAAGATTTCCAAAACATAAATGGTCATACCCCGTCCTAAATATTCCTTTGCAACAGTCTTCTCTATCTCTATCTTTTTTATTGCTTAGGTCAATATTTTTGGACCTATGCTCACCTTCTTTCTTTTTCTAAGGTTGCACACTCAATACATAAGCAAATCTTGGATTTTCTTCCAAGATATATGTACTCCAGAATCAAACTAGTTCTCATCACTTCCACTTCTACATTCTAGTTCTATGCTCTTACACTTGGATTATTGTAGGAGCCTTCTAATTAGTCTCTGTGCTTCCGTCCTTATACACCCCCACTGTAGGTTCCACGTAGTTATCCTTTTAAAATGTTAGTCAGACCATGTAATGAATTCTGTGTTCAGGTTTCTCCAATGAATTTATTCTCATCCTTTGTATGGATTGTAAGCCTTTCCTGATGTGGCCCCTTAGCAATCTATGTGACCACATCCTCCTGATACTCATGAGCTCCCCACTACCCACATACTATATTCACATTGACCTTCCTGCTATTCCTCTACCACATCATGACAAGTCCACTCCTGCTTTGGTGTCTGCACTGGCTGTTTCTCCTTTCTGGACTCTTTTCCCCATTACTCATTCCTTCACTACCTTCAGGTATCTATTCAGATATCACTTTATCAAAGAGGCTTCCCTGACTACTTAATTTAAAATAGTACTTTGTCACCATCATTTTCCATTTCCTATTATCCATTATTTATACATCCATCATTTATATTGTACATATAAATGGGTCAAGTCATGTTGATTATGTTGAGTATATTTGTTGAGTAAGATGTTTGTTTGTACACAATCAACTCTCCATACCTGCAAGTTATGTATTCATGAATTCCACCAACTGCTAATCAAAAACACTAATAACAAAAATAAAATAAAATAAAATAAAAAACTTGAATCCGACCTGAAAATGTACAGGTTCTTTTTATTGTCACTATTCCCTAAGTAATATCATATAACAACCACTTATATAGAATTCATCTTGTATTTAGATATTCTACATAATCTTGATGATTTTAAATGTGGGAGTATATATATATATAGTTTACATGCAAATACTGCATCATTTTATATAAGTGACTTGAACTTCTGTGAATTTTTTTATATCTGACAAAGGTCCTGGAACCAATCCTCCACAGATACTGAGGGACAAGTATAATGTTTGTGTCTTTACACTAGAATATAAATTATTCATAAGCAAGTTTTTTTGTTCACTATTTTGTTGTATGAATGAATATGCATGTATTTTTGTGTGTGTCACTCTAATAGAATGTCAGCTTCTTGATGGCAAAGTCTATTCTGTTCAGTGATTTATCCCCAATGGCTAGAACAGTGCCTGGCATACTGTGGGTGCTTAATGAATGTTGTTTGAAATAATTGATTAATTAATTAGTTCAAGAATTAAAACAGCTTCCAATACAATTAATGTGATGCATATTTATCCAAGTGCTTTGTGAGAAAAATGTATTGATAAACATTGCCTGTGTTTTTAAGATTCATGTTTTACTTTACTTCTTGGTATGGAAATGCTGATTTGTTCAAAGGTAGTTAAATATAACTATAAAAAACAGAGCTTTTGCCTGCTAGGTGTATTGCCCCATGTGAAGGAAAGATGTCATTCAGCCTAATTTATATTAAACATTTATAGTCCATCCAATGATTCTTTTGTGTTTTAGGTATATATTTATTTCCACTAAGAGGTGATCACTTCCATGCTTTTAATACCCTTTTGATGGTGATGGTGGTGGTGGTGGTGGTGTGTGTGTGTCTTGCAGATAAAGAGCAGCATTGGAATTTGCTATTCAGTACACACACACACACACACACACACACCACCCACAATCCCCTTATGACCAAAAAGAATTATGAAGTGGGTCAGTCTTATAAAATATTTTAAAAGAGATATCATTACATCTATTTCCTAGATTAATTCAAACTATGCTAACTCTTGTTTAATTTGGGTCCTGAGATGACCTGATTTAATGAGATAACATACAGTTAGTGTCTTAGTTGTTTATAGATGAATTTAAGTTGCTTTTTTATATGTACTTCTTACAGTAAAATGAAAACAAGTAAAACCATCACCCCGAACTCATCACCCAGATTTGTGTCTATTACCCATATTGCTCTCCATGTATATAATGTATATATACATACATATGTACTTGATTGTACATTAATATGATAATTCTATACAGCAGCCCTCCCTTATCTGAGGTTTCACTTTCTATAGTTCCAGTTACCCTTAGTCAACTGTGGTCTGAAAATATTATTAAGTGGAAAATTCCAGAAATAAACAATTCGTGAGTTTTAAACAACTTTTATTACAACATATGGTTATAATTTTCCCTTATTATTATTGCTGTTGTTAATCTACTGTGCCTAATTTACAAATTAAAATTTATCATGGGTATGTATGTGTAGGAAGAAATATAGCAGTATGTAATAGGGTTTAGTGCTATTTGCAGTCCAGACATCCATGGAACATTCTGGAATACCTCACCCATGGGTAAGAGGGACTAAACTCCTCTGTGCTATTCTGTAACTTGCCTTTTCCATTCTTGCTTTGTGCACATATTTCTATGTCAACAAAATGTAATCTGCATTGTTATGTTAAAAAGATGCATAATATTCTGTCTTATGTATGTACCATACTTTGCTTAGCCAGTCTTCTGTTGATGAATTGCTCTCTTTGTTGTTGTTGTTTTAAAACAATTCTGCAGTGAATGTCTTAATCCCTGCAACTTTATAATTCAATTTGCAAGTACTTTTAAAATTCCTTCTTCACTGCCATTATTTTGTTTTCCTGTGTTAAAGGAATCATTAATAAAAGTTTCTCCCTTATTCTGTTTCTAAATTGTTGTAAATTTCAAAGTCATGAAATTGAATAAATGAGATGTTACTCTGTACTTTGCCCAAGAACCAAAAGTATACTCAGAGGGAATGAAAGAGCTCATTAACAAATAGAGCTATTTAAGTTAAAGATCAAGTCTGTTGAACATTTTAACCTAAATATACCAAACTGATCTTCTTGACATTTTTTGTTATATTTGATGCCGACAATAAAAACTTTGGAATAAGCTGTAATTTCTGCATCCATGCATATTCAGGTCTGAAAATGAAAGAAGAGTGTGACAAGTTTGCATGTAGAACTTCCCACCCACACATTTCTTTCCTTTCTGATTCTGACACTTCAGCCTTTGAAACAGTTCCCATGAGCAATACTGAGATTCAGAATATTTAGATCTAAAGGAAAAAACACAAGATCTTCTGCTTATATCTAGCACCTGGAAACCTCTTTGAAAAAGTGCTGAAATATAAATCATGCTGTTATTTGTTACGCACACAGGAGAAATCCTGAAATATTTTAGGGAGGAGGAGGAGAAGGAATTTAAAAATAGTATGGATAGGGGTGAGGTAGGGAGCCCCAATCCACAGTATTAAAGTGACCTATTTGCAAAATATTCTTAGCAACTTTCATGTAAGGTTGCATGTCATTTTCATGTAAAAGGTACCACATTTTATTCTCAGCATTTACAAAACGCCAAGCAAGACAGGAAAAGAGGGTTCTTTGCTGAAAAAGTCTACATTTAGCATCAGGTGAATGACTAATTAGTAGTTGTCTGAAACAGACGGGAATCCTTGGAACATTCCCTTGTACCATGTGCAACCAGTCTAATCTCACAGGAGTATATTCACTTTCTACTTTTCCAGAAATCACTACAATAGCTGTAAGATTTTCCATCCTTCATTAAAGAATATGAAAATTGGGAAGGGCCTTACAGGTCAACTATTCTTTCCCTAAAGAAGGGTTCTACTTCTTTTTCAGGGCTAAGCCCTCTACCTTTCTATTGATTTTTTTCCCTTCCCAAAGTCATGTGGACCTAGATATATCATTATCCATTTCCTTATCTCCTGAATTTTTCCCATTGACATGCAGATTATTTCAGGTCTCCTCATCCTAAACAAGTTTCTCCTGCAACTCTGCCTCCCCGGACAGTTTACTTCTGTCTTTCCCTTCATAGGCAAAACCCAACTTTACCTCTGCTTCATTTCATCACCTATTTTTTAATTCCTCAGCCCTCTTCATTCTATCTTCTGCCCTCATCACCATCCATAAACTCCTCTTTCTAAGATCACTAGTGACTGACAGATAAAAGTCCGTTGTTCCTGTCAGTCCTTGCCTTATTTCTCCTTTCTGCAGCATCAGACCCTGGTTGGGGATGTCCTCTTCATTGAAATCAACTTGTGTCTCTCTCTGTTCTACACCACCATTTTTCTCTTAATTTTTTCCTCTTCCTTCATCTCTTAAAGGTCTGATGGCTTCCCTTCCCCTAGTTTCCAGCTTCTGTTGTACTTGTTTTCTATTCATGTTACCATCCATATACAGACAACTTCCTCTTGAAAGCCAGACCGGTATAACTGGCTCCTGCACATCAGCCCATCATAAATTGTTCTTTAAACTGAAAATAGCCAACTGTGGAACCATTGTCTCTATCTCTGCAGTGGAACAGAATATTTCTCCTCTTTACCCTGTGGCAACAAATATTTAATGTCCTAGGATTAAACAGACTCAACATCATTAATAAATGTTACATAATATTTGCTTGCAGAATGCTTGCAGTGGTAAATAGGGAGGATTGGATTACTTGGCTTTGAAACCCAGCTCGAGTGTTTGTAAAGTTAATGATTTGTGACAAAGGCATTAATCCTTCTATCCTTTAGTTTCCTCATCTATGAAACGGGATAATAATAGTATAGACCTTGTAGGGTTCTTAAGAGAATTCAAGGGGATGATACATGCACAGCATTTTACATTGTTAAGCAAAAGTTAATAAATTGTTGATATTATTATTTGCTATTACAGCCCATTTAATAACATGCTGCCTTCAGGCCCCTATGTAACAGCCTACAATTCTTGGAAAACTATAGGAATCTTAACATGTATTAAATTGTCATATTTTGTTTTCTTAAACACTGAATTAATACCATTTATATAAAGTCCAAAAGTACAGTTATTTTCAGGGGTAAAGTGATCCACAAGGCCACAGTCTACCCTCATCAGCCCGTATTCATTACTAAAGTAGGACAGTTCAAAAGGACAAGGTCACTCACCGAGCCATCCATTTCCCATATAAAGTCACAACAGAAGAGAGAAAATCTGGAGTGGAATGTTGAATCTGCTGCTGTTGGGAGACCCTGGTCTGCACTCTATCTGTATACATACTGAAGGGAGCGCAGGGCAGGGTTTCCCATACAGAGGGCACAAGCTACCCTGCAAAACAAAGATTGACCAGAACTCGATTTCAGAGCCATTTCACCAGGAATCTACCCCACCAATCCAAGTCTTCATGAAAAGTCAACTCATCTGCTTGTAAGAAGAAACTCAACCTTTATAAATTTCTTTAGTTATCAAAATGTCCTTGTAACTCTCTTATTGTCTTAAGTTGAACCGTAATTGTAGTTCCAAATTGAGCCTCTCTTTCTGTATCTCTTAACACTAATGTTTGTTTTCTGGTTATCAATGTAATAAATGTCTGTGTAGAAAAAATTAGAAAATACACAAAAGTATTTTTTAAAATTTCCCTAGCCAAGGAAAGCCAATGTTAATGTTCTATCATAGGTCCATTAGACTGGCTGGTGCTCTCGCTCTTGCTTTCTCTGTATGGTGTGTGTGTGTGTGTGTGTGTGTGTGTGTGTGTGTGTGTGTGTGTGTGTGTATGTGTGTATGTACACATATTTAGAACCAATCTATGTGTACATGTTTAAAAATTGCTTTCTTCTCATCCATGAATACTACCTCATATATTAGAATATTCTAAATCAACATTTTAATGGCTGTATAGTAATAGTGTATTATATTGTTTTTGTTCATTTGGGTTTTGTGACTATTTGCATCTAAATGTACAATCTCCATCTATATCAGGCACTTGAATTTTTGAAAATGTGTTACGAAATGAAATAGTTTATAATAATCTTTTGCTTATAAATTTTGTATGTGTCTTTATCCTATTCATATATAATAGTAGTAATATATATGTTTAACACTCTGTAAGATTTGCAGTACTTCCACATTTATTTCCTCATTTGATTTCTCCAACCAGATTGTGAGATAAACACCACAATGTTGTGTCCTTGTAAATGAGTAAACTGATGTTCACAGAGATGATGTGATTTTCCAAAGGACACATAATTTATTAAATAAGAGGAAAAATTGGAATTTAGCATTTAAAATCAAGTATTCTGACTCAAACAATACTTTTCCACCTTTTGCTTCTAGTAGCTCTTATTTAAATATTCTCTTATTACACATTTTTCAAATAATTCCTTAGGAGAATATAGATTTCTCATCAATTTCCTTTTTATGAAAAAACTGAATATGACTAGATTTTAATGATAAAAATTCCTTTCAGAAATGCAAATTAGCTGTATATTATGTATCTAGGGAAAACACTCTTAGAGTTTGATGTTTATTGATGATATTTATGAGTTGACATAGCAACTCAGGCTTTTCTTGGGAAGAAAGAAATGCATTACTTCTGTTGAAGAGTTTGGAAAGTATAGATTGCCATCATTCATATTTTGAAAAGCTTAATTTCAAAATGTGGATGGTCAGGTTAAAAAATACAGTCAACATATCAGAATCATGGGACAAAAACTCCCTATTGAAACATCTTTAAGATATGATACATGGTAAAATAACCAGATAGTGGTAATGAGGTTCCTCCTCACCTAATGACTTCTGAAATAGATGATCTTGTAACTTCCTATCTCATATCAGCCAAAATTGATTTGATGGCATTATTGCTTCCCTCTTTTTTTCCTCTTCACAGAAGGTTGCCATTTTTTCTAAAATAGCACCATATGCTCCCCTGTTCTATCCTGGTCAGGCACATACTTTAACCACCTGTTTTACATGAGGGTAAAGACTGCTTTTTTTTTTTTTCAAGAATCAAGTGCCAATGCATCTCAGCAAAACTCCCTTGATGTAATGAGTACATAATCAATGAAAAATAATCTGCATATGCTTCACAAATAGCAAAGAAATGTTTTAGTATTTTCCCTTGCCTCAGAATTAATGCTTTGGCATTAACTTTAGTATACTTGGTGCTTATGACACATTTCCAAAGGTCCAGCTGGAAGAGTATGTTGTAGATACACAGATTCTATTTATGAAATCTTCCAAAAATATTTTTGCAGGTATCACTTCACACACTATCCCCTCATCATTCCAGTAATCATAGGAAATATAATAGCTGTTCACTGCACCGCCATGAAACTAACTTAATTACATAGTCAGATCAAGAATAACTTGAGATCATAAGAGCCCATGCTCAAACCAAAACCCAGGTAGCTGTGGAATCAACATGATAATTGAAGGAAAATTGACACAGGTTCCAAGGCCTCACAGGACCAAGAAGAGGCAAGATAGCATGGCTTTGTCCCTTCAAATTGTCCCTTCAAATTGGTTATGAGTAAAGGAACTTTAGGCTTAAGTGATAACAGGATTTTGCCTGGAATTGATCTCTTAATACAATGAGATAGAGTTTACTCTCCAAGTCTAGAGAGCTCTGAAGAAACTAAAGGAGCAAACTCTAGGGCACAAAGAACCCCTTTCCTACAAATGAATATCTTGGCTGTGTTCGCTCACGTCCAGGGAGCTCAGTGGACACAAAATGCCCTTGATTTTTAAGTTCAGTGCACACTGAATTTTTAAAAACAACCTAGAAACAAAGAGTGGAATGATGGTGAAGAAGATGGAATAGGGTGAGAAGGGGACAGCTTTCTTATACTTTTGTTTCTCTGGATTTCTCAGAACCAAACTAGGTGATATATGTTGCCTGAATTCTTTGACCCAGACCATTGTTGGTTATTGGTTGAGGGAGGTCAGATTGTTTTACTTTTGTCTTTCCCTTTCTCTATTTCTTGGTCCTTCTGCCACTACTTCTTTTAAACAGAGGTAAAATCATTTTTCTTGGCCCCATGTGGGAAAACCTCTTGGCATTTTCTAACTGCCAAGTGTTCTATAACCAACCATCTGTGGAAGAATTTTTTTCTTGTTAATTTTTTATTAATTTATTCTCTCTCTCTCTCCCTGTGCCTAGTGATTGAAGATCAATGAACAACTGATCTCTCTTGTAACAACTTCCTTTTTCCAGCTGAACTTTATTGCTTGCTTTTAATAATGTTTTCTCCTAAAATCATGTAAATGAGGTAATTTCATTGCAACAAAGGAGTAATGTATGTTTGGGGGGCCTGTATAGGTATCAGATATAGCATATGAGGCCTGAATATTCATTTGAAATAATTTTGAGTGTTTTGAGGGCCCTCGCTAACAAGAAAAATCTAAGGTGGGTTTTCATATGATTGTCCTCAAGGGACTGTGCTAGGCAGTTTCCTCCCAATCTGGATAGGGAACTTCATGCCATAGCGAATTTCAGACTCCACTACATCAATCAAACAGATTGTTCTTGTAGTGGTTACTTCCTGGGGAATTCACCAGCTGGGAGATTGTACCATTGAGCCAAAACAGGCCACTGGAACAGCCATACTCTTTACTTATTCATTTATGGAGCCATTTAAGAAGATGCTCTAGGAGCAGCTGCCTGTTTGTAAGAGAAGCCTTGGGGGTGTGCTAAATGAGACCTAAATTAGACTAGTAGATGATCAGATGACAAAGAATACAAAAGAGACAGGTGAATCACAGAAGATGCTGTAAGACTTTCTGTAGGGCTTCCCCACTCTAATTTAAAAAACTTAAGTTTCAGCTACAATGATGTCAAGTATAAAGCACAGAAAGTATAGACCAAAATGCCTGTGATACTCTCACACCAACCCTATATTGTTTTATAAATTGGATTTGGATTTTGGGTAGGTGGCCACTTTGCTTTTTAATAAATAAAATATGTGCATGTTTATTTGAATGTCTGTTTCTAAGATTGTCCACAACCATATGTCCACTCGCTTATTATATGCTTCCATAGTGGAGAGTGAGGGATAGTAGTCAAAGATGACTCATTTAGGATAAGATACAGAATGCAGACACAATTCAAACCATGCCATTTTTAAAATTCTAGTGGATGCCTGTATATAAGTACAAAGTCAGCAATGGTGATTTCTGGTAAGGATTTAATGTGCACTCTTTTCATGCATCAACCATTTTTTGATGTTTTTGGATTTTGTTCTTTAGAACTCACTAGTCAACTTTCAAATATATATATATAATCAAGGTACTATTCACTGCTTTATGGATTTTGTCAGGCTATTTGACTGAAGATTAATTAGAAGCAATTAGCAGATGGAAAATTATGATTTGTATCTACAGAAAATGTTTACTTCCAAGCCAGACATGGTGGCACATGCCTGTAATGCCAGTGACTTAGGAGGCTGAGACAGGAGGATTGCGAGTTCAAAGCCAGCCTTAGTAATAGTGAGGTGCTAAGCAACTCAGTGAGACCCTGTCTCTAAATAAAATACAAAATAGGGCTGGGGATGTGGCTCAATGGTCCAGAGTCCATGAGTTCAATCCCTGGTACCCACCCCCCAAAAAAAGAGAGAGGGAGGGAAGGAGGGAGGAAGGAAGGAAAAGAAAGAAAAGAAAGGAAGGAAAAGAAAGAAAGAAAGAAAGAAAAATGTTTACTTCCAGGCTGGCTTCGCCATTTCTGAATTACTCCCCGCAACCAAAGAGTCTTAAAAAATACACAGGCATTTTAATATTCACCTAAGCGAAATGTAATTAGGAAGATAAGTTCTTGCCTGAATACCATGTTGCACCATACAAAATTCCCAAAGAAACACATTTGAGTTAAGTTTTTTTTTTTTAAAGAGAGAGTGAGAGAGGAGAGAGAGTGAGAGAGAGAGAGAGAGAATTTTTTTTTTTAATATTTATTTTTTAGTTCTCGGCGGACACAACATCTTTGTTGGTATGTGGTGCTGAGGATCGAACCCGGGCCGCACGCATGCCAGGCGAGCGCGCTACCGCTTGAGCCACATCCCCAGCCCCTTGAGTTAAGTTTTACCCTTAGATAACTTCTGCAGATTTTTTCCTTTCCATTAATGCACAATTTAGCCTTTGGGGGTTGGGGAGGAATTTATCTTGTCCAAGCTAGAACTCATTACATAGCACAGACACTTTAGAAACCCTGAATAAAGCTTGAGACTAGATAATAAAAAAAAAGGAAATATGAAATCTAAGAGCCTTCTAGAGTAGAGGTAAATCCCAACTCTTACATTGTCAGCTGGCTGGTGACAGCACCCAGCAGCTACCCAGTAGGTATTAGAGCTTCTAAACTGCAGTCAATGCCTCCTTTGGACTTGGAGAGAATGGGAGCTAGCTGAATGCCATTCCCTCCTTCTTAATGATTATCTATTAGCACACCGTGTTTTTATTGCAGAATAGATTAGAAACAATTAGCAAATGGAAAACTGAAGAGGCCCTTGCTGCTTTTAGTGTTTAGAATCAATTTTTGAACAGAAAAGAATGAGCTTTTCTGAATCAGATGTGCCATTGTACCTGAACGATGTCTTATTTTCTGCCATGGACACATGCTTCATTCCACCTAAAAATGGAAATTTTCTGGACATGGATTCAGTATGTGTTGCTGATTGCTGCATTTATTTTCAGATGCTTTTTAGAAAACATTATTTAGTAAGCTCATTTTCTCATGCTGAACAATATATATTAAAATGATGGTTGACGCATATTCCAAAACCATCCTTTAACTCACACAGCAAGTTTATGGAATCATATTGACTGCTATTGAGACAGCTTAATCATTCATTGTTATCTGGGAGCATTTTGTTTTTTTATTCTACTTGTCACAACCTATCACTGTACCCTTGTCTGAAAAGGAACTATTTTATAGGAAAAAATAATGAAATTAAAGAAACAATAGATCTGATTTTGTCAATGCTCAGGAAGTGATTCAATGAATGCCAGGCCTATAGAATTCAGAGAAACATCATTAGGACTTCGTGAATTTCAACTTTACTAATATGGCTTTTTTTTATATTTCTGACATAGACTTGGATGAGGACTTATGTAAATGTGAATTCCTCATTTCTTATGTTGATGCATTGTTTATTTCCAGTTTTATTCCACCTCCTCCAAAGAGAAGCAAAACTTAGTTAAAATGCAGATTAGAATTTTTATTGAGGATCCTGGGCTTTATTCTTCCAAAGACTTAGGTGATGAAGAAGGTTAGAAACCACTAATGAAATTTGCATCACATTTAGAGAAATAGTCTAAGTGAGATTTTGTCATGAACATTTTCACAGCTTGATCTGTTTCTCATTATATCCCAATTATCAAAAAATAAAACAAAACCATTCCTATAGAATTAAACACATGAAAATGGCAAATTGTGAAAAGGAACACAGAGATACTGATCTTCAACTATTTCAGTACCTTTATTTTTCATCTAATGCAGAAACTCTCTCTGTGTTGTTTTTTTACCAAAGTAATGAGGCAGAGAAATTAAATTATTATGTAAAAATTTGATGAAAATTGCAGAACATATAAGAAAAAGGAAAGCTCTCCAAATAATAGCCCAGTGCCTCCTGGGCCTCCTAGTATGGGGAGCATCTACTATGATGAAGTAATATAGCATCAGTCACATCACTGAACTCCACAGCACCAAGTAGATTTTTGTCACAGCTTAGAAAATTAGATTCTTCCTCAATTGTTGATCTCTCTATGAGCAAATAGAAACACAGTTTATGTAAGAGACACAAAAACAAACCACGATTCTTGTGTCCACAAATGTCAATGGTAGAGGAGCACCAGATAGCTGAGAAGATGAGATTTGAGGTTTATACTGCTTCTAATAATTTTCTGAGCTCTTATTTATTTAGTGTATAACAAAAGGAGAAGGCTAAGCAAGAGAGCTGTGATAGGGAGTTGGAGGAAGAAGGAAAACAACATGGACACATAGTAGGCTAATAACCAATGTAGTTTGGGTCACTTGCTACCCATTAATTAGCCTAAACTCCTCCAGTAGATTAATAGTAGTGGTAATAGATTGCCAAAAATACCCCACTGTATAGTGTCTAAATAGCACATTTCATCAAATATGTTTGCTATGGACATTTAGGATCATGCAAGATGGTTTGGGGAGCAGAAATGATTCTTCCCATTTATATTTTTCTTAGATGGATGCTAAAGTGAGTGTGTATTCCCTATGTAATTCCCCAAATATAAAACATTTCAAATCAATTGATTCTGAAAACAAAGGCAATCTTACATAGATAAAGTGGCATTCATGTAAGAATGGGCACTTCAAAACATTGGCTTGACTTGCTAGACAAGGTGTAAATGATTTAAACAAAAGTATCCAGGTGGGTTAAAGAGACTAGGAAACCACTGTCACTTGTTTGCAGCCCACAGAGTTGTTAGGAAGGGCTATAGCATTTCACTTCTAAAAGATTGAATTACTTTTACATGAAGTTGGAAATGCAGTGAAGTTAATTTTCTCTGGCCAGCCTTGGGTTAATAACCTATGTGACAGCTTTGTTAGACATGAATACTAGAAGCAGGCATCAAATTGGTAAAGGTACATGGTTTACAAAAATAAGAACAGTTAAGTTCATAGTCACTGTATTCTTAATTTAAAAAATCTCTTTATGGTACATTTTTGGCTCATTGCTTTGGAAGGCATTAATGTGATTGTGAATATCTGTCATTCACAGTTTTCAAGCCATTACTCATGTCCTTCATATTTCCAGATTAGACAGATAAGAACAACTTTCAAGATTATTATATAAGGTTGATAGAAAAAGCAAGCCAGTATTTCCCCCATCAGCTTGAGTTAAGATCCTATATTTTGACTTATTTCATTGAGATGTGATGTGTGCAAATTTCTTTCAACTTGAGATATTTGTCAGAAAATGCAGGAGATGAGGGTTTACTCATACTTTAAAAACTAGTTTCTTCTTTAATGGTGATTTTGAGAAATAAATCCAACTATGATTACGTAGCCTTGCAGAGATAATGCTCAACATACCTTAACTTGTAAATGGAAATCATCAATATCATTCTTCCCATTGTATGAATTATGAAATCTAAGACTCAAAGCATTTGCCAGGCTTGAGTAAGGGTACTTGTCAAGTCACTGACAGATGCAGAGGTCCCTTCCTAGAACTCCTGAATCTCCAAGATGGTAACTAGACTCAAATATTGAATACTCAAACATTTTCCAAATTGAAAAGTTATTTCCTGTAGTGCTATATGAGGCTGATTATTCTCTGTATTCACAAATTGAACTTAAATTTGTCATAATTGTAACGTTTGAGTTATCTGCCTAGCCAAAGTAAATCAGAAAGTTTAATTTAAAAAGTACAATTAGAATAATTGGATTAGCTGGTTGCCTTCATTTAAGTACCCATACAAAAGGAAATGAGGTTTAGGGATTAGTTTCTTACATATGCTATGCAACCTTGCTGATAACTGTTGTAGAGAAGGCAATTTCTGTTAGTAATTGCTGGTTATATTTGCTCATACCTTTCCTTAAAGGAAACTTGTCTGTTTTGACAGGCTCACATTTTCTGCTCATTCTGGAAATTACATGGGAAAATTACTTGAGTGCAGAAAATTTATTTTCCCTTCTATCTTACAAAAAAAAAAATCCCTCCCTCTGGAACACAAATATTATAGTTCTGGTGAAATCTAACTGCTCAACTTTACAAGTTGGCTTTGTTTTAGTAAGGTCTCACAATTGCAAATGGGAGCTTACTTCACAGTCTCCACCTTTCATGACTGAAAAGAAAAGAAAACAACCAATTAAGCATAATGAGTATTTGCATTATCAACTTGTACATAGGCATTTTAAAAACCCAAAGCAAATCAGTAAGGCAAGATCTTTATTAGAATTCTATGCTGTCCTATAGAGTCATTGAGGAAGAAATATAATGAGCAAAGACCAACATTAATAAGTATTTCATATAGTGATTTTTGACATCAATGAAGTAATCATATTAGGGGCTGTTTTTTTTTTTTTTCCAGCAGGCAGAATGCTGGGAAATAAACTGAATTTCTGTTATGGAATGCCAGAGTGAACCTTGCTAAAAATCAGTCTTCAGTTAAAAAAAAAAAAATGTTTTCCTTAAGGATATAGCCTTAGCCTGGAAGTGGAAATGTAGTTCCATCATCACATGCAATATCATTGCATGACATTGGGTTTAGTTTTTGAAAATATTTTTAAATAGTTTATGTGTACCCATGTAGCTTAAGACAAACGTTAACATTGGCTCTTTGGGGATAAAGACAAATGACCATCTTTAACTTCTCATGCTGCTATGGAATCTGTGGTTGGTAGAGATATATTTGTATTTGTAGTTCTGACAAGATAATTGATGAACTTCAAGTGATTAATGTTATTTTAATGGTAGGTGCAGCCATGTAGATACCTAATCTGTAAGTCAGTAGGTGGGGCTTATTCATGGTAAACAAGACCCTAGAGAAAATACAGATTCAACAACATTTTTCATCTGTTCCCAAGAATTTGGTAGAACAATGTCCTGCCCATAGGCAATCCATAATATTTAACAGTCAGTTAGCTTTGTTTTTGCTAAAATTGGTTTTCTATTTTTTTTTTCTAAAGAATAAGACTAAAGGGGTTGGAGTTGTGGCTCAGCGGCAAAGTGCTTGCCTAGCACGGGCGAGGCCCTGGGTTCGATCCTCAGCACCATATGAAAATGAATAAATAAAAAATGAGGGTGTTGTGTCCAACTACAACTAAAAAATAAATATTAAAAAAGAATAAGACTTCATTCAAGGAGAACAATACTTAGAAATCATTTGACCTCAAATTGGGCATTCAGCTCAAAAGTATACACAGGTGGGCTATGAAACAGCATCATATATAAAAAGCTTCTCCAAGAGTCATTAAATAGAAGAAAGCCAGGTGAGGGGGTGCATGCCTGTCTGTAATCCCAGTGACTTGGGAGGCTGAGGCAGGAGGATCTCAGGTTCATGGCCAGCCTCACCAACTTAGCAAGGCCCTAAGCAACTGAGTGAGACCCTAACTCAAAATAAAATATAAAAAATGCTGGAATGTGGCTCAGTGATTAAGCACCTCTGGGTTCAATCCCTGGTACCAAAAAAGAAAAAAAAATAGAAGAGATTCTTTCATTTAAGACTATTGGTATTAGGCCATAGCAGTATATATAGCTGACACTTTATTCCTTTCTGCATATAGCATTTCCCTGGTTAAGATGTTTCACGATGTTTCCAAGTTAGCATCTCCCAAGCTTTTCTGTTTCCCTGGACATTGTGCCTATTTTCCAAGGTTTAGAGGACTCTATCATTTCTTTCATAGTTCAGTAGTACCTACATAGAAGATTAAAAAGGAAGTTGAGCCTCCCCCCTCCCCCTGCTTTGCCACCCCTCCCACAAGCATCATACTTGCATACTGGCATCTGCCAGAAGATTTGCTATTGTTAGAATCCTGTGCTTCTGGGGACTGGCAATTCAGAATAGCTATTATAGGTCTTGCCATTCACTGCTTCTCTAACAAGCTCCACTGAACTCCTTGCCAGCCAAGAGAGTGCCACAGGACAGTTCTTGTTCTTTTTTGCTGTCAGCACCTCAGCTCTGAGGAGCTGACAGCCTAGAAAAAAGCCTTCTTAGAAAACTTCCCAAGGCAACTCTGCTGTTCTCCTGGCAATGCCTATGTGATCTACATATGATATTTCATCCTATTACCTACATATATGTGTATATATAAAGACTTATGCACATTACTGACATATTGTAAGTATAAAGTTAATATTAGCCCTATCTTTTATTATTATTGCAGTATTAGGGATTGAAACCAAGTGCCATCTAACACATCTGTTTTTATTTTTTATTTTGAGAGAAGGTCTCACTAAATTGATGAGGCTGGCCTCCAACTTGTGATCCTCCTGCCTTAACCTCGGTAGTTTCTGGGATCCCAAGCATATGGTACCATACCCAGCAGCCATTTCTGTTATTAAATATCCATTTTATGACTAAGCCTTTCTAGTGGTCCTCAGGATAAAATGGCTGATGCATCTGAGCCTAGTGTGCTCTTAGTAAACAGCAGCAAATTTCCTGACTAGATAGCTCTGTGTTCTCAAGGTCTCCATAGTACATTGGGATTACACCTCCTTCAGGACTCATCTTCCCAAACAGTATTTGCACATTTATCTCTCCTGTTTCTTTAACTAGGCTATAAATTCTAAAAGGGCAGGAAATGATTATAGCTTGTTCACTACTGTATCTCTAGTGCATAGCATACTGTGTGAGTTTTTCATATGTATAATAGGTGTTCAGTAAGTGTTGAATGACATGTTCTACTATCACAGGGTCTAACTGACTCCTACAGAGAGTGGACCCCAAAGATGATGTACATTGTTCAGTTATACCCCCTTATGTTGGTTAGTGTAATCAACATAAGTGCTATGAATAGATGCAAAGCCTGACTATTAGTGATTGTGCTCCAGAGATTAACTGTGGGTTGGTTGTAAGATGATAATAACACTTTGACATTAATTACAAATCCTTTGATTGGTTAATAAATAATTATACTTTCACCATCATTATGCAGTACCATTACTAATTGGTTAAAATCTGCTTAGGGTAGCAGCCTCTAAAATGCACATTCCCTCTCATGTAACCAAACCCCACATGCATCAAACCTACCCCGTCAACACATCTTACGTCTCTCCTACTTTTTACTTTCTCCACCTATTATGGATATGTTCATCAAGTCTACCTAATCCCAGATTCTCATTTAGTTTACCAGTTAGTAAAATTCTGAACAGATGTGTTTCTTGCTCTTTTTTATCTCTATTTATTTTACCATTTTCAAGTAGCTTACTATAGTTACATATATATTTGTATCTATTCATTAATTGAACAATAATCCACTGATTGCCCTGTACTTGCCAAATGTAGCCCCTACCTTGTCTGAACTTAACATTCAAATGAAAGAAAGATACACTGAATGGCTAATTACAATTGATGCTTACTCCAGGATCCCTTCTAAAGTAAGATCTGACCACTCCCAAATGAAAACTATCAGGCACAGATTACTGTTACCGAGCAACATTTTAACAGTGTTTTAGATGGGAATATTAACAAAACAACAGTAAGAAAAATCCTAGGAACTGGGTTGTTGATAAGGAGGAGGTGCACTAGAATGAAACACATTTTTTTTGGAGGCCACTATCAGAATATAAGCTCTTGTAATTTATTGCCTGGCAACAGAAGAAGCGACCTCACTCCTCAAAAGCTGAGAAAGAGCAGAGGCGTGGAGAAGCACTTCCAGAGAATTCCTCTGGGGATTTCTCAGCCAGATGTTTAGGAAATATTGTTTAAATTTTTAAAGGTAGAGGATCCTCACGTATGCTCTGAGAATGACTGATTAAGCATAGATTGAAAAATAGACTTTACTGAGGAAAAAAACTGAGTTACAGAATTTCAAAACCTGCCACCATCCCATTTTGAGAACCCAAAGTCTAAAACATCTACTGTGAAGCAGATTTGATGCTGCCTGCAGGTGCTAATAATAGTCCTGCTGTGGTTTATACGTAGGGCCCATATGATTTTGTTAGCAGCCACCACTGTGTTGATATTTTAAAATTTTATTTTGGATTAACATGTATTAATTGTACATAGTAATGGAGTTCAGCACGATATTTCAAGACATGCATACAGCATGCACTGATCAAATCCAGCCTCCCTTTATTCATCACCTCCCATTTCTAGTATCTAGTAATCACTCTCATATGGTCTTGGTGGGAATGTAAATTAGTATAACCATTATAGAGAACAGTGTAGCTGTCCCTCAAGAAACTGGAAATAGATTAACATATGATTCCACCACCTCACTTCTGGGTTTATATCCAGAGAAAATATGTTGATATTTTATTCAGGCAAAAAGTAATTATGTTTTGTACAAATGTAAACATCCTAAATTACTGCCATTCATTCCTGGATTTATAAAAATCTGCTTTAGAAAATTTGATTCCTCGTTATAGGCCAGATGGCCCTTTACAATAGCCCTTAACCTATTTTATCTTGCTGAAAACCCTCTGAAAATAGTATTATTCCCACTTTAAATATGAGGAAGCTGAGGCACAGAAGCTATGTTACTTGCCTAAGATCACTGAATTAGTCCTCAATTCTAACTGTTGCGCTTCCATTTACTGACTTTAAACCCTATTGTCTTAACCAGTATACAAACTTGCTTTAACATAGTACTCAAAATGAAGTTCAAGAGTGTACAGTACAGCAGTCTGGAACTGTTTGCCATTAGCCTTTAGTTAGGATTGTTTGAAGGGCATGTTGTTATCCACTGTTCCTTTTCCCAGTGTGCCCAAAATCAGTGAAGTAAGACAGTTGATTGAAATGGGTGTATCTTCAAATAAATGTTTCTGAGACAAGAACTAGAAGGCCTAATGGGCTTCTTGCCTTATTCTTATGAAAAAAGTGTCTAGTTCATTAGTTTATATCCAAAAGAGACTGTCTTGCAGGGAATTCAGCCAAGTCACTTCATTATATTTAGATCAGGGCTCTGAACCTCTGCTCCTGGCTGACCCATGACAGGCATTTGGTTATGTCTAGTTACTTCTGAGTCTACTTATCAGCAAGGCACAGTGCCCTGGAATCCTGAAGTGCCTACGAAGTGCACACTTACCTTACATAGCCACAGCCAGTCAATGAGCAGAATAACAGAACATTTTCCATTGCCTGCTATTAACAAAGTTAAATGTTTATTTTTGTGAAATGTAATTCACAATGTAAACTTTTTATTTTCCTTATAGTGCTAGAGATCAAATCCGGGGCTTCACACTTGATGCTAGGCAAGTGCTATACTCCACTCCCAAATCACTTTTTCTTCTTTCTCCTTCACTCTGCTCTCTTTCAAATTAGTCCCTTCTGTAAACAATATCACAGTTGTGATCCTGTAGTGACTTTTTTTATCCCATGGTATGTAATTAGTAAGTTGTCACATTTCTTTCTTACTTAATGCACCACTTTCTACAAAAAAAAATTGTTTTGGTAAATTGAAGACAAAACATGGTCCATGGCAAAAGAAATGAGCTGTGAATCCTACTCTATGTATATTTGCCTGAGATCTCTGTGTCTATACAGAGCAGTTTAAGCACAAGTAATGCCAGGTTTTAAGCCCTACCCCTGAGAAACACTTCAGCATTAAGCACTAGGTCCATGGCTAAGCTCCTCTTGGTGTTTTAATGCTTTAATCTTTAATGTATCTTAATTGAATCATTAAAATTACAGCATTTTCTTTGGAAAGATGTATTCTTTTGTCCTGTACAATGAATAGACATTTCTAATATGTTGAGGAGAGGACTTCACCTTCATCTATTACTGAGGAAAGCCCCTGAAATTTAGTAGCCATCAAAATTTGCTCTTTTCAATGATTAATTACCTGTTGGCACACTTTTCAAAGGTATTTAGCTATTTCCTTTCATCTTCTTCTCCCTTTTTTCTGAGTAGCCTTTCATGTTTAGCTCAAAAGAGTATTAGTAAAAGTTTATTTGGTTGCTTTGGATAGAGATGCTGGTTTATAATTATAATGCAATTCATAACCACAGTGAAAATTAAAGCCCTGATAGCTGTACCTCAAAAGGAGCCTAAATATTTTATGATAAATCTAATTATTTAACAACTATGCAGAGACCTTAATAATCTGGAACAATTAGTCCCTTCAATCTGCCAGGCCACCAGGACTTATCCATCTTTTCATTCAGTAAAATTTTTTTGGCATGAATACAGAGCACCAGGCACTGTTCCAAATGCTGGAATATAGCAGTGAACAAAATATGATCCCTGTACTTATGGAGCTTATGTTCTAGAGGGGTAGACAGACATTAGGCAAACAAATGAATATATAGTATGCTGTGGGGAATAAATCAGCAGGGTTAGGAGAATAGTGCAGTCTGAGAGATGAGGTTCCTCTTTCACACAGGCTGGTCAAGGAAAGCCTCTGTATTCATGAGGCATTTGAAGGATCAGAGGGAAAGGTTGATGTGGATATCTGGAGGGTAATATTCCAGGTCTAGGTAACAGCAAGTTCAAAGGTCATGACATAGGGATGTGCTTCACATGTTCAGTGGGTAACCTAGGAATCCAGCATTATTGATGTAACATAAAAAAGAGGTCAAGTGATACCCAAGTGTAGAGAAGTGGCAGCAATCATATCAATGACATATATCAAGGCAAGAGCTTGGCTTTAACTGAGTGATATGGGAAGCTATTGGAGGGTGTTAGTAGAGAAGTGACATTATCAGACTTATATTGCTAATTAGTATTTCCCCACAGTTATGGCTAATATGGTACCAATGTCCAACTAACATAGTCAATTAGAGAATGCTGTCAAGTAATCCACAAACACTTCTCTACTTAATCTCAGTGACTTTGCTTTGTTCCAAAGCCACAGAATAAACTTCAAACTTTAACCAAACATCATGAACATTTGCTCTGTGGGTCACAATGGAGTTGGCAAGAAAGTGTAATTAGCTCAGGCTGTCCCACCCATACTGCAATAAGGAAAAAACAAGTACATTTATTTAACTCCACCATCAGCAGTGCAAGAACAACTCCCACTGAAGTGAGTCAGGAGCATCTTCATAAACTGAGGCAAGCATATTATGCCTTAAGTGATGGCCCAGTGTTCTTAAGGAAGTAAAGCACCTTTCTAAGCACCTAATTTACTACTAAGCTATGCTTTAAGCTTAGGGAAAATCGAAGCTATTATTGCTTATTCAAAATACTGTAAGCAACTGTGTCTAAACATTGAGTCTGTTTAGAAGAATAGAGAGTTAATATTGCCAAGAAAGCAAGTAATCTACAGTCATTCTCAAGCTGCCTTTGTGTGAATGTCTGTCCTCCAGTGACTGCTGTTTGCACACCCATCTCTTTGCTTTTCTACTGGATTCGCACAAGCAGTTTGATGTTTGCACAGAGTTAAACATCCTGATTCTAAATGGCTTCACAGCTGCTTAATTTCTCTACTTCTATTTCATTCTAATTCTAGAAAATTCACAAAGTCCCTAACCACTAAGCTTAGGCTGTGAAGCTCCCCACAAAGCTATGAGGCTTGAAAGTTAGTGTTTGCTCAGAGTCTTGATATTGTCCTTTTTTTCTGGTCACTTGGCTTATGATTTTCTTGTGTCTTCCTCTTCCCTATGATTTTCAACAAATACTCAGCTTTCCTAAACATTCCTTCAGTAGATGTCATTTGCCAAAAATATAACTTCATTGAAACCAAAGTGTCTGTTGTATGGCCTTGGGAAGTGCACTTTGGACAACTGTCTGAACAGACACATGCTAGTTCCCCAAATGCTGAGCACTATGCTTGCCAGAATCTAGAAACCAGTGCACATGTTTGGCAATCAAGAAATCTTCATTGACTTGAACAAGTAACCTCCCCATACAATGGTATACAGAATAGTCAGTCTTTATAAGTCATCCAGGGGTGTTATTGCACATTCTGCAAAAAAGAAAAAAAATCATTATACAAAGATGTTCAGAGAAGTTCTGACCCTCTAGGCAAATCATGCATTGTGATTCTTTACACAAACCAATTCCTTTTTGGGGTCAGAACTTTTACCTGATTTACATAGGAAACAGTATAGCATAGCTAGGCTCATCTGAAAATATTTGATTTGAACTTGCACACTTGTCTTCTCTCCTTTTTATAAACAGTTGGCATTTAAGAGTCAAAGAACAAGTCCATGTCCATTCCCTGTTGATAAGTTTCAAAGCAAAGAGAGAATGGATCTATGATTGGATGGGGTAGGGAAGAATTGGATGTTAAACCCACACAACCCTCGCCCCTGGAGACATAACTTGGGCAGGAAACAGAAAGAATGTACATCTGGTATAGCGTGATTCCTTCCTAGTAGTTACCTTTCCTTCAACTGACAAAATGTGTTTATTTTAGTTGGAAGGCAGCATTGAATCAGTTCTTCCTGAAGCACAGTGAGGAAGTTTTAATTCTGAGGACCATTATCCCTAAAGGGCTACATCCTTCTCTTCCTTGTGGGGAAGAAGTGTTGTTTGCATCCTCCTGATTGTTGAAGGATATAGTAGGCACCATCACATAGCTAGCTTTCACATTTATTACATCTGAGAGGTTAAAACGAGAAAGGCAATCTAACTGCTGATGTATGTGATTCCTGAATAGACAATGTGCTTAGAAATTGGTGATGTGATTTATTTTATACTAGTCAGGTACACTTGGAAGAACCAAAGAACCTTTGTATGCAATCAATGAGAGACATAAGACTAAATAACACATATATTGTGAACATTTAAAGTTTTAGTTCCCCTGATTATCTTTAAGGTAATATATACAGCATATTTGCCAGTATAGATTTTTCATCACCAGCCATCTGGTAAAGATTAGTATGAGATAAATAATTTAGCTTCCTTCTGTTCAGATACAATTTCATTACCCTCTTCCTTGATGCTGTGAAAAGTCTTCAAAAATAATCAATTGTTAAGTGCTTTTGCATTCCAGCCAAAGCTGAGCCTGGAGGTTTCTGACATGCTGACGTTTGACTCTTTTTCTCTTTGTGCTTTGAAAAGAAGAGGTGATGATTATTAGCAAGTGTCCCCCAAAGAATTACATGTCTGGTGGCAGCCCTTATATGAGCACAGTGTCTGCTAACGCACAGTGCAGAGTACCAGGATATAGGACAGTTTGGGTGTTCCAGAGGTGCAAATCATTTTTCAGGATAAAAATATAATAAAGCAGAGCATAAGAAACAAATGTAGGAATGATTAGTTATATATTCCTTGTGGCCCAGTGAGTGTCTCTGTAAACACAGTGAGTATCCCAGCCTCTGAAGCACGGTAAATGGTTTGTTGGAGATATTTTTCCATTCATAAGAAAAAAAAAATCTCTGCTACTTTTTGCCCTGGCCTTATTTCTCCTTTCTGGCTTGAGTTGAGAAATCTTATGCTGGAGTTGTAAGAGAGCAGGTGCCAGATTGTGGAGGGCCTTGAACGCCAGGCCAGGGAGTTTGCAATTTATCCTGTAGGCAGCAGGGAGCCATGAAAAGATTTTGAGCAGGAGGAATGTAAAAAATAGGACTTGATTTGGATGCATGTTTAGTATAAAAGTGCAATGATAAGATATATTAAGGGAGTGTTACGGTTCTGTTCGCAGCATGAATATAACTGGAGGATTCATCTCTGCTAGCTGTCTAGTTCAGCTTTTATAGCATGCAAATTTTCAGAGCCAGCTGTATGAGCTTGATGGTAAAAGAACAAAGTAAGAATTGATCCTGTGAATGTAGTTGTAAAGAGAAGGAATTTTAGTGATCATGATTACTGGTAACAGGAAAATAATCATTTTAAAGAGTGATTGTAGAATTGTTATTTTGTTTGCATTCGACACCACTTCTATGCTATATAATTACCTTAAGTTTTAAGTGCTCCTAGAGGGATAATTTATGCATTTTTTGCTCTTAGTCAGATGCTTTAACAGTCTACACAGTTGAAAATGAAAGCTGAAAATTATTCCAATAGGTAATGGTTGTACAAAGCTTGTGAAGTAGTCATCATTTTTATATAGTCTCAGAGTGTATATTCTATTGTTTCATTGTTGTGTTTTCAACCAAGGTGATACTTAAGTAACAAATATTTGAAAGTTTAAATTGCATATTTTGACAAAGAACCATAATTTTCCTATTTCAAAATTGAATGTCATCAAATGCTTTTTAAAAATATTAACACAAAATATTGCAGCATCTCAGGAAATACAGAAAAAACATTTAATTTTAGCTAAGCTGCAGAAGCTCAGTTATGAATTATAGCTATCTACTTGTTTGACACAATCCTATAAAGCAGTGTTTTTAAGAATTAAGGTTTCACTGCAGTGCTTTCTACATAACCATAATATAAGGTGCTAATAATAATAAATAGCATCCCAGGTGATAGCAGTTTGGTCATAAATAGGTAACCATCATCTTGATTACTTCAGGGCAGCTACACAGCTAAGCATTACATGTCCCTTGTGAAAATGTGATTCACTTTATGAGAGTGACATTCATATTTCAAAATGTCTTAATTAACTTTTACAGGACTTCTGTGCATCAATTCTTAGTTTCTCAAGAGACCTGAGTTTCCTTTTTTTTTCCTCCCAGAGATGGATGTGCATTGTGCATTGGGATATCTCCCAGAAGAAATAGGGTTACTTCTGTCTCTGGTTCCTGTACACATGCTAACTTCACTAAAGAACATAGCCTGTCTGTGGCAGCCTCTCAGATTTTACTCCAGTTCTGAGCACAGCCAGTACTGTGGATAAGAAACAGAGAGAAAACAACTTATCTTTTCATCTTCCCCACTAACATTTCGGGGGTGCATTCTCAAAGACCATAGAATTATAGAATTGGAAAAACCAAGTCATCACAATTGTTCCTTTCTCTATTTTTATTTCACTGTGTTCTGTTTCTTCCTGTTTCCATCTCTGTCTTTCACACATGTGCATGCAAATCTACACACATTAAGTCTGGCTAGATTAATGTAGATTTCTCCTTGTATGTGATGCCCACATCTGCACCAAAAAAGACACAAGCTTAGTTTCAGCAAATGTCCTTAAAAACCTATGGGGTAGAGAGAAAGTCACTGAAAAGAAAAAACCTAAAATGTGCTGAAGTACAATTGTAAATATTTTGCAGTAGAAGAATAGACTATTCTTGGAATGATCTAGGAGAATGTTAAGTGGACAGATTTATATAATAAAAATGGAAAGCTGCTGCCTGGTATGGTAGAGGAAGAAGTATCTTGGCTTCTGCTCTGTGTTACAATTTGTCCTTCCCTCTGGAATCCAGGGCCAGTTAAGGCTACTGGATGCTCAGTGTGTTACTGCCAGAGGAGCATCTTAGAGAGCAGGTTGCCCCAGAATAAGGGCCTCTCAGGGGCCAGTGCCAGCTACCTTAAACAGATTTTATCTTTCTCTAGAAAGAACTGCTTCCCTGCCCTGGATTCATTCTCTAGCAAAAATTGTTAATGCCAGGTTCCAGCGTACTAGTATCTCTGGTTCCATTTCTTTGATGCTAAAAAAAGCTCTTTAGAGAACAGTTTTTGAAAAAGAAGAATTACCAAAATTCATTATAATCATTACCTTTGTTATCATCATCATTATTAAACTGTCCCTTATCTGTCACTTGAATGCCATAACATAATGTTCAGGAAGTTGCAGGAAACTTTAAAAGCAGGCACTGCTTAAACATAAGGTACTATTAGGGTTTTCATTATTGTTTTTATTGGTAGCCTACATTATGAAAGTAGAACTAGTGAAACAGTGGATTAGAACAAAGGAAGTGAGATAATAATGTTGTACTTTTTGTGGCATAGAAATTAAAATGAGACATGGAAATGTCATTTGGCCCATTAATACTGGATTATCTCAGAGATCCCTTTAATATCATGTGGGCTCACTGATACACATTATAGTAATTCTAGTTTTAGAATCTTAGGATATTTTAGGTCCAAATTGAAAGCTTATGTATTGTTACCCTTGAAAAGGAATTGCAACTGAAAGTAATTCTCACAGGTACAATTAATCTGTAACATTAACCCTTCACAGAAATGGAAAGGTGGTCCTCTACTTCATGGATCTTCATTGACAGCTACTAATTTTTATAGCAGTTCCAAGGTGGGGAGAGGTGGAAGGGAAACTATATTATTCTCATATATCACAAACAGAAAGGCAGGGCAAAGGATCCAGTGGTCACTGAACATTGACACACACGTTAATCACTTCCCATGCCTCTCCAATCCTCCCTCTGAGGCATATGATACTACTTCCCATATTTCAGAGGCAGGATCAGAGCACAATGTAAATTGCCTGGTTTCAAAAAGCTGGAAAGAGGTAGAGTACAGATTCAAACAGATCTCTTCAATGGTTCGAGGGGCAGGGCACACAAATGAGAGGAAGGGCTGAACCTTCATGTTGGAATCATACATTTAGAAAGCAGTTGACATTGAAGCTATTGTCTACACAGTTACTGGTAACTGGGTGAAAAGGTGAACTTGCAATTGAATTTATAAATAAAGGACTTGTTAAGGGTTTCTTTCCTCTGGTTTTTTTTTTTCTTTCTACCTATGAGGTGGGGGAATTTCTCTCTCAGACCAAAGGATGTAGATCCATGCTGAATTGATTACAGAGAGGTGCTGTCAAGATTAAATCAGATCATTATATGCACAAAGGGGTCTGCCAGAGTGCCCAGCATGCAGTAGGCATTCAGTAAGTGGTAGTTGAGAATAAATTATTCCATCGAGGATCTTAAATTAATCAATTGACTTCCTCCATTCAGACTCCTGGAAAGTGACAGCCTAGCATCCTCTCATATAGCTCCTTTCAAGGGGCAGTTGACTATGGAAATGCACTCCCTTTATAAGAAAGATTCCTGTCCTCAGAAGTAATATGCAGAGATCATGCAATATAGCAGTCCAATAGTCCTCTGTGACACTCTTCTCATCCTCAGTGTATACATGAGGCCTTTGCCCCTTGTCCTGTGATACCAGGTTTTCTACTTTGCAGTGGAAGCATGCATTACTGATTTCCATTGGAGCTACCAGTCTCTCATTCAGCATTGCTTTTCTACCTGTACAAAAGAGAGAAGTCTCCTCTGGAACTCTTTGAAAAGGTAGACTCCTAGTTTGTGTAAGTGATATACTTCTACAGAGACAGACCCTATCAAGTTTAATATAACCTCTATCCAATTATGAAACTCAAAGTTTCCTCAAGTATCAAAGCATCCTCTGTACCTATGTTGGTATGATTTTATTTCTTAATTGGTTACCTGTCGTGCCAGAACTTTTCAATTGCTGTAGGAGGAAAACAAGCTTTCTCCTTTGCCTGACACTTGGTCAGATCTCTGGGAAAAATTTTCCAGAGTTCCTAGGCTTTCAGTTTTCAGTCAGGTGCCAGCATCAGCTATTTGAAAAGATACAACCTACTAAGCTTGTTCTTCTGCTGCCTCAAAGTACTTCAGATCTCATTTTCTTGCAGATAGATTTAGATCACACTCTGAAGTTTTTACAGAGAACAGTACTGCCACAAATTAGAAAGCACCAGGGTAATTAACTCTAGGAACTAGCTAAAAAGATTATTTTGAGAAAATTTTTCTGATATGTGATCTACCTTCCAAATCATGTAGGTCAGCTCTGCCATTAAAAATGCCAATATGCAGAGCTAATACATACAATAAGCAAAAAAGTTTTAGAAAATTATTCCCCTTATAGAAGTATTCTTTATTTAGAAAAAAATACTTTTTTCTGCTAATTCTCATAAACAGTAAGTTGCACTGTGTTTTTAAAAAATAACTTGATGCTTACACAGTCTCCCTGGAACATAGTTCTTTCTTTAACATATACATAAAATATTAAAATCACACATATTAGTGGAGTACTAAATAATGTTTCAATTCAAGTACACATTATGTAATGTTTAAATCAGGTTAAACATTATCTATCTCTTCAAGCATCAATTTTATGGAGAAAACATTAAGAACCCTTTCTTCTAGCTTTTTGAAATGTGTAGTTTGTTCCTATCTTTAATCACCCTACTGTAAAATAGCACACCAGAATTTCTTTCTCCTATGTCATTGTAATTTAGTGCCCGTTGATCAATGTTTCATCACTCCCCCTGCCTTCTGCTTTGCCCACAATTCCACTAGTAGCCATTCCCTTCTAGTAGCCACCATACCACTCTCAACTTCTATGAGGTCTATGTTTTTAACATTCCACACGAGTGAGATAATATGACACTTGTCTTTTTGTGCTTAGCTTATTTCACTTAACGTAGTGATCTGCACTTCCATCCATGTTGTTGCAAGTGGCAGGGTTTCATGGTTTATGGCAAAATGGTCTTTCTTTGTGTATATGTGCCAAATTGTCTTTATCCATTCATCATTTGATGGACACTAAGATTATTCCCATTTACTGGTTAATATGAATATTGCTGCAATCAAAGTGGGAGGGCAGACCTCTCTTTGACATGCTGATTTTATTTTCTTTGGGTACATACCCAGTAGTGGGATTGCTGGGTCATATAGTAGATCAATTTTTATTTTTATTTTTTTGAGGAATTTCCTTACTGTTTTCCATAGTGGCTCTATTAATTTACATTGCTAACACAGTGTGCAAGATTTGCCTTTTCTCTACCTCCTCACAAGTACTTGTTGTTTTTTGTCTTTTCAATAGAAGCCATTCTTACTAAAGTGAGGTGATATTTCATTGTGGTTTGGGTTTGCATTTTCTTGATGATTAATAATGTCAAGCCTTTTTCATATACCATTTGGCCATTTATTTATATGTCTTCTTTTTAGAAATAGCTATTCATGTCTATTGCCCATTTAGAAATTGGTTACTTGGTTTTTGCTATTGAGTTTTTGGAGCTCCTTACATATTCTGGATATCACTTCCTTGTCAGATATACAGTTTGCAAATATTTTTCCTACTCTGTAGGCTGTTTCTTCATTATGATGATTGCTTTCTTTGTTGTGCAGAAACTTTAGTTTGATGGAATCCCATTTTTCTATTTTTGCTTTTATTTTCTTTGCTTTTGGGGTCTTATAAAAAAATCCTTGGTCATTCCCATCTCCTAAACATTTCCATTATGTTTTCTTCTAGTGGTTTCATAAGTTCAGGTCTTTTATTTAATTATTTAATCAATTTGAGTTGATTTTTGTTACTGGTAAAGAAGTATAGTTTCTTTCTTCTATATGAATATCCAATTTTCCCAGCACTATTTATTGAAAAGGATGGCCTTTTTCAATGTACGTTCTTAGACCCTTTGTCAAAAATAAATTTGCCATCGATGGCTGTGTTTACTTCTAGGCTCTCTATTCAGAATACCATTGGCATTTTGATAGAGTTTACATAAATGTATAGATCATTTTAGGGGACATTGAATTCTTTTTCATATAATTCACTATTAGTGAACAGTAATGCTACTGACTCCTGTATGTTGATTTTATATCTTACAAGATTGCTGCATTCATTTATTAGTCTACCGTTTTTTGTAGAATCTTTGGAATATTCTATCTGTAGAATCGTATTATCTGCAAAAGTGGTGGTTTTGTTTCTTCATTTCCAATTTGGATGAGCTTTATTTCTTTCTCTCGCCTTATTGCTTTGGCTAGGAGTTCCAATTCTCTTTTGAGCAAAAGTGATGAAAGTGGGCATCCTGTCTTGATCCATATCTTAGAAAGCTTTTAGTTTCTCCCGTTCAGCATAATGTTAGCTGTTGGCTTATTATATATGGTCTTTATTTTATTACATAGGCTCCTTCTATGCTTAATTTTTTCAGGGTTTTTAAAATCGAGATGTTATATTTAATCAAATGAATTTTCTGCATCTTTTGAGATCATCATATGTTTTTTTTCCTTCATTCTGTTGCTGTGGTTTATCAAGATTATTGATTTGCATATGTTGAACCATGTTTGCATCCCTGGGATGAATTTCATTTGATCATGGTGAGCATTTGTTTAATGTATTGGATTCTGTTTGTTAACATTTTGTTGAGGATTTTTATATCTGTATCCATCAACCATATTGGATAGTAGTTTTCTTTCTTGTTGTGTCCTTGTTGTCTGTTTCTGGTATTAGGGTAATGCTGGCCTCATAGAATGTGTTTGGAGGAATTTTTCCCCTTCAATTTTTTGGAATGATTTAAGAAGATTGTTATTAGATCTACAAATGTTTGATAGAACTCATCAGTGAAGCCATCTGGTCCTGAGCTTTTCCTTGATGAGATACTTTTTATTACTGATTCAGTCTTACTTATTATTGGTCAATTCAGGTTTTCTATTTATTCATGATTCAATCTTGATAAGGTGTATACATCCCAGAATTTGTCCAGTTCTTCTAGGTTACTAAGCTTGTTGGCATGCAATTATTCATAAAAATCTAATGATTATCTGTATTTCTGTGTTGTCAATATAATATCTTCTTATTCATTTCTGATCTTATTGATTAAAGGCTTCTCTTTTAGGATAGCTAAGAGTTCATCAGTTTCATGTTTTTTTTCAAAAAACTAGCTCTTCAATTCATTAATCTTTTGTGTTTTTTAGTCTCTTTCATTTATTTCTGCTCTAATCTTTATTATTTCTTTCTTTCTTTCTGTTAATTTGGGGTTTGGTTTGTTTTAGTTTCTGGAACATATTTCATGTAAAATCATGTATTTCTTCTGCCACCTAATTGGATTGCCTAAACAATCTGTATTCTTCTAGAAAGTATGGATAGACTAACTTGCCTTGTGCCAATCACACAGCTTGAAGATATGTGGGCCATCCATTTTTGTTACAAATATCAGCAAGCTACTTCCATTTCATACTGCACTTGCTGACCAGGCTTGGAGCTAAATGAGGCCTTTGGAGATATATATATATATATATATATATATATATATATATATATATATATATATCTTTATTTTATTTATTTATTTTTATGTGGTGCTGAGGATCAAACCCAGGGCCTTGCATGTGCTAGGTGGGTGCTCTACCACTGAGCCACAACCCCAGCTTCTGGATCATATATTTTATGTCATGACAAAAATAACCCTTTTAGCTCTGTAAAGCACTATGAATTTAGTTTATTCTGTTTTCTAGCTTATTTCAGTGTGTTTATGAAAAGAAATTGCTTTTAAAAATTTGACAGACTGGATAATCTAACACATGGACCCATTTTTCAGAAATATATAAAAATCCCAAACTATCCATTACAAAGGTCTAAATGACCTCTGGGGCTAAAATATCATGCTATCTGGGCTCTAATTCTGTTTTCAACAGACCATGGGTTGTGACAGGCACTTCAATAGTTTATTTATTTTTGTTCATAAAGAACTGAGAGAATAAAGCAATACTGTTTTGGCATATTTTATGGGCTCAACTTAAAGTAAATTAAAATGTCTATGAAATATCTTGGAATATAAAAAACACTACTAAGAAATTCCATTGTAACAATGAGGAAAAATTGCCCCATATGCATATTGTTAATTATAATTTGCACTTACTCTCAAATGCCTGCTAATTACTATGTTTACCTTTTAAGTCATTTTGCAGCAGGATATTTCATGAAGCCCATTTTAAACACCTCATTTCTTTAGTGTTGTGGCTTGAAGCACTGCAGCCATTTCAGCCTACTGCAGACAGAAATGAAAAATGAAATGAGACAAAACTGTTTTCTGGGAAGCAAGCTTGGAGGAGAACACTAAACACCAAGTGTAATTCATGTGCAGCTCTAATTTTTGGCATAATTTATATTCTTCCATGTTAATAAAATGTATACAGGCAGACTTTTTTTTTTGTAAATTGATTCCATAGTAAAAAGAGCATTGCAAACAAAAGAGATTTTATTTATTTTGTCCTGATTTTCTGGGCTTGTGTTATAAGAAGTAATCCTACATTTCATGTTTATGGAGCTTTATAATTTTCAGAGTTTCTTTCACTATATCATTTCATTGGATCCTTTTACAAAATCCCAATAAGGTGAGCAGGACTGGTAGACTTTTTTTTAACATTTTACAAAAAGCAGATGAGTAAAATTTACTTTAAATATTTGCATATCCAAAAACCAAGAGTATACATTTGTGCCTATGTCTTGATTATGAAGGAGTGTCTTTATTCTTGTTTGCTGCTTAAGCATTAGAAAACAATGCTTTATTATTCTCTTTTCTTCTTCTCTTCCTCCCTCCCTCCCTCCCTCCATTCTTTTCCTTTAAAACAAAAATATTGAATGTATCTCTAGGCCACTTTCCTCCATTTATTACCTATTCTTTCTGCCCTGGCAGGCAAGCTCTGTCCTTTAAAATAGCTTTCTCTATTCATTTGGAAAATGTAATGCCTTATTTTACCCTTTTTTTTGGATTTATACTATTAGCTATGCTTCATAGTATGCGCTGCCCTCAAGTATCTCATAATCTGTCAATAAACCATGCACTTTTATCATGAATTAACAATTTTGCTTAGCTACAGTGTAGTGGGTAAGTACTGATTCTCTCTTCCCTAACCTATCCCTTCCCATTCCTTGAACTCAATGATAATGAAGTTCATTCACATCAAATACACCCTGGGAGAGAACATGAAAGCCTTGAATATAATAATTAGTCCTGGATTTTGAGATCACTGATGGAGGACAAGCCTATACAGAGAATATAGGTAGCTACATTGTCACCCCATGGGTCTGATCTATGTTTTAAAATTCCATTTATTTATTTTTTTACAGAGTTGAAAATCTGATTTTAATCTGCCTATAATTTTCATTAGCCTTGGGAATAATTGACACACATAAGTCAAACCTGCTTAAATAACCTGCTCACTTTAAATATAGAAAATTAATCATCATCAGAACATGGATCAGAATTAGAAGAGTGACCCTTGCTATTGGCAGTAATTCTTAAATTAATTGGACAATAAGGCCATTGGAAGAGAGAAGGGGAAGGGAGGGAAGTGGGAGCATTGAAGGGAAATGTAGAATAATTAAAATGAAGAACCTGCTGGAAACAGGAAATAATGTATTTCTAGGTTCATTATCAGAGTTTGTTAATGCTCACTCATACATCTATAAAATATTTTGGTTTCCATTTTCTGTGGTGCCTGCCTTAAAAATGTTACATGTGCATTAAATAAAGTGTTTTGAAAAGCATTCATCTGTACCAGGATGTGTGCACTTAGCATAGCATACACATATGTGAAAAGTGATTAATGTGTAATACTGTTATCACAGGCTTTCCCCTACTGTCTAGGAGCTTAGTGTTGCCATTTTGTGTATGGACCACTTCAATAGACTCTTGCTCTCTCTAGATCCAAGAAAATCAGGGCAGCTCATTTAAAAAATATTTCTTCTGGGGAAAAATATGTTAAAAGGAAACATTTACAGTCTACACAGCCATTCTCAAAGCTTCCCATCCTGCTGAGAAACAGATTTAAATGAAATGTTGGTACCTAATAGTGGTGTCATAGCTGAAAATACAAGACCAGGGGAAAAAAGGATGAAAATCTATTGTTAAGGCCTATGTTTACAAAATTACATACTTTAATCAGGAAGGTATTTAGCCTGGGTGAGTATCCTTTAATATTGGAGATGTATTTAAGGACTGAGATAATATAAATTATATACAGATATATTCTGACTCTCGTGTTTTGGGTTATAGTTGCTGAGGGTGTAGCTACACACCCTCTGGCTGAGTGACATGGCCCTTGCTTGGCTCCCTTCAGGGAAGCCACCTTCACAGCCCATGCTTTTGACTTTCTCCAGTTGCAGCAGGCCAAAGATAACTGTGCTCCCCACATCTTACTCTCAGTGCCTGGGGCAACCCAGGGCCCTATTACTTTTTCTGACTATAATAGAGAATAGCCCTTTATACTCAGGTAAATATGTTCCTGACACACCATTGACTGTTGGGGTTATTTGCACACAGGCCACATTACTGATTGTGCTAATGCCTTCTTCATTTAACTCTCATAGTCTGTGTGGAGGTCTGATCTGCCATAGAAGAGCAGCTGACATTAACATCTGTGGCTGTAAAAATTCTCAATATGTTCTATTGATGTGTTCTATTGACATAGCAGGATTGCAAATTGTTCCCCTTTAATAGTGTGAGCAAATTGGCAAAATAGCAGTGTTATATTTTACTCCTGGGCCCACGTTCCCTAACTGTAGATCCTCATTTCTTACTCAAAATATGATCATTATAACTAGCTGGTTTAGATTCCATAGATAAAAGTTTCAATATTCACTAAAAAAGCAAACCTTGAAGTTTAAGGGAAATAGAATAGAGACAATTATACAGAGGAAAGATATTAGAGACAAATCAATTATTCCATGAAATAAGAAGATGTTATTTCTCCCATACAGATATGCAAGGGCAGTGAATAACTTTTAAGAGAAAATTGTGTAGAAAAAGTTATAAAGCACCTTTCCTTTTTGCTCATGCCAAGTAATTTCTTAGTGATTATGCATGGAATATGGGACATTTTATTTCCCTCACTTATTCATTCTAATAGGACATATTTATCTAGTGCCTATTAATTCTGGAACACAGTGATTACTTTCTTCATTCAGTCCTTCATATGTGACCACTAGGGTTCTTTCTTTCAGGGTGCTAGTGAGCATCTCCAAATCAATCAAAGTACGTTGGTTCCTAGCATATGTCTATTTAGTCTCCCCTGAATAGGACCTTTCTGGCTTGTGTCAAATTGAATTTGTATTGTTTATAGAGATCACTGCTAAGATATAAAGAGGTACAGTTGCACTCTGTCTCCTTTGGGGGACCTTTCTGTGTTGGGTGGGATGCTCACATTTTCCACATTTGATAAAATCAAACCTCTTCTGCCTACTCATTCCCACACTGGATGAAATGACAAGTGTCACACATAGAGAACAGAACACTCCTTTGGTTGCTTCAACATTCTTTTTTTGGCCTCATTTTCCTCTCTCTCTCTCTCTTTCTCTCTCTACTGAGCTTTTGAGTCCAAATTTAGTGAGGATGACTAAGAAATTTCCAGGATGTGACAGAGCATTCAGTTCATTGAGTCCTTCCTTGCCATTTTCCAATAGTTGTAACAATTGCCAAGTTTTCCTCCTAATATTGTAGGTGTCATGTTATTCTTAACAGATATTAAATCACACATGTGGGATCTGCCTGTGCAATGACAGCCTGCTTCTACAGACAGCTGATTTTATTCTATGGCATTAAGGAAATCCCTGCAGACATTTTACTGGTTGACACATCGGAGTCCTGGAATTTCTAATATTTAAATATGACTCTCTGAAATTCAAATTCTATTAACATTAATTGAGTGGTCTAATAATCAACTGGTCTGCCATGAGCTAGACAGTAGGATCTGTCATTTTTGACGGGAGAAGATAGATTTGGAAATAAGATGAGTTCCCCGCCATCTGTAGCTAATCATGCACTTGTTTAAGTCTCAGAGCCATGCTAGTCATATAGATAGAGTTTATGGGAGCCCAGGTACAGATGTAATCAGCTCTGATTCGGACAGATTATATATGATTCCAAATTACTCGTATTTGAGCAAGGCCTTGAATGATGAGAGGAAACCAGTAGAGAGAAAAGAGGAATGACCTTCCAAATAAAGGAAATGAATAGCATCTGGAGAAACACATATGGTTCTCTGGTGGAAGACGCTGGAAGGCATGGTGGTGACTGAATAGTGGAGGATTTTAAATGCCACACCAAGTTGTTTGTCATTTGTACTATAGGCGTGGTGAAATCATCAAAATTTCTTGAGGAAGGGAACTTTGCTTTAGGAAGACAAATCTGCCAGCAGAGGAAAGGCCAGTTAGGAGATTCTTACAACAGTCCAATAAAGAGATTACAAAGGCATAAACTAGAGCAGTGGCAATGAGGAAGTGAAAGTCACGGATCATGGATTGGAGAGTATGTAAATGAATGTAAAGCTTTTAGTGTAAGCAACTACCAACATAGATGATTCCAATTACTAAGAGAGGAAATTTAGGGAAAGTGTAGGGAGAGTAAGTGTGACACAGTACTTCAAGTATCGTTCCTTTTCTTCTGCATTGAATTCCTACCCATCCTTCAAGGCTCAAATGAAATGACACCTTCTCTGTGAAGTTCTCCCAGGTCCCCCAGTCAGAATTAACTCTGACTTCCTCTGTTCTCATACAATACCTATTTGATGCTTCCCTTTTGTTCTTAGGGCAGCATATCTTGTGTGTAAGTCATTTGGGTACGTGCCTGACTCCTGCAAATTCATAATAAGCCATCTGGCAGGACATATTATTTACCTATGAATTTTTAGCACCACCTAAACACATGGATTATTAGAAAATGTGCATGAAATGAATGAATTAATGCTGCTATTACACAAGATGTTAAAATATAGTTCTTTTTGAGGATCTAGCTTAGAACACAATTATAATCTCATCTCATCATTCTGTGGTCAGCTATACATGGTTCATGAGGCTAAATGGTACCTCCCACCTTGATGATATGTTTTTTCAGCAATTTTATTTTTAAATGCTTTCTGACTCTTTATGAAAGCACAGTCCACACTGTCCAAGGTTGGCAACTTTTTTTAGAAATTATTTAATTCCCAACGAATTTCAGCAGTGTTCTATGCAGTTGGCCCCACCACTAGACAAAATGAGACTTCTAGTCAGATTTCTTTGTAGACATACCTTGGCTTTCCTTATGTCAAGAAATCCTACAAAGAGTTTTCACAGCCTGTATATAGAACTCTTCAGTTCCTACCATGTGACAGCTGCCTTAGAAGTACCTTTCTTCTTGAGTAGGTTGAATTTGTGTGACTCCTCTGAGGATCTGTCAAGTACGTACCTAGGCTGCAATGTCCCACCCCTTCAGGATACTGAAATTCATGCAGTCTGGAGGCCCAGTGGGGGAGAATAAGACTGATAACTGAATGAAATAGGGTTTGTGAATTCCAAGGAAAAAAAAGAGGAAAGAAAATTGCTTTGGTGCTTAACTTTTAGAGAAAAGCTGAGGAATGTGCCCCTGTTTGCTGAAGTGACTTAAGTGTACTTCAGATGTAGTTGCTCAACTAGTGTACAATTGCTTAAAATGATATGGGGCTAGGGCTGGGGCTGTGGCTCAGTGGTAAAGCACTTGCCTAGTAAGTGTGAGGCACTGGGTTCGATTCTCAACACCACATAGAAATAAGTGAATAAAATAAAGGTCCATCAACAACTAAACAAATATTTTTTAAAAATGATACCTAATATGAAAATGAAAAAAGAAGGACTATAGAGGCAATGTTTAGAAAAAAGATAGAGGCTTACAATCCAATGTTTAAAAAATTTGGGGGTATTATCAACAGTTATTCCTGATATCATATAAAATATTAGCAAAAATCTGATAGCACTCCATTGGTATGTATATCACAGGTAGCTCAGTTGGCATTTTCCTCATTATCTTCCATTCTCAGTGAACACTTTGCTACTCTCTGAATTACTTACAGATTAAAATCTGCTTTTCAATTATTCAACTTAGAAATGGTCATTTGTAATGGCTATTTATTGTATGCACGTATGTGTACATGGGTACACATACACTAAAAAAGAGGCTATTTTTTTTATACCCGATAAGTTCCTGTGGCTTTGTATGGCCCAGTCCAAAGAAAACATGGCCAAGTACGTGACAGAAAATCACATTACAGGGTTCAGAGTCTCCTGGGTTGCTCTCTCATGTCTGCTTGTAGAATTACTGTAAATTCCTTGCTTCTATATTGATTTGCTTGTAAATGTACTATAAGGCAAGGATGGGGTGGGGGGAGGATTTTTTTTTCTTTTTAAAGTCAAGGTCCAATAATCTAAAAAATCAATTTAGTTTGTCTTAAAGTAAAAGGTAGCCTTTTTTGTAGCATCCTTTTAGAAATATAGGCAGTCAGCATTGTAACACAGGTTTCTGCCTCAGGCAACTGACAACCATAGTGTATAATAACTTGAGAATCCATGAAAATTAAGTACAAATACTGACTGTTTATTTTCTCATATTTATTCTTGAACAGAGCAAAGCTCCATAGTATAGCTTTATATTGGTCATTTCAAAATTTGGCTCTTTTATTTGTCCAATATATTATACTTACGTGGCTACTTCTCATTTCCCCATTACCTATTACAGAGAGAACTAATCATTGATCAGTAGCACTTTCACTTAGGTCTTTTCCTAAAACATCATGTGAAATGTTATATATAGTCTATTGGTTTCCAATGATAATAGTTTATGCTACTAAAATAGAGCAGCAGTCATACAAGCTTTAACAAAGTATGTCCTAAACCCCCGAAAGGTGATTCAAGTTATTCTACATGAAATTCATAGCTACAAATATTGTGATTTTGGTTATTTACTTTTGTTGCAGGAACATTTCACACCTGAGTGCAAATTCAAAGAATCGGTGTTTGAAAATTATTATGTGACCTATTCGTCGATGATATACCGTCAGCAGCAGTCAGGCCGAGGGTGGTATCTGGGTCTGAACAAAGAAGGAGAGATCATGAAAGGCAACCATGTGAAGAAGAACAAGCCTGCAGCTCATTTTCTGCCCAAACCACTAAAAGGTAAAGTTGATACTGTAGGAACTATGGGTTATAGTACCAAAAATATTAATTTAACTCGATACTTTATTATACTTTTGAAAGTTTGATAAAAACTTTGAGAAATTTTTTTTTATGTTAAGGCATTTATACATAGAGTTACATTTTATAGTACTCAAAACATTAGGACAATAATGAAAAAGTCACAAAAATATTAAGGCAATGTTAGTCAGTCTCCTGATTTTTTCCATTGTACATCTACATCAGTAACTCCTAGTAGAAGTAGCTAAATTGCTAACTCAGGAAAGTTAAGAGTCCCAAATTATACCAAAAGGGTAACTATGAAGAAACATAGATGTTAAAAATGTGCACATACTTAACACTTATCAGATATCTCCCGAGGGCCCTTTCTAAGACCCAACAATATGGTCCCAAGAATTTTCACTCATAAATTTGTTTTCCAGTCATTATTAGCAGATTAATAGCATATTGGAAAGGCAAAAGTTAGGAATTGGCTATGGAACACAGGGATACTAGAAGTAGTGAGATATGTTAAAGAAGGCACAGAAAATGCAGATCTAAGAGAAGATTTCAAAGAAGTTTTCCAGACTGGGATTAGAATAAGAATTTAAAGTAGGGGCACAATGATGCCACCCCCATTGAAATCAGCATATCATTATGTTTTACAACACATTTTCTGGAGCCAGACTTCCTGGGTACAAGTCTTGGCTTTACTTTTACTAACTAATGGTCTTAAAAAGGTTATTTATGAGTGTGTACCTCAAGTTCATCTGTAAAGTATGAGTAAGAGTATTTATGACATAGGAATCTTATCTAGATTAAATGAGATAATTCATGTGAAGAATTCAGAACAACATCTAGCATGTTATGTTTTATAAGTATAAGCTAGTACTGCTATTTACAGTCCAACAGTAGCAACTGCTACATTTACTGCACCAAGAAATATGGTAATAGACTCTTGGAGAATTTCATTCTAAGTATGATATAAATTGGTATTCTAAGATGTTTTAAACTTTAATATTTGGCTTGCACAGTATGCTGTAGATCATATTTAAACTTCTAAGAGCTTTATTAAATGCATTTTTCATCAATCCTCTCATATATAAACATAAGTGATAGAAGTTAGGCATTAAAATTCTTGACACACTACTGCATCAAGACCAGATTTTGCTTCATCTGATCGCATCCACTCTGTAATGAGGACTTGAAACCAGCATTTTTCATGTTTGGCCAGAAGAACAGTTGGCCAATGTGGAGTGATATGCCCAGTTTTTTTGTTTGTTTGTTTTGTTTTGTTTTCCCTTTTTTTTAAAGTTATTTCTGTATTGACAAATGAAAATGTATATATTTTTCATGGACAAGATATTTTGAAATATATCCATTGTGGAATGACTACATTTAGCTAATTAGCATATCTATTGCCTTGCATAGCATGCATATTCTTTTTTGTGGTGAGAACACTTAACATCTATTCTCTTAGCAATTTTCAAAGCTACAATACATTGATGTGCTCATTTGAAGGCCTTTTACACGATCTTTATGTGCATTTCAGTGGCCATGTACAAGGAGCCCTCGCTGCACGATCTCACGGAGTTCTCTCGATCTGGAAGTGGGACCCCAACCAAGAGCAGAAGTGTCTCCGGAGTGCTGAACGGAGGCAAATCCATGAGCCACAATGAATCAACGTAGCCAGTGAGGGCAAAACAAGGGCTCTGTAACAGAACCTTACCTCCAGGTGCTGTTGAATTCTTCTAGCAGTCCTTCACCCAAAAGTTCAAATTTGTCAGTGACGTTTACCAAACAAACAGGCAGAGTTCACTATTCTATCTGCCATTAGACCTTCTAATCATCCATACTAAAGCCCCGTAATTTAGATAAAGCTTGTGCAAAAGAATGCCAAGCATTATCAATGAACTAAACCTGGGAGAAGGACTGCCAAATTTTCTCACAATCTTACGTATACGTTGGGGATGACAACCAAAAATATTTCACAGCACTAACGCTGATCAAAATTTGCTCTCCAACCCAGAAAATTTAAAAGACCACAATTGTTCTTCAAAAACAAAACAAAACAAAATTAACCGCTTAAATGTTTTGTAGGGGCAAACAAAATTATGTGAACAGTGTTGTTTTCTTGGCTTAATGTTTTCTATCTATGCTTCATTCAACTGTACTCTTTACTTTCATATAGCGCAACTTTATGGTTTCTGAATTCAATGGTTCTATTGACTCTGTGTCACCTAATCCAAATCAACCAAATTCAGGGTTGAATCTGAATTGGCATCTCAGGCTCAAGGTAACAGTGTTCTTGTGATTTTACCAATTATTTTATTTAGATTTGTAGTATTCTGGTCAAATTCTTGTGCTGTACTTTGTGAGTAGAAATTAAGTTATATTGTCAACCCTGGTCAGTAAAGATAACTTTAAAAAAAGAATATCCTTAAGTGTAGATTTCTCTTAATTCCATTTGTGTATCATGTTAAACTATTGTTGTGGCTTCTTGTGTAAGACAGGAACTGTGGAAATGTGATGTTGTCTTTTGTGTTGTTAACATAAGAAAAGTCTTCTCTGTATATGTACAAGTCCTCCTGTCATTGTATTTGGCACGTGAATATTGTGTACAAGGAAATGTTAAGACTGGTTACCCCTAAACAACATATATTATACCTGCTACTGGAAAAGTGTTTAAGACTTAGCTAGGTTTCCATTTAGATCTTCATATCTGTTGCATGGAAGAAAGTTGGAATCTTGGCATAGAGTTGCATGATATGTAAGATTTTGTGCATTAATAATTGTTAAAATCTGTGTTCCAAAAGTGAACATAGCATGTACAGGCAGTTTTCTGTCCTGTGCACAAAAAGTTAAAAAAAAGTTGTTTAATATTTGTTGTTGTATACCCAAATACGCACCGAATAAACTCTTTATATTCATTCAAAGAAGATTATCCTTCAACATATATTTATTGAGTATCCATTAGGTGTCATTAACTATATTAGAAATGGGAGTTAAACACTGAATTATGTAGATAAAGTCAATGTCCTCAGATAATCTACAGTCTAGACATTCATATTAACAGGTTCAATCTTTCAAGTACATTTATTGGACTTACTTAGAGTTCAGATTGGTACAAGGAAATCTCATTCCCATTCAGCAATCAAATTACACAAAAGAGATCTGTGCTCTAGTAGCCTTTCTACCATTTACAGTGTCATATCCCCTGTCTGTTTCTCATTTCTCACCTCTGTAGAGGAAATACACAGGACTAAATATCTGAAGTTCTTCTCATCTCTGAGAGCTGAAGGAAAACATTGTTTGGTGTTGATCTCTTTCACCTCATTCCCACAAGCTGCCATTGCCTGACCATGAATTCTTTGGGAATTATCAATATATGAAGGTGTTTCAGTCAGCTTTTTCACTGCTATGACTAAAGGACCTGACCAAAACAATTGTAGAGGGGGAAAAGTTATTTGGAGGCTCACAGTTTCAGAAGTCTCAGTTCATAGATGACAGGCTCCATTCCTTGGGGCTCAAGGTGAGGAGGAGTGGTGGAAGAGTGGGGCAGAGGGAAGCAGCTCACATCATGGTAATCAACAAGCAGAGAGAGAGACTCCACCCTCCAGATACAAAATATATACCCAAAGCCATGCTCCAATTCCCCCCTCCTCCAGCCACACCCTACCACTTCAGTTACCTCTCAGTTAATCCCTCCCTATCAGGGGATTAAATCAATGATTGGGATAAGGTTTTCACAACCCAGTCCTTTCTCCTCTGAACCTTCTTACACGTTGTCTCACATGTGAGCTTTTCGAAGACACCTCACATCCAAACCATGACAGAAGGGAAGAATAGTAGACCAGATAAAACATAATTGTGTTCAGGGCATACACAAAATAGTAACTGTGGCCCAAGCAGCATTGTTTTGCAAGGCCAGGGGGCTGCCCATTCCCAAGATGTACATTCAGCACAAACTCCCAACCCAATCCAGCCCAGTCTAGCCCAGTGACCTGGAGATTCCATTTAAAGTCATCCTGTCTTAGCTCTAAAGCACACCTGTATGTAGTGAGGCTGCCTATATTGGACTCAGAAACCTTTGCCACATGATAGAAACACCAGTAGCCTCTCACTTGTTCCCCATTCCCCCATTAAGTCTTAATAATTTTCAACCAATAAAACAGCACACCATCAAGAACTTTAAGATTTCTTTATTGACTATTATGAGGTTGCTGGTTTTGCTCTTTCATTGCTCAGGAAAACTGTAGGCATACTGGTAATTAACAAGTTAGCACTTTGGTGTCTCATGGAAACCTGACATAAATAGGAAAGAATGAAAATACTGAAGAATACTTTGTTCCTAGTATTCTTTTTAAGCTGCCTCAAGTTGTTTTTAAAAGAAGGAGGTACTTAAACAAATCAATAAATAGTTCTCAAAGAAACTTATCTGTAAGTGATGACACCACTTTCACACACCTCCCTTGGTCACACACATCACACATCATGGCAGAAAATATTAGTCCTACCATATCCTTGATGAAAGACAAAAGATTCTGTAGTCAAATAGTTTTGGAAAACACTACAATATCACCTGGAAGATTTATAAGACTCAGATTGCTGGACTGACCTCCAGAGCTTCTGATTGAGTAGATCTGACGTGGGCCCAAGACTTAGCATTTCTAACAAGTTCCCAGGTGATGCTGAGACTGTTGATCCTGAGGAACCACACTTGTACAACCATTGGCATACACTCTTCCCTTCCTCAGATTTAAAGTGTACGTTAAAACTGGGCATGGTGGTACATGCCTGGGATCCTAGCAACTTTAGAGGCTAAGATCTTTAATTAAGTCAGAGGATCACAAGTTCCAGGGCAGCCTGGGCAATTGAGCAAGACCTTGTCTTAAAACAAAACAAACAAAAAAGACAGGAGATATTGAAGACCTAGTAAGAAAAAAGTAAACTTTCTTGTAAAAATGAAGTGTGCATTAGCACATATTCTGAGGGAGAAAAAACATGTTGAAGAACTCTGCTTAACTTGGTGAAATGCTGAGATAAACAAATCTGTACATAAAGCTATATAAGGATTGGGCATACACAGTACCAATTAACACTGGAGTGCAGACTTCAAAACCTTTGTGGGTATCTGAACTTCCTATGGTCATTTTTATTTTTCTGCATTTTTATGCTTGGGTGGAAATCTCCTGAATATGATTTCTACCAAAGCTTGAAAACAATTGTTCTGTGGCATAGCACTTGACCACAGATTATCACTATTCTGTGAATGTACATCCAATCCTTACACTGTATTTAGCCTAGGGTAGAATATAGAAACAGAAACAATCACTTTCTTCTAGGTAATAATGCAAACAAACCCCAGCCCCTACTTACAAATCCTAACCAGTAGTTTGCAATTGGACAGGGCATGTTCTCATTGACATTGGGTCTATAAAGCACTGAGAGGGGAAGTGATCTATGGCATTCCTCCTCACCTCCGTTACCAGCATTTTTTTTTTTTTTTGGTCCTAAGCCAGACATGCTCCCTAAAGAATTTCTCACAGACCTTAGCTACACGTTTCCAACTTTCCCAACCATCCATTGTCTAAGTAAACATATGGGGGAAATGAATGTCTAATAGGATTATCTCTTCACTGATGCTGGCTTATTATAGTAACCATTCTGTGGATAAGGGGTGATGGGATCATAACTGATAATCATTTTGAATCAATTTCATCCAAGTGCATCTTAGAACCCTCATTAGCTGAAGTGTATCATTCATGGGTTAAATTGAAAAGTATCCTCCCAGCAGTCTTTGAAGAATATCCATGTCTCTACCAGCAGTCACTTCAAAACAACATACACTTTTTCTATTCTGTTTCTCAAAATACTTCCAACCTCTATTCAAAGCCACTTCTACATTTTAAGTATTGATTATAGCAGGATCCTATTGCTGCCACAAAAAAATCTATACAAGGATATGGCAGTGCCATAATACATGATCATTTCCAATTACAGAAATAACTTGTGAATTGTAGTTAGGGAAGGCCACTAGGACTCCATATTTACAAGGACAGCATGACATGCTTTCACTGTTCTGTCCACAAAGATGTGGTCCATGGTTTGACTTCATGCATTTAGCTACCTTGGAATGAAAACACCTAGCTGCCATGCTCTGACCCTAGGCATTCCCCTTTAATAAGACTGCTACAAGCTATTGTATACTCAAAAATATATGTCTCTAAATTTGGACTGTTCTTTATGAGAGAGAGAGACAGAGAGACAGAGAAAAAAGAAAGAAGAAGGAAGGAAGGAAGGAAGGAAGGAAGGAAGGAAGGAAGGAAGGAAGGAAGGAAGGAAGGAAAGAAAGAAGAAAGAAAGAAAGAGAATGAAAGAAAGAAAAAGAAAGAAGGAAGGAAGGAAAGAAAGAAAGAAAGAGAAAGAAAGAAAGAAAGAAAGAAAGAAAGAAAGAAAGAAAGAAAGAAAGAAAGAAAGAAAGAAAGAAAGAAAGAAAATTCCACCTTCAATGTAAAAGCACTGGGGAATAATTCTTTCCTGAACCACATCCTGGGTCATTTTAATCTCTAAACATCATACCATTATTTAGAGTTTGGTTTGGATTTGTTGCATAGAAAACTATCTATGCAAAATCAGCTCTTTTGCTAATATCTCATGAGTATAAATGTCTGGTCTTTCTCATCACATTTATGCTAATGAATTCAGAAAAGTATATATCGCATCATTTGGGGGGACATTACAACTTCTATGTGGGTATTTTGGTATTTACATGTATTATGAAATGGGGGTTTCATTTGAACTCACGGACTCAAGTAATTCTACCCCAGCTCCTTCAGTAGCTGGGACTACAAGTACATGTCACCATCCTTGGCTTTCTATGTGGACAGTCTCAAAGATGTTTGTAAAATCTGTAATTCTGTCATCATGCAGGAAGTTTTTGTAGAACATACAATATGGATGATTTTCACTTTAGAATTCTAAACTGACCAAATAACACTTCAATTTCTCCTTTTTATTAGTTTTTGTTTCACTCTGCCTCTTGTCTTTCATATAAACATTTCTCCCCCACTCTCTCCCCCCCTCTCTCTCACACACACACACACACACACACACACACACTGACACACACACACACACTGACACACACACACACACACACTGACACACACACACACATGTGCACAAACAGAGATGTGCCTCCTAAAGCTTGCAGAGATGCTTTGTTCTGGAAAGATGACCATGTGTTTATTCAGTAGGGACACTAGAACAGCCAGATTAGAAATCCAGGGATCTCAAGCTTCAGAAGCTGACCTGGCAGTTATGACACATGTCTTCTGCACACTAAGGAATTTTGCCTGGGTATGCCTCACAACATGCTAGTATGCCTGCACATTTTGTACTCTAAATAATTGTGTGCATTCATAATAATGTTTTTGATGTTGTGTAAGGTTAACAATTAGAGTTAAAATGTAGGGAGCGATGCTTTGGTAAAAACTGTTTCTTTGAATCAATGGCTCAGCTTGTTGGCACTGTGGGTATTTATTGATTCATAAAATGTTGATGCTGCATGGCATGTTACCAAGGCTGGATAAAGCATTCACACAAAGATAAATGGGTTGAGGCTGAGTCAATCTCATAGAAAAAGAGAGATTCTGGGTTCAGCAACAGGGGGATTTTGTAAGGATTAATCTCCTTACTGAGATTAATAAAGTGGGACTCTAATTGGAATTAACCATTCAGTTCTTCACACATGAAAACCTCTGTGTCACTCATACCCTTATGCAAACAGGATGTTTACAATCCAAGCATTCTTTTCTTTAAAAATCTTAAAACCAGAATGAATTAGTTCTAAAAGACTATCTACTCTTGTAATGTAAAATAGCTGAACAAAACATCTTGAACAGCATTTGAGTTTCAAGGATCTTAACATTTCAAAGTACATGACCATTACATTCACAAACATATTATGTTTTGGTACAAAATACTGCCATATAGTGTGCATGTGTGTGTGTGTGTGTGTGTGTGTGTGTGTGTGTGTGTGTGTGTTATGGAGCAAGGCACTACATAATTCTTGTTACCTCCTACTCTCAGGGAGGTGTGGCTACAGAGAGCTCCAAAGGTCCTTGGAGTCACATCAGTAAGTAAAATACCATGTGGCTCAACTGTGCTAGAAACCAAATGCATAGGTTCTGCTTTCTACAAACTCTCAGTCTAGAGTGTTCAGTAGACATATTGAGAGTATGATAAACACTATACAACTGTTGGATGTATAATATAAAAAGACTGAATATGTATGCAAGTGATAGCACAAGGGGGAAGGGAACAGATATGTAGGAGCGAACTTTTCATATGCTACCAAGTTCATTATTAATCTAAAATATAGCATTGATTGGAATTTTGAGGGTAAGCACTAAAACTTTGAAAATGTAGCAAAAAGTGACAAGGAAATTAAAGTTATACAGTAAAAATAGCCATTTAAGACAAAATGCGACAGTAACAAAGGTGCAGAGGGACAAAAAAGATATGACATGAAAACAGCAAAATGGCAGATGTCAGTTCTACCATATTAGTAATGACCTTAAAAATAAATGAATTGGCTATACCACTACTGAATATATATTTAATGGAAATGAAATCACTTTCTGAAAATGATATCTTCATAGCCATGTCTATTGCAGCACTATTCATAATAGCCAAGATATGGACTTGACAGAGCTATACATCAATGGGAAAATGGATAAAGGATGTAGCATATGTACACAGTGGGATACTGCTCAACAATAGAAAAGAATTAAACCCTGTCATTTGTGGCATGCAGAAATAACTGGAGGACATTATGTTAAGTGAAATAATTCAGGCAAAGAGAAACAAGTACTGCATATTCTCTGTCATATAATAGAAGATTTAAGTTTACTTCAGAGAAATGTAGACTTGAATAATGATTATTAGAGGCTAAGAAGGGCAAGGGGAGGGGAGATAGAGGAAGGTTGGATAACAGGTACCAAATACAATTAGATAAGAATGAAAAGTTCCAGGGCTGGGGTTGTGGCTCAGTGGTAGAGTGCTTGCCTAGCACATGTGAGGCTCTGGGTTTGATCCTCAGCACCACATAAAAATGAAGTAAAGACATTGTGTTCATCTACAACTAAAAAAAAATAAATATTAAAAAAGAATGATAAGTTCTGTTGTTCTATAACACAATAGGGTGACTACAGTGCACAACAATTTATTACATAGCTGATAAAGAACTAAAAGTGAAGAGTTTTAAGGTTTCCAATACAAAGGAATGCTAAATGTTGAAAGAGATAGAAATGCTAATTACAGACTTGATCATTACATATTCTATACATGTATCAAATTATCACATTGTACCCCATGAATATGTACCATTGCCATGTGTCAATCTAAACATTTTAAAATAAATGGATTGGACATGGCACTGAATGCACAGATAACAAGAAGAAAATAGGTAAGTTGTATTCATCAAAAATAAAAATGTTGGGCTGGGGATGTGGCTCAAGCAGTAGCGCGCTCGCCTGGCATGCGTGCGGCCCGGGTTCGATCCTCAGCACCACATACCAACAAAGATGTTGTGTCCGCCAAAAACCAAAAAATAAATATTAAAAATTCTCTCTCTTTCTCTCTCACTCTCTCTCCTCTCTCACTCTCTCTTTAAAAGAAAAAAATAAAAATAAAAAAAATTCTCTCTCTCCTCTCTCACTCTCTCTTTAAAAAAAATAAAAATAAAAAAAATTCTCTCTCTCTCTCCTCTCTCACTCTCTCTTTAAAAAAAATAATAATAATAAAAATGTGAAAAAAAGAGTTTCAGTGTGAGAATATAAAAAAGTTCTGGAAGTGGAGAAGGGTGATAATTGTATAACAATAGAAACATATTAATGGAAGTGAATTGTACAGTTTAAAATATTTAAAGTGATAACTTAAATTGTATATTTTTCCACAATCAAAAATAAATGGAGGGGCTGCATTGTGGCTCAGCAGCAGAGTATTTGCCTCACATATTAGAGGCCCTGGGTTCAATCCTCAGCACCACATAAAAATAAATAAATAAAGATATTGGGTCCAACTACAAATAACATATAAATATAAAAAATAAATAAATGGATTTAAATCTCTACTTCAAAATCATAGATTGGAAGAATGGAGAAAATGCATATTTTAGACATGAGCTATCTAAAAGAACACACGTTAGAGTCTAAGATAAAATTATGGAGAGTAAAAGAATAGAAACAAAACAGCTTGAACGGCATTTGAGTTTCACAGATCTTAAGAACATTTCAAAATACATGACCATTACATTCACAAACATTATGTTTTGGTACAAAATATTGTCATATAGTATGCATTGTGTGTGTGTGCATGTGTGTGTGTGTGTATACTATGCCAGAAGTAACCATAATATAGGATGAGTGGCTATACTGATACTAGAAAATAATTTAAGACAAAACTTGAAACTAGAAAGAATGGACATTCTATAACGGGATCAATCCATCCAGAAGACACAACAATTATAGCTATATATGCACATACCAATGAAACTCCAAATTACCTGAAGCACAAACAGATCCATATCCTTTATTATTAAAGATTCAAAAATCCTAAAAATTATACTAGCAAACTAAACCCAGAAACATACAGAAAGGATTATATACACCATGAACAAGCAGGATTTATTTCAGGAATGCAATTTGACATGTAAATATAAGAAAATATAATGTAGAATATTAATTTAGTAAGGGAAAAAAACAACCATCTCAATAGATGTAGGAAAAAAATTTGACAACATTTAACACCCTTTCATTATAAAAAAACACTGAAAATATGAAGCTTAAAAGGGAAATTTCTTTGATAAAGAATATCATGAGAATCTTATAACTCCCACTGTAGTTGTTGGGGAAAGACAGAAAACTATCTCTACCATCAGGAACAAGACATCTGCTACCTCCAGTTTTTTTTTTAAATTACTGTAGTTTCTAGCCAGTGCAATTAGGCAAGAAAAAATAAATAAAAGGAATTCAGATTGAAAGAGAAGTAAAACTATCTTTATTGGCAGAAGGCATGATCTTGTATAGAGAAAAGGCATTTACCAAAAACAATTGATTTAATAAATGTATTCAACATTGTTATGTTACAAAATCAATATACAAAAATCAATTGTATTTCTATACCATATCAATAAATAATCTAAAATGAAACTACAAAACAGTTCCATTTACAATAACATCAAGAAGAATAAAATACTCAGAAATAAAAAAAGTGCAACTATTGTACAGTGGAAATTATAAATACTGCTTAAAGAAAAGGTATAATAAATAAAAAAGACAATGTATGTTTCTGGGTTAGAAGACTTCATATTTTTAAGATAGCTATATTCTTTGATTTTTTATTTGTTTTTTTTTAGATATACATGAAAGTAGAGTATATTTTGACATATTAAACATACAGTCAGTCTTTGTATCAGTCAGGATTTTCCAGGGAAAAAGAATCAATAGGGAGAGCAGACATAAAGGGAGGAGAGAGAAAAATATATTTATAAAGACATTTGTTTCAAGAAGTTCACTTGCATAATTATGGGGGGCTGTTATACAACATCTTCAGGGCAGACAAGCTGGAAAGTCAAGCAGGAATTGATGCTGAAGCTTGAGAGAATATTTTTCTTTTCAAGAAACCTATTTATACTCTTTAGGCCTAGCAACTTGTTGCTTAAAGCCCTCCATCCACACTGTAAAAGATAATCTCCTTTACTTAAAGTGCACTAAAGGTTTTTTAACCATATCTACAAAACACCTGTATAGATATACGTGTATCTATGACATTGTTACTTGATTAAACAACAGCATTAACCAAGCTGCCTCATAAAACTTAACAACATTACCCCAAATTATCCACAGACTCAGTGCTTACTATTATTATCCATATTTAACATTTAAAGGAACTTAGGAATACGGAATTGTACATCAACCTTTTTGTACTAAAATTCAAGAGCTTATATTGAAATTTATAGGGAAATTCAAGAGACTAAATGGCCAAAATAAGAACAAAAATTAACAAAGCTGCAGTAATCAAGACAGTGTGATATTGCCATAAGGATATAGATCAATGTCAGACAATTGCGAGTATAAAACTAAGCCCTTCAGTTTAATGTCAGTTGAATTTCATCAACAGTGCCAAGACAATTCAATGAATAAATATGAGTTTTTCAATAAAAGATTCTGGGACAACTGGATATCTATACACAAAAGAATAAAGTTGGATAACTGGCTCACAAAATTCATAAAAATCAACTCCAAATGTATGTATGAGCCCATTTACATTTACACTTAAATATGAAAAACTAAAACCTTAAAACTTTTAGAAGAAACCATAGGCATTAATCTTTATAACTCTAGATGAGTCAAAGTCTTATTAAATAGGACACCAGAAGCACAAGAGACAAAAACAGGAATAAATTGGCCACATCAAAATGCTTATTTAAAAAAAAAAAATTGTGCTTCAAAATTTGTATAAAGAAAGTGAAAAGGAAGCCTATAGAATGGGAGGAAATATTTGCAAATCATATATATGGTAAGAGACTTGGATCCAGAATATATAAATAACCATTACAACTCAACAACAAAAAGACCCACTTAAATGTAGCGAAATGATTTGAATAGTCATTCCTTCCAAGACTACAGAAAAATAGCTAATAAGTACATGAAAAACGCTCAACTTTGTAGTCATTTGGGTAATGCAAGTCACAATCACAATGAGATTGCAATAAAGGCATTCACTAAAATGGTTAGGAAAAAATAATAAACACATTGGTGAGGATGTGAAGAATATGGAACCTTCATACACTGATAGTTGGAATGTAATATGTGATAGCCACTTTGAAACACAGTCTGGTAGTTTTTCAAAAAGTTAAATGTGAAGTTATCACATGACATAGCAATTCCACTACTAGGTATGTGCTTAGTAGAAATGAAACATGTTATATTAAAATCTGTACATGAATGTTCATAGCAGCATCATTCACAATAACTAAAAAGGGCAAATGACACCAACTGACTGATAATAATATGTTGCATATTCATACAATAAAGGGAACAAAAAACTGACACATTGACAACATGAATGAGCCTTGAAAACATGATGGTAAGTGAAAGAAGGTGGACATGAAAGGCCACATATTGTATGATTCCATCTATATGAAATATCCAGAAGAGGCAAATCCATAAGACAGGAAATAGATTAATAGTTGCTAGGCACCACAGTAAGGAAAGTTTAGGGAAGTAACTGCTGATAGGTATAGGGTTTCCTTTTGGGGAATTGAAATATTCTGAAATTGGATAGTGGTGTTGGTAGTACAATTTTGTGAGTTTACTAAAACTACTTGATTGTTTTAGAGATCTTTGGGTTGCTCTGGTTCTCCTCTGTTTCATGTGATGGTGTGTCATTCTGATGATGTAGATCTCCATATTCCTAAGTTTCTTTAAATATTAATTATGGATAATAATAGTAGTGTTCTTATAGGTTTCTTATGAAAATTGAATTAAAGAAAATTGAATTGAAGATGTTAGAACAGGTCTTGGCACGTGGTAAATGAGAAATATTAACTATCTTATATAACAAAATAAAAGTCTAAAACACAAAATAGGGCTTGAATAAGAGCTTAATGTTTATTATCACTGTTTTTGTTATTGCTGCTGCTTCTATTATTGTATTATACCTTTTGGAAACTGACACCAGCATGTTAACTATCCCAATGTCTTTATTGGACAACCCTTACCTAAATGAGCATGTCATTATAGGAAAAGAAAGGATGATTTTCCTTTTGCATGTATTGTTAGACATATAATATGTGACTATGTAGAAAATATATGAAATTCAGAAAGGCTCAAACATATAAATATAAAAATTGACAAATTAAAATAGCCACCATATATAATATACATCGTAAATCTATCTTTATCTATATCTATGTATCATCTACCTATCTATATTTAATTCATGAAAATGAGGCATCTCATCTAAGAAATGTCACTCACTGAAAGAAATCATGTACTAGAATATTGGAGCTCAAAGAAATCTTAGGATATTGTCTGCTATTTTGTGCCTTGAAAACATGCCCTCTTCTGTCCCCTGTGCTCTATTCCTGAGGTTCACACTGCGGACATCAGACAATTTACTGTTCTACAATGTAATTTTGGATGAAAACTGTAACCAAATATTTGCTTGCAGATGAGGAAATGGAGAAATTGAAATCTCTTGCCCCTAGTGTACACCTAGTAAGCAAGCCTTTAGCTTCCAGACCAGGGCACTTCAAACTGTTCCACACTGACTGGATTGACATGCATTAGTGTCATTGTCAAGTGTTATGAAGCAGATCATTTATATTTGAAACTGAGATATTTAATTTTATTTCTTAATGTTTACATACTTACATAAGTTTAAAGCCAACTTCAGGAACCCTGTATAAGAAAGGGGCTTGAACAAAAGTGTCTTCCTAAGTAGGCACCAATTGAACAACTAAAGGAATTTAAAAAAGATGGCAGGGGACTTGTTTTGTTTCTGGAAACCAGGTAAGGGTGCTAGTCACATAGTAAAATTTCAAAGAATTCTTTCTAAATATTAGGAATATATCAGCATATTGAAGAGGGGAAAATTGTACTGTGAAATGTCTTCTGAAAAGGCACTGTGCATTCAGGACCATAGAAAGAGGTGATCCTAGCAATGGTCAATCATCATCACCTCATTTGGAAGGGCAAGGGCTGCAGGCAAGAATGGACCTTAGAGCAGATGTGAAACAAACCTCCCTGAGTCCCCTTTGACAATGAAGAGCCATAATATCAACAAACAACTACCCTGGAAGGTTCCAGGATGTACATTGCTACCAAGAGCAGGTAGCCAGCTGTACAGATGGCTGCATTTCTGATAACAGCTCTAGGAAGAAGGCCAGGAAGAGCCATCAAATGGAGGCTAACCAAATATGCATATGAACACAGAAAGCTGTCACACAGCTCAGTGGCTTTACTAAACGGAAGACATCATAAAAAAAAATTCTTTATGTAGCTTCTCAAAACACCAACACTTTCTCTATTCTTTGCTCTACCTTCTTCACTAGTTGTTAGTTTTAATAGTTTTCAGTCCACTCTCCATTGTAATATGTGATAGAAAAATGTCAATAGCCACCTGGTAGATATTGAATCTATACAAGGAAAATCCACTTACGTTTGTTCTGTGTATATGAGAAAACCTGACTAACAATGTCTAAAAGTATGAAAGGCTTTATATTTTCAGTGATTAACTGATCACAGGTAGACAATCCAGGGCTTATGCAGCACTCAAGGACAACAACAGAGATTCAAGATTTTTCTATCTTCTTGCTCTACTAGCCTTAATGCATGGATTTTCCCTTCATAACTGTATCCCAAAGCTTCACATCTGAATTTTAGGCAGAAATACATAATTTACTTCAAGAACATGCTAATTTAGTGTACACCCATGCCTAGATACTTAATATTTCACATAAAAAGTTTCTAGTAAGTCTTACTCAGAAACATTTGCTTGTGTTTTATTGGCTAGAGACTGTGTCACATAGCCACACTCAGCTGCAAGCAAGACTGGCAAGGTATTTTAAATAATCTGCTTTTATAATGAAGGAAAGCAAGGTAAATATGTATTATGAATGCCTTTGGAGAATCAAATCTATTGTGTTTACCAAATGTGGCAAATGCAGAAATAATAATCGTGGATGATCTCTGCTTTCAAGAGAAAGGACATATTTTTTAAATTATTTGTAGAAGGAAAGAAAACAAATTTTAGATAACTTCTGTTTCTACTGGTTATTCTTTAAAAAAAATGGACAGTATAAAATAAGAAACTAAATATGAACACAAGAAATGTAGGGAAAATATTTTTTTCTACTTTCTTGACCTCTTTTCTTTCACCCTTTGTGATTGATTGTTGAAGTTCCACATTATGGCAGCTTGTAACTTTGGATAGAATTGGAGAAAGAAATAATTAGAAAGCACCAAACTTCCCTTCTCCTCTGATTTACCAGGCTGTGGTACCCACAAGTTGGGAAAGTGGAGATATTTTAAGGTGAATGAGGTTTGGGACATTAGTGTCGCATTGAACTGGCCTCTTCATTACCTGAAAGTCACTGGAGGGCTTTCTTGTTACCCTAGAATGACCAGAAGAGCTATGGAACATGCCGAATACTTTTTTCTGAGAAGAATGAGCAAACTGCTGGAGAAAGTTTAATAAGAACTGTTGGGAAATAGTCAAAGAACTTCCTCCAGTCCTAACTGAGCCCAGGTCACTCAAAAACCAGGTTACACAAAGTTATAAAACATATTTTTGGTGTAATAAATACTTCTTGCAAAATATGAACAGGAAAAAAATGTCTAACTTTTATGTCAGGCTATGAACTAATACCAGGGACCACAGGGGAAAGAGAGATAAGAAGGACAAATGTATGCATGCCAGTGTGCAATTGGTAAGAGTATATTAGAGTGCCTGGCACATTTCTGATTTCCTTTCTTCCTCAGTAACAGAACCACTTGTTTCTTTGGGGAACCCATTTGGTGTGCTTCTAATGGAGTTGACCCTTCTTTGGGCCACTGTATGAGTGAAGTACATGGCCCTGACCTGGCCCCAGCCTACTATTTCCTGATTCAATATGGTTGGTTCAGAAGTGGGCACATGTCCGAAACAGGGACAATCTAATTAAGTTGTTTTGTTTGTTTGTTTTGTTTTGTTTTTAGCAATAGTTTCTCTTACTGTGCTATTCTTGACCTTTATAGTTACATGAACAAATACATTATTTTTAGTTTTCTTTTAATGTGTGATTATTGTTGTCAATGTTGCTATGCTATATGTGTCACTAGCAATCTTACTAAATAATAAAAACCTAGACACACACAACATTCCTAAGAAAGTATATCATAATCTTGGGGATGGATGAGCTGGGAAGAGAAGAAACATGTTATTTGGAAATTAAGCATGGATTTACATATGAACTTGGTTTTTATTTTGGTAATGATAACTAATTTGATATTTCACATAACAGAAAATAAAGACTAGAAGAAAGGTCAAAAATCTTGCTAGAAACAAAATCAAATGACACAAAATATAATTCAAGGTAAAAAACAATTTATAGGATTGTAGAAAATATAGACACACAATAGCAATGAGACAGCATCCTTAAATGACATTGTACACAGATTTTATGTGCCTTCAAGGAAAAAAAAAACAATAATGTTATTTAACAACTTCTAAATTTTTTTCTACAAATGCTTCCAACTTTATTCACACTGCTATTATGATCATGATATTAAGATTTGACAAATATAGAAAAATAAAATCACAAATGAATTTCCTGAATATAGATGCAAAATTCTTAAAGAAAATCCTAAAAACTGAAAATTAGCAAGAAAGTAAGTGAAGAAAATATGATAAATTGTGCTTCACTTCAGAAATGCAAGGAGGGAAAATATTATGAAATTTATAAATATCTTTCTCACACTAAATCATCAACCAGAAAAATCATACTGTTACCTCCTCCGTTGTCAAAACAGATTTTATTTTCAAAAAGTACAGTTTATTGAAGTATCATTCATCTACAATACAACTTTGTGCATTTGTTGAGTTTTGACAGATTTATTCATGTTATGGTTTGGATGTGAGGTATCCCCCAAAAGCTATTGTATGAGACAATGCAAGAATATTCAGAGGTGAAATGATTCGGCTATGAGAGCCTTAACCTAATCAGTAAATAAAACCCTTGATGGTATTAACTGAGTGGTAACTGAAGGTGGGCTGTGCCTGGAGGAGGTAGGCATGGGGAGTGTGATTTGGGGGTATATATTTTGTATCTGGTGAGCAGAGTCTCTCTCTCTGCTTTCTGATCATCATATGAGCTGCTTCCCTCTGTCACTCTCTTCCCCCATGATGTTCAGCCTCACTGGCCCCCAAGGAATGGAATCAGCCTTCTGTGAACTGAGACCTGTGAAACTGTGAGCCCTCAAACTTTTCTTCCTCTACAATTGTTCTGGTCAGGTCTTTTAGTCACAGCAGTGAAAAAGCTGGCTGAAACTCATGTGATCATCACAACAATGAAGATGTAAAACTTTTCTATTATCCCCAAAACTATCCTTCTGCCATTAAAAGTTTCATCATGCTAACATCACTGTCAATACCCTTCCCTAATATATCTAGTGTAGCCTTTTTGTCTGAAGTTTTAAATAAATGAAATAATACAGTATCCACTCTGTCTGGTTTCTTTTGATCAATCTAATATTTTTGAGGTTCATCCATGTCATAACATGTATGAGTTCATTCCTTTTTACTGTGGAATAATGCTTCAGTGTATTGATGTGTTGACGGATATTTGTATGATTTAGAGTTTGGGTATTATCAGCAAAGTGGCTATGATCTTTCAGGTGCAAGTCTATTTGTGCATATAGAATTTTACTTTGCCTGGGTAAAAGCAAAAATGTAGGATTGCTGAGTAATACAACTGCATGTTTATTTATTTTTATTTTTTAGTTGCAGTTGGACTCAATACCTTTATTTTATTTATTTATATGTGGTGCTGAGGATCAAACCCAGGGCCTCACACATGCTAGGTGATCTCTGTACTGCTGAGCTACAACCCCAGCCCACTGCATGTTTATTTTAATAAAAATTTGTAATTTATTTTAATAAAAATGTGTGTGGTGCTGAGTATTGAACCCAGACCATCACACAAGTGATGTTATACTATTGTATATCTTACCACCAGTTTGTGAAAGCTACACTTGTCATATATTCCACTTACGATACTGGCTATCTTTGCATGTGCTTACTGATTCCATGCATACTTTTGTGGAATATCTCATCAAATCTTTTGCACATTTTTAATTGGATCATTTATCCTCTTGTGGGATTGTAAGAGTTCTTTATATAATATAGAAATACATGTTTTATCAGAATGTTTTGCAACTACGTTTCCAAGTCTGAGGATTACCTCTCATTTTCTTAACCATGTACCTTGAAGGGCAATACTTTTAAATTTCAATGAAGTTCAATTGCCCAAATTTTCTTTTGTGGTTTCATGCACATATTTGTATCCTATTTCAGAAAGCTTTGCTTAACCCTAGGTCACTATGATATTCTCTTATGTCTTTTCCTGGAAGTATTATAGTTTTCAGATTTAAAATTTAGGTCTATGATTCAGTTCAAGTTAATTTTTGTATATTACCTGATAAAAACATCAGGCCACTTGTTTTTGCATCTAATTGTTTCAGCACAGTTTGTTTAAAAGACTATCTTTTCTCCCCTGAATTGCTTTTGCACCTTTGTCAAAATGAATTGACTATATATTTATAAATCTATTTTTGGACTCCTTATTTTGTTCCATTGACAAAAGGATATGCCTATTCTTACGTCAATACCACAATGTCTTGATTGCTGTAGTGTTATAGTGTTTTGAGATAGATGAGGTACATCCTCTAACATTGTTCCTCTTATTGAAAATTGTTTTAGCTATTCTATGGCCTTTTAATATTTCCATATACTTTTTTTGGTACTGGGGATTGAACTGAGCCACATCCCCAGCCCTTTTTTAAATTTTAGAGACAGGGTATAGCTAAGTTACTTAGGGCCTCGCTAAATTTCTGAGGCTGGCTTTAAACTTGCAATCCTCCTATTGCAGCCTCCTGAGCCACTGGGATTATAGCTATGCACCACTATGCCCAGCTTCCATATATATTTTAAATTTTTGTTTTGTTTTTTAATACCTTTATTTTATTTACTTATTTAATTTTTGTGTGTGTGGTGCTGAGTATTGAACCCAGACCATCACACATGCTATGTAAGTGCTCTACCACTGAGCCACAATCCCAGCCTCTTAGTTTTCATAAGACAATTATGAAAACTAAATTGTATAATGCATGTAAAGGACTTAACAAAATGCCTAATACATAGATGCTGTTAATAATATCATTGAAATCAGCCCCTTAAAATAATCTTGTCAATAATTATCTCAAAACACTTCAGTGGGTTTCTAAATCAATTTTAGTATTTGTCCCTGATAAAAAATCTTCTCAAATTAGAAATAGGTTATTTTTCTTGTATTTCCATAGTATGACTGTGTTTGTCTATCTCTATGAATCTGTCTTATAATCTATTTTATTTATTTGCTAACAGCTAGTATTACAGTCAATGAAGAAGGCAAGACCCATTTTAAAACCAATGATGACCACTGATAATATCATTAATAATTAACACAACTTTGGCAAAATTGCCTAGTGGTTAAGAATACTAATTTTGAATTCTGACTTTCTGGGTTCAAATCCAGATTCAAGGCTATGCAATCTTAGGTAAGTACTCTAATTTTCCTTGTCCTTAGATTTGCATCTGAAAATAATTTTCATCTACTCCTAAGACAATTATGAAAACTAAATTGTATAATGCACGTAAAGGACTTAACAAAATGCTTAATACATAAATGCTGTTAATAATATCATTGAAATCTTCGGAGAATGTAATGATAAATTAGAGATCAATTTTGGAAAATAAGAACCAATTCCTCCTTGAAATACTCTCTTGTATTTGCTCCTGTGACTCCACTTGCTCTTGGTTGTTCTTCAACCTTGCAGACTACTCCTTTCTGTCTCCAAAGCTGGATCTTGACTCATTTTCACAACATATACATGTTGGAGCATCTCAGGGCTCAGACCTTGAGGTCTTTCTATGCAAAATCATATGGCTGGATATCATGTGATAGTCTTATCCAGCTGATGTCTTTCAATTTCATCTGTTATGGTTTTGATATGAGGTTTCCTTTCAAAGTTCCTGTGTTAATGCAGGAATATTCAGAAGTGAAATGACTGGATTGTGAGGCATATAACCTAATCAGTCCAATCTACTTTGAATGGACTGACTGTTAACTGCAGGCAGGTGGGGCATGGCTGAAGGAGGTGGGCCATTTGGGGGCACACCCTGGAAGGGTGCAGCTTCCTTGTGGTTCCTTCCTCCCTCTCTCCACCCTCTCTTTTCCTTTCTCTGCTTCCTGATCCCATCATAATCTGAGCAGCTTTCCTTAGCTTGTTCCTTTTTATATGATGTGCTGTCTAACATTGGACCCAGAGCAATGGAGTCAGCTACCTATGGACTGAGACCTCTGAAACCGTGAGCCCCAAATAAGCTTTCCATCCTCTTAGTTGTTCTTGTTGGGTATTTTGGTCACAGTGATGCAGAAGCTAACTAAAACACTCTTTATAAATGGATGAATCCCAAACTAATATCTTTACCCAGAACTGTTCCCTGAATTCACATTCATATATTAAATATCTTCCATGAGAACTCTACTTGGATGTTGAATTGAAAACTCCTGCTTAATGTATGCAAGGAAGAATTTTTGATTCATTTCTCATCCTAACCCCACCTCTTTCCTATATTTCTATATCTGCATAAATGGCTAGGACATTAACTCAGTTGTCTAGGTCATCAACTTAGAAATTATACTTTACTCTATACTTCATACATTTTCTTTCATAATTTACATCTATCCAGTGAGCAATGATCGTCACTTACACCTTCAAAACATACTACAAACCTGTGTACTTTCCACCACCTCTAATGCTACCAATCTCATTATAGCCAATATCTTTATTGCTTGCCCTGATTATACCCTTGAAACTGAGTTTTCATGCTTTTTTCCTTCCCCACCAATGTTTCTATTAGTACATAAATCACTATAAAATTTAAGTTGGCTCATGTCATTTTTTTTCATTAAAATTGTTTAATGGTTTCCCATCTCACTTAGAGCAAAAACCAAAACTCTACAAAGTGATACACATTCTACCATTGTTATTACTTCTCTGACCTCATTTCTTACTACTTCCTCTTGTTCATGCCACACAAGGCACACTGGCCACCTTACTGTTCCTTAAAAAATGTCAGATTCATTTCTGCTTCAGAGCAGAACTTTTCATGTGCCCTTTTCTATCTGGCATATTGTTTCCCAGATCTATATCTTTCCATGGTTTATTCCCTAACTTATGTTAAGCCTTTTCTCAAATATTGCCTTATCAGAGCATCCTTGCTGAATCACCACCATATTTAAAATTACAACCTTTCTCTGTTACTCTCTGTTCTCTTTCCCTGATTTATTTTTTTTCAAAATACTTATCAGCATCTTATGTATTGTAGAAGGTTTTGTTGGATCATTGATTTCTTCTACTCTGAGGGTACAGTTGTCATATGTCTTGTTCTGTAGCTGGATAAAGATCCCCAGTGTGAGGAGTAGTGTCTGTTTTTAAATTAGGTACTAGATAAATATAGTTGAATGAAGGAGTAAGTGAAACATTACATTCAAGTGACATAAAATAAAGATTAAAATATAGCGCTGGGGTTGTAGCTCAGAAGAGTACTCATCTCACATGTGCTAAGTCCTGGGTTCGATTCTCAGCACAACATAAAAATAAACAAAATAAAGGTATTGTGTCCAACTACAGCTAAAAATAAATATAAAAATATTAAAAAACTAATAAACGTAATAAAATTACATCTATTAAAATTTTAACTTATTAATGTAACTTAGAAAAGATGAGACAAAAGTCCTATTTACAAAAACAAGAAAATATAAAGTATTAATAATTAACACAAGTAATATTTAGTGTATCAATAAGCAAAAATGAAAACTAAAAAAAATGACAAGGGGTAGATATCATAAAATTGAAATAAAGTCTCAAAAAACATATAAAAATGCTCAGCCTTAATAAGTAAAATGGATGCTAGGACTGGAATGTAGTTCAGTGGTAGAACATTTGCTTACCATGTCTTGGAGTTCAATCTCCTGTAACACACACACACACACATACACACACACACGTACATTAAGACAAAGCATCATTATGAATTGGCCTATGAATTGATAAAATAAATATGAAAGTATTCAAGGTTGGAAAATTTTAAAGGAATAGGAGATTTCCAACCCTACTAATATGAGTACAAGTTAAAAGAATTATCTCCGCAGAAAATTTAGTAATATGTATAAAAATAACTCAATACTTTGTATGTTCTGTGACCCAGAATCTTTCAATGTTGAATTTTCCTATTAAGAAACATGCATAAAAATGAAAAAAAGATTTTTTTATAACACTGTTCATCAGACATTAACAGAAGATTAAAGACCACTTAAATGTTCAACAAAAAGGAAATGGTTAAATACAGTACAGTTCATCCATGTTCAGCAATGTATTTAGGTAAAAACTTCCAATTCTTTATAACAAATTTAATTGATATATACTAACATGTCCACAAAATATCTATGGATAATAAAATTACATCTATTAAAATTTTAACTTATTAATGTAATTTAGAAAAGATGAGACAAAAGTCCTATTTACAAAAACAAGAAAATATAAAGTATTAATAATTAACACAAGTAATATTTAGTGTTTATCTAAATAAAATTATGACATTTAGATGCAATAGAAATAAACACATTAAACTTCACATAAGAATAAAATGAGAAACTCAGAAAGGGATCATATATTCAATAAAGTATTAGTATTTCAATCTTAAACTCCCCAGCCTCTAGAACCATAAGTCAAGTAATTTTCTGTTCTTTATAAATTACACAGTTGTGCTATTCTGTTACAGTAAGACAAAATGGGCTAAGACATTATGATTCAACTTATATGCATTATCTATAGTTGTCAAATTGATAGAAAGAGCTGGGAGAAGGAGAAAAAGGGAGATTGTTGTTTAATGGATGCAGAATTTTAGTTTTACAAAGTAAAAGAAGCCTTCATATCTCTTTCACAACATTGTGAGTATAATTAAAACTACTTAACTACTACTTAAAAGCTATGATACTAAGCATTTTTTTTTAACATACACAAACCTGTAGGATTTAAAGAATGGAAGCAAAAATTCAGTTCTAAGACTATGAGAGCAGCCCAGGTTTAACATCTCCAAACTTTTTGATCAAATTCTCCAACATTAGATGTGAGTCTGGATAAAATAATATAAGGAAAAGAAGATGGTTTATGTGTTAATCAGCTTCTCATCACTAAAAGATCTGAAAAGAACAATTTAGGCTCTGAGCCAGAGATGAACAGGACATCATAGCAGAAGTGCATTGTGGAGGAAAGCTGCTTGGGACATGGCAACCAGAGAGAGGAGAGAGGGAGAAAGAGGAGAGAGGCAGGGGAGGGAGGGAGGGAGAAAGAGAAAGAGAGAAAGAGGGAGGGAAGGAGGGGTGGGGGAGGGATGGGGGAGGGAGAGAGAGAGGGAGAGAGGGAGAGAGAGAGAGAGAGAGAGAGAGAGAGAGAGAGAGAGAGAGAGAGAGAAACTTGAGTGCAAGGAGCCAGGGATAATACAATTCCCAAGGGTATACCTCTCAATAACATACTTCCTCCAGACATACCCTACCTGTATAAAGTTGTCACCCATTAATCCATTTGATGGATTAACCCTCTCATTAGGACATAGCTCTCATAATCTAATCTTACTACCTTTGAACATTCCTGTATTGGAAAAAAATCTCATGTCTAAACCTTAAAATTTAGGAGTAAATGCTTGTTCATACCAACACTTAGAGATTTCGTAGAATAGGTAGAAAAAAACAATAAAAGAGGTTGGCAAGGAAAAGCCATCAGCGTATCAGGAAAACCAAGTGACTATGGAGTCCTAAAACCCATATGTAGCAATTGTTTCAAGGAGGATGTGATTTCCAACATCAGAAGCTGTTGATAATTCTTTAACATAAGGGCTGAGAATAATCAGTGGGTTTGTCAAAGTCAAAGTTGTTTCAGTGAAGTGGAAGGAGTAAAATAAGGTATGTGAGGTGAGAAAATGACAAGTACAGGCTAAATGTTTAGGAGTTAAGCTCAGTCATGCTCAGTCATGATGTATAATCTGTTTGATGTATTATTGAATTCAGCTTGTTAGTATTTTATTAAGAATTTTCACATCTATTTTCATCAGTCATTAACTGTTGTTGGATTTTCTTGTGATGCCTTTCTGAGGAACTGCCCTGTTTTCTATAGTAGCTGCATCACTATACAATCTTAATAACAGTGAATAGAATTCAAATTTCTCTACATCTTCACCAATGCTTCTTTTCTTTCTTTCTTTTTAATAGTAGCTACATGCTACAGTTTGAGTACAAAATTCATGTTGAAACTTAATCTTCAATGTAGTAGTATTAAAAAGGGGGTCTTCAGGCTCTGCCTGCATGAATGGGATTAGTAGCATTCTGAAAGAAACTATAGTTAGTTCAGAGTTCCCTTTTGCTCTTCCATTCCTTCTACCATGTGAGGACACAGTATTTATTCCCTCTGGAGACAAAACAACAAGATGTCATCTTAGAAGCTGAAAAGAAGCCCCCATCAGACACTGAACCTGTTGACACCTTACTCTTGGACTTTCCAGTCTCCAGAACCATGAGAAATAAATTTCTATTATTGTAATTATAAATTACCCACTCTATGGGTATTTTATCATGGGAGCAAAAATTGACTAAGGCATCGCCCTTTAGGGTGTTAAGCTAGCTAGGAAGGGAGGCCGAGGACTATGACAGCAGCTGAGGCAGTATTACTAGTCTCAGTCCCAAACTATTCTCCCATGATTCCCTACCTCCTGGTATTCATACTCCTATGTAATCCTCTCCCCTTAAATTCTTAGACTCACTTCTAAGATTGGAGTGTGGCACAGTTCAACTTTTAAGTTGAATTTACAAAAAAGTGTAATATTTTCTGTGGCATTTCTCTCTCCCCCCACCCCCTCACTGTCTCTCTCTCCCTCTATCTTCCTCTCTGGTGAGGAACAAGCTGTCAGGTAGCAGAGCACTCTCTACTGTATGGAGAGGCTCAAAAGGTATGATAAGAACTTAAGGCCCTCTATACAATTGCCAATATTCCACAAAGAACCACGTCCTGGTGGACTATTGACCACATCCTGCCAATGAGTAAACAAATACATAGCTTGATCACAGTCTCATCAGAGTACCTGTGCTACATCTGCCATCTGACCTGCCCCCACATTTCTGACACAAACTGTAAGAAAGTGTACAATTTTAGAGATTTTTCAGCTGATACGTTTTAGAGATTTTTGTTGTTGTTGTCATTGTTGCCCAGCAATAGATAACTAATAATGGAGGTTGGGGAACGAGGAGGGTGGTTGTGGTGTCTAGGAAGGGTTTTTATTTTTTTAAAAGGTGATAGTTTTAATCCTTGTTTAGGGATCCTGTACAAAAGTGGAAGTGTTTTTGTTAAAAGCAATGATGAAGCAGAATTTTGTGTACCATATAGTTGGATCCATCAATTTAGTGGTATAAGAATGTGGAAATTCTCTCTCAATTGCTTCCATTTTCTCAGAAAAGAAGGTATGACACCACCTAAAAATGAAGATAAACAGTAAAACTACATTATTAACATGTAAGTTTTTAACAAAATTGACACATAACTTTTGTAGACATTTATTGGGTATATATGATAATTTGATACATGTATATAATGTCCAATGATCAAGTAAGGGTAATCAGAATTTCGATCTCCTCAAATATCTCTCATTTCTATGTGTTGGAAATCTCCACACTTTTCTAGTTGTAGTAATATGTAACTTTTGGGAGGGTATCAGGGATTGAAGCAGGGGTGCTTAACCATTGACCTACATCCAAAGCCCATTTTATTTTTCATTTTGAGACACGATATTACTAAGTTGCTTAGGGCCTTGCTAAGTTTCTGAGGCTGGCCTTGAACTTGGGCTCATCCTGCTTCAGCCTCCTAAATTGATGGGATAACAGGCGTGCACTCCTGCAACTGGCAATATGTAACTTTTTTTTTGTACCAGGGATGAAACTCAGGTGCACTCAACACTGAACCATATCCTCAGCCTTATTTTGTATTTTATTTAGAGACAGAGGTCTCACTGAGTTCCTTAGGGCCTCACTTTTGCTGAGTCTAGCTTCAAACTCATGATCCTCCTGCCTCAGCCTCCCCAGCCACTGGGATTACAGGTGTGTGCCACCACACACAGCAATATGTAACTTTTGATAGCAATTAACTTATAGTGCAATGACAGTTCATAGAATTTGAGAACAATAAAAATGTTGCCAGCACAAAGAAACTATGATTTTTGCCAACTGTAGTTTAAAAAAACTAGTTTAAGTTTTTAGATATCCTTATCACTAAATTACACAAAACTCTGAAAACTATAAATTTGCTGTGGCCAAATAGAATGACTATAGATATTCCTGGAAGTTTTCTTTGTAGTATGCATCTATGAGGACCATATAAAAAGACAAAAGAATATCAAGAAGAATATACATTTGAGGGTGTCATGAAGGAACCTTGAAATTTAGAGTTTACACTATTGAGGCAAACACTGGGACTGGGACTGGCATTCTATGAGTTATGGAAATCTGAGTGCCCCCTATGTCCAGTCAGGGTATTTAAAACTAATACATCATCACCTGAAAGAAATCAGAAGTGGAGAAAAAGAACTGGTGAGTACTCAACTTAATATTATCAAGGGTTACAAAATAATGAGAGAATAAGTAATCCACAAGTAAATGCAAACCAATACAAGAAGTTCCACACATAATGAGGCTTGCAATTTACATTCTAACAGCCACTCCATCGATAAGTGAATAAATAACATGTGTCTTAATTCAAATCCAGTAAGTTTTCAGAGCATGATTAAAAGGAATTGAACAGAAATTCAATGAATATTGTACTGCAAATGGAAAGCTTCAAAGTATAATCACTTTTTTAAAATTTTGTTGTAGATGGACACAATACCTTTATTTTATTTACTTTTATGTGATGCAGAGGATCAAACCCAGTGCCTCACATGTGCTAGGCAAGTGCTATACCACCACTGAGCCACAACCCCAGCCCATGTAATCACTTTTGACGCCCAAGGACTAACTACTATCCTTGAAAATTTTACTATGAGATGCACTTTCCCTTTACCAGTGTTGGGAAACATTTCAGATATGATTCAATGTATTTGTAAGGAAGTTTTAAATAGATTGAAACTCCAGAATAATCATAATAACAGCAGTTGAACTGAATTACATACATGGATCTAAACTTTGTTCTCTCTTCCAAGTTAAATTTGGGATATTCTAACCCCATCTCATATTTATTTTAACCTTTTTATGCAGTGCACATGGAAATCTCTGTGCTTACACATTGTGTGAGGTATTTGAAGCTTAATATTTAGGTAATTAATTAAAAGCCAACAAAGTTTCCTGAAGTTTCTTGAATTATATGAGTTATGGATATTTTATGCAAGCAAAGTAAAAAGCAGAAACTCAAAATTATGACTGAGACTAAATTTCACACTCCTCTTAATGGTAAGGACTAAGTCAGATTCAATTAGATTTTTGTTTAAATTAAGAAATGCAACATTTCTTGCACACAAGCCACATGGAGAAAATTCATATGATGTCACTGATCTGTTATTATATAGCAGAGATAGATAGATCACTTCTTTTATAGGTTCCCATTTTTAATAAGTTTATTATAAGTGTATTCAGAGATTTTGTTCTTGCATCCTGTCCTCTGCCCTACTAGACTGTAAATACTTCAGTCATTAACATTAAACCCTTTTTCTTCTACTGACCATAGCCTTAAGGCTTTCCTTCTCTAGTCATGAGTTCTCTGTGTAATGGCCATCAGTACAGTGAAAGAAAATTGTTGATGTTCTCTGTGGTATCTTCCAAATTTGATGTCCTAGAACTCCATGGCTATAGCAGTTGAAGATCAGGTGCTTCTCAAATCACATTGATTTCAATTACTGCTTAGTGGAAAGGTAAGCTGAAATAATGAAACATTATTTAAAGGTCATGTACATCATGGTAAACTCAGAATCATAGAAAGATATAGGCTTCCACACCAAGAGCAATCCATGCCACTGATCTGGAAGACTCTTCACAGAATGAAATAATCCTAAGAACTAAAAGACCTTTAGTGATTGATAATTTATCTGTGTGGATTATATATTAGTCAGAATAGGTTTATTTATGTTTCAAAAACAAACAACCCCCAAGTATGAGAGGGTTAAAACAACAAAAATGCATTTTTCATCCAATTTACATGCTCACCAGTGTTGGCTTGGTGTTTTACATCCAGTCTTTTTACTCAAAGACTCATGCTGAGAAAATCTCAAACTCTGTGCTTTTAGAATTGCTAAACCAGACAAAGAGTGTGGTGGATTATGTCCTTGTTCTTGAAGTTTTTACTTGGAAATAACAAACACATTTTCATTCATGTTTAATTGAACAAGTGACATGGCTGGACTTAAATTTGGGGGGCAGAGAACTATCACCTTCCTCAGACCATTTCTGGAAGGAAAATCAGAAATATAACTATAACTAATATTTAATGATGAATATGAAATGATATATGCCTTTTGAGCTCTAAGTTAATGATTCATGGCCACAAATAACATTAATAAAAGGAAGAATTTAATAAATGCTAAAAGAGAGATGGGACAAAATATTATATGGCCTTACAGGAAGAATTCCTTTGGTTGTGGTGCTCTGAAAACAAACCATTCCTTTCTATCAAAGTATTCCCATTATTTCTAGTTTGTAGGACAAAACTAATTTTTATAATGACCTAATTAAACCTGGCTTAGCCCTTACCACTAAAATGAGTGTGAAATTTGGTCTCAGTCATGATTTGGAGGTTTGCATATAATTGTTTGATTTGTTTGCATAAAATTATCATAACACATATAATCCAAAAAAAAAATCAGGAAAGTTTGCTGGCTTTTAATCCAATGTGGCCAATGAGAAAATATTTAAGCCATATAATACATTCAAATGCTGTTCCTTCTCCTAATCACAGCCTATATTCCCTCTGAGATAATCAGGCCATCCTCTGACCACCAGGATGTTCACTACCCTCTTAAAACCCGTGATGCTTAGAGATCAGTCTCTTGAAATATCCCCATCAGAAAGTTCATCAAATCCTACATTTGTATAATAAATACTATATATTACCAATATTCACAAGGCTGAAGAACCTTCCTTCCTTTTTGTATTGGGGAATCCAGCTCTGAAAACATCACTTTACTAAACAGTCTAGGCTTTTATGTATGTGAAACTAGAGACATCTGAAAGCAACAAAAATAAAATGTGAAACTTTAGACCCCAGTGGAAAAATTACAGGAATAAAAATGGCATATATTCATTGGACATATGCTTAAACCTACACAAATCAATTTAACCTGGAAAATAGAAATTCTTAAACTGCCATAAAAATTTGAAAACTTGATTAACCTAATCATATTAAAGAAATGAAATGATAATAAAACAACTTTCCTTCTTCTACCAACTTTCAAAGAATATTTCATTCTCTTATACAAATTTTGGAGAGATATTTGTGTTATAGGGCTTCCAGTCTTAAAACTAAGTCCAGTTAAATACAAGAATAAAACAAGAAAATTTCAAATACTATTGATATAAAATTTACAACTCAATATTAGCTAGCTAAATTCAAGTGAAGAGAAACTCAAGGGAAAAATAACATATCGTGATCAAATGAGGTGTATCACAGGGATACAATAGTTTAGTGCCAGAAACAATATTTTAATATAATTTCCACATAAATGAACCAAAGAGGGGAACTCTTTAAGGCAAAAGTGCTTACAAAGCTTAGAAAGAAACTTCTTTGCCTTCATAAGTTTATCTTCCAAAAATCTATAGCAACCACTATTGTTTGGTTTTAGCACAGGGAAAGGAACCTAGGATCTCAGTGCATGATAGGCAAACATCTTACCACTGAGCTACAACCTCCAGGCCCAGCACTTTCTAATGGAGAAAGCATACACACTTTTCTTATGAAGTTGAGATATATACAATGATGCTGAATTACCACTACATTTTACTATAATTGGTTTAGATATAATGTTAATTTTGAAAATGTAGTTTTGCAATATAATAATTTACATCAAAAGCAGAAAAGAATCCCCAAACCATTGGAATTAACTGAAGAATTCCTAAAATTTGCCTAACACAGTCAACATAAAAAATCAATAGCATTTCTCTAGATCAAAAATAACGAATTAGAAAATATAATAGAAAATAAGATGCAATTTAAAACAGCAGACAACACGATAAATTATCCAAAACCTAATTTAACTCAAAAGCACAAAACCTAATGAAGAAAATGTAAATGTTTACAAAGGACCTTAACAAATAGCTGAATAAGTAAAAATATATATATATGATATTGCTGCATGCATTTCTACCCAAGTGTTATGGTTTAGATATGAGGTGTTCCACAAAACTCATGTGTGAATCAAACCAAGATAGTTCAAAGGTCAAATGATTGAGTTATGAGAGCTTTAACCAATCCATGCAATAATCCACTGACAGGGATTAACTGGGTGGTTACTCTAAGCAGGTAGGATATGGCTGGAAAAGGTAGGCCATTAGGAGTAAATATTTTGTTACTGGAGATTGAAGATGTCTTTTTCTGCTTCCTTGTTCATGTCCTGAGCTGCTTTTCTCCTCCATATCTTTCTGCCATGGTGTTCCATCTCACCTACGACCTAGAGTAATGGAGCTGGCTGTCTTTGGACTGAAACCAATGAAACTGTGAATCCCCAAATAAAATTTTTGTCTTCTAATTGCTTTTTTATTCATGTCTTTTGGTCATAGTGGTAAAAAAGCTGAATAAAACACCAAGATAATCTATAGATTTAATGAAATTAGAACAGAATCCAGCATTAGTTTAGGAGTAATAAGCCAAATAGACTAAAAAGCTTATAGAAAAAAAGTAAATGATAATAATTAGTTAAGACAATTCTAAAAAAGACCAAAGAAGGATTTTATTGTACTATTTTTTTTGTACCAAGGATTGATCCTACTAGGCACTCAACCAAGCCCTTTTTATTTTTTATTTTGAGACAGGGTCTTGGTAAGTTGCTTAGATTCTCATTAAATTGCTGAGGCTGGTTTTGTACTTGAGATCTTCCTAACTCAGCTTTCCAAGCCACTGGTTCTACTAAGTTTTAAAAAGGTGGCACACTCCTGTAATTCTAGGTACTTGGGAAGTTGAGGCAGGAGGATAGCAAGTTTGAGGCCAGCCTGGGCAAATTAGCTAGACTCTGTCTCAAAACCAAAATTTAAAAAAGGGATGTGGATGGCTGAGCATGGTGGCACACACTTGTAATCCTAGTGGCTCGGGAGGCTGAGGCAGGAAGATCATGAGTTCAAAGCCAGCCCCAACAATAGCAAGGCACTAAGCAACTGAGTACCTATAAAATACAAAATGGGGCTGAGGATGCGGCTCAGTGGTTGAGTGCCCCTGAGTTCAATCCCAGTAACAAAAAAAGAAAAAAAAAGTGAGGGGGGGTGCTGCTGGGAAATGTAACCTAGTCATAAAATTCTCTTGTAGCATGTGAAATGCCCTGGTAAATCCCCAGTACTGCAAAAAACAAAAACATACTACAATGTTGTATCAAATATTTAATAAATGATATTGGAAAAACTGATTTACCATATTGAGAAGTGAAATAATATCTTTACCTTTCACCATGTTCAAAGTATAAACTCCAAGTAAAGCTATAATTTTATTATAAGGAAATATAAGAGATTTCAGTTATTGTTGGATATGAATTAGATTTTTTAAAGAAAGATGCAATAAACACAAAATATAATGGAAAAAATGCATTACATTTAAAAATCCAATGCCCACTTTATTAGAAGACACCACACACAAAGGATCTTATTAGGGAAAGATCATTTGCAATGTCAAAAACACACAAACAGATTAATGTAAACAGCAGTAGGTCTCAATTCTATCATATTCTATTCCTCTCATTACTGTTTTGTAACCATCCTGTATTATCCTGAAATAAAATTTACAGATACTATTACCTACCAATACACACAATTTAGAGTATTCACTATAATATTCTAATTGTTATATTAGAGGGAGTGAAGGAAATTAATGTCTAATAATAATAATGATGATAATATATGTGCTCAAAATGTAAATGTCAGGACAAATATACCACAAGACATACGGAGTAGAGAGATGCTTGAATCTATACTTAGAATTATTAGGAATGGGTCCGCTACAAATGTAATCTAATGTAGATGTGTTTTATTGAAGTCACAGATTTTTGAGCCTTGTGGCCATCAATGATCTGCTTTTCTAAACAAACTGAGGTAAAATGATGAATAAAATGAGATGGAATCTTGAACAAAGCATAGGACTACTTTGTGCTTAAATTATCTGAACTCCAAATCTAATATGTTTTATGCAGAAATGTTCATCATTCACATGATTATCTGAGAAGACATTTGAAATCTGAAAAGGATAAAAGAGTAATTTTTTATGTGTAGGATGTTTCACATTCCTGTCCCTTGCCACTAAATCCTAATAATACCCTCCAATCATTGAGGCAACTAAACTTCCAAAGTGTCCCTTGGGAGGAGTGCTACCCTCGTTGAGAATAATGAGTTTAGGTGCACAAGAAACTCATGCAAATCAGCAAGATAAAAATGGGACGTCCATAATAGAAAAATGGTTAAAAAATATGGAAAAAAGTTCAGAGAAGGACAACATGAATGGGTAATAAGTGGAAAATGAGATGCTCAACCTGGTATGTTAAAAATATACAGGGTGAAACAGCAGAAAGCATTGCTTTATATTTGTCAGATAACTTCAATATCTGGATAATAACTGGTGCTATAAAGGTATTGCATAATTTGGAATCCTTATGTGTTTATAGGGTGTGGCCATTACAAAAAGGCATTTGCAAGATTCCAGCAAAAACAGAAATATACAACTTTTCAGGACCTAGAGATTCTGCTCCTGAATATAGAGCCTAGAAAAATTCCTGCACAGGCACACAAAGATAGGTACGAGTATGCTCATTGCAGTAGTGATAGTATTGAAGACAACCTGAATATTTGTAAATAGAGAAATGTATAAATAAAGTGAGAGATATGCAAAGGATGGACTATCAAAAAGAATAAAATTTATAGCAAATGCTATTTTTCTAAATGTAAAGCACAAATTACATATTATTGTGGATATTTAAAAGTCTGGAAGTTAGGTTGAAAAGATCCACATAAACTAGAGAACTTCCTATAATTTATATTGTCTCTAGTTATCTTTTTCTGTGTAGTAAAGCATAATTTGTTCAAAACTGATTGTCATATTTCTTTTAATATTGCCAATATTTTCTTTTTTTTTTTGTTTTTTTTAGATTTCTTTTTTTTTTTTTATTGGTTGTTCATAACATTACAAAGCTCTTGACATATGATATTTCATACATTAGATTGAAGTGGGTTATGAACCCCCAATTTTACCCCAAATGTAATATTGCCAATATTTTCAAAATAACAGAATGAAAGATAATTCCCTACTTCTCTTACCTTTCTTTCCATGTCTTCCCCACTCCTACCCCAAGGTAGACAGGATCTTTGCCCTATGGATCTGGTTTCCCTTGGACCAGGTAAGTATTCAGAGGCTGTCATTGATTTTACTTTGTGGAATGAATATATATTCATTCAGAAAACTGCATGATAAGAATCTTCACATAAACCATGTTATCATCAGATCATTCATGGCCACTTAAAAAATATTATTATTCACCTAAAACCTACATCCTTACTTCTAAATAAATGAAAAATAACAGATTGGGAAAAATTTAAAAGTAAGAACACATTTAACCCTGCTGATAATCAAGGAAATGCATGTCACAGAAGGCAATATAAGGTCATTTTGTCTATTAAGTTGCAAAAAATTAAATGATAAGTGATATGACCTGATTCTGGCAATAGTGTGACAGAACCAGTATCTTCGTATGTGGAAAATTTTATTGCAAATTTTATAGATCTCTTGGAAAGAAATTTAAAATATTCAATAAAATATTCATGCCCTTTTACTAATTAATTCCACTTCTGGGAGTTATGCTTAGGAAATTATTCAAAATATGGTAAACGTTATATGGCTGAGAGATTCAGTGTAGCATTACTTAAAACCACCATCCTAAATGCCTAATGAAGGGGAAATGGGTAAAGGAAGTATGTTGCATTCTTTCATTAGAAATTACACATTCAGGACGGGGGTTGTGACTCAGTGGTAGGGCACTTGCCTAGCATGTGTGAGGTACCGAGTTCTAGTCTCAGCAGCACATATAAATAAATGAATAAAATGAAGGTCCATCAACAACTAAAAAAAAACATTTAAAAAAACAGAACATATTCACCTGACATGTTTTGGCTTAATATCAAAGTGATTAAGATCATAAGGAGGAGGATAAGAGAAAGACATGAGATATTATAAAGAAAACATACAAAAATTTTAACAGTAGTTTCATAAGGGTGGAAAATGGATTATATTTTTATATAAATAAATGTAAGTCATTTCTAATTTATATCCAAAATGTATAAATATTTGAGAAGATATCTGAACCTGAAAGAACTACTTTATATTAACACAACACTGGGATTTCTGGATAACTTAGAAAATGATCCTCTAATTTTAAAATTATAGCTTATATGGTTTTGTATATCAAATTTCACTTCTAAATTTACTGGGGCCATCTGCAACTTTCATTTGAATTAGTTTCTCAAACAATCTCTAAATTATTACTTCCTTTGCAATGAGACTCACAGAATCCCCCTTCAGCCCTACCTTGTCTCTGCTTTGGCTCTCTTCTCACATTTTGTTATGTGCTCCCTTGTGTCTCCTCATCCTGCATATTCATGTGTTGAGGTCCTAACCCCCAAAGCAATTGTATTTGGAGATAGTGTCTCTCCAGAGATAATTAAGGTAAAATGAGGTCATGTGAACACAGTGAAAGAGGGCTGCCCATAAAGCAGGAAGGGAGGCTTTACCAGAACTGACCAATACTGGCACCCAGATCTCAGACTTTTAGTCTCCAGAATGATAAGAAAACCAATGTGTACTGTTTAAACAACAAATATTCCAAAAAAGAAAATTACTCTCACTTTCTAAAGAGTCTTTAGGGCTGTATTTTTTTCTTCATTTTTAGGCCAAAGAGAGGTTCAGTCTTACATCAGATAAAAACCTATTGCCTGGCCAAAATCTGTGTGTCCCCATGGCCTATAGACAGCTCCCCACTCCCCCACTCTCTCTACTTCCCAAGTACTATGACGTAAATACCTTTCCTCAGCCATACTCTTCTGCCATGATGTTCCTCTTCACTCTGGCTCAGACCAGTGGAGTCAGGCAACCATGAACTGAACCTCTGAAACCATAAACCAAAATAAACTTCCTGATCTAAGTTGTTCTTGTCAGATATTTTGGTCACAATCACAGAAAGCTCACTAACATAACATTGATCTGTTCAGTAATGATTATGTGATCAAGTTTTGTTTAAAAAGACATAAGAGGGAGCTGGGTGCAGTGGCACACACCTGTAATCCCAGGAACTTGGGAGGCTGAGGCAGAAGGTTCACAAATTCAAGGTCAACCTCAGCTTAGTGAGCCCCTAAATAATTTAGCGAGACCCTAAGCAACCTAGCAAGATGCTGTCTCAAATCTTAAAAAATAAAATAAAAGGACTGGGGATGTGGTTCAGTGGTTAAGCACCCCTGGATTCAATCACTGATACCAAAAAAAAAAAAAAAAAAACCAAAAAAGACTTAAAGGAAATTCTTCCAAGAGGGCAAGGGTGTGGGGCTTCCGGGTAAGGTTTACTTTCTGATAAACAGCATGCAGTAGGAGAACTCTTTGCCAGGTTCCCTGTCAATATGTTACCTGTGGCAGCTATCTTGCAATTGTGAAGGGGAAGCCAAAATAATTGTGAAGACACCAAACTCAGAATCCTGGGACATAGATCTCAGGAGAGCCTAGTTATAGAGTTCCTTTTTGTCATCAGTGCATATTATTTATACAGAGTACTAGGTTTTATTGCAGCATATTCATTCATGTATACAACATACTTACTCACATCCACTCCCACATTACCTTTTCTTCCTTTCCTTCCCTCACCCCTTTCCTTTTTAAAAACATTATTTTAGTTGTCAATGGATCTTTATTTTACTCATTTATTTATATGTGGTGCTGAGAATCCAACCCAGTGCCTCACACTCTACCACTGAACTACAACCCTAGCCCCCCATTTTTCTTTAATAGTATCCCTTCTACTTTCATACCATTTTTCTTGTCTAGATTACACATATGACAGAAAACTTGTGATAATCTCTGAATCTGGTTTATTTTGCTTAAGATGATCTCCAGTTCCATTCATTTCCATTCCTGAAAATGACAAGATTTCAATCTTCTTTATGGCTGAATACATTCCATTGTGAATTTCATACATTTTCTTTATGTATTCTGTTAATAGGCACCAAGTCTAATTCATAACTTGGCTATTGTAAGTTTTGCCATGATAAACATGGGTATGCAGGTATTTCTATACTCTACTAATTCCTTTGGGTATATGCCAAAGAATGGTATAGCTGGATCCTAGGGTAGATCTATTCCCTTTAAAATTTTTTTTTATACTTGTCAATGGACAGCATGACTTTATTTTATTTATTTATTTTATGTAGTGCTGGGATCAAACCCAGTGCCACACACTTGTTAGGCAAGTGCTCTGCCACTGAGCTACAGACCCAGCCCAGGGTAGATCTATTCTTACCAAATCAGATAACAAATCTCCATTGTTTTTTGTTTGATTGTTTGTTTGTTTTTGTTTCTTTTTTAAAAAATATTTTTTTAGTTGTTCATGGATCTTTATTTTATTCATCCATTCAAATGTGGTACTGAGAATTGAACTCAGTGCCTCACACATGCTATGCAAGTGCTGTACTTCTGAGCTACAACCCCAGCCCTCCATTGTTTTAAATCACTTTTTAATTGGTTATTCTATTACTGAGTACTTAAATATACTAACAAACAGAGTCCCAGAAGAAGAAAATAGGTTAAATGAACTGCAGAAACTATGTGTAAATACATCTATCTATATAGGAGATATTTCTATACTTGAGTGGTCACATAATTAAATAGCCTTGGCAGAATGTGGATGATATCTATCAGTATCTATGTCAGCCTGTCTATCTATCTCATCATAATTCAATAACTGTAACAACCAAGTAACATAGGCTTCCTTAAACCAAATAATCTGGGTGAACAATCAGTTCAGCTACAGTTATTGTCAGTCCCTGCATTGTCTCAGCTTTATACTTGCTATGTATAATTGTTATCCAACCCCCCTGTAAATTAACACATTAACACCATTTTAAGATGTGGAATCATTGCCTCAGGAGTGTAGTCCAAGATCACTCAGCTAAGGGTGGCAGGATAAGATAAGAACATGATAAGAACAAACCTCAGTCAATCTGACTTCTAAATCCATGTTTAAAGCAAGCATGTTATTGCCCTTTTCGGACTATTCCCTGAAGACCTTAAAAGAGAATGCTACAGGGATACTGCCACATCGATGTTCATAGTAGCACAATTCACAATAGCTAGACTGTGGAACCAACCCAGATGCCCTTCAATAGATGAATGGATAAAAAAATGTGGCATCTATACACAATGGAGTACTATGCAGCAATAAAAAATGACAAAATCATAGAATTTGCAGGGAAATGGATGGCACTAGAGCAGATTATGCTTAGTGAAGCTAGCCAATCCCTAAAAAACAAATACCAAATGTCTTCTTTGATATAATGAGAGCAACTATGAACAGAGCAGGGAGGAAGAGTAGGAAGAAAAGAGTAACATTAAACAGAGACATGAGATGGGAGGGAAAGGGAGAGAAAAGGGAAATTGCATGGAAATGAAGGGAGACCCTCATTGCTATACAAAATTACATATAAGAGGTTGTGAGGAGAATGGGAAAATAAACAAGGAGAGAAATGAATTACAGTAGATGGGGTAGAGAGAGAAGATGTGAGGGGAGGGGAGGGGGGATAGTAGGGGATAGGAAAGGTAGCAGAATACAAAAATTACTAATAGGGCATTATGTAAAATTGTGGATGTGTAACCAACGTGATTCTGCAATCTGCATTTGGGGTAAAATTGGGGGTTCATAACCCACTTCAATCTAATGTATGAAATATGATATGTCAAGAGCTTTGTAATGTTGTGAACAACCAATAAAAAAAAGTAAAAAAAAAAGCAAGCATGTTATATTGCTCTCATATTGAAAGGTAGTGTGATAAATGGAACAAGTGAAAGATCTGCTTAATACATAAGGCAAGAGGAGGTTATAAATTCAGCACCACCAACAGTGAATAGAACATGCTTCCATAGAGTTCTACATCAGATAAAAAAAGCTTCCTGAAAAAGCCAACTTACCAGTGCAAGACTTTCAATTAAGTGAAGTAGAGGCAAAGAGAGGACATACTATGGCTTGAAAAAGAATAAAAATGGTTTATTCTTCAGCTCTCATTGAGCTGGTACTCACAACTAAAACACCAGCTTGAATATCCTAAATTGGAATGGTAACCTTATGTCTCAGTCTATTTTGTGTAGCAATAACAAAATACCTGAGGCTTAGTACTTTATAAAGAAAATAAATTTATTTAAATCACAGTTATGGAGTCCAAGAGCATTACACTTGCATTAGATTCTTGAGAGATACTCATGGTGCATGGCATCACATGGCAAGAACACAGGCAAGAAAGATATCTCAAGGTAAGAGAGGAAGCAAGAAGAAAGTAAGACAAGAAAGCTGAAGTTGCTTTATAAAACTCTCTCTTGCTGTAATCCATCCAATTTCATAAGACCAAATGTGGTGCTCCCAAAGACCTACTGTTCTTCGACTTGACCCCACCTATTAAATGTTCTACCACCTCTCAATACCACCAACTGGTGACCATGCTTTTGGCACACAAATCTATGGAGAAAAAACCATATTCAAACAATAGCACCTTGTTAATGTCACCATGTCAATTTTGGATGGTCAACTTTGATCAGTAAATGATGGGCTAATTTCTAGCATTTGCTATATTACCCAGAGTCCTCTGACGTCTTGATTCTTCTGTGCAGAATTCTGAATATATCAGCAATATTTTTTTTCTTTTCAGTTGGTTCTTTTTAGTTATACATAGCATTAGAATTCATTTTCACATAAAAGCATGGAATATAATTTGCTTTAATTCACTCCCCAGTATTTCCCTTCTTCCTCCTCTTCGCCCTCCCTCTGTTCCTGTCCCTCTTCTCTATTAATATTTCTGCTGTTTACTTTACAGTTTATTTTTAATTAGTGCCTTGTGAATACGCATTATAGTGAGGTTCACTGTGCTATATTCTTACACATATATAGGAAAGTTAGGTCAGAGGCATTCAGTGTTCTTCCTTTATCTATCCCTTCTCCCTCCCCCTCAATCATCTTCCTCTCCTCCATTGATCTTTCTTTTATTTTGGTGGAATCCTCCCTGCTTTTCTTTTCTTTTTCCCCATTGTTTTGGATTATCTTCAAATATCAGAGAAAACATTTGACCTTTGACCTTCTGGATCTGGCTTATTTCACTTAGCATGAACATCTCCAGTTCCCTCCATTTACTGGTTAATGTCATAAAGTCATTCTTCTTTATGGCTGGGTAAAACTCCTTGTGTGTATATAAACCACAGTTTTTTTATCCATTCATCTGTTGACAGGCACCTAGGTTGGTTCCATAGCTTAGTTATTGTGAATTGTGCTGGAATAAACATTGATGTAGCTACATCCCTATAGTATTCAGTAATAATTTTATAACAACATATTTCATTAACTCTTTTCAAACACTTCAGTAATGCTCATTTACTTATGTTATGATAAAATTAATTTACATAATGTTGTTAAATCCATTAATGCATGTCCTAATAAAAATACCAGGACTAGGATCGTAGCTCAGTGGTAGAGCACTTGCCTAGCATGTGTGAGGCACTGGGTTTGATCCTCAGCACCACATATAAATAAATAAACAAAATAAAGATATTGTGCCCACCTACAACTAAATTTTTTTTTTAAATACCAATGATGACAACTAAAAAAGTGAAATCAAATGAAACAATGCACTTGAAATACTTTTGGACACATAAAGGTATTCAACAAGCAAAATGTTTTATCACTCTTTATCTAGAATATTCAGACATATCAAATTTTCATTAATTCAAACTTGCCTCTTAACTAAACAAGTATGCACACATACGTTCAAGAAGAGATCAAATGGAACTACATGTTGGTTTGAAATTACTATTGTATTTTTAGGTTGAGATCACTTCCTTCAGGAGGGATGGAGGAAGAGATGTGATTGGCAGTGCTTATAAATTTGGGGGAAATTACTACATTTTGAAAAGCAGAGATTGTATAGGAAATCGCATCATTAAACAACCATCACATTCCCAGGGAAATCTATTAGTAACTATTTTCCAAAAGCTCACATAGAAACAGCTGGAGGGGTCCACATCTAAATGACAATAATACATTCACACAATTTTTTGAGAAATCATGATGGTGTCAGAAATTGATGGGTTTTTTTCTTTAGTTTCATCTCTGTAAGAGACAGAGCCAAACAGTCAGATTTCATGAAGCTGAGATTTATCTGCTGCTTAGGTGCCTAACAAGACACTAAATGCCAGGAGGATTTTTGTGAAAGAAATATGAATTCGTTTTTAGTTTCTGGTAGCTAGTGTCAAAGCCTAGGAAGCATAGGCCTTAGGGAATTTGAAGGATTGACAGGTCTCTAGCTGTAGCTCAGAGGTGGAAGAGGTCTGTTTCATTACAAATTGGCTTTTTCCTCAGAGCGCCGCCACTCTAATAACTAGCTCATGTATTTACATTAGCCAATATAATTGTTCATGGTCAGCCCATTATCCCTGATTAGCATAAATTAATCTCAATAAAAATTTGCTTGAGTGTAGACTGACTCATCCTTAATGGTTGTGATTTTATGTAATTACCAAATGAGCCTTTGAAAAAAATGTGAACTAAATATAAGTAGCAAAAGAAATAGCAGGAGCAATAGCTGTTCTGATTCTTTTCACTTACAAAAAGGAAAGAATTGCTCAACAAATAAGTTCAGGATTTTGTTTTTATAGGACACCTGTGTTGACATCCTCCACAGCATGTGTATTTTGCAGTTGACTGTCTCATAAAAGCAAGGAAACAGTAGTTTTAAAACTCTGGTATATGATCCCAAGTTATATATTTATTATTTTTTTATTGACATACAACATTTGCTCTTATATTTAGAAAAGTATCATTTTTTCTTCTTTAAAATAAAAAATTAGGTTTGGATGATTTCAAAGTTTTCTTCAAGTTGATAAACAATATATCTCTAGTTTTCAGGATTTTTCAGATTTGCTAATTTGGGGGAGAATGATTCAAAGACTATTACTAATCAAACTGTCTTAGGGATCACACAAAACTGATTTACAACCCATCTCTACAGCTCCATCATTATTTTGAATGATAAATTTCATATTTTAAAATTTATTCTATTTAAAACATAAAATGGAATAAATAATGTGTGTTCGGGGCAACTCATTTAAGGCATTAAAAACAAGCATACAGTTGGGCTGGGGCTGTAGCTCAGTGGCAGAGCACTCGCCTAGCATGCTTGAGACACTGGGTTTGTCCTCAGCACCACATAAAAATAAACAAACAAAATGTAGGCATTCTGTCTATCTACAACTACAAAAAATATTTTAAAAAACAAGTATACAATTTAAAATTTTTATTTTGGGATGTCACAGAAAATTCTATTAGGAGAAAATTGTAGTGACCTTCTATGAGATCTCACTTCCCAATCTTCATCAAATCTACATGTAACTTGTATCCATTCATTAACTTCAATATCATGTTAGCAGAAAAATTTAAAGTGTAGTCTTAAAAACACATGTCCAAAGGGCAAACTTACATGCCTTCGCTTTTACAATACTAGGTCTGGGAAGCCTTCCCCAATGAGACATAAAACCCATCACATCACAATGATACTTTCAGGTGGAGGAGACAGAAACACTTCATATAAAATTTGCTCAAACTTTGTTCTACAAAGGGAAAACTCCAGACAAAACTCATCTTTTTTTTTTTTTTTTTTTTTTTTTTTGTTTTTGATAGTTTGACTTGGTCAGACAAAGCCTGTTGAAATAAGGTATCTGCAGCAAATAACTTGACAGGCTCCTGAGATATCATGGTGAATAACATGCAAAAATGGTGACCTGAAAAGAGAAGGGCTGGAAGATTTGTGATACAATGAACCACTGTGCCCAAAGGGAGCTGGAACAAAGAACAAAATGTCAAGAGGTAGACAGAACTGAGTACTTGAAATCTGGAGAAGAAAAGCCTTGGGAACCCATGGAAATCTGTAAAGGAAAAGTCTAGGCCTCTTCCTATGTTGGCTAATTCTGTGGGGCTTAAAGAAAAATACTAGGGCAAATTTCTGATCATTGGAATTTGTCTGAAAAGTAAATAAAAATAAATAAGACCCTCAAGAAAATCCACACATATGAGAAGTGGGATCTATGACACTTTTTTTCTTGTAATGACCCTAATTTTCATTGTTAGTATAATTCAACTTTCAGGGAGATTTTGCTCCAAGCATATTAACAACTACAAGCTGTCTGAGGTTCCTGAAGACCAGGAGGAAAGTGATCTTCGGAAACAAACCTTGTTGCTTGCACAGTATCCACATTGTGTATACCATTTCTTCTTTTTGCACTCTGGTTCAGACATATGGAATAAATACAAACAAAACAAAACAAAACAAATTTCCCCAATATGCCAGGAAGCCATACCTAACTTACTGTAGTGACCACAAAGTGGGAGGCATTACTGGTCTCTGTGAAGTAATAATATAAGAGGAAAAATAGCCTACTTAAGATACTGCCATGGGCAGGGGTTGTGGCTCAGTGGTAGAGTGTTTGCCTAGTATATGCAAGGCCCTGGGTTCAATCCCCGGCGTCGGGGTGGGGGGACCCATCACATATATTGCACAACTATTGTTGACAACTGAATTGTAGAGCAACAGAAATAATTTCCTCTATGTTCTGCTTCAAAAGGACTTTACACTAATATATTTAATTAAGCCTCACATAACATATCCCCTGAAACACCAATGAATACCAAGAAAAAGATAAAAATTCAAAAAGGCAGCAAAAAGTCAGACAGGCCATCTACTGACAGATTCTTGGGAATAAGTTCTAGCAATGATCTCTGAAAAAAAAAATGAGCAGTTCCCTATCAATGTGCAAAGAGACAAGAAGACAGTGTCTCTCTTTGACTACCTGCCTTGTAGCACAAAATTCCCAGGATCTATACTGATCTGAAAATCATGCAAACATTGTCTGCACCTATACTTTGAAGCAATAAATATGCTGTTTGAAATTACCAGATCTTTTTATTTAACAAGTGAAATAATATTTATGTCATTTTTATTTTTAAAAAGTATATATGTTCACTATATAAACTTTGAATATTTAGAAAAATGCAAAGACAAAATAAAGGGGCTGGAGTTGTGGCTCAGCAGTATAGCGCTTGCCTAGCATGTGTGAGGCCCTGGGTTTGATCCTCAGCATCACATAAAAATAAATAAATAAAATAAAAGTATTATGTCTGACTACAACTAAAAAATAAATTTAAAAAGGATAAATAAAGTCATGCCCACTATTAACATGAGAACATACATCCTTTATTTTTATGCATTATTCTATTTTTGTAAAAATAGAATGCTATTTCTAAAATTTTGTAATTTGTTTTTAAAATTAAAATGACATAGCTCATGTCATCAAATATGTTTAGAACATGAAAGTTTGTATGTATATACACATATGTATGTGTATTTATACATACAAATATAGATATTTCATTACACCATTGCGTGCATGTGCATACATATATTAACTAGTGTCCTTAGGTTTATTTTCTTAGGATAATTTTTTTAGAAGTGGAATTGTCAGATCAAAACAAATACTTATTTCTCATTTTTTAAAATATTTAATTTTATTAAACAAAATTTTAAGTATTATAGCATGTTTAACTTTTATAACCTTCAAGTTTTATATTATTTTTAATTTTGCATATAACTAAATCTGCTGACACCTGCTGAAATGATTCCACTATGAATTCTTAAATGTCAGTTTCTTGCAAAATTTTCTTTGCTTCTTCTGCCACTTACTGGTTTTCTCCTTGAGATGGCTAATGAAAATATCATCAATTTGATAAGGTATCATTAAGCAGTCATCTGCTACCACGATCCATCATCATTCCAATTTTAAATTTTGGAGTTCCCTCTCCTGCTCCTCCTCCCCTTCCCCTTCTCATACTTGTGACTCTTCTGCTTCAGGCTTCTGAGAGGCTGAGATTACAAGAGTGCATCACCATGCCTGGCTTCTTTTTAACTTCTAAGTCTTCCTTTAACTCCATAATTCTACTCATACTCCATGCAGATTAGAAAAATCTACGAAAGGTAAGCTAAAGTATTACTGACATCTTCTGTAACCTCAAGAGTTCCAGTGTCCCTGGCTCCCTGTGGCCCACTCCACCTACTGCCTGAGAATATAGCACCCTGAGTTCCTCATTCACCATGTACCAAAGACTTCAAGAAAAGTTATATAATTTACAAACTTAGCAGTATCGGGTTAATTTGTTTCCTTTTCTTGAGAATTTGAATTTGAAACATTGAGACATTGAGCCACATTATAGGGGAAAGCACTTGACATAGAATATAATAGGGTATGCTGGCCCAGAATGGCTTCCATGATTTTCCACACCCTCTTTGACATAAAAAGAGAGAAATCTAAGAGAAGAAAAATCTTCTCAGATGAAGCCACTCCATAGTTACAAGGAATTAAGTATGTAATTGATGATGTGAAGATTTAATGAAGTGTTGGGAGATAATTTGAGCAAAATAAGGAAAAAAAAGAAAAAAGGGAGTAAATAATGGAAACAAGGACAGAATTTAGAAGATCATTATAGGATGCAAAATATCCAACTAACTAATATTTAGAAAGAGAGCAGTGAAATCAGAGAAAGAAATTATGAAGTATTTGAGGAAACTTCCTAAAACTGAAGAATATAAATTTCTGTGTCAAAAGAACATACTAAGTTCCTGGGACAATAAATAGGAAAAAAAATATGACAGACACATCACTATGAAATGAAAATAAATCAGACCTAAAGAATGAATTGTAAAACATTGTGTGGTGAAAACATAAGTGGTTGGGGCTGGAGGTTTGGCTCAGTGGTAGAGCACTTGCTGAGCATGTGTGAAGCACTGGGTTTGATCCTCAGCACCACATAAAAATACATAAAATAAAGGTATTGTGTCCAACTACAACTAAAAACTATTAAAAAGAAAAGTGGTCATATACAAAGAAACAGGACTCAAAATGGCATCAGTTTCCTTAAAATAACATTAAGCCCAGAAGACAATGGAGATGACATCCACTTCTGAAATTGGCAGCTAAATAATTAGAATAATTTTCTGTGGAACACATCTAAGACAAGTTGAATGAAATATTGTATTCACATTCTAAATCACAAAGAAATAACTGAAATCAGAAGATGAAGACAAAACAAGGGAGTCCAACACTCAAAGACATTTTGGCTATGAAGAAAATTTTCTAACTTGAAAATTAAAAAAAATAAACCTACAAAAATGACCTGTATTTTTGACAATTTCCTGGGTTAATTAAGACAATGGTCAAACCCCAGGGTCTTCCTAGGATAGAGAGACTGAATAAATTGGCTCCCACTCTGCGGTAGAACACTGAAGAAATAAATTCTCAACATGAAGGTAATGAGAAGTAAACAGAACACAAAGAGTCTTAAATGGTCTAGACCAACACGAACCTCAAATTTTTATTAAGGTGTTCTTGGAATAGTAATGCCCATAAGCACCTGGTATAAACAAAGAAAATATCCTCTCTGAAGAATGATACTATAATTATAGGCCTCAAATAATTCTTATCGGTACTTTCAAATACAATACTAGGAAAACAGGTAACTATATCTAGATGCATAAGGAAATAGGGCACCATGAGCAAGAATTAACAGAAACCACAGTCAACAGAAACATACCAAATGTGGTGGACAAAATTCTCAGACACAGTCCCTTGCAGCCCTCTTCACAATCCCTTCTCTAGTTATTTTATCAAACACTAAGGTGATGCTGTGGAAAGGTTTTGAAGATGTAATTAAGGTTCCAAATCAGTTGACTGAGATAGGGAGATGGCCCTCAGGCTGTGAAATTGGCAGGGTTATGTGTCAAGTAATGCAGGCATGTGACAACTAGCACGGCACTGCAGCTGCCAGTCAAGGAAGCAAGGAACACAGTCCTACAACTGCAAAAAATTTATGTCTGCCACAACATGAACTAGGAAGAGGACTCTCAGTTTTAGATGAAATGCAGCTTGGCAAAAACCTTATGAAACACCAAGCAGAGAATTCCATATAAGCTTCCAACTGGCCAAACTGTGAACTGATAAACAGTTGCTGATTTAAGTGACTAAATTTGTGGTAATTTGATATGCAACCATAAAAATTGAAAACCCCAATAAAGGCTAGAGAAATTGGAACTATCTGTAGTCAACCACAAAATGACCATGCTTACTGTGCTTAAAGAAATAAAAGACAAGCTTTAAAATGTCATTGGGAAATATTAAATAGTGAAATTTGTCAGACTTCTGTATTCATCCATGCTAGAGTAACTGGAATTTCATGATGTATATATGCATCAAAAATATCACATTGTACACTCTGAATATACACACTTTTTATTTGTCAATAATACATCACTAACGTGGATAAGATTAAAAGGAATAATGGGACTGAATTTACTTTCCTTGCTGAAGCAACCAGAAAGCTGGATAAAATACATGAATGAATGGTTTTCAGATTGGACGACAGCACAGAACCATTTTCACAAAGAATAAGGAGGTGATCTCTCCAATTATCCCGATTTCTTGCCTGGAGGTTTTTCCAAGCTGCAATTTCAAAGGAGGTGGCAACTAAATAGAATCTGGTGATGTTGCCGAGTTGAGGAACCAATAATCAAAGTTCAGGGAAGCCAACAGAGCCAGTCAAATGTGTGACAGAGTACCAGAAAGAAAAATGTTCCAGAGACCTGCAGAAGTGTTGTTGAGTGTCTTTGGATTATTATTACTGTCCATATGTGAGAGGATACTAGCAGGCACAGGAAATAGAATCACTGTAAAGCACTAGGCTAAAAAATTCTGAACGTTCCACAAGACTGAGAATGTTTTGTGTTCCTACCATCCATAATGGAAAGCCTTCATAACACAAGGCATAGGGTAGAGCTGTCCAAGGTAGCATCAAATGTTTAAAATGGTAAAAACATAATGTCCATCTATGAAAAAAAAAAAAAACAGGAAATTTTCATTTAAAAAAAAATCTGTGTCGGGCTGGGGTTGTGGCTCAGTGGTAGAGTGTTCGTCTAGCATGTGTGAGGTGCTGGGTTCAACCCTCAGCACCACATAAAAATAAACAAAATAAAGACATGTTGTCCATCTACAACCACAAAAATAATTTTTAAAAAAGAAACTAAAAATACAACATAGTAACTTTGTGGTATGCAGCTACAGCATCTGAAATGCTCATATTACAGAAAAAGTAAAAATCATTATCCAGTTTCTACCCTATGTCACTAGAAAAATAATACCAAATTGAACTTTAAGTAGAGTGAAAGGAAATGACAAAAAAACAAGTATAGAAGCAGAAAACATACAAAAAACATAAAATGAACTAAGCAAATATTATTGTCTGCAGAGGTTAATAAAATTTATAAAAGCCTAGAAAGACTAAGAAACAAAGAGTGAAAAAAAACAACAACAAATAGTCTCAGGAGTGCATGAGCAGATGTCTATACAGATTCTACAGATATCAAAGGAATATATTATGCCAATAAATTAACAATGAGGAAAAAAGTATTAATTTGTTGGAAAAACAAACCTCATCAAAGTGTTTACAGATGAAACAAAAATTTGAATAGTTTTATATCTATCAAAGTAATTGAAATTGTTGTTGAAAACATTTAAACAAACCAAACTTCCACCTCATATAATTTTACTGCTGAGCTCTATAAAACATTTCAGAAAGAAATAACAATTTTATACAAACTCAGAAAGCAGAAGGAGAAATATTTCCTAAATTTTAGAGGCTAAAATAACCCTAATGCCAAAACTTTCCAAAAAGGCATTTGAAGAGTCTAAGAAAAACTTTAGACTGCTATTCCTCAGAAACACAAATCCAAAATTATTTTGTCAAATATTAGCAAACTGTATAGAGTAATACATAAAGTAGAAAATACATTATGATGGAATGGAACTATCCTAGCAATGTAAGGTAAAATGATTCCATGTAATTCAACATAATTCTGAAAAAATATACTTCATAACAATTTACAGTTCTCATAAGACACCAATAAATGGAAATGAATAAGCAAGCTACAAACTGCATTGCATGTTATATTTGTCATAGTCACTGTGCTTCCTGTAAAAACTGTAAGGGCAGCTGAAACACAATTCTTTAAATCTATTGTGATATTCTTCTGCCTGATTCTCCTAACTCTGCAAAGGACTTGCCAACATGGGCTCATGAATGCTCAGCTTTTACTTCAGATGTTAAACTAAGTATCTGAAGTGCCCTGGAAGCCTGTCTCCTTACAAGAGTCATAAGTGACCATACTGCACGGATTGTTAGGTCTGTGTCTAGGTATATAAAAATGTAACCTTGACATTGTTTTTTTCTGTCTACTGTGGCCTCTTGACTCCTATAATGAATTCCTCTGCTGTGCAAGTGAAGTATCCGGAAGACTTATGTTTTGTGCCATAAGTAACAACTCTAAAACCAATTAAGCAATTTTTAAAAATCAGATAACTATTTTATCAACATGTCATATCCTAGTATAATGTGTTAGTCAGCTTTTCATCACTGTGACCAAAATAGAGGAGAGCTTAGAGGAGGAAAAAATTATTTTGGCTCATAGTCTCAGAAGCTTAGTCCATGATGGGCTCATTCCATTACTCTGGGCCCAAGGTGAGGCAGAACATCATCGTGGAAAGGTGTAACGAGGCAAGCTGCTCAGCTTATGGTGACCAGAAAGCAGAGGCAGGAGGGGATGCAGGGAAGACAAATTCTCCCAGGTCATGCTCCCATTGATCCACCTCCTCTAGCTACACCCCCCACCTACCTTCATTTATTGCCCACCCAGGCCACGCAAGCTAGGATGGACTGATTAATTTACAGCTCTCATAATCCAACCATTTCATGTCTGAATATACTTACATTAACACAGAAGCTTTTAGGGGACACCTCACATCCAAACCATAACATGTAATGATTAATTTTTGGCATTATTCATCTGAGAGGCATTCACTGTAGACTGAAGAGCAGTAATATGAGAAATTAATGTCTTGGACAACCATACTTCATTTTGGGGTTAGGTGATAATGGCAATGTGTGTGTTCCAGTATTATCATCTGAGGCTGAATCTCCACTGCCAGTTGTCAGGGAGAGGCTCAAAATTAGTATGAATTAAGCTTAGCTAGTGAAAGGAAGGCTTAATGCCTTTCTATAACAAATCACAAATTTGTAACATGAGCATTTTGACAATCAACTTTCAATATGATTTTTAATAAGCATTGTGAGACAAGAAAGGTTTCTTGGAATCTATATAGACATGTATTCCCACAAAGCTGTTAACCCAATCCTAATACTTTAAATTTCATTCTCAGGCAACTCCTGTGAAGCAGGCAAAGGCCAAAGAGTCCTTCTAATGTGAAAGATGGTAGAAAGAAACAGAGAGAGGGTGAGTCACCACATACTGGACAACCAAGGAGAAACTAGTTTATGGATTGTCTAGTTCTCTGATGTCTCCTTCATTGTATTCCTTTGTGTCTCCAAAAGATTCAGTAGGGTGTAGTTTCCATATCAAATGATCCAGGTTTACAGCAATCATGTGAGGACCATATCTGTTTGACCTTGAGAAGCCATGCCTAAAATGTCTAGTATATAAAGAAGATTACAAGGCTGGTAAGAGGTGAACCATGATCTCAAACCCAGGCCTTCTGATTCCATGGTGCAAGTCAGATGCTTAGGCTTTTACTAGCTCTCTATGAAAAAGTCAATAGACAGAAGAAAGTAACCCTTGAGTATCCAATGAACAATGAAAACATCAAATTTTGACACTCACAACAGAGGGTGAATAGTTAATGTTCATAAAACTTGATTTCTTATCCTACAACACATACTGTGACACCTACTGTTAACTTAATACAGTGCATGTAAGTGTTTATAAGTATTACATTTTCTTTGAGTCCATCACTTCGGATGGAATTTATATAGAATATACTTATACCTTTTAAAACACTTATTCAACCACTCATAATTCCATAGTACTGTACCAAACATATTATCATTATTCATTGTTACGTGATTTGATAATGCAATTGATAATTGTGTTTACAATGACATGTATTAATAAACCCTTTCATTAATACTTAATAGTCATCAAGAACTTTTTGAATTGCATGTTTTAGGCCTGATTTTAACAATAATATTACTATTTACCAGTGTCATAAAAGAGGAGAGAAAGATAATTTCTACAGTGAGGACCACAGCACTATGTAGCTAATAATGTCTGCTTTAAGTCATTTCTCTGAATAAAATAGGGCACAATAATAATGAAATAAACATGAGCATGTTTTGTTTTATATAGTTTTTAGTATTTTTTCTGCCTCAATATTCATTTAAAAGCCCCATTAATTCATCCCAACTATTATGTAATCCTTTTTGCCCCATCCCCATTGTTATCACCTTCTAAACTTTAGGCTTATCTATCACAAAAGAAGCCTTCTAGACCACAGTCATGACCTTCAATTCCACCTGTCACCATCATTTGAGAATTTAACATGCCTTCAGGCCCCAAATCAACTTCCTGGCCTGATAAGGCCTTTATTAGAACTAATGAGTCTGGCACTGTCACCATTAGAAATTGCACTTATCACCTGTATACTCAGAAAAATGTGATATTATATCCCATCTGATTCACATGTATGATATGTCAAGGTCATTGTACTGTTATGTGTAACTAATTAAAACAAATTAAAAAAAGAAATTGTACTTATCCAAAAATCACTGATGTGAACACCCTACACTGACCATACCATAATATTTTTATTGGTGCTGTATTATTATACATAGTAGTGGGATTCATTATGCTGTATTTGTACATGCATGTAACATAATTTGATCAATTTAATTCCTTAGTACTTCACTTTCCCTTCCCTTCGCCTTCCCCCATCTTTATTGCTGTATTCCATTGACCTCTCTTCTATTATTTTAATTAGTGCATTATGATTACACATACATATGGGAGATTCATTGTGGTATATTCATAAATACACACAACTTAATTTGGTAGATTTCATTCCACAGTATTTCCCTATTCATTCCTACCTTCCTCTCAATCTTATTCCTCTATTCTATTGGTTTTCCTTCTATCTTTGTGGGATCCTCCCCTCTGTTAAGTTTCTATACCTTTTTTTTTTCTTTTTCTTAATCTCTAGATTCCACATATGAGAGAAAGTATTTGATCCTTTCCATTCAACTCTTTAATATATTTTTATTCCTAGATGTTTCACACTTTCAATTCAAATCATCTGAAATTGAGAGGAACTGGAAGCATACTGATATAAAGTCCTTACTTGTATGTTCAGATGGCAATAGCCTGAGCTCTCCTGACTAGAAATGGCTTGGTATCATGACAAGGCTGTGCGGACTTCCTTCAGAGTATAGGACCCAGGTATCAGCAGTTCATCCTGGATCAAAACAATTCATCAATTTGAGGGTTGATGTCATCCTCAAAGTGGTGGGTTGTTATCCACCACCCTCTTCATGTGTTCTGTGGTGATGTACATCTTGTAGTTGTGGGCCTCGTTACCTACCAGCTCCAGGATGTTGGCCACCAAGTATTGAAGAGAAGCACTAAGGAAAACCAGATGAACAATCCCAGACACTAGACAGTATATTTTTCCTGCCTAAGGCAATCCACATGGCTCCCTGGGAACTGCTCCTCAGTTCTTAGGAAGAAGGAGAAAGTCAGCTTCTGACACCTATAGGAGCTGCTATGCTTTATTTTCTTGGTCATGGTGAGAATGAGATGGCTGGGTTTTGGTCTGACTGGTCAAGCTTGATCATCCAGCTGTCCTTAGTGTCATGAACCACCAGTCACTAGTGCTCATTTTTGCACACTGTATCCCAGTGCTCTAGCTCCATATTAGCTTTTGTGATACCTCAGACATTAGGGTGATGTTGGTGTCCTTTGGGTTCTGATCAAGTTTGCTCTAGAAATGTGCACGTTAGGAAGCTGGTCTTCATAATGACTGGAGCAAAATGTAATAGCAATGTTCGCCCAGAATGGCCAGTAGCAACTAATATGGTTGAGGATAGAGAAATAAGAAATCTCTTACATTGTTAATGGCATAGAAAATGGTACAAACACTTTGAAAAATTCTGGCAATTTCTTATAAAAGAAAACATATACCTATCCTATGATTCAACCGTTCATCTTCTAGGTATGTACTGAATAAAAATAAAAATATATTAATCAATACATGTAAGAAATATGTACCAGAATTTTTATAGCACTTTTATTCATAATAGCCAAAACTGGAAATAGCTCATGTGGCCATCAACGGAAAAATGAATAAACTGTGGTATTCACAATAATATGGATTAATTTCATAGGTACTAAGCTGATTGAAGAGGTCATGCACAAAAGAGCACATTTACATTTACATGTATAAATACACTGTATTTTAGGAGAGGCGAAGTTATGTTTGCCTCCATGGTGAAAGAGGGCAGGATTGACTATAAAAGGGAAATTTTCTGGATATGAATGTTGTCAACTTTTAAAATTTGTGTAGTTAAAATGTGTGCATTTTTGCATATTTTATCTAAAATATACAAATGTAATAATCAAGTAACTTGGTGAGTGGGGGTGATATAGATGAGACAAGAATGACAGAACATTGATAGTTATTGAGGTGAGTTAATGAGTATATGGGTTTCCATTATTTTTTTTAAATTTTATGTTTGAAATTTTCTGTAATCAAAAGTAAAAAAGAAACAAAGAAGGCAGTCATTATTATTTCTTCACAGTATCTTTGTGTAGAATTGTCATTTTTTCTTTTTGGTACTGGGGATTGAACCCAGGAGCATTTAATCACTGAGTCACATCCCTAACCCCTCTTATTTTTTTTTTTTTATTTTGAGACAAGGTTGTTCACGTCCTTGCTAAGTTGTTGAGGCTGGCCTTGAACTTGCGACCCTCCTGCCAAAGTCTTCAGAGTCACTGATTACATGCATACATCACCATCCTTCCCAGCAAGAATTGCCTTTAATACATTAACAATCTCTAATAATCTATCAGAGGGGCACATAAAATAATGGTTATTTCCTATACTGGGCTTGTATACTCCAGCAAATTACAAGTGGCTACCTTCAGGTAGTAGGATTATGAGTGATTTCTTTTTTACCCTCTCTATATTTTTCTGCCTCTTCCAAATATGCAATCATGAATATTCATTTCTTTTACAATAAAAATTAAATCATACAAAAATATTAAAGACCATTTCATTGAGTTTCTCCTGTATTGTTACTATGGTTTCAGAGATTCAACAGGCTTTACCACTTCTTACTCTTACGAAAGGCAATGCTGCTAATCATATTATTTGTTAGGAAAAAAGCTTTTGCCAAGTTATGAGTCTCCAGGGTACTTTTTTTTTTGTAAAGATAAAAATGCAACACTGCACAGGAGATCTGCTTATTAGACATTGGGCACACTCTCTGTAGATCCAAAATAACTCTTCAGAAATTTCCTGCCAAATTCACAGCTAAACTGTTATGCAAATGTAACTACATCTAAATTAAAAGTGCTGAGATGATACAGCCAACAGACTTTGAAGTATGATTGCTTTTTGGTGGTGTAGGCAGAAAGGTTGAGACGTTTTAAAATAAACAAGATGTATCACACTTTATTTTGTTTCCTATTTGGTTGGGGGTTTACAGTATACAGGAAAGAAAAAATCATAAGTGAAAATAAAGTAGCTATAAGGGAAAAGGAAAGAATAGGTTTATATGTTTAAGGTAAGGGCAGCTAAATTCTTACAAAACAAAATTTAAAAAACTGATTTGATCTTTAACTGCAGGTGGAGTCTCTATGCTTTATGAACTACACATAACAAAAAGAAATGGCAGGATTTTGTATCATATAAGTTAAACTCTCATTGTTTAACTTCTTTTGTGTTTAGGTTTTGTCTCAACAGCTTGATTTTCAAATAGCTAATTCTCAAGAGTAGAGAATCTACCTTTTATTATTGGCTACTTGTTACTGTTCTATAAATTGTTAAGAGGGTAAACATCATCTTCTGCATAGTTGTAAGCCTAGAACCTTGCTCAAGGCCTGAAATGTAGAAGGTACTCGATATTTGTTAAATAACTAACTGGATCTTCTCAACAGCATATGATCCCTTGTCTATTTCAGAAATTCTATAGATATGTATTAAAGAAGTTATGCGTAAATTTATCTCACAAATATTTATTAACTATTGCTACATGCCAGGCACTCATCTCATTGCTAGGGACATGACAGAGAGCAAAGGAACACTGCAAATCTCATGGTGCTTACATTCTAATGAAAACATTACAAATTGAATTTAACTTTGAATTTTCATTGACATGAGGTCATTTTCAATGAAACTATACTGGGAAATTCCTTCATAACATTAGGGGACATTGCATACCTATAACACTTTACTTTTGTAGGAGAGTGTGAGTAAAAGTGGTTTAAGTTGACAAGTATAAGCTCAAATAATTACTATAATTGAATAACTTTCCAAGATAACACATGAAAATTGCTAAAGAAACATACATTTCTGAAAGATGGCATCCTTAAAGATGCTTTTACCTAATATCTAAAGACCAGGAGAGAGATGGTTTCCAGAGCAGAAGATTCCTTTTATTGATTGCACTATAGCTCTCCTCTTTCTAGTTTCTTGGCTAGTTGAGATCTATCAAAACTCCTTCAAAAGCACCCATTTTAGCCTCTGACAAGTGTTATTTTTTTGAAGGCCATTCTTCCATTCTTTAAGCTCCTTATTAATGAACAGCAGTACTGTAGCATCTACAGCCACTTCCACTGTTTCCTGGCCTTGCTCCCTCTGGTACTGATATTACAAACAGCTTAAATCAGTACATTGTGATATTATGCAAATTTGCTCTGACAGATTGTGCTAAGAATAGCGTGCATTGGGCTATTTCACTTTATTTGTTGTATGGATGAATTTGGCATTTTCAAATTAAAGAACTTTATGGACATTCAAAAATATACTTGCATTAGAAATGCCTTTCCTTATGAAGCTTAAATAATATGAGGAAAATCTTAAACCTTGCTGAGTTAAAAACTAGGAATTCAGGGAGGAAAACAAGAGTGGGCATTGAGGAAGCAGATATTAGTATTTCTCATGATGTCCTTTTGGATGAATTAGAAAGGAATGGGCTAGATGCCCAGTAGAACTTGGTGGATTCAGCCCCTGTTGATTTTCTATAGCCAAAAAGGTGCTGAGTACAGCTCCCTGCAATCCTAGAGGGAATTTTCTAGTGCCATACTGCAGAGCTAAAAATTTGGGCTTGTCCTGTTCAGTAATGTTTCAATGACTTGGGTGATGGCATTCATAACATGCACATAAAATCTGCTTATGACAAGAACTTGGTAGAAACAGTGAATCTATTGTTAAGACATAATCAGGAGCCTTAGAGATTTATCCAAGCTAGACTCTTGGTCTGAATAAAAATGATGAATCTTGATTGGTATAAAATAATATAATTGGTGTGGAAAAAAGTCCATTCTGCAGCTACAGTTTAGGGAAATGTCATCTTATATTAGAGGAACTCATCGCCAAAGATCAGGGGACTTAGCTCCCTTCTAAACCATAAATTGATTAACTGACTATTAGTCAATTAATTGATAAGACTATTAATTACTATATTTTAGACTCAAAAAGAAAGTCAAAACAAAGACCCATTTATATTAAAGATAGCATTAAGTTACAATTATTTTCATAAGTAATGGTTTTTCAATCCTATGCCAATAACATTTCTTTTATTTTAAACGTCTAAAAAGTAGAAATCCCAACCATTACCACCTTCTCAGAAGAATGAAACTGGTTACTATGGGAAAGTATTACTGCCTCTACTTTTGGTAAAAATATATTTAGTTGTAGTTGGACACAGTAGTTTTATTTATTTGTTTGTTTATTTATTTTTTGGTGCTGAGAATCTAACACACTGCCTCACACATGCTAGGCAAGTACTCTACCACTGAGCCATCACCTCAGCCCATCTGCCTTTTCTTTCTTATTATATTTTAATATTAATATATTGAGATGACAATCTTAATGTGTAAGTACAACTTTTCCTTCTCATTTGATACAATGAAAAGTAGGCTTTTTCTGTACTTAAAAAAATGACAAGAACTTGGTAGAAACAGTGAATCTATTGTTAAGACATAATGAGGAGTAAGTTTAGTGGTAGAACACTTGCCTACCATGTACAAAACCCTGGGTTCAGTCCCCAGAACCACAAAAATAAATAAATAAATAAATAGATAAATAAATAAATAAATAACAACAGGGTACCTAATATCTATATGGTCTCAGGACAAAAGCAAGATACAATATTTTCCCAGAGCATCTCAAGTTTTATTACTTTTCTTTGTAAAGAAAAAAATCATGTGATGTTTAAATTATAATTTGGGAATAAAAATGGCCCAGTACTTGTGATACTACTTTGTAGTAAGAGGAACAACAGTTTATTAAGCCCAGTTTCTTCATAGATGAAAGATTGTCACACGTAGGGTGACAAAAAGTTCTTGGTTTGGAAGTTCAGGACTTTTCAAGGCTCTCCTGGCACAGTGTCAAAATGAGCATATCATAAAAAAGGTTGTTCAATTATGTTTCTATTTTTTGGCTGTTAATTTATTCAAAAATAGAAATAGGTAAAATGTAAAATGCAGTTTCCAAAAAAAAAAAGCTAGCATAGCCGCGGTTTATGTTAAAAATTTAATTACCAAGGAAAGGAAATAATGGTTCGGCTTTGCTTTATACTAGTCAAACCTTTCTCATCTTTATGTACTGCATTCCATTATATTTTGTGAGACACCATATTTTGTGTGAGACAAAGGAATGTTGGAAAATAGGAAATATCCCTATACAGCTGTCCACAGAGAGTATAAATATTTTGGAAGGGATATGAAATGGGAAACAGATGAAAGAGCTGGGGATGTTAAATCTAAAGAAGAAAAGACTGAGGAAGAGCATGGTAATTGGCAAAGGAAGAACTGAATGATTCTTTGTATTTTATGTTGGAAGGAGGACTGAGGAGTTCAAGTTTCTAGGAAGAACAATTTCATTTGATTGAGGACACTTATGTAGCCAAACTCTAAAGAATGGAATGATTATAGTAGGGAAAGGAGAGGTTCTTATTATTAAAGATGCTTAAGTACCTTAGGAATGTGTTTGTAGAGGGTATCTGAGCATTATTATGGTTAAGAGCAGAGTAGTTTCTTGTAGTACAAAATTCTAACTTGGGCAATGAGGCCCAATTTTGAACATTGAAATTTTAAAAATCCTTGCCTATCATTATATAGCTAATCAGTTAAAAAGTTCTCTTGGCTCTTCTTTTACAATACATCTTATATCATTTTTATATTATTATTCTATGGTATACTGAATATTACAATATTTTTAGAGTTGTAAAGAGCCATCAAAAATGCACACATTCTTTGTGGAGGATTGTTTATAAAGACTGTCTAATAAAATATACTAATTAGGGACTGGGGTTGTGGCTCAGTGGTAGAGCACTGGTCTAGCACATGCGAGGCCCTAGGTTTGATCCTCAGCACTACATAAAAATAAATAAATAAAATAAAGGTATTATGTCCATCTACCACTAAAAAATAAATATAAAAACATAAATATACTCATTAAAAAATAAATGGACATAAAAACAAACACAACCTCTAACTGCTCCTTTTGCCTCCATTCTCTAGTCTCTACAATGAATTGGTATGGTATTAAAAAGGGTAATATAATCAAAACACCTTTTACATCATGTCACTTCTCTGCTCACTGACCCTCATTAACTCTGCCTACAGTGGTTTCCAAAGTGAAGTAGGTTCTATTTACATAGTTGAGCTTGAAAAGCAGGCAAGAGAAATACACTCTACTAATAGTGAATATGCAGATATATGGTGATGCCTCACCTTGTGTTTATAGGACCACATACAGCACAAGGTAGGTAAAGTGTTCCAAGGAAAGAGTGAGGGGGACCACCACACAGAGGGGTGTTCCACACACAGTAGAGCCCTTGCTTATCCAACTTCACTTTCCATTGATTACAATGAATTACGGTTTCTGTGAACCCAATTAGGTTGATTTGTGGGTTCTTAAAAATATGGCTTGAAATAAACAAACCTTTACAAAATTGACAAGCAACTTAAAAATATACCTTCAAAGACATTTAGCTTTGAGGCTAATACAAATAACAAGAGCACAAATTAATGACAGGTAAATGACAGATTTGACATGTTTCTTACAAGCTCTTAGCTATATTCAGGTTAAAAACAATGACTATCTAATACATCTGACAAGGAGTTAGCTAAAAGGAAAAGAAAGAAAATGAATCCCAGAGTTTCAAAAGATGAACATTACGTAATACTCATTCCAATGCCTGATGCAAGTTCATTTAACAATCGTAAGTTTTGAGGTCTCTTCTGAAGACTCTTCTGAAGATTCTTACAAAATATCACATGCCACTTGGAACACACTTGTCCATTTATCATGAGAAAATGACTGAAATAATGTATGGCAATAAAATGGAAATGGTTATCAGAAAATACTGTTGGGTGTGCAAAAAAATACTGTGTTACCACAATAACATGAAGGAATCTCAAAGTCATTATGCTTAGTGGAAGAAGCTAGACAAAAGGATACATATTCTATATTTCCATGTATGTGAAATTCTATAAAATTGACCTGAAGTTATAGTAACCAAAACATCAGTAGTTGCCAGGGCCCATGATCAGAGGTAGGAATAGATTATAAAGGGACTCAGGAGAATTTTGGGGTAATGGAAATGTTCTGTATCTTGATTGTGGCAGTGATTCCATGGCTTATGCACATATCAAAACTTGGACATTTTAAATGACTACAGTTTATTGAATATAAATCATATCTGATTAAAGTTAATTAAAAATAAATATTTCATATTTCATATATTTCAATATTCATATTTCCTCTCTCTATATTATCAAGAGAAGAGTGTACACACAGGAAGTAATTATTTACCAATTGACTAATTGGCTTATATATTAAAGAGAACAGAGGCATCCAGTGTTACCTCCAAAGGGAGCTGGAGGCCATGGGTGGAAACATACAGGATGACTGGAGATCTCCCCTCATTTTCCCAGTCCCATTCTGAGACCCTATGTGCCATTTTTCTTCCTGCTCCTTGCTGTGGTTAGGCCCCCAGTCTGCTCTTTAGATGCCTTACTTAAATAATTTTTAAGGTATCATAGCCTAGGCTATGGTAAAGGCATTTTAAATTTAGTTTTTAGTATTTCACTTTGAAAATTTGATCCCTGCCTTAAAACTGGGTGCCTTTTAACACAATCAAATAATTCAGTCAATTTGCTAGCCTCAGACACATGGCAAAGACTCAAGAAATATGTATCAATCAGTTGAAATGTCAACCTTAGCCCATAAAAGGGCTCAGTCCATTGTCCCAGAATATGAACTCAGCATCTATCTGAAATGGAGCTGCAAATAATTTCCCAAAGTTGTGCTATGGGTGCCATCTTTAAGCAGCCCTGGATTTAGCTGTTACCACATATAGCTTTTAACAACCAGCATTTTGAATTGTAGCGGCAGGTCTATGTGTCATCTGTCTTAACATGCTGTTTCAGGTCAGTGTTTGGTCAGGTTCCTCTATTGTGTGAAAATTGGCCATTAGCACAGCTAAAAATAGAGAATTGACTTTTCTACAGATACATGACTTTATAGGTATAGGGATATGAAAAGAGCCGATATCCCAGAACAAAGAGAGTATCTCACAGTTTTGAAGAAAAAAAACCTCGTAGAAAGTGCTGGTAGACTTAAAAAAAAAAAAAACCCACAAGTAAGCAGACAAGCCATGGATGGGATTGCCCTCAACATAGCCATTGATTACTTTATAGACTCCTCTTCCAATTAAAAGATTTTTGGTGATGGCTTTACTAACTCACGCTGGCTCTTTACAAAATGTAATGAGGGGAAAGCAATGAAATACGTTGTGAAATCAATCATTATGTACACTGCAGTGTAACAGTTATTTCTAATGTAAACAAGAGAATGAGAACTAAGAAAAGGATTGAATCTGTCTAAAAACTGTGGTTCTATATTCAACAGTACAGTCCTTGTCCCTCAAAATGGAGCATTCTTCAATCCAAAGCCTCTGACAAAACATGGTCAAAGTTAATATAAAGAAACCATAGACCTGCAGGTCTTCAGATCAAGGAGCATTGCATTACCAGAACTGCCTCAATGAATCATGTCACTAGGTATAGTGAATGCTATGGCAGATTGGCTATTATTCATGTCACCGCACAGTATTAGTATTGATATTGGAAAGAAGACATGAAATATAAAGGCAGCTATTTCTGCGTGTAAGAAATCAGAATGATGGTTTAACGGGGAAAAGTGTGAATAAAAATGACAATAGCCAGTTAGCATGAACAATTAACTCTGCTAGGAGGCTCTGGAATCTGCAGGAAAGTAGGATTTGTTAGCAGTTTTGTAAAGTGTGAAATATTTCATTCCTTTAAAAATGTACTGATTTATCTCTATAGTTTCTATAAAGATGATGTTTCTTTGCCTTAAAAAAGTTATCTAATTTTTGTAATCTCTTGTTCTTATAGCAGTCCTAATAAACTTTCAGAAAAGGTGCTATACATGAATAAGTATCCATAGAAATTAGCTAACTGACTCAGTGTTACTCAATGACAATTAACTAATATGAGGCTAAGTAGGGCCTCAAACTATATACCCCTTGACTCTAAATTACTTTGTTGAACTCCTTCTCTGTTTCTTTTTAAACATCATCTATCAAAATGCATTTGGCCTGATTCCATTTTGGGGGGGACATTTATTTTGTTTTTATTTTAAGGTGATGAAATTTGAACATAGAGCCTTTTATATATCAACGTTTTTATAAGGCAGGGAATAACTTTTGATAAAATGTACACATTTATATTCAATGGGATTCAGCTATGTATTTGGAATCTGCATTCTATGTTTATTTTACTGTTTTGAACTCAGAAATTCATAAAACAACTAGAATGATTATACCAAGTTATGTAATTATAGTTTCAGTACATTTCTTAGATTAATAGGTGAGAATAAATACCGGTAACTTGGCAGAACAACTTTTTTTCTGCTTAAAAAGTAGTTTAACTAGTTGTTCCTCCACAATATCAAAACTGGTATTTCTATAAAGCTCTTTTTTCCTTTTGTCATATCTTTTGCCCATCTTTAAAATTGTTTCTAGTTAGTTAGACATGATAGATTGCATTCTGACACATCATATATAAATGGAGTATAACTTTTCATTCTGCTTATACATGATGTAGAATCACACCACTCATGTTGTCATATATGTGCAAAGGGTCATAATATCTGATTTATTCTGCTATCCTTCCTACTCCCATTCCCCCTCCCCTTCCTTCACTCCCCTCTGCCTAATCCAAAGTACTTCTATTCTTCCCTAGCCTCCCCCTTATTGTGAATTAGCATCGCATAAAATTTCCAGTGTATTTTTTACTTCCAAAGAGCAGATTGGGTAGTTGAAAAAATGCAAGATATAACTCAAATGTACTGACTGTAATCCTGATATGCCAGCCATTTCCAGGAAATCATTTACCGCTGAGGGTTCAGTGAAGTAAAGTGCATTATAGAGAGGTTACAAGTGCATTTCGTTTACATATGTGAAAATTATTTCATAATTCTCTTGAACAGGCCATAATGAATTTAAAGAAGAAAATCAGAATCAGTTCATTTGTAAAATACTTCAAGAATGTGGTAATATTCCTTCAATAGAGCCAGATCAACTAAACCAAAATTAAACCCTTCTATTGACTCATGATGTTCAGCCATACTGTTTTGGGTTCAAATGACTATTTTCCATGAAATATGTGTGCCAATACTTCTTCAGGAATGCACTTATGCTGTATTAGCTCTGATCCTGTATGACCTTAGTCCTGTGATTTAGGTGATATGATCTAGGGAATAAAATGTGACTGCTAATAATGTGGAAATACAAATAGAAGAATGTTTACCAAATACTCTCATTCTAACAAGGAGAACCATGGCACTCAAACTAGCTAAATTATGGCCCAGCTATACTGTGAAAATTCATTTCCAGAAAAAAATAGAACATCCAATTACAAGCCTGTGTTAAGTTAAACCATGTGAAATTACCTACATTCAACTATTTCTTTTACCAAAAGAAACAGTGATTTCATATAATACAACATAAAATATTACCACAACCACAGATCAACTTACTGCCCATGTATTGATTCAATTCACTTCAAACATACAAGGGCCTATATTGTGTCAGAATCTTTGAGAACATAGCATCTAATAATTAAAACCTGATGAGAACAAGTAGAGAATGAAGGGAACACAGGTAAGGAAAGAGTGATTTTAAACAGAGCGATAAAAAGCCTTCATAGTGGATTTGAAGGTTCAACTGGACTTGAATTTTGATAGACATGAGAGTAAGACTGCAGATACAGGGTGGGGGCAGGTCTGCAAAGATGAAATGAAATAGGGTCATCTCTGAAACAAAAGAGTTGTTAAGTAGATCTAAGAAGTGAGGTTCCTGGGAAAATTAGCCCATGTTTTTTGAGGAAATGGAATTTGCTGTTAACTGGTTTATGCTTTGCTCTTGATTCATTCAACAAAGGTATTTAAGCTGGTGTAAGGCATGATTACAGCTGAATATTAAGAGATCATTTCAGAGTAGTATGAAGGATAAAATGAAGAGGGTGAGAATAGAAAATGATTAATTGGGAGGCTTTTGCAGTATATTATGAAAGCATGAGGGCTTGAATTAACTTGACCACAAAACAGAGGGCACATGTCACCAATATAACAGTCTTAAAATCAATAGGACTTGATGACTATCTTGATGTAGTGAGGGAATGGTTCAAAACATAGTGGGAGGAATGGTTCAAAACTTGGTTCAAGATAATACAGAATAATTGGGTAGTAATATTACACAAAATGAGAAAATCAGAATTTGCAACATTTTGGATAGGAGTTTACAAGGCAATAATGAATTTCATTTAAAAACTGAGTTTGAAGAGTCTTAGGAATATTTACCTATAAATATCCATCTTGTAGTTGGTAAAGACTGTTTTGGATCCTACATGAAAAGCAAGTACTTGAGACAGAAATACAGGAAGTGGATAAAAAAAATTGAGATGAGTATGTTTTGGGGAAAGAGCCACAGAGGAGCAATGGGATGAATTAGATTTAAAATCATGGAAAGAATTTATTGCCTCTAAAATATGAAAAAAATGAGGGAATGAGTGAACAGAAGTGGAATGGAAAAACCTTGAAGGAACTCAATAAAGATAGTTTTTTAGTTGGACACAATATCATCTTTATTTATTTATTTTTATGTGGTGCTGAGAATCAAACCCTGGGCCTTGCACATGCTAGGCAAGCACTTTACTGCTGACCCACAACCCCAGCCCACGTTTATCTTCTTGTGTCTTCTTAGTAAAAGTAGAGTTGAAAGTGAGGATAAAGAAAGATTAGGGACTTGGCATAACATAATAAAGAACTAAGAAATATTCACCTCTGATTTTGAGAAGCAATCTAACATGTTAACAAATATTGTTGGTATATCTCCTAGTAAAAAAAATAAGTTGCTATAACACAACCATAATTTAAGACAAATAACCAGTTCAAATAACCAGTTAAATAACCAGTTCAAATGTAATTCATTTTATTTGAATCCCAAATGATTTATACAAGTGGTGGTTCTGAATTATTCTACCCTTTAAAAATTCTTTTTCAAGATGTATTGGTTATTTTTCATATTTTTCACACACTGTATGTTCTTTCACTCATCATTTCTTATATTATTAATGATAAAATTTTTAAAATTATATCTTAATTTTAATCAATGAGAAAATTGACTAATATAGCAAATATTTACAATATGAATCCATTTTTTATTATAATATTTTTCAACAACTCAGACTATTGAGTTTACATTGTATGGACAGAATGGGACATTAGAAAATGGTAATCTTATTTTATTGGTGGCAGTTAAATTCCTCTTCAATACTTAAAAGATCTGTCACAGAATTTTTGAGAAGTCCTTTCAAATTACCCAGCTTACTGCATTTATTTCAACTAATTGAGCTTCAGAAATGAGTGTCTGGTTTCTTGCTTTGCTATCATTGTTGCGGAAGAGGAATTTGTTAAAACTTTGACACTTTACCATAGGGCAATAGTCAATTTAACCTATGTTACCATGGTTACTCTTGGTTGACTTGAAAAAATACCCAGACATCACCATTTGTGCCAATGAATAATATTATCTATCACTAACAGAATCAATGCTCTCTTCCTGCTTCTTTTTTATCTTTCTGAGTGATTTTTTTTGCACCTAGTAACTATTAAAATAGTTATTGAAGGGTGAAAACATTTAAGAAAACTGATTCACTTGGTTAAAGAGATACATTTATGTACATAATAAAATATTATAAACCCTTGGCTCTGAAGAGGAATTCAGGGATCATTTAGCCTGAGTCTTCTTGTTTATATATATATGAAAAATGACACACTGAATTAGGAAGGGATTGCTTAAAGTCCCACAGATATTAAATGATCGGAATACATAAACATGATTCTCATATAATAAAATGAGCTTGTGATTTTATTTAAATTTTCAGGAAAACTGTGAAAATATATAAAAGAAAAGCTAAGATATTCCTCATCAGTCATTTTATTGACCATTTCTTGGATGTATGACAGTGAGCTCTAGAAGTTGAATCATAGAGCTTAGAGAGAGACAATGTAACTCATATCTGAGTGACTACAGGTATTGGCCCATAGTCAATCAAATCAGCTTGGCAGCCTTACTGATGAAGACAGATGAAAGTTGTATATGTGATGTAACATACTAAGATATAAGTCCCTTTGGGGAAGATATTGTGCCATGTAGTCAATATAAATGTGTGTATGAATATAAATAAAATACCATTCCTGCTTTCAATGAGTATTTTGTGCACCCCACCACATGGAATACAGACAGTAAGTTGCATGGCTTAGTGATGGATTAGTGCTACTCTCCCTTTCTTTCCAAATTATTGTTTGGTTTTGCATTTACGAAACTGTACTGCAGATTGGGATCTTCATCTGCTAATAGGAAACATGTCACTGATGATATAACTATATGGTGTCTTAGATCTTACACGGTGACTTTTGAGTGAAGCAAGAGAGAATGTTAGCAACCCCTAGGAAAAAGACAGAAATGGTCCCAGTGGCTCTTTCAACAAGATGGTTTCAAGATGGTGGTTTCAGAAAAAAAATTCAGGGGGTAAAGTAATGCTACTTTCTGAGTTTCAGTATCACCCATGGTGGGCTGCAAGAAGAACAATAATAAAGACTTTTTTTTATTGGTGCATAATATTTATTTAGAATAGTGGGTTCCATTGTGGTATATTTGTACATGCACATAACATAATTTGATCAAACAGCAAAACTCTTTTTTCAAATGAAATTTCATATAAAAAACTCATTAGTTACATTAAACAAATAAAAGCAGAAAATCCCTGGATGGATCAGGAGTAGGGAGCTTCGGATCTCACCAGCTAGGCTTATTCTCTCCTTTCCATTTTATCAATGAAGAAAGAGAATTCCAGAGAAACAACAACAACAAAAAAATGTGTTTACCTTAATTCATTGTCCATAAGCAATAAACCAGGACTAGATTCTAGGTTCTTTTTCTACTCTGCCATATTGCCTTAAGTATATTGAATTTACTATGCTATAGTAGACTAATTGGAAGGTATGAAATAAGCTAAAGACACAAAATCATCTTTAAAGGAATTTACAATAATAGCACGGAAATGAAGCAAAATTGTTTTTATTCAGGGAACATTTGCTATGTGTGATTCACTAGGGATATAAAGGCTAATAAAATTATAGACCTTCAAGCAGCTTACAGGTCTCATGGAGCATGTGATAGACTGAATAATATCTCCCAAATATATCCAGGCCCTAATTCTCAGAACCTATAAATGTTACCTTATATGGTAACAAGGGTTTCGCAGATGTGATTAAGTTAAGCATCAAGAGATAGGAAGATTTTCCTGGATTATCCAGGTAGAACCTGAGTGTAATTACAAAACTCCTTATAAACTGGAGGAAAAACGAGATTTTACTACAGAAGATCAAAGATGTAACAACCTTTGAGATTTGAAGTTACTATGCTGTGGACTTTGAACATGGGGGGAAGGAGTCATGTGTCAGGGAAAGCAAGAAATATAGGTGGCCTCTAGAAGCCATAAAAGAGCAAGAGAGCATTCTCCCCCTGAGCTTTCAGAGGAAGTGTGGCATTGAAAGTGAATTAAAGGTGGATTTTCATTTTACACTATATACAAAAATCAATTCCAGGTGGATTAAAAGTCTAACGTGAAAAACAATTCTTTCATTAATCTTCTAGAATAAAATTTAGGAAAAAAACTTTATGACTTTAGAGTAGAGAAAGATTTCTTTAAGAAAACAAAGACAGCATACACTATAAAAAAGAATGACTTGATATGTATGACCACTATAAATTTTTTTAGAACTCTTGATACAAAATAACACACACTGGGAGAAGATACTTACAATGCATATACCCCACCTCCACCACCAAAGCATTAGTATCCAGAATATATAAAAACTTCAGTAAATCAGTAAATAAAAGATTACTCCAAAAGAAATAATGAAAAAAAGGATTCTAGACCACATTGCAGTTACTTCACAGAGAGGGGACAGGAGGAGTAAGAATATTTTTCCCTTCCTTCAGTTTTCTTCTTTGGTTCTTCCTGTGAACCCAAATAGAATCCAAAGACAAGGGAACCCTTTGTTCTCTTCCATACAGTTCAATCTCCTAGATCACCTAGCAGGGTAAAAAGGAATGAAGAGTGGATCTGGAGTGTCAGAAGATCCATTTAATTTTAAAACTCTATCCATACAAAGTGTTGAAGAGTGTGTACAGCAAAGGAAAACCCCATACAATCCTGATGGGTTTTTTAACCAACACTTTAGAGAGCAATTTGGCAATATTTGCTAAATCTTAACACATACATACATTATGACTCAACAATCCCACTTCTATGTGTATACTTTGCAGAAAAACACATACAAGTACAGCAAAAGACAAGAATGCCCATAGCATAGATATCTGAAAATATTGGTTGAAAAATAAACCATCAGTTAAAACAATCAATGAGTATATTGTACAGGTTGAGTATTCCTTAACCAGAATGCTTGGGATTATAACTGTTTCAGCCTTTGGAAGTTTTTGTTTTGGACTTTATCAGTTGAGTGTCCTTAATATAAAAATCTGAAATCTAAAATGTTCTAAAATCAAAAGCTTTGTGAGCAACATGTGGGTACTCATGAAGTTCCAGATTTTGAAGAATTTCAGATTTCAGATTTTTGGATTAGGGATGCTCAGCCTGTAGTATATTCAAAGCCCAAAACTGCAGAACATACAAGAACACAACATGGAGGAATTTTTCAAAAAAGCATTGAGCAGAAACATATATCACAGGAAAATGCTTCCAGTGTAATTCCATATGTGGTTTTTAAAAGATATCAAATAATACTATATGTTGTAGATGATGTATAGTCAAGTGATATGGAATTTCATGGAACAATGTACATCAACACAGAATAGCTACCTCTTTGGGCAAGAAAGAAGGATGAAGCTCAAGAGGGGGGCCTAGATGACTTCAATATTTTGATGAGGTCATTATTTCTTAAGTTGTATTTTGAATAAATAATTATTATTTAATTCAGTTTTATGTCAGAGTTCATAATGCTCTTTAAAATATGAAGTGTGACAGGTACTTTAAGAGAGGTGTGACATGCTCAGGGGCCTTGGATGGCAGATGTGGCAGGGGTTTCAGGGAAATTTTGCTTGAAGAGCTGGAATTTTCCAAATGGTTTAGACCACTCAGGGAAGGAAGAAACCAATGTAGTGTGGATACATTGGCCAAGGAACTGGAGTTAACAGCCTGCAAAAATGAGGAGGAAAGCTGTACTTAGAAACAAGGTATCTAAATTGAAGAGAAAAGACCAGACCTACCTTTTTAGAGAGAACTGGTAAATGTTTGTATGCAAGAAGCAATTTGTAGCCAGTAGGACCTGAATTTTATTCATTTAGATACTAGAATCTTCCTGCCTCTGGAAAAATTCATGCTCAATCCAATAAAAGTACAGTCCAAGGTAAGAATTTGTTTGGTCAACATGTGGCTATCACCCTTTAAATGTGCATTGTATTTGACCACTTCAAAGCATTTAAATTCCCAGAGCCCTGAAAAGGGATGGATAATGGGCATCATTACAAGGAATGAGTCAATATTTTAGAGAAGTACCCAGACATGCCCAATGTGACCTGGCCAATAAGTGATATGATCAAGCCTAGAGCCAGTTCTTCCAATTGTATCTTCAGAATTCATTGTATTACCCACAAAGCTATTTCACATGCTTACATCTGAAGTTACGTCAACATTAAGAACATATTCTCTTACATAAGCAAATCAACTGAAGAGCTTTTTAGCAAATTTGGATTGAATGAGGGTGCTTACAACATATAGCTAATAATGTATTTGTATAAGTCAATGATTTATTGCAGTGAATTAAACTCTCCAATCTCTTAAGAAGGGTGGGTTGGTAAGTAATTGAAATATTCCAACATGTATAACCTTTTGTGAAGTATACAACCTGATTAAAAGTGTTGTCCTTTTATAATAAATGATTCAGAGGTTACATTTCTTCTAGTAGATCACAAATTCTATAAATGAAATCAATGAAATAAAGCTGATGAGTTCTGTTAATAGAGTAGTCTTGAAAATTGTGCTTTGGCCTTCAGGCTATAGAATTTTCTAATGAAGACTGGAAAAACTGTTAGGAATGTGTCTATTCTATTCTTTTTTCCTCCCAACAGAAGATCAGTCAGCAGGCCTCTCTGACAGCCTATAAAGGGGGCAAAGCATGAGCTCAGTGAAGTTGTAGGTGAACAAATGAGTTAGAAACATTAATTTAATTGAATTTTACACTCAGGGATGCTCTTATACCACAAATGTAGGTAGCACATTGAGGGACAAATGACACTAAAATATGTTAGCCACTTTCTTTCTTTCTTTTTGAACTGGGGAGCCAGCCAGTTACCTTTGGAATCCCATTCTGATCCTAGCTTTTTGATTGACATGGTAGGGGCATAGAAAGGCACAATAGAAGATTTCTGCCATGAATAAGTTGATATTACATTTGGGAAATATAAAACATTGTAATACAGTAAATTATGAGGTATAGACTGCAGGTGCTGCTTAGAAGACACTAATTACAATGCCTACAAGATTGTTATTACTTAATAAAAACAGTGATATCTTGGGAAATTTTATGCCAATGATTTCTTTCTTTCTAAAATATTTCATTAACAGTTAAACCACTATATTTTTTGGATGGTTTCATTTGCACGCTGTTGCAAAAGGAACAGAATGAATCCTGGATTGATTATTCAATCAACAATGGAGATTATTTCTGAAACTATTGATTTGCAAAGATGATGCAATTTAATGTAAATTTCATATACCTTGTACAGATAATAGTTTAGAGAGATGAAAATGATTTGTTTAAAAAATTCAAAACAATATTTTGTAATTTCTATTATTGCCTAAATAACAAATGTATGATACTTTATCCATTCTTTTAATACTTGTCAAAAATACAAAGCATTTAACTATGGTTTTAAATACAACTGGAAATACTTTATAAGTAGGACAAGATCTAAGAAAAATCTCACAAGGAAAAAAATAATAAAACTAGGGTTTCAGCCTAAGAAAACAAAAGCAGTATGTAATAATTGGATGAAGTCAAAGAAAAAGAACAAAGGATAAGCAATAACATATTAAATTATTGTTAATTGGAAAAGCCAAGATGTCCCTCCAGGCAGAAATCAGTAATTAGAATGTGGTGAAGCTCATTATCATCCGAGTTGGAAATAAAAAGTGGAATGTATCTCTTCCTTCCCCATTTCTCTCAGTCAACAACCTTGAGATACTTCCACTGGTGAGATGCATCAATGAGAAAGGTAAAACTCCACATCTCAACTTTTTTTCCCCCTTAGAGACAGTATGTCTGCAGGATTTTGAAGTCCTTCTTTGCCAATCAACACCCATGAGCTCAGGTCTACCCACACACAGCAGGAAATATGAGCAAGGCAGACAGCAGCCTGCTTTTGGATCAGCCATCAGTTCTTACAAATCTCAGTGATTTCTGCTAATTAGAAAATTATCTGACTAGACATGGAGCCTATACCATCTACCTTAGCTGATCTTCCTACTTCTACCCGATTTCCAGCCTTGATTGACAACGTGATTTCAGTTTGCCTGCCCATTTCAATGTCATCCATGCCTCTAGGGTTACAAAATTCTAAGGGTCCTTTTTCTAGGCCAAAAGCTCTAGATTCCCCAATCAATCTTGAGCCTCAGTGTATAAAAATCCATCCCACATAGACAAGATGCAGGACCTAGGTCTATGCTTCTCAAAATGTGGTTAATAAATTATCAGAATCAGAAATATCTTGGGGTGGTCATGAAGCTGGCTCAAATGCAGATGTGGGAGCTCAACTCAGACCTATTGAATGAGAATAGTTCAGTTGGAGCTCAGAAATTATTATTTAAATCACTACATGAATATTTAAGAATCAGTCCTTGTTGTTGCATGTCCTTATATTTTAGTCAGCTTTCTTGCTGCTGTGACTGAAAGGATCTGAGCAGAACAATTGTAGAGAAGGAAAAGTTTGAGGGCTCACGGTTTCAGAGGTCTTAGTCCATAGACAGCAGACTCCAGTCCTCAAGGCTCGAGGTGAGGCTGAACATCATGGCAGAAGAATGTGGCAGAGGGAAGCAGCTCACATCAGGAAGCAGAGAGAGAGAGAGACTCCACTCTCCAGATATAAAGTATATACCCCATAGCCACACCCCCAATGAACCATTTCCTCTAGACACACCCCACCTGCTCCAGTCACCAGTCAGTTAATCCCATCACAGATTCATTCACTAATTGGGTTAAGACTATAACACCATCATTTCCCCTCCAAACCTTCTTGCTTTGTCTCACATGTGAGCTTTTGGGGGACGCCTCATATCCAAACCATAACACCTTTTTATTCCTTCACTGTGTCTCCTTCTAGAATGAAGAGGATTTCCCAGCCAGTGTAGCAGAACATACCCTGCCCCCAGTTTTTTTAGGTGCCAAATGGACCTTTATTTAATTTATTTATATGTGGTGATGATAACCAAACCCAGTGCCTCACACCTCCAGGCAAGCTCTCTACTACTAAGCCACAACCCCAGCCCCCTGCCCCCACTTTAAGTCACTGTTTCAGTCAACTTTTTTTTTTTTTTTTTTTTTTTTTTTTACTGCTATAACCAGAAGACCTGACAAGAACTGGGTGTGATGGTGCATGCCTGTAATCCCAGTGGCTTGGGAGGCTGAGACAGGAGGATTGCAAGTACAAAGCCAGCCTCAGCAATGGGGAGGTGCTAAGCAACTCAGTAAGACCCTGTCTCTAAATAAAATACAAAAAAATGGCTGGGGATGTGGCTCAGTGGTTGAGTGCCCCTGAGTTTGATCCCTGTTACCAAACAAACAAACAAACAACAACAAAAAAACTTTACAAGAACAATTAAAGGAGAAAAAGTTTGTTGGGAGGCTAATGGTTTCAGAGGCTCATAGTCCATAAATGTCCTACTCCATTGCTCTGGGCCACAGGTGAAGCAGAACATTATGGCAAAAGAGTGTAGAGGAGGAAAGCAGCTCAGGACATGATAACCAGGAAGCAGGGAAAGAGCTCATCAGGGATAAAATATGTACCCCAAAGGCATTTCCCAGGGACTCACCCCCTCCAGCCACACCCTACCTTCCTGGAGATACCAGGATACCACTCAGTTAATCCCTGTAGGAGGATTAATTCACTGATTGTGTTAAGGCTCTCATAACCCAATCATTTCTCCTCTGAACATTCTTGCATTTCTCACATGTGAGCTTTTGGGGACACCTCACATCCAAATCATATAGTCATTATTTCATCATCCTGTCTCATATTCTTCACAGTTAACACCATCTGGAAGTTATGTTATTATGTATATGTTTACTTTTTTATTGCCTATCTTTCTCAATGAGGATGAAAACCCAACAAAAGCTAGAGTCTGATCTTTCTTTCACAGCATTGCCTTTACTGCCACTGCAGTAGTGTTTGGCATTTAAAAGGAAGGTTCTCAATAAATATTTGCTGGATTAATCAAACATTGATCTGATGGCAACACCTAGATTTCTAGAACCACCTCTGCATATTAGGTCAACAGGAACATAGAAACACCGTTGGCTTTCTCCTATTAATGACCTTTCTTTCTCTTTTGGACAAAGCTAAATGTGGATATGTGTAAAGCTAAATTTTAATCAGATATATAAATGTGCATTGAATGCACCCCTATAATGGATCCACGTCCCTATAACCATTCAACACTTGAATAATCTTCATAAAAGTGAAGTATTTAGAAAAGCAATTGTTTGGAAAAACAGTTTTCCTAAATAGATAAATATTAACCCCTAAGTTAATATTAATAATCTAATGAAATTATTTTTATTATTTATTAGGCACTTCTTAAATAAGTGTATTGAGGGCAAGGAACTCATTACAAGATTTGGGTTCACCTGAGCAAAGATTCACAGGCATTCAGGCATCAGGTGCTAAGAAGTAACTGAACCCATTTATCAACATGTTTAAGATGCAGCAGAGCATCATGTACATTAATTTATTCTGGTAATTTATGAATAGTTTTTTGAGCATTTGGTCTCTTATGGTGGTAGTTTTGAAGGAAGGTGTCTTGTTTCATACATATCCAGCAAGACAAATTTCTTTTTCCACTTTTTGGGGGAGTTTATTATCATGGGGGCTATGACTTTTGAGATCTTGTTTCATCCATATGCTTGCACTGGTCATGTAATTTAAAGTTGCAGTCTCATATTATTATCTCTATCCTATAATGAGCAACAAAGTTCAGAGACTTTAAATAACTTGTCTGAAGCCCACACAGGTATAGAGTATCTGTATACTGACCTTGCTGAAACTGATTACTTGCCTACCCTGATGATAGCATGGCCAAGACCCTGTTGGCCTCTAAATTTTAGGCTTATCTATTGCTAGTTTATTAAATAAATATGAGAAGAAGATGCCTGGATTAATTTCTATTTTATTATTTTGCTTATTTTTTAGCTTTTTACATAGCACCTTTTTGAAAAAGCATGCATTAATATAATAAAATTTCATACAATTTAGAATGGTACAGGATAAATAGTGTGTCTAGTCCTCTAGTCTCTACCTGCTGAGGCAGCCACAAAGCAACCACTATTATCAGTCTTTTGCCTACTCTTCCAAAAATATTTTATGCAAAGAATATAAGAAATTATATATAAAACATATATATGCATATTTTATATGCATAGGTGTCTATGTGTACACACATTATACATAAACATGTAATATTATATATGTGATATATAATATTATATATAATATTATAATACAATATAACATGAATGTATAATATTATATATACATATATCTTTGCATTATGGAAGCATAATATACATACTGATTTGTGCCTTAATTTTTTTCACTTAATATTATCTTTGAAAAAAAAGTAGTTGTAGATGGACACAATACCTATATTTTATTTGTTTATTTTTTTATGTGATGCTGAGGATCTAACCCAGGGCCTCACACGTGCAAAGCAAGCACTCCTCCACTGAACCACAGCACCAGCCCACTTAGTATTACATTGAAGACAACTACTTGACATTATAAATGTATCCATTTATTCCTTTTGTCTGTTGTTTGGCTAACATTCTGCAATAAAATCTTTGATACACACAAAAAAGCTCCAAGACATTACAATGAGCACCAATATACATATTATCTAGTTTTTTTATATTTATTTTTTAATTGTAATTGGAGAAAATACCTTTATTTATTTATTTTTATGGTGCTGAGGATCAAACTCAGGGCCTCGCATATGCTACACTAATGCGGTACCACTGAGCTAAAATCTCAGCCCCATATTATCTAGATTTTAGAATTACTGCTATGATTTCTGCTTTATGAAAATATCTGTTTTCATACATTTTTTTTCTTTAATGCACTTCAAAATAAATGGAAGACTTTTTTTCAGGGAAGACTTGAGCATGCATATCATTAATTACAGTTAAGTGTTTTTACAGCTATTTTCTTAGGTGAAATTTACATAACATGAAATGTAAAAGTTTTAATGTAATTTTCAATGAGTGCTGACTAATGAATATACCATGTAACTCCAATGTATATCAAAAATATAGAACATTACCATGACTTCAGGAAGTTCCATAATGCACCATGCCTAGGCATATCCTGCCCACATTCTCACCAGATGCAATGTTCTGATGTTTTCCACAGTATATTTGTTTTGCCTTATAGAACTTCATTTAATGGAATCACACAGTATGTTGCTTGCTTGTGGAAGATTTCTTCATTCAGCATTTTTGAGATTTTCCAAATTGTTTCCTATTTCAGTAGTACTTTTCTATTACTAAGTTGTATTTAATTATAAACACACATAATATTTATTATTCTACATTTATGTTAATGATCCATCTTTAATTTTTGTTTGTGATATAAAGTAAAAATTGAGTTTTATTATTTTTATATGGATAGCCAATTTTCCTATTGCCATTTGTTGAAAGACATTCCATTGAACATTGGATTGCTTCAGTCACATTTTGAAAAATTGAGTAAATGTTGTCAGCATGTGGGTCTTGTGGACTCTGTCCTATTAATTCTCATGCCAGTACCACACTATCTTTACTAATGTAATTTTGTGGTAATCCTTGATATAAGATTATGTATTTCTCAGAATTTGTTATTTTTTTTTTGTTTTCACATTTCCAGGTTCTTTGAATTCTGCATGCATTTAGAGAATCAGAATGTCAATTTTTACCAAAAAATGGTAAGATCATATTTAAGATTGCATTGAATTGAAAGATAAATTTGAGTATAACTGACATCTTAAAATATTAAGTTTTCCAATTCATAAACATGGCATATGTTTCTATTTAATTTAGGTCTTAATTGCTCTCAGCGATAGTTTGTAATTTTCAGTGTAGAGGTCTTGCACATCTGTTGCTAGATTTATTTCTAGGAAGATAATGTTGTTGTTGCTATTGTAAATTGTATTGCTTTAATTTTATATTTTCCAATTGAGACTTTTTTGTATGAAAATATAGTTGATCTTATATATTAATTTTGCATTCTGTTACATTGCTAAAGTGACACAAAGATTCCTTGTGATTTTCTATATATACTTCCATGAGATCTAGAAATAAAAGACTGATGCTTCTTCCTAGCTGATCTTTATATCTTTTAATTCTTTTTTCCCTTATTTACCTCCAGCAAAGATGGTGGAATTGGCCATTCTTATTTGAAGGGGAAGGTGAGAAATATCCAATGTTTCACCATTAAATGTCATGTTGGTTCTAGGTGTTTTTTGTAAATGCCTTTCATCTGACTTTAAAAAGTTACCTTCTGTACCCAATTTGCGAAAGGTTCCTATCATAAATGGATTTTGAATTCTGCAAAGTTATGTTTCTCTTTATTCAATACGTAAGTTTAGTATTTATTTATTGTTGTTACTATTATGTTGCTGGGGATTGAATTCAGGGCTCCATGGATGCTAATCAAACACTATACCATTGAGCTGCACCCTCATCCCACCCCCTCCCAATTATTTTTAATTAATCCAATTCTATACTCCTGAGATAAATGTTACATAATTATGATGTGTTTTTGTGTTTCTGAATTTCATTTGCTCAAATTATGTTAAGGGTTTTATGATTGTACTTATGAAGAATATTATTTTCTTAATTTCTCTGAGGAATTATAATTAGATTTATGCTTTGCATTATAAAATGTATTGTGAATTGACCCTTCTTCTCTATTTTCCAAAAGAGTTTCTTTAAGATTCATTTGTTTCCTCCTTAAATATTTGGTAAAAATCACAATTGAAAGTATAAGGGGCCAAAAGCTTTCTTTATGGACAGTATTTTTAAAATAATAAATTCATTTTTCTTAAGATTTACTGTGTAAGTTTGATTTTCAGGGATTTTTTTTATTTTGGTCACTTTTGATAGATTGCATTTCTCAATGAATTAGCCCATTTCATCTAAACAGTCTGTTTTGTTATAAAGTTATTCATAAAATTCCCTTATCATACTTTTAAAAAATTATTTGTTTTAATTAGTTATATATGACAGTAGAAGGTACTTATATACTTTGATATATCATACATAGATGGGCTATAATTCCTTATCATACTTTTAATATTTTTTTCTATTGTTAAGTCCTCTTTAATTACTGATATTGCTGATTTCTATTCTCCATATTTCCTTGATAAGACAAATTAGAGGTTTATCAACTCCTCAAAGAAACCAATTTTTCTTTATGTTCTCTATTACTCTCTTTTTCCTCCTCCTCTTTTTTTTTTCCTGGTGTTTGGGATTGAATGAAGAGCCCCTGATTTTGTCTTCATTATGTCCTTTTACTTATCTAAGATTAAAGGTTCTGCTGCTAGAATAAATTACCAAAAATTTTTACTATATTTAATTTTTACTGACACCTAAGACATGAAAATTGTGCAATAAGTATAAAAGTTATTTTTGCTCTTTTTTCCTCTGGCCTTTGGGGTGGAGTTTTTTTTTTCTATTATAAGCACTTATAGCTATACATTTTTCCTATAAGTACTGCTTTACCTACATTTCACAATTTATGCATGTCATATAGTTTCATTGTCATGATTATTATATTCAGCTTTAAAATGATCTAATTTCCTAGGTGTGGTGGCACCCATCTATAATCCCAATGGCTCAGGAGACTGAGGCAGGAGGATCACAAGATTGAGGCCAGCCTCAACAACTCAGTCAGGCCCTAAGGAACTTAGTGAGACCCTGTCTCTAAATAAACAAATTTTAAAAAAGGGCCAGGTATGTTTCTCAGTGGTTAAGAGCCTCTGGGTTCAATTCCTGGTACCCCCCAACCAAATGTTCTCATTCTTCTTGTGATTTGTTCTTTCTTCTCTTGGTCATTTAAAAGTTTAATTCCAAATATTTGTTTATTTTCTAGATAAGATCATGATATTTCTAACTCCCTTGCCATCAGAGCACATACTCTTATGATTTTAGTCTTATTAAATGTACTAAATGTCTTTTGTTTTCAGTCCAGACACTGGTCTAGCTACACTTGAAAGGAATGTGCACTTTGCACTTGTAAGGTGCAGAGCTCTATAAATAACTAGCTCAAAGTGATTGATAAAAGTTGTTCAGATTTTCTATATCTTTGGGGACTTTTTGTCTTATTATTTTATGTCTGAAAGAGAGATGTTCTTATTTCTGCCTGATTGTAGAAATGTTTATTTTTCCTTTTGACATTTTCAGATTTATTATATTATTTTGAAGCTCTTTACTAAATACATAAACATGGTTGTTTATGTCTTCCTTATGAATTTACCCATCCTCTTTGTTATGAAATTCCCTACTGCATTTGTTAATACACTTACTGAAACCCATTTTATATGATATTAATGTAGTGACTCTTGCTTTCCCATGTATACAGTTTATGTTCTTCATCTTTTTGGCTATCCACCTTTTTTTCCACCAATTTGTGTCTTTATTTTTAAGGTGTATCACTAGTAGATAGTATTCACGTGGGTCTTGAATTTTATCCATTCTAATGGTTTTAACATTTTAGTTAGAGAACTTGATATGAGGTTTTACTACAATGGCTGATACAGTTAGATTTAGGTTTACAAATTTACTATTCATTTTCTGGTGAACCCCTGTTATTTATTCCATTAATGTTTTTTTACTATAATCAAATGTTTCTAAAAATTAATTTTTGTTTTCCTTTTGGCTCTGTAACTACATATCTTTCTTATTTTTATTTTAGAATGTATTCTAGATATTATGCTTCTTTAACTTTTCATTGTCTTGTGGTTAATATTTTGTCACTTCCCAAAATATATATAAACCTTATTATTTATAAGCCCATTTTCTCTTCCTCATCCTTCATACTTTTTTTGATCATATTCAGTGTATATTTCCACGCATACAATTTATTGGCCAAAAGAAAAGTTGATATTTCATATTACATTTAAAACAATCTTTCAAAAAATGTTTCTTATTGATTCCAAGTGTTAGTATTTATATATCAGTGTAGTGATTTTAAAAGAGGTAGTATGATAAGACTGAAGAATTTCAGAGCTTGAAGAGATCTTTAAAAACACACAGCCCAAGGTTTTCCCAGAGGAACATTATTGACATTTAGAGGAGGACATTTGTTAATTGTATAGGACTGGCGTATACATTGTAGAACACTTAATATCCCTCTTGCCTGTCTGCTACCTGCCAAGAATGCCACCAAAGTTTTACAAAATACTCCCCTCAAGGTATTGTAGAGCCATCTGTTACTCTACCCTCTCATTGACCAGATGGAAGAACTGAGGTTCATAGAATGGAGGTAATTTACATAAGTTGAACAACAATTTCCTTTTACAGACCTATGACTAGATCCCAGTTCTTGTTTCAGTTCTCTGGTTATGAAAATATTCCAACTATAACTCCAATGTAAATTGAACTAGAAGATAGTTTTATTTTTGTCTCCTAAGTTAATATCACTTGTTGGAAAAATCACCATGAAGAAGAGGTATGAGTTTTGAGTATGACTGTTCTATAAATGTTTTGAACCTTCCACAGCCATCTGACCTATTGCATGAGAGTTGCATTTCCTGATATTCTCCCTGCTACACTGATTTACTTAATGTTTATAAAATGCTCCATACAAAACCTTCATAGGAAAAGGGCTCAATATAAATCCAGTAGAATAATTAGTGTTTTATTTTGGTTTTGTATAAATAAGCACATACTAATATTTTTAATTTCTGGAAAACTTAATTCTTAGCATTTCCTACTCTTTTGTGAGCATGAATACATTCTTGTTCTGCTTACTGTCATAAGCATAACTACTCAGGCAACTCCTAAAAGCAGCTTGAAAACTAGTTTTCACAGTTCTGCTTCCCACACACAACTTAGTCAGCTTGTCCATACTTTCCCAGTATGAGGTAGGTACTTAACTCAGTCTAGAAAATGTGAATATATTTTAGGTCAGCAATGTGGTGAGCAGGGTGGGTAGCCTGGCTGCAGGATAACCACTGGCAGTTGGGGCTGTGGATCAGAAGCCTGGGAAAAAGAAATAACACCAATTCTTGGGCAGGAAAAGGCTAAATATGTACAAGACACTGAGATTATCTTTCTTCCTTTGGGCAAGAAAAGGTTTAAATGGGACTGAAAACAAAGCCACAAGGCAAATACATGAATAGAAACACTTAGCAGATGGATGGGGCAAAGGGGTTTCTGAGTGGGTGTTAGCAGAGATTGTCATAGTTCCTGGATTCTATCCAACCAGATTGATGCTGCTTAAGTAACTAGGGCTTTCTTTGTTTGCATTTGCTAGTAATTAATAGGAAGAATTTTCATCAGGGTTTTTTTATCATTAGGGTGCATCAGATTATTTGTTCATTTTTTCATATAACCAACATTTATTGAGCACTTACTGTAAGTCTGACATTGTTTTAAACCCTTTGCATGTCACAAAGAAGCAAAAATAGAACATGTTCTGATGGAGCTGACATTTTATTATGGGTGGGTAGGCATGGGGGGAAGAACCAAAGGAACATTACCATCTGAGATGTAAGAAGAAAGAAATACCACCTGAGATGTGACCTGAAGGAAGTGAGGTAGAAAGCAGTGAGGATATCTGGAGAAGATGGGTCCAAGCGGAGACAACAGCAAGTATAAATCCTTAAGGCAAGCCGTGGTAGGTTCCTGTAATAGCAAGAAGAATTCCTGATTTGAAGGGAATATGGAGAAGAGAGTAGTAAAAGATGATGCATACTTTCATTGCTATGGGCCCATGTCTAATTAGCAATGGATGATGAAATTGAGTTTGTGATTTTGCAAGAGAACAAAAGTAGCTGTAGGTGAAACATTTCCTCATTATCTTTAATAACTTATTCTTTTTTATAATGTTATTGTATTTTATCCCTTTATTTTATTATTTATTTATTTCTACGTGGTGCTGAGGATCAAACCCAGTGCTTCACACATGCTAGGCAAGCACTCTGCCAACTGAGCCACAACCCCAGCCCCTCTTCATTGTTTAAGACCATCTTATTTGTTCTTGTTCTTTTTCAGTACAGAACTTTGTTCCCTTTATCTCTATCTCCATCTACATCTCCCTGTTCATCCGTTTCCTTCTTCTCTTAGAGAACTGGATTTAGCAGACAGAGCTGAATCTGCCCAGGAGCTAGAGAAGACCTTTATGGAAAACAAATTAATTCTATGACAGGTTCCACTCAGTGTACTGAGCCTTTATGATGGTCAAGTTTCATGATCACTGAAAGTTTCTGGACTATCACAAGAGTCATAAGAAGCTAACTTCTCCATAAAAAATGAACCCAGAGTTCTCAGTTCTTGCATCCTAATTCTTCGCATCTATTAATATTTTTTATCACCTGTGACCCTAGATTGGTCACAGAGAAACGTCTGCCTTTCACATTAGTCTCCTAACGGTTGAGCATCTCTTCATCTACAATTCTGAAAACTGATTTCTGGTCATGATCACATAATTTTACTACTTTCCAGTGCCACAACTTGAGTCGAGCAACCCCTAACTCTTAGGGCACCATTCACCTTCTATTCGGTCTGTTCTGTGGAAAGTAAATAATAATAATCCAAGTAAAGTAGTAAATAGAATGACTTAGACTAGGGGGATAGCTGTGATAGTTGTAGAAAGAGAGACATGCAGACAAAATAGAGACATATTTTGCTGTGTATATTGATAAGACCTGAGGATAGATTAGCTATAGTAGTTGAGGGATAAGGAGGTTGTATAGTTAAATCCTGGGTTTCTGACTTATAGAACTAGCTAAGGCATGACATATTGGAAAATGACCTGGGGAAATATTATGCAGAAAAGTTGAGTTAGAAATGCCCTTTAAATATCATAAATGAGCTATCAAGTAGACAGAAAAACAGATGTGTTTCTAGAGACCAAGAAAGAGATTTGTATTGGATATATATATATATATATATATATATATATATATATATATATATATTTGATCTAGATATTAAATCAATCTATAGATATCTAAGAGTTTCTCTAACAACAGAGTCTAGAATAAAAATAGATGTCTCCAGGATTGAATCCCAAAGAGCTTCCATGTTTGAAGTCAAGCTGAGGAAGAAGATCCAACAATGAAGATTTAGTGACCTAGAAGAAAAAAAAAAAACCCGGGCTGGGGTTGTGGCTCAGCGGTAGAGTGCTTGTCTAGCACATGGGAGGCCCTGGGTTTGATCCTCAGCACCACATAAAAATAAATAAATAAAATAAAGGTATTGTATCCAACTACAAAAAATAAATATTAAAGAAAAAGAAAAAAACCAAGAGAATATGTGGTTACTGTTGGCCCAAAACTTTCTGATTTGCTTTCTTGAATGAAAGGGAAAAGGATGCCGTTATTAATAGTGCATTGGGATTTTCTCAGAGGAGTGGGGAAAATATTCACATTTTCCATTCCACATGCCATGGGAAAGTTGAGCTGAGAACTGCTGCCATTGGGTCATGCTATCTTTCCAGTTATAGCAGCCAACTAAACATAAAGTCCTTGAAAATATTTTAACATAGTCAGCTGACTTTTAACATATTTATTGCTGTAAAATGTTATTCCAGATTAAAGAGGAGTCATTTTTTACAATTAGTTGTTGGAAGGAGCAACTAAGGGATTTGAAGATCTGGATTATATATTGTATTGTAATGATATTGGTGAAATGCATGAAAAATAATTGGTTTTAAAACAATTCATTCTGAAGTCCCTTAATTCCTGGAAATATTTTAGCCTACAGAACAAAAATATGTTGTTTAATATCGACCATAACTGGCCAATTTATGTCATGGCAGTGTCTGCAGATAAGAGCTAACAGGGAGGATAGTGCTATCTAGCCAAATGCAGTGGTGAGGGTGGTAGCAATGAAGAATATTTTCATGGCTCATACTTAGTGGGTACTAATGGGCTTCTATTATCAAATATGCTGAGACTGCTTTTCTTTTGTGCTTTTGGCTGTTAATCAGCTGGGACAGCCAATGGTCTTTGATATATACAGCTACTTTGGATCCCTGTGGTAGCTGAGACTAGAGATACTTTGAAATGAAGAAAACTACCAGTTCCTATTCCTGAAGACAAAGAAGTGCCAAATATGGAATTTTTGTTTTGCATCCAAGAAATGAGTGTGTAATTTGGGGTGAGGAGGAAAAGGTGAGAGATTTATTTGCTGGTGCATGGCCAAGAAGTAGTTCTCTCCTGACATGAATATCACATACAGAAATTGCTTAGGATAATGTCTGGCTCCGAATGCTCAATAAATATTTTTGGAGCTGATCTTCTCTTTAACTATTTCCCTCACTAAGAAAAAACTGTAAATAACTTATTCTGACCAACATCTGGCATATCGATACTAGATAATTAAAAGAAACAAGCAATAACTGAAAAGGTGGCTAAATATTAACATTTAATTCCAGTCTTCTGCATTACATTGCATGTTTGTGGTTTATCTTATACCTAGTTCTTCACAACTCTTCTGACAATTCTTCAATAATTTTAGTAGCCAATTGAATAGGGATGTTCTGCAAGTATAGGAATATTGACTTGTTTGTGTTGAGCAGCAGTTTATCTTCACTGAGACAAGGACAAGTGAAAATGGATTTCAATTGTATAAATTAAAAATCTCCTGTGACATCAGATAAAATTTATCTGTAAAGATTGTTTGAAAGTGACATAGTGCAGCAAGATTAATCTTCCCAAAGCATACTGCTGATCTTATAATACCATGCTCAAAAACCTTCAATGGTTCCCCATTGGCTAGAGAGTAAAATTAATCTCCTGATCTGGTTCTCCAACTTTCAAGATTATATTCTACTCTTCCTATTCTAAGACTGTAAAATTTAACCCAAGTTACTCTTCACATGTTTCCTTGTAATTCTATCCAGGATTTTTTCCTCATGCTATGCCTTCTAATATGTATGTCCTTCACATTCAGGGCCACTCAAATCCTAGCCATCATTTAAGTTAGAGTAGATTCAAATGTTACCTTCTTCAGTAATTTTACTTGATTGCTTTAGAATAATCACCTTCTCCTTTATCAGAGAAATTTTTATTAGTATTTATGGTGCTTAGCACAAATTGGCTAACCATGTCTTTCTTATAATTCTCAAATCCTCAAAGCTATTAAAATAGAAAACTTTTCATAATACATTAAAATATCTGATTTTGCCTGGATTTTTTGGTGGTAATATTTAACCAGTAGTGATGTGAGACTCTCTCTAGACATTATTTAGACCAGTTTAGTGTTAATAGTCATATATTTCAGCTCAGAAATATAAATGTGATTGATTGAAGAATATTGACCCCAATCCTATTCAGTATATTATTTAATGTATGTTATATAGACCTTACTACTCTTCTGACTCTGAAAAATCTATGAATTCAGAAATACAGCAGTTTACAAGGTTTGGGGGATAAGGAATTGAAAATTGATTATATTTATATAGAGTTATCATTATTTTGGGTTGCCTAATATCTAAATAGCCATTCTATTATGAGAATCTGCCATCATGGGAGTACTGGCAGTACTGTGTCATAGATTTCAAAGTAGTTAGGTACCCTTACTTCTTTCTGGCACCTGGTCATGGTTGCATGACCTAGACTTCACCAATTGAATGGTATACTCTGGGATTTGAATTTTTTTGTAATGCTGGGGATGGAACCCAGGGTCTTCCACTTTCTAGGTAAGTACTCTACCACTGAGTTATACTCCCAACCCCTGGGATTTGAATTTTGAGGAAGTAATACAAAGAAAGATGAAAAGTTAGAGATTATTCATTGATATGATAGTTAAGTAACCACAGATATTGCTGCCAGCTTCGGCTCTTCTTGTGGAATGACTTTAGCTGTGTTTTTTGCCACCTAGTTATCTTTGGTTCTTGACTGTTTTCTGAACCTATTTTTCCAGATTTCACATTGGTTCTGTGAACCATTCACTGATCTTTCAACACATTTTTTTTAATCTTTATTTTATTTATTTATTTATATGTGGTGCTGAGGATCGAACCCAGGGCCTTTCAAATGCTATGCAAGCTCTCTACCACTGAGCCACAACCCCAGCCCCTCAACACATTTTTAAAAAATTTTTGCTTGAATATCTAGAATCAGTTTCTGTTGTTTGTGTTCAAAAATCTTAAGTGATTTTTCTTTCTATACTTGAGCTCCTTAAGATCATGAATCATGCATTTACTCTGTATAATTTGCATGTTGATTTATTTTTACTATGAACACTATAAGAGCATATTGATATTTTACACATATCACCCTCTAAATTATGTAAAAGGGATAGAAAAACAGATTGGAGTATTTCAATTGGATGGTAATAGTGTCATGATTAATATAGTGTTGGAGACAGAGATGAGATATTTTATGGATTTGAGAGAAGTTTAATGATGTAGAATGAGCAGGATTTGATGATTGATTGATCATGATAGGTGATAAGAAGGAGGAAAAATGACTCTCAAATATCTTATTTGAATGACTAGTTGGAAGATAGTGTCATTCAAAGAGCTAGGGAACATAGGAACAGTTGCAGTTCAGGTGTGGGGAAGGAGATAATTGAGTTAGCTAGAAATGTGTTAAATTTTAGGATCAATGGAGTGGTCTTGTAGACCATGAGTTATGATTCTAAAGCTCAATCAGAGATGGATTAGGGATCATCACAATGCTGAGAATTAAACCCATGGGAATAGATGAAATCTCACAAGAGGAGAGTATAGATCGAGAAGGAAGGAGGACCTGAGACAAGAGTTGAGCAAAGAAGGAACAAGAGAGGCAAGAGCACTTCACTGTGTGTTGTGACTGTAATGACCAACAAACATGGTCCTTGTCTAAAAATTGGAGGGATGAGAGAGAGATACCAACATCAGTGATTACAGCACAATGTGACACATGTTACTACAGGGGTCTGTAAGTGTGGAAGAAGAGTAAGGAGAGGCATAGTAACAAATTGGGAACATTTATTATTTTGAAGTCTAGTTGACAAATTCTCTCTCTGGTTTAGTATAACCAGAAGTACATATGTGTGCAAATGACCATGACATAAGAAGACCATATAAGTAATACTAAATTTCCTCTGATTGGCTTTCTTTTTAGCATCTGTTCTGTGTATTAAGATTTTTTCTCTACTACTTTTTTAAACTGCTTTGTGGTGCTAACTGCTGTTGCATCAACAGAGATTCTTTGCTAGTAAAAAAAAATACATGTATCTATCTAAAAATGTGTAAACATCTGATAATTTATTCTGAAAAGATCTGAAAATTCATTTATTTTTTTTAGAAGTACATTTTAAAGAGGGAGAACTTATTTGAAATCCAGAAGTGAATGAAAGTAGCTAAGTATGCAGTAAGTTGACTATATCTTCTTGGATTTCTCCTGGCCCTTGATTTTTTTCTTCTAGGAAGAAATGTTTTAAAGCACAAAGAACTCTAGAATGAAAACAGATATCCTCGGGTATAATTCCACTTCTGTGATAGTCAAATTTATGACCTTAGAAGGGTCATGCCCTCTGGGTGGTGGGTGGTTCGTTTCTACAGACTTCACAGGACTGTTGTTTGAATCAAGCAAGAAATAGATGTAAAATTGCTTGGATAACATAAAGTGCTTGTGGAACACAGTAGTTATCTTCCTATTTACTGTGTGTTGCCATATTTAGCCTAACAAGTTTTTAGTTATCTTGGGACCATATAAGCACCCTGTTAGTAGGTATGGCATGTGTTACAACTAAGTCAAAGCATGAAAAATTAGTGTGCCCTCTCCAAGCTCCATATTTCTCTCTTTAGTAACCAATGAGATGATATATTGAAATGGTAGTATCATAAGATAGAAGGAACATCAATCACTGAGTTATTAAATGAAGGAAAACCCTATACTCAAATGATTCTCAATTGACTGTGTGAGTGTTTCAGTCAGTTTTTTTTTTTTTTTTTTGCTGCTGTGGCTAAAAGACCTGATAAGAACAATTTTAAAGGAGGAAAGTTTACTTGAGCACTCAGTTCCAGAGATCTCTGTCCATAGACAGCCAGATCCATTCCTCAGGGCTCAAGGTTAGGCAGAACATTATGGCAGAACACTGTGGTGGAGGGAAGCAGTTCAGATATCACACCAGGAAGCAGATAGAGAGGTCTTCTCAACAAGAACAAAATATGTACACCAAAGGGATGCCACCAGGGACCCACTTCCTCCAGCTATACCCTACCTGCAACAGTAATCACCCAGTTACCCTATCAGGTGATTTGATTGATGCAATGATTAGGTTAAGGTTCTCATAACCCAACAATTTCACCTCCAAACTTTGCATTGTCTCAAACATGAACTTTTGGGGGACATCTCACATTCACACCATAACAGTGAGAAATACATTTTTGTATCTTAAGCCTCTCTGATTTTGAGGCTGTATGTTACTGAAATATACCCAATCCTCTTCTAATGCATTGCTACAAACTGTCTTAGTCTGTTAGGGCTGCCATAACAAAATACTTTAGACTGGATAATTTACAAACAACAGAAATGTATTGCTCCCAGTTTTGGAGGCTGGTAAGTCCAAAATCAATGTGCCTGTGGTGTCTGGTGAGAGCCTTTCCTCATTGATGATGCCTTCTGTGTGTCCTCACATGACAGAAAGGAAAACAAGGTGTCCAGAATATTTTTTATAAGGGCACTAATCCCATCCATTAGCGTTCTGCCTCATGATCCAATCATCTCCCTGAGCCCCATATCTTAATACCATTACTTTGGGCTAGTATTTCAAATTTCATCGTATAAATTTTGAAGATATATATATATATATATATATATATATATATTCACACAATATCAGATGATTTGTAATAATTATATATAATTGGGGATAATGTATCAATTTGGAAGAAATACAAACATGCAGACCATAGCACAAACATAAGCCATTATTGATATTTGAAATATTCTGTGGAAGTTAGAGAACTAGGGATGTGGAACTCCAATAAGCTTTTGGTGGTGATCCCTACAAGAAGAATTACAGATTTTATTTCCTGAGCAAAGTTTCTCCAAATCATGTCAAAATTCAGTACTCTGGCCAAGACATCAGCTCTATCATAAGCCCTGTTTTGATGTTAAAACTAAGAGCCTTCCAGAGTATTAGACCAACAAAACAAATGACAGTCATGGTAAGAAACAAAGGCCTCTTTCTGTTCTAATACCGTGAGTGGGTCAGGGGCATGGTGTGACAGAATTGGGAGATAACATTCCTCTAAACGTATTTTTTCATAGAAAATTCCTTTCATTTCTTCTGAAATAAAAAAAAATACTGGTTTCTAATTCCACTTCTGAAATAGTTAAATTTATGGCCTTTGCAGAGTTACCATACCCTCTTTGGGTGGTAGGTGCTATATTTTTCTGAGAAACTACTATATGCTCCACAGAATTCTAAGGATTATTTTCTCCTCTTTTGTTTCTCCTTTTCTGTTTTCTCTTTATTTTTATCCACATTCTTTCTTAATTTTTTGAGTGTCTACTCTGTGCTTAGTGCTGCAAGAAATACAGAGCAATTTAAGATAGTATCCAGGTCTTTGAGGAATTTACAATATTTTGGGGGGAAATGAGCTTTACATGTAGCAGTAAGGACCAGTGTGAAACCGCATAGTTCAAGGCTGATCTGATGGATACATTTTAAATGCTGTTGTAGAGAGCAGAGTTGGAAAGCAATGGAGATAATGTGAGGTAAGGGAAAAGCTGGAATCTGGAGTCTTGGCAAGGAGGCTCTTACAACAATTTAAGGATGAGACGGTAAATACTTGAGAATGGGCATGGAGAGAAGGGAAATAATATAGGAGGAAAATGGCAGTCATTTTTGAAAAGAAATGAAGTGTTTAATTAGAATGAGAGCTATGTGAGAAGAAATTGCCAGAGATGATCCAAAGTTTTAAGCCTAAATAGATTAAGAAATTAAAAGTGTTACTAGCAGGGACAAAGTTATCTGGAATAGAAAACAATTTTGGGATGGTAGCTGTGGGAAGGGAGTTTGCTTATGGACTTAACTAATTTGGGGGAAGGAATACACACTTCAAGAAGATATGTCAAATATCCAAGCAGAAATATTAGAACTAGGTCAAAGGGTCAAATTTGAAATGTGACGTTTGAAATAGTGTATTGATTAATACTAATTGCAGGGATTAGATAGAAGATAGGAGTCCCTAAGAGACTGGCAAAAACAAATTAGGAGTACTATTCATTCATTCACTCCTTTATTCAGTAAGCATTCACTAATTGTAAACTATGTGCTATATACTTGTTAGAACTTATTAATTATTCAAATACAAATAATTTACTACTTCAGTAATACCAAGATGAAAAGCAGGCAAGATAGTAAGACTGGTACATTTGTTTGAGAAAGACTTTCATAGGCATTTTTTTTCTATGTACAGCCTACTGAATAAAAGAAAACCAATAGAGAAATTCTCTCATTATAGCTGTAAGACAGTATTTGTCATTAATGAAATCACTTCTGAGGCTTTAGCTATACCTTCAATATTTTTATATTAATTCAGAAATAAGAGCATTCCATTTACATATTTAGTATTTATAAATATTAGTCTGAATGATATTAGGTATTTTCAACATTTTTGTCTTTATCATGAACAAAGAGGGAGGATCACTGCATTTGTAGAACCTAGGCACAGAAGATTTCATTCGATTTTTTATTTCATTAAATACCTTAGTCTGTACCACTAAAACAAAATACCTTAGACTGTGTAATTGTCAATACCAGAAATTAATTGTTCACAGTTCTGTAGGCTAGGAAGTGCCTCCTTTATAGGGGCCTGAATCCCATTCATGAGGGTACTGCCCTCATGTCCTGTAAGATCTTCAAAGAAAAATAGTCATGTTAACCACGTGTAATTTGGTTTTAAAATGTATATTAGAAGGGAATTGAAAAATATATTTCAAATTAAAAACATCACTAAACTTCCCTTTATTAAAATGAAGGAGAAATAACCTCCTGACAATAAAAGACCAAGTTTTACCATCTATAAAATGAGAAGAATAGACTACTTAATTAAAGCAACTCTTGCTCTCACATTCTATAAATATGGAGCTGAATCTAAAAGCAGCTCCCTATGTTGAAGTCACAAAACACTGCTGGTAGTTTGCATGTACCCCTACATAGCTTTTAGTTATAGTCACTTTTAAAAGACCATCTAATATTTTAATTATAGTGACCAGAAATTTGAGGCAGGTTTTAGTTAAAAAATGCTGGGGTCCCTTTAAATGTCAACAAAGTGATTCTGTAAGGGAGATAAAAGTTATTGTGGGTTTGCAGCAGAATGGCAACAAGAGTGTAAAGGACAGATGAGTAGAGAAGACAGAAATAAAGGGAAAGGAATGGTTCTTAATAAACCAGGTTCTCACCATGGACCCAAAGACTATGGGATGATAATTCTAACCTCAAAAATTACCATGTTTAGCTTTAAGTTGAGACAGAGTATTTTACAAAAATTGTTCATTTGAAGACTTTGTTTACAAGTACCCTTATGGTCTAGTGGTGGTATCTCTTAGATCACATAGACATCTGTAATTGGTCTTCAAAATCTCCATAAATGCATTCTTCTAAAATAAAGAGATTATATATTTCCCAGAATGCCCTTGAAGTCGCTTCTCTAGTAGTGGAAACATACTGATTCTTTCTTTTGCTCAATGCCCATAACACAATGCAACTACATAGGATTCAGAGGCACAGGGGATCAGACTAGAAGCTTTGGCTCACTTTGTATCATTTTTAACCAGTTAAGTCAACCACAGATCAACTAACAATTGTTCTGAAAGATAAAGTCCCTTCTAGGAAACTTGCTAGGTGTCAAATGTTTTCTATATATTTAAGAACCACTTTCTAGATAAGGATAGAAGCAAGACATTTACCAGATTGAATTCACTATTACAGTGAATGTATTTGTGTTGAAACAAATCAGACACCTTTGCTAGTTATCACTGACTACTAAAGCTTGGCTCCTTTGGTTAATAGGGTTCTGTGTGATTTTATGGTTATTTTTGAAGCAATATATGTTCCGTATCACCATCTAATTTATTTGCACATAATGCAAGTTTTGCCTTGAAAAGAAATTTTATCATGTTTGTTAGATAAAATGAATACAAACTATCCTGATACTTAAAAAATAACTCCAGGACCAAGGGGAAGCTTTGTGCCTCAGCCAGTAAATCCTGCTTCCTAAACTGTAGTGTGCATAAGGCTTTCCCACACAGCTCCTGTTGCTAGGGAAACCTCTTTTGGTATCTGGGCTCGACACAGCTGACTCATTTCAAAGTCTGGCTCTCAACCTTCTCAGCTCACAGCTTAGAGAGACAAATGGCAACAAAGAAAAACATGGAAACAATGACATATCAATATATACCATTTGATTAAAAAATAAATGTGACCCGATGAATAAGAAAAGGTAAAATAAGGCAAATTCCCAGTTGCAGTAAAGATACCACTGCAGTAAAGATATTATAGAAATATTCCATAGTCTGTAAAAAGAGATTTCTTTCCTTTGGATTTAGTGCATAGAATAAAACTGAAGCTTAAAAGAAGACCCTTAGTAACTTCCTTATATCAAAGCAGTCCAGTCAAACATGTTTGCAAATACAAGCAATGAACATGATCATCAAAACAGGTTGCAAGGGCTGGAAGAGGACAAAGAGAGGGGGAGGGCCACAGGTAAATTAGAAACCCCCACACCAGTCTTAGGAAATGTCCAAACAAACATGGCCAAGAATGCTCTCAAGGGACCTTCCTATTTTGGTCCCCATCTTTGGTTCTATTCAGTCAACATTTTTGATGACTACCTAGAAGATATGTTTACTAAATGGGCAGATGCCACAAACTGAGTACATGACATTTAAGCTAGAAGACTCCTAAGGTCTCTTTGGAATCACAGTCTGAGGAATAAATGTCCCAGTATTTTCATTGTCGTCAACTGACTTGAAAGCTATGATGGGATTTTCTATACTTTTTATATTTTCAGCTGGTAATTGCCATAAGTACTAATGGAACATTGGGTCTGAACTCCTGAAAAAGGGGTTTCCTTTTGTATAATAAAATTTTAGTTTTGAAGTGAGAATTTTTTTGAAGACCCAGTTTAAAAAATGTTCTTATTTGGATATGCTTTCCCATTTTTAAGGAGGGTATATATTATACATACTATGCTATATATTTTAATACATTACATATGCAACATGTGTATAAATGTACATTGCTTTACTTTGCATTTTTATGTCATAAATATTCACTAGATACATTAGATACATTGCTGTACCTTGTATCTTAAGTATATTTAGAAGAAGTGCCTAGCTTTTCTGAGATTGTATTGTCTCTATTTTTTCTCTTTCTTCAAAAGATGGTAACAATGTTGGTCAAATGAATACTTAAGTATTAATTTGTTCTTTCTACCAATACAAATCATTACTTCTACTGTGGAAATCAATACTGCAAACCACCAAAACAAAAACTCAATGAAGAAATGTAAGAAAGATTAATTAATCAATGCATATTGAATCTGCAAATATCCCAAGCATTTCCCTTAAACACAGTGTATGAATAACTGTAAGTAAGGGTTATGCTTTAATAAAAGTCATAGCTCTAGAAAAAGTCAATTCATGCAACATAATTAGCATATGCAATTTACTGTGGTTCTTTTCACTCATTTCATTCAATGCATTGCAGCTAAATCAATGGATTTGGTTGATATCCCTTGAAAGGCTTACAAGGTTAGAAAGTCAAGGGATGCTGTTGAACCAATATGCCTGGATTTCAGGGAAAAAGTACTGTGGAAAGTTGAATAATGGTCCATCAAATATATTCAAGTCCTAAATCCCCATAATATTTGAGTATGTCAATTTACACAGCAAAGGGGACTTTGCAGATGTGATTCAATTAAGGACCTTGAGATGGGGATAGTATCCTGAAATATCCAGGTGATTCCAAGGTAATAAGTCTTTTAGTAAGGAAATGAGTGGCAGAGAGAGAGGGTTTTCATAATGGAAGGTGGTTGGAGTGATAGGATTTGAAGATGGAAGTACCACTAATAGGCAAGGCTTGCTGGCAGTCTCTAACAGATGGAAAAAGCAAGGAAATATATTCTACTCTGGAGTCTCCAAGAGGAATTCAGTCCTATTGATATCTTCATCTGAGGCAAATGAAGTGTACTTCACTGTTTATTTTTTCCCTTCCAGAACTGCAGAATAAACTCCTGTTACTTTAAGCTTCAAAATGGGGGGATTTATTACAGCAACAATAGTAACAAATGAAGATATTCATTAAATTCAGCAAAGAATTTCATTACAGCATTAGGAGCAAGAGGGAGAAAAGTAGACCAGATGATAGGACAGGTAAGTGGCATTACATCTAGTAGAAATGTACACAAATATGAATAGGGTAATTTAACCTGGGTAGAGAATGCCACTAATATTCTAGCTTGGCCTTGACCCTTTTTTCAGTTTCTCTGAAAACAGAAAACATAGAGCTTACATGGATCTCAAATGAAATTTGATGAATAAAACAGTTAATATCAAAATGTTACATATTGCCCAGGCACAGTGGCTCATGCCTATAATCCCAGCAGTTCAGGAAGCTGAGGCAAGAGGATTGCAAGTTTGATGCCAGCCTTAGCAGCTTAGTGAGGCTCTAAGCAATTTAGAGAGACCCTGTCATAAAATAAAACAGTAAAAAGGTTGGGGATGAGGCTGAGTGGTAGAGTGCCTTTGCATTCAATCCCCAATATTGCAAGGACAGAAAAGGTCATATGCTATTGATTACATTTATATACCATTCATATTTTATTGAGGTGAAATGCACATAAATTAATCATTAGAAAGTGTATATTCAGTGGAACTTAGGACATACACAATATTGTGAAAATACTACCTATATCAAGTTCCAAATAATTTTCATGACCCCAAAACAAAACATCAGATTCAATAAGTAGTCACTCCCCATTAAAACCTTCCTCCATTTTCTGGAAAACACCAATATACATTCTATCTCTATGTATCTACCAATTCTGGATATTCTATAGAAGTGAAACCAGATAATAACATAGCACTTAATTTTTTTCACTTATCATACTATTTTACAGGTTCATCCACATTGTAGCATACATCAGTACTTTATTTCATATTATGACTGAATATCTATTTTCTAGATAGACCATATTTTAGTTATCCATTTGGCCCTTGATGAACATTGGAGTTTCCCCCGACTTTTTACCTATTCTGAATAGGGTCACTATGAACAGTTGTACACAAATTTTGTTTGAATATGTTTTCAAGTTTCTTAGGTATACCCAGAAGTGGAATAACCCATCATATGGAAAATATATGCTTAACATAAGGAACCACCCATCAGTTTTCCAGGCCAGCTGCACCATTTTATATTCTGAACTACAATTTCTAAACATCCTTTCCAACACTTGTTATTTTGCATTTTTAATTATAGCCATACTAATGGATGTGAAATGATATCTCATTGTGGTTTTGACTCAACTTTCCCTAGTGACTAATGATATTGTGCATCTTTTCATATACTTGCCATTTAGATACGTTCTTTGGAGAAATGAATATTCAAGCCCTCTTATGATGTGTAGTTTTCTTTAATTGTAGAGTTTTTCATATATTCTGAATACTAGAAATTTATCAGATATAGTTTGCAAATATTTTTCCTATTGTAGAGATTGTCTTTTCTCTATCCTGAGAATGTCATTTAATGAACAAAAGCTATGACATATTTTGATAAAGTCTTATCTCATATTCTTGTTATTTGGCTGTGCTTTCAGTGTAACATCAAACCCAAGGTTATGAAAATTTATACCTGTTTTCTTGTAAAACTTTTATACTTTTAGCTCCTTTGGATTATTAATCCCTTCTGCATTGAAATTTTCATATGACATGAGGTGGGATAGAATTTAATAGTGAAGCTGAGTATGGGAGCTCACTCCCGTAATCACAGTAACTTAAGAAGCTGAGTCAGGAGGATCACAAATTTGAGGCTAGACTCAGCAATTTAGCAATACCCTAAACAATGTAGTGAGACTTGTCTCAAAACAAACAAACAAAAATAGAAAGTTCTTTATGGCTAAGCAAATCTGGGTTCAATCCAAATTATAAAAAAAGAAGGGAGAAGGAATAAAAGGAGAAGGGGTAGAAGAGGAAGAATAAAGAGAAGGAGGAGGAGGAGGAGGAGGAAGAGAAGGAGAAGGGGAGGAGGAGGAGGAAGAGGAGGAGGAGGAGGAGGAGGAGGAGGAGGAGGAGGAGGAAAAGGGAGAGAAAGAAGGAGAGAACAGAGAAGTCATCTAATCTAAAACTTTTTTCTGAATGGAAGGTTTTGGATTACTAATTCAATCTCATTGTTTGCTATTAACTATTTCTTCTGGAGTAAGTTTTGGTTGGTTGTACCTCTCCAAGAATTTGCTCTTGTCATCTTGGTTTTCTAATATGCTTGCCATCATTTTTTTTTTTAATTTCTGTAAGGTCAGTGTTAAGGTCTCTATTTCATTTCTGATTTCTGATTTTAGTAATTTTAGTCTTTTTTCTTAATCAGTCTAGAAAAAAGTTTGTCAATTTTGTTGATTTTTTTAAAAGAAACTTTTAATTTGGTTGAAGTTTCCTATTATCTTTCCATTCTCTTATTTAACTTATCTACTCTCTAGTCTTTATTATTAGATTTCCTGGCTTTGGGTTTAGTTGGTTCCTCTTTTTATAGTTCCACAAGATATAAAGTTATTAGCTTGAAATTGTTTTTCTTTTTAAAATTAAATATTTGCAGGTGTATATTTCCTTCTCAGTGGGGTTTTGACTACATTCCATAAATCTTAGTGTGTTGTATTTTCATTTGTTTCAAAGTATTTCTCATTTTCCCTTGTAAATTTGTCAACCCATTGATTGCTGAAGAATGTTGTACATTGTTTACTTTCTTAATATTTATGAATTTTCTAGTTTTCTTCATGGTTTTAAATTCTAGTTTCATTTCATCATTCTTGGATAAGATAAATGGGATGATTTAAATATCATTAAATTTGTTGAGGCTTGTTTTGTGACCTAAAAGTGTTTCTCTCTTGATGGTGTGTTCTATGTATGTCTATTAGTGCTAGATGATTTATTGTTCTGGTCTAGTATTCTGTTTCCTTACTGATCTTCTAAATGTTCTGTCCATTACTGAAAGTTGGATATAAAAATCAACAGTTGTTGTCGAACAACTTCTCCTTCCAATTCTGTGGATTTTGCTAATTCTATTTCAGGATATATATATATAGATAGATAGATAGATAGATAGATAAATATAGAGATAGATAGATATAGATAGATATATATATGTGTGTGTGTGTTCTAATCATTATATATTCTTGATAAATTGACACTTTAATTCATATATAATGTAACTTTTTCTCTTGCAATAACTTTTTGCCTAAAGTATATTTTTGTCTGATATTAGTATAGCCACTCCAGCTCTCTTTAATTTCTTGAGATGTCTTTTTTCCATCCTTTTGTTTTCCACATAGTTTTGTCTGAATTAAAATTGAGAGCATATATTTGGATTTATATTTTTACATTTCATTCTGCAAATATCTATTTTGTTGTTTAAAAATTAACTAGCAAATAAGAATTATGTGTATATATATATATATACACACACATATCAAGGTGTACACATGATGATTTTATATATCTATAAGCTATACATATATATATCTATCTTGTGTACTGATTATCATAGTCATATTAATTAACACTCCATCACCACCTAAATTTACCAATTTTGTATTTGCGTGTATGTGATTAGGACACTTAAAATCTGCTCACTTATCAAATTTCAAGAAAGCATTACAGAATTATTAACTATAGTCACAATGCTGTACATTATGTACCCATAATCAATCTATTTTAAAATAGTTTGTGACAGTTTGTATCCTTTGACTAACATCTTCTCATTTATTCTACCTTTTGGCCTCTGGCCACCACTATTCTACTCTCTATTCTTTGTGTTTGTTCAACTTTTTTATATTCCACATATAAATGAGGTCATACAGTATTTTCTCTATCTGGCTTATTTAGCCTAGAATAATGTCTTCTGGGTTCATCCATGTTGCCACAAATGGAAGGATTTCCTTCTTTATGGCTAATTACTATTCAATTATATGCACATATACATGTGAGTACATGTGTATGTATGATACATTTCCTTTTTCCAACCATCTGTCAATGGACACAGGTTATTTTCATCTCATGGTTATTGTGAATAGTGCTACAATGAACATGTAAGAGCACATCTCTCTGCAAGATACCAATTTCATTTCCTTTTGAAACTTTAGTGGGATTGCTAAAGCATATGGAAGTTTTATTTTTCATTTTTTGAAGAACTTCCATACTGTTTTCCATAATGATGATACCAATTTATATTCCCAAAGTGTGCAAGGGTTCCCTTTCCTCCACATCCTCACCAGTACTTATTATCTCTTGTGTATTGTATAATAACTATCACAGCAGGTGTGAGGTAATATCTCTCTGTAGTACTAATTTGCATTTCTCTGATGATTAATGGTGAGCATCATTATTTCTCATTTTTTAAAAAAATAATCATCCCAATAGGTATAAAGTAACAGTTCATGGTAGTGTTAATTTGCATTTCCCTGATGATTAATAATGTTAAAGCACTTTTTTTGTATATTGTTGGCCATTTGTATACATTCTTTGGAAAAAATCAAGTTCTTTGCCCATTTTTAAATAAGGTTATTTAATTAATTAATTTATTTATATTTTTGCTACTGAGTTATGAGTTCCTTATGTATTTTGGATATTAACCCCTTAGTTTTATGGTTTGAAAATATTTCCTCCCATTCTACAGGTTTTCACTGTGTTGATCACTTCCCTTGCTGTACAGAATTTTAATGTTGTCACACTTGTTTATTTTTATTTGCTCCCAATGCTTTTGGTACCATGATCAATGTTAATGATTTTTTTTTCCTTAGGGTTTCTTCTTGGAGTTTCATAGTTTCAGATCTTATATTTAAGTCTTTGATCCATTTGAGTTTAATTTTGTATATGTTGTAAGACAAGGTTCCAATTCAATTTCACATTTTTTCATGTGGTTATAATACAGTTTTCCTAACACCATTTATTGAAGAGACTATCCTTTCCTCCTTGTATCCTCTTGACACCCTTGCCAAAGATGAGTTAACTCTATATGTATGGGTTTATTTCTGGGCTCATTGTTCTCTTTCCATTGGTCTGTGTGTCTGATTTTTTTTTTTTTTACCAGCACTGTAGTATTTAACCAGTTACATTTTTATTCCCTAACAAGAAATTAGCCAAGAGAAAGAAGGAAATAAAGAAAGAATAAAATCCCATTTACAGTAACATTAAAAAGAATAAAATGCTTAGGAATAATTTTGACCAAGGAATTGAAAGATCTGTACACCACCTTTGCATGTTGCTTCAGTGTTGAGTCTTAGCTAGGCCATCATTGCCTTCATTTTCAATTCCTGATTAGACTGAGCCTAGAGATAATCCAGAGGTGAAAGTTTAGTGCTCTCAGACATTTACTGAGCATATTCTGGCTATGTGCATGTCTATTTAATTCCCTTATATATGCAGTTGACTTTCAATACACTACTTCCCCATGAAACTCTCTTCTAGGCTTTTAATATAGCTATTGTTTGCCTCATCTGTGCTTTCTTGCCACAATGGAAATAGGTGGTTCATTTTTCTTAGAATTTTTAAAAAAAAAATGGAATAGAAAGGTGTCTCATGAAAATAGAAGGGAAACCAATAGAGTAAAAGAAGGGAATCAAGAGGGAGAGAAGAGGGGATGAGAGAGAAGGGGGAAACAATGGGGAACAAATTGCGCTATGTCCATATATAAATATACCACAGTGGGGCTGGGGATGTGGCTCAAGCGGTAGCGCGCTCGCCTGGCATGCGTGTGGCCCGGGTTCGATCCTCAGCACCACATACCAACAAAGATGTTGTGTCCACCGAGAACTAAAAAATAAATATTAAAAATTCTCTCTCTCTCTCTCTCTCTCTCTCTCTCTCTCTCTCTCTCTCCTCTCTCACTCTCTCTTTAAAAAAAAATAAAATAAAATAAATATACCACAGTAAATCCTGTCTTTATATATAATTACAATGTAATAATCAATAATAATAATAATAATAGTAATAAAAAGGAGATTGGTAGAGTAGAGCAAGCAGATTAGGGGAGGGAGGATGGGAGAAATAGGAAGATACTAGGGAATGAAATTGATTACATTGTGTTATGTACATGAACAACTGTAGCATAATGAATCCCACTATTATGTATAATTATATTGCATCAGTAATAAAGAGTTCTGCATTAAATAAAAAAAGGCAAAGACCTTGTATCAGTCCTTAAGAAAACCTCCTGACAAGTAAAAACAGACAAAAACAATGCTTTGAAAATTAGATATGCTTTGCTCCCTTCAGAATGAGAGACCAGATAGGCTCCCATACTGAGAACATGGGCTTCCATTTTCAAGATAGTTGACAAGTCAGAGAGATGAGTAGGCCAAGGGCAAGCAAAACACCAGAAACCTTTCCTATCAATTAAAAGTTCATTTTTTTCCCCTCAATTTCTTGGTTCATTTGATTTCTGTAAACATTTGACTATATTTTAGAGTTGAGACATAGTTGATTCTGACAGTTCTTATTCAATTTTTTAAAATGTTTCTGTACATGACCTCTTTTGGTCACCTACTCTGCCATTTTTTTCTATTTTAATTTTTTAAATATTTTTTAGTTGTCATGGACACAATAACTTTATTTGATTTATTTATATTTATATGGTGCTGAGGATCCAACTCAGGGCCTCCATGTGCTAGGCAGGGGTTCTACCACTGAGCCACAACCCCAGCCCCTACTCTGCCATTTTCACTGGAGAGTAGATCAGTGGTTACCAAAGGATCAGAATTAGATGGAGGGAGAAATCTAAGATGATGTGGTTAAAAAAGGGCAATGCAAGGAATTTTTGTGGCTTTAAACTATTCAGTACTTGAATGTCATGGGAGATATACAAAATACACATTGGATAAAATTGTGAAAACTTAATACACACATGTATACATGTATATCTAAAACTCAGGAAGACTTAATGAGATTGATTGATAGTATCCTTATCAATTTCCTTGCTGTGATGTACAATGGTTATACAAAATGTTACCATTAGAAGAAACTGCAGACAAGCTGTATGAGACCTCACAGTATTATTAATTGCAATGTAATGTGAATCTAAAGTTCTTTCAAAACAGAATAAAATAAAATATTCAGCATGGTGGAAGCATTTGATCCCCAATAAAATAATATTTAATAAGGATAAATGTCATGTTTGTGATTTATGTTTTTCAAATTCAGTTGTATAACCACAGAAAAGAAGTAAAGCTTGCCAAAAGCTCATCTAAAAAAAATCTAAGGATTCAGATCACTGCAAGTTCACAATCTATTATTTTGCAATTCTTAAAATAGTTCAGTGCATTTCACACCAAGTAGAGTGGCAAGAATCAGAACAATCTGATCAATTATTATGTTACATATTATGATAGATACCAAAAAACTTCAGTGTTTCCAGAAGAGGAGATCAGTATGTGAAAAGACCTAGAAATCATTGTATTAGTTATTTTTTGCTGTGTAACAGATGAACTCCAGATTTAGCAAGTCAAATAAACATTTTTACCTCAGCTTCTAGGGGTCAGTAATTTGAGAGAAGCTTAGCTTATTGGTTCTGGCTCAGTGTTAGGGTTGCAGTCATATGAAGGGTCAGCTGAGGCAGGGAGGACCCACTTTCAACATGGCTCACTCACATAGATTTTGGCATAAAGCTTCAGTTCCTTTATGGATTTTGGCACAACACTTTAGTGCCTCACCATATAAACCTTCCCACAGGGCTCATTGGATGTCCTTAAAACATGGCATCTGGCTTTCCCTAGGGCAAGTAATCTAAGGAAGAAAACAGAAAGAAGCTTCAGTGTCTTTTATAAAAGTCATACATGATAATTTCTGCCATACTTTATTTGTTAATCCAGCTTATAATCAAAAAGGGGGACAATTATGCACTACTTTGTGAAAGGACTAGTAACAAAGTTAGGTGGACATATTTTACTGCCACTGCACAAATCATTCAAGGAAATTCTGAAGGAAGTTTCATGAGTAGGAGATGCCTGAAGAATTAGAGGGAAACCCTACAAAAGGTCTTTTAAAAGTAGAGTGTTACTCAGAGTGTGGGTCAGTATATACCTACTGCAGCTGCCCAAGAATAGAATTGATGGCCTTTGTTCTTCTAGTCACTACAGATGTTTCATCAGAGACTAACAAAAACACATTCATGGATTTCAGAGAGTGAATCTCACATAGAAAGGGAGGTTGAACTTAATTAAATGTTTTGTATTCAGTATGCTATTGGCCTTGGGTTTATTTATACATAGACTTTATAATGTTGAGATAAGTTCCTTCTATCCCTAGTTTCTCCAGAGTTCCATGAAAGAGTGCTGGATTTTGTCAAATGCTTCTTTTCATCTAATAGAAATGATCATGTCAAAGGTGCCAATAACATACATTATAGAAAAGATAACCTCTTAACAAGTGATACTGGGAAAACTGGAAACCCATATGTAGTAGAGTGAAATTTTTTTTTCCTTTTCTTTTCTTTTTTTTTTAATTATTTTATTGTTGGTTGTTCAAAACATTACATAGTTCTTATTATACCATATTTCACAGATTGATTCAAGTGGGTTATGAACTCCCATTTTTACCCCGTATACAGATTGCTGTGTCACATCAGTTACATTTCCATTGATTTACAAATTGCCTTTCTAGTGACTGATGTATTCTACTGTCTATCCCATTCTCCACTGTCCCCTCACCCCTCCGCTCCCCTCCCCTCCCCTACTCTCTCTCCATCCCCTCTACTATAAATCGTTTCTTCCACTTATATAATTTTTCTCCTACTCCTCCTTTCCTCTTATATGTAATTGTGTATAACCCTGAGGCTCACCTTCCAATTCCATGCAATTTCCCTTAACTCTCACTTTCCCTCCCACCTATCATCCCTGTTTAATGTTATTCTTCTTCTCCAGCTCTTCGTCTCTACCCTGTCCTTGGTTACTCCCCTTATATCAAAGAAGACATTTGACATTTGTTTTTTAAGGATTGGCTAGCTTCACTTAGCATAATCTGCTCTAATGCCATCCATTTCCCTCCAAATTCTATGATTTTGTCATTTCTTATTGCAGAGTAATACTCCATTGTGTATAAATACCACATTTTTTTAATCCATTCATCTATTGAAGGGCTTCTAGGTTGGTTCCACAATCTTGCTATCGTGAATTGTGCTGCTATGAACATCGATATAGCAGTGTCCCTGTAGCATGCTCTTGTTAGGTCTTTAGGGAATAGACCGAGAAGGGGAATAGCTGGGTCAAATGGTGGTTCCATTCCCAGCTTTCCAAGAAATCTCCATACTGCTTTCCAAATTGGCTGCACCATTTTGCAGTCCCACCAACAATGAACAAGTGTACCCATTTCCCCGCATCCTCGCCAGCACTTGTTGTTGTTGGACTTCTTAATGGCTGCCAATCTTACTGGAGTGAGATGGTATCTTAGGGTGGTTTTGATTTGCATTTCTCTGACTGCTAGCGATGTTGAGCATTTTTTCATGTACTTGTTGATTGATTGTATGTCCTCCTCTGAGAAGTGTCTGTTCAGGTCCTTGGCCCATTTGTTGATTGGGTTATTTGTTATCTTATTATCTAATTTTTTGAGTTCTTTGTATACTCTGGATATTAGGGCTCTATCTGAAGTGTGTGGGGTAAAGATTTGTTCCCAGGATGTAGGCTCCCTCTTTATCTCTCTTATTGTTTCTTTTGTTGAGAGAAAACTTCTTAGTTTGAGTAAGTCCCATTTGTTGATTCTGGTTGTTAACTCTTGCGCTATGGGTGTCCTATTGAGGAATTTGGGGCCTGACCCCACAGTATGTAGATCATAGCCAACTTTTTCTTCTATCAGACGCCGTGTCTCTGATTTAATATCGAGCTCCTTGATCCATTTTGAGTTAACTTTTGTGCATGGCGAGAGAAAGGGATTCAGTTTCATTTTGATGCAAATGGATTTCCAGTTTTCCCAACACCATTTGTTGAAGATGCTATCCTTCCTCCATTGCATGCTTTTAGCCCCTTTATCAAATATAAGATAGTTGTAGTTTTGCGGATTGGTTACTGTGTCTTCTATTCTGTACCATTGGTCCACTCGCCTGTTTTGGTACCAGTACCATGCTGTTTTTGTTACTATTGCTCTGTAGTATAGTTTGAAGTCTGGTATCGCTATACCGCCTGATTCACACTTCCTGCTTAGCATTGTTTTTGCTATTCTGGGTCTTTTATTATTCCATATGAATTTCCTGATTGTTTTATCTATTTCTACAAGAAATGCTGTTGGGATTTTGATTGGGATAGCATTGAACTTATAGAGAACTTTTGGTAATATCGCCATTTTGATGATGTTAGTTCTGCCTATCCATGAGCAGGGTATATTTTTCCATCTTCTGAGGTCTTCTTCTATGTCTCTTTTTAGGGTTCTGTAGTTTCCATTGTATAGGTCTTTCACCTCTTTTGTTAGATTGATTCCCAGGTATTTTATTTTTTGGGGGGATATTGTGAATGGAGTAGTTGTCCTCATTTCTGTTTCAGAGGATTTGTCGCTGATATACAGGAATGCATTTGATTTATGCGTGTTGATTTTATATCCCGCCACTTTGCTGAATTCATTTATTAACTCTAATAGTTTCTTTGTAGACCCTTTTGGGTCTGTTAGGTATAGAATCATATCGTCTGCAAATAGTGATAATTTAAGTTCTTCTTTTCCTATTTTTATGCCTTTAATTTCTTTCGTCTAATTGCTCTGGCCAGTGTTTCGAGGACTATGTTGAACAGAAGTGGTGAGAGAGGGCATCCCTGTCTTGTACCAGATCTTAGAGGGAATGCCTTCAATTTTTCTCCATTCAGGATGATGCTGGCCTGTGGCTTATCATAGATTGCTTTAACAATGTTGAGGTATGATCCTGTTATCCCTAATTTTTCTAGAGTTTTGAACATAAAGGGATGCTGTACTTTGTCGAATGCCTTTTCTGCATCTATCGAGATGATCATATGGTTCTTATTTTTAAGTCTATTGATGTGGTGAATAGCATTTATTGATTTCCGTATATTGAACCAGCCTTGCATCCCAGGGATGAATCCTACTTGATCATGGTGTATAATCTTTTTGATATGTTTTTGAATCCGATTCGCCAGAATTTTATTGAGGATTTTTGCATCTAGGTTCATTAGAGATATTGGTCTGTAGTTTTCTTTCTTTGAAGTGTCTTTGTCTGGTTTAGGAATCAGGGTGATGTTGGCCTCGTAGAATGTATTTGGAAGTTCTCCCTCTTTTTCTATTTCCTGAAATAACTTGAAAAGTATTGGTGTTAGTTCCTCTTTAAAGGTTTTGTAAAATTCTGCTGTAGACCCATCCGGTCCTGGGCTTTTCTTAGTTGGTAGTCTTTTGATGGTTTCTTCTATTTCCTCTATTGTTATTGGTCTGTTTAGGTTGTCTATATCTTCCTGACTCAATCTGGGCAGATCATATGACTTAAGAAATTTATCGATGCCTTCACTATCTTCTATTTTATTGGAGTATAAGGATTCAAAGTAATTTCTGATTATCTTCTGTATTTCTGAAGTGTCTGTTGTGATAATGCCTTTTTCATCCCGTATGCTAGTAATTTGGGTTCTCTCTCTTCTTCTCTTCGTTAGCATGGCTAAGGGTCTGTCAATTTTATTTATTTTTTCAAAGAACCAACTTTTGGTTTTGTCAATTTTTTCAATTGTTTCTTTTGTTTCAATTTCATTAATTTCAGCTCTGATTTTAATTATTTCTTGCCTTCTACTTCTTTTGCTGTTATTTTGCTCTTCTTTTTCTAGGATTTTGAGATGATATATGAGATCGTTTATTTGTTGGTTTTTTCTTTTTTTAAGGAATGCGCTCCAAGCAATGAATTTTCCTCTTAAAACTGCTTTCAATGTGTCCCATAGATTCCGATATGTCATGTCAGTGTTTTCATTTATCTCTAAGAATTTTTTAATTTCCTCCTTGATGTCTTCTATGACCCATTGATCATTCAGTAACCCATTGTTCATTCTCCACGTGATGCATGATTTTTCCTTCCTTCTTTTATCGTTGATTTTCAGTTTCATTCCATTATGATCAGATAGGATGCATGGTATTATTTCTACTCCTTTATATTGTCTAAGAGTTGTCCTGTGACATAATATATGATCTATTTTTGTGAAGGATCCATGTGCTGCTGAGAAAAATGTGTAACTACTTGATGTTGGGTGGTATATTCTATATATATCAATTAAGTCTAGGTTGTTAATTGTGTTGTTGAGTTCTATAGTTTCCTTATTTAACTTTTGTTTGGAAGATCTGTCCAGTGGTGAGAGAGGTGTGTTGAAGTCTCCCATGATTATTGTATGGTGGTCTATTAGACTCTTGTACTTGAGAAGAGTTTGCTTGATGAACGTAGGTGCACCATTGTTTGGGGCATATATATTTATGATTGTTATGTCTTGTTGGTGTATGGTTCCCTTGAGCAGTATGCAGTGTCCCTCTTTATCCTTTTTGATTAATTTTGGCTTGAAATCTATTTTGTTTGATATGAGTATGGACACTCCTGCTTGTTTCCGCAGTCCATATGAGTGGAATGATTTTTCCCAGCCTTTCACCTTCAGTCTATGTATATCTTTTCCTATCAAATGCGTCTCCTGTAGGCAACATATTGTTGGATCTTGTTTTGTGATCCATTCGACTAGCCTGTGTCTCTTAATTGGTGAGTTTAAGCCATTAACATTTAGGGTTATTATTGAGATTAGGTTTGTTCCTCCAGTCATATTTGTTTATTTATGTTACTAAACCTGATTAGTTTTCCTCTTTGGTTACTTTCCCCCCTTTACTGTCCTACCTCCCACTGATGGTTTTCAATGTTATTTTCAGTTTCCTCTTCCTGTAATGTTTTGCCAAGGATTTTTTGAAGAGATGGTTTTCTAGCTGCGAATTCTTTTAACTTTTGTTTATCGTGAAAGGTTTTAATTTCATCTTCCATCCTGAAGCTTAATTTCGCCGGATACACGATTCTTGGTTGGAGCCCATTTTCTTTCAGTGTTTGAAATATGTTATTCCAGGATCTTCTAGCTTTCAGAGTCTGTGTTGAGAGATCAGCTGTTATCCTGATTGGTTTGCCCCTAAATGTAATCTGCTTTCTTTCTCTTGTAGCTTTTAAAATTCTCTCCTTATTCTGTATGTTGGGCATCTTCATTATAATGTGTCTAGGTGTGGATCTCTTATGATTTTGCACTTTTGGCGTCCTGTAGGCTTCTAGGATATGGGATTCTGTTTCATTCTTCAAGTCTGGGAAGTTTTCTCGTATTATTTCATTGAATAGATTGTTCATTCCTCTGGTTTGGAGCTCTGTGCCCTCCTGTATCCCAATGACTCTTAAGTTTGGTCTTTTAATGTTATCCCATATCTCTTGGATGTTCTGCTCATGGTTTCTTAGCAGTCTTGCTGAACTGTCTATGTTCTTCTCAAGTTGAAATACTTTGTCTTCATTGTCTGATGTTCTATCTTCTAAGTGATCTATTCTGCTGGTAGTATTGTCAATTGAGGTTTTAAGTTGGTTTATTGCTTCCTGCATTTCTAGGATTTCTATTTGTTTGTTCTTTATTACTTCTAACTCCCTGTGAAATTGATCTTTTACTTCCTGGATTTGTTTCTGTAGTTCCTTCTCAATGTGATCTTTCATTGTCTGATTTTGCTGTCTCATGTCTTCCTTGAGAGTCCAGATCATCTGCAGCATGTATATCCTGAACTCTTTATCTGACATTCCATCTGTTGCAGCTATTACCTCTTCTAGGGTTGAGTTGACCTGCATTGCTTGTGGTCCTTTCTTTCCTTGTCTTTTCATGTTGCTTGCGTTTCTTTCTGCTTCGTGAAACTGTTGTGTTTTTGAAATTTTTCCCCCTGTTTATTTTTGTTGCTCTTGTATATTTGGGATATCTCTCTTGTAGGGTGGGTAGTGGCTGTGATCCTCCTCTAATCAGGGTGATCTATATACTACGCTGGTTGGTCGTAGGTCTGCCCGCCCTGCGGGCACGGGTGGCTGTTCTACTCTGCCCCCACTCCAATTGCGGTGACGTTCCTACCACGTCCTCGGATCGTTGGTCCTGATCCGGACTTGGGCAGCAGCTCTTCTCCACCCCTACTCCAATTGATGTGACGTGTCTACCACGCTGGTCGGCCTCCAAGCCTGTTCCGCCGGTGGGTCTCAGATCTGCCCACCCTGCGGGCCTGGGCTGCAGTTCTGCTCAACCCCCACTCCCAGTGGGGGTACCTAACTGCCTCTCCAACGGGTCTCTGGGCTCCTTCCGGATGCTGGCGGCGGCTCTGTTCAACCCCCACTCCAACCAGTGTGACGTGACTGCCTCGATGCTACTCGTCCACTACACTGGCCGGCTGCCGAGCCTGTCCTGCCAGTGGGACGCAGGACTGCCTATCTTGCAGGGTCAGACGGCAGCTCTTCACGGCCTCTACTCCAAGTGGGTTGACTTGGCTACCCTGCCGTCGGGTCGCTGGTCCTGTTCCAGGCGTGGGCGGCTACTCTCCTCGGCCCCAGCTGCAGTTGGGGTGTCGCGATACCACACCGGCGGGACCCTTAGCCTGCTCTGGGCACAGGAGGCAGCTCCACTCTGCCCTCCAGGCCCCCGCAGCACCCAGCAGGACCCGGACCAAGAAGCAGTCCCTGTAGGATCCCCAACCCTGAGCCAGAGCCGCTTCGGGAGCCAGGAGCCGGTCTCTCCGATCCCCGCCACTTTCTGCTAGGAGCAGGCTCCTCAGGGCTACCGCCGCGGGTTCCCCAATCCCAGGCCAAAGCCGCCCCGGGAGCCCAAGCCTGGCCGCACCAGACTCTCCCTGCTCGGTGCCCAAGCCTGGCCGCACCAAACTCTCCCTGCTCGGTGCACGCTCCCCTGGGAGCAGAGTCTAAGACGCACTTCCCGCGGGCTCCCCAGCTCCGGGTCAAAACTGTTCCAGGAGACAGAGTCCCGCTGCCCCTCGTTGCAAGTTTCACTTGTGGCTGGCCTCAGCTCGCGGTCCCCGCAGGCTCCGCGGCCCTGGGCTCAAGCAGCCACGAGGGCCAGAACCCAGCCTCTCCGATCCCTGCCACACTCTGCACGGAGCAGGCTCCACAGAGGTACCCCAGCCTCAGGCCCAGGCGGCCCCAGGAGCCCGGGCCTGGCAGCTCCAACCTCTCCCAGCTCAGTGTACGCTCAGACATGGGCAGGGTCAAAGACACAGTCGCCGCGGGTTCCGTAGCCCCGGGCCAAGAAGGATCTCCCGCCCTGGGCCAAAGCAACCCGGGGAACTAGAATCTGGCCGCTCAAAGCCCGGCGCCCGCCTTGCCAGGAGTGAGGCCTGAAGAGTATTCTCCTCAGAGTTTCCAGTCCCAAGCCTGAGCGATCTGTCTGCGCGACGCAGGCAAATACCAGCCTGGAATCACCTGTTCTGTAGTTGAATGAGCTGAGATCAGTAGAAAACAGGGATGATTGCATCAGCTCAAACAGGGATGATTGCGTCAGCTCTCCATGATGGCGGCTGCAGTTCTCCTCCGTGTTCCGACCGGTGTCGGGAAACGAACTGGACCGATTCTCTCCTGTATTTCAAAGCTGGAATTCAGCACTCAGCGCGGCTAGTGTGCCACTGGCAGGAGCCTGCAGAATCCGCTTCGCTGTAATCCCGCTCTGGTAACTCGCGGCTAATTAACTCGGGCGCGTCCCAGACTCCATCCACGGGGCGGTCCGCCGACCAAGTACTGCTTTCCTCCGTGCGGAGAAATCGCCCGCTACCAAGCCCCTGCAGCCGAATCCCGCGCGCTGGAATTCTGACCTCTAGATTCTGGAGCACTTCAATTTCACTGGGGATTCCCACCAAGGTAGCCTTCAGCCATTTCACCTCGTGTTTCTCCCGCACAGTGGCGCAGCGTACTGGTGTGCTGCACTCCCTTGGCCGCCATCTTCCGCCTCTCTAGTAGTAGAGTGAAATTTAACTCCTATCTCTCACCTTGCACAAAACTCAGCTCAAATTGGATCAAGGACCTACAAAGTAGACCAGAAACCCAGCACATACTAGAAGAAAAGGTAGGCCCAACACTCCAACATATGGGCTCAGGAACTGACTCCCTTAATAAGACTCCTAAAGCACAAGAAATAAAATCAATAATTAATAAATGGGATGACATGAAACTAAAAATATCTTCTTCACAGCAAAGAAATACAATCAAAATCATGAAGAGTGAGACTACAGAATGGAAGAAAATCTTTGCTACCTGCATATCAGATAGATCATTAATCTCCAGGATATACAAAGAACTCAAAAAAATTAACACCAAACAAACAAACACAAAACTCACAAATAACCCAATCAATAAATGGGCAAAGGAACTGAACATACACTTTACTGAAGAAGAAATATGAACTGTCAACAAATATATGCAAACATATTCAACATATCTAGGAATTAGAGAAATACAAATTAAAACTACACTGAGATTCCATTTCACTCCAGTCAGAATGGCAATTTTCAAGAATAAAATAACTGTAAATGTTGGCAAGGATATGGGGGAAAAGGTACAGTCATACATTGCTGGTGGGGCTGCAAATTGGTGCAACCACTCTGGAAAGCAGTATGGAGATTGCTCAGAAAACTTGGAATGGAACCACCATTTGAGCACCTATCCCCCTCTTTGGTATAGAGTTAAAATCAGCATACTATAGTGACGCAGCCACATCAATGTTCATAGCAGCTCAATTCACAATAGCTAAGCCAATCTAGGTGCCCCTCAGCAGATGAATGGATAAGAAAATGTGGTACATATACACAACGGAGTATAACTAAGCCATAAAAAAATAATGACTTTATGACATATGCCAGCAAATGGATGGATCTGGAGACTATCATGCTATCTAAAGTAAGCCAATCCCCAAAAAACAAAGGTCAAATTTTTTTCTGATATGTGGAAGCTAACCCACAATAGGTGGGTAAGGATGAGGGGAAGAATACAAGTGCAGTAGAATAGACAATGAAGAATAGAGAGAAAAGATGGGAGATAGGGAAAGGAAAGACTGTGGAATGAATCTGACATAGTTTTCCCATGTATATATATGAAAACAGCATAGCGAATTCACCATCATGTACATCCATAAGAATGGAACTCTAGGGCTGAGGTTGTGTCTCAGCAGTAGAGTGCTTGCCTAGCATGTGTGAGCCCTGGGTTCGATTCTCAGTACCACATAAAAATAAATAAATATTTTGAATTCTTTATATATTCTAGAGATTAGTGCTCTATCTGACATGCATTTGTTCTCAATTTGGCTCTCGGCTCACCTCACTGATTGTTTCTTTTGCTGAGAAGAAGCTTTTTAGTTTGAATCCATCCCATTTACTGATTCTTGATATTAATACTTGCACTATAGGAATATTATTGAGGAAGTTGGGGCGTAATACTACATGATGGAGATTTGGTCCTACTTTTTTTCCTAATAGATGCAGTGTCTCTGGTTTAATTCCTATGCCTTTGATCCACTTTGAGTTGAGTTTGTGCATGGTGAGAGATGGGGGTTTAATTTCATTTTGTTGCATATGGATTTCCAGTTTTTTCCAGCACCATTTGTTGAAGAGCCTATCTTTTCTCCAATGTACACTTTTGGTGCCTTTGTCAAATATAACATAACTGTAATTATGTGAGTTAGTCTCCATGTCCTCTATTCTGTACCATTGGTGTACAAGTTTATTTTGGTGCTAATACGATGCTCTTTTGTTACTATTGCTCTGTACTATAGTTTAAGGTCTGGTATAGTGATGCCACCTGCTTCATTCTTCTTGCTAAGGATAGCTTTAGCTATTCTGGGTCACTTATTTTTCCAGATGAATTTCATGACTGCATTTTCTATTTCTATGAGGAATGTCATTAGGATTTTGATTGGAATTGCATTAAATCTGTATAGTCCTTTTGGTAGTATGGTCATTCTGACAATATTAATTCTGTCTATCCAAGAAGAAGGTAGATCTTTCCATCTTCTTAAGGTCTTCTTTAATTTCTTTCTTTAGCAATCTATAGTTTTCATTGTAGAGGTCTTTCACCTCTTTCATTTATTCACAACTACTCTAAGATTTCATCTCACTTCAGTCAGAATGGCAGCTATTAAGAATACAAACAACAATAAGTGTTGGCCATGATGCAGGGAAAAAGGCACACTCATGCACTGCTGGTGGGACTGCAAATTAGTGCAGCCAATATGGAAAGAAGTATGGAGACTCCTTGGAAAACTGGGAATGGAACCACCATTTGACCCAGCTATCCTACTCCTCGGTCTATACCCAAACGACTTAAAATGAACATACTATAGTAATGCAGCCATATCAATGTTTATAGCAGCAGAATTCACAATAGGTAAATTGTGGAACCAACCTAGATGCCCTTCAGTAGATGAATGGATAAATAAAAGTTGGTATGTGTGTGTGTGTGTGTATACACACACACACACACACACACATACACAATGGGATATTATTCAGCATTCAAAGAGAATAAAATCATGGCCTTTTCAGGTAAATTAATGGAGCTGGAGAACATAATGCTAAGTAAAATTAGCCAATCCCCAAAAAACCAAGTGACAAATGATTTATCTGATTTAAGGATGCTGATCCATAATATGTTGTGTGGGGGGAGGGGGATGGGAGGATTAAATGAACTCTAGATAGGGCAAAGGGAAAAAGGGGAGAGAGGGGATGGGAGAGGCTATATGGATAGGAAAGATGGTGTAATGTGATGGTCATTATTACCCTAAATACATGTATGAAGACACAAAGGATGTGATTCTATTTTGTGTATAACCAGAGATATAAAAAATTGTGCTCTATATGTGTAATATGAATTGTAATGCAGTCTGTTGTCCTATATAACAAATTAAAATTTAAAAAACATGGTAATATAAATGTGAAAAAATAAAGGTATTTTGTTCAAGTAAAAAATAAGTATTTCAAAAAAGAATGGGACTCTAACTAGAATAAAATATATTCTAATTATATCTTGTATAATTATATCAAAATGGATTCTGTTGTCATGTATAACTAAAGAGTCAATAAAAAGACAGTAAAAAGGAAAGAAATGATCATGTGATTCTTGCCCTTAACTCTATATGTGTGGTGAACTACATTTATTGACTTGCATATGTTGTATCCCATGGGATGAAACTCATTTACTCATGGCATACTATCTTCTTAGTGTGTTTTGAATGTGGTTTGCCAATATTTTATTTAGGATTTTTGCATCCATATTTATCATGGATATTGGTCTGAAGTATTCTTTCCTTGTTATGTCTTTGTCTGGTTTTGGTATGAGGATGATATTGGCTTCATAGTATGAATTTGGCAGTGCTTCCTTCCTTTATATTTCAAAAAAATAATTTGAGGAGGAATGGCATTAATTCTTCTTTAAAGGACTAGTAGACTAGGATGAGAATCCATCTGATCCTGGGCTTTTCTTTGTTGGAAGATTTTAATTGCTGCTTCGATCTTATTACTTGATATTGATCTGTTTAATTTTTCTTCATCCTTATGGTTCAATTTGGGTAGGTCATATTTGTCTATAAATTTGTCATTACTTCTAGATTTGAAAGTTTTCTCACATATGTGGAAACTAGACCAAAATAAGGCGGAAAAGGGGGGGTTGTGAAAATAGAAGTGAGATCAGTAGAGTAGAGGAAGGGGACAGAGGGGGAGGATGAGGGATGGGAAAAGGGAGGAATAGCAAAATAAAATTGACCAAACTATACTATGTGTATATATGAATATACCACAGTGAATTTCATCTTTATGTATGTCTATGAAACAAATAGATATCTTATAAATAAATAGAAATAGCCTATAAATAAATAGAAGGAAGACCAGTAAAGGAAGGGAAACAGGGGGAGGGCTTAGGGGAGGGAAAGAGGAAGCACTTAGAAGTGAATCAGAGCTAATTATATTCCATGCTTATATGATAATGTCAAAATGAACCCCAATATTATGTCTAACTATAATACTCCAATAAGAAAATAAAAAAAGTTTTCAACTCTGAGATTCTATGGTTCAAATGTAAGAAGGTAAATTGACATATGTCAAAGCAATATGTTGGCTATTTAATGGCATAGCTGTTCAGAGAGGGAGAAATTCACATTATACCATTCCCTTTTATGCAGATTTTATGATATGCATCATGAAACAAGCAGTAAAATAGGGAATGTTACTCTGACAATGGTAAAAATTTATTAGACTACACATTAGGCTATGTTTTCATGTATGTATCCCTACATAGATATGTATATTTATATATTACTTCTATTATACATGACACTCATTAATAATATATTATATTACACATAATATGACATTCCTAAACATATACTCAGGAAATTGCCATCTCCCTACAAATGCTAATTAACTTCTCTGTGTCTTAATTCCAAAACATAACTTGTAATTTTTCCTAAAAATCCTTCCCCTTTTACCTAGATTTTCCATATTGTTTTAGTCAGTTTGTTGTTGTTAACAAAAGAAGATCTGGCAAGAACAATTTTAGAGGAGGAAAATTTTGTTTTGGGGCTCACAGTTTTAGAGGTCTCATGGTGGAAGGGTGTGGAGAGGAAAGTGCATCAGGAAGGAGAGAGAGCAGTGGCAGGGGGGTTGGGTACAAGAGAGAGCAGGCTCCATTCATCATGAACAAAATATGGGCCCCCAAAGGCACCTCCAGGACCTACCTCCTCCAGCTAAACCCTACCTGAATACAGTCACCACCCAGTTAATCACTATCAGGATATTAATACATTGATTAAGTTAAAGCTTTTATAATCTGATACTTTCTTCTCTAAACCTTGCATTGTCTTATACATGAATTTTTGGGGAAAATCTCATCTGTAAACCATAACACATTTCATCCATCTGGTCACTGTAATAGGATGTTTAGGGTCATCCCAGACTTCCTCTCTTTTATTTCCCCATTTAACCAAACACTCAATTTTTTTTTTAGGTTTGACTTTGAAAAATTTTCTTCCATTCCCTTATCTTCAACTCTATCAGCCACTGAACCAGTCAAGCTACCATCATCTCCTCTGGATTAACCAAAGCTTTAGCTATTTAATAATTTCCCTGTCCCTAGTTTTATTAACTTCAAAGTAGTCTCCATATATTATTTAATAACACATTTAAAAAAATATGATTGTACTAGTACTCTACTAAAAACTTGTCAAAGTACTAGTACTCTACTTTCCTCAAAACTAAGTGCAGTGTCTGACTTGGGAAACCTAGATTTTTATGATCTGACATCTATCTACACTTCCAGCATAATCTCACAATCCCTGCCTTACACAGAATATTCCAATGATACAGAAATGCTCTCATTTAATCACATATGGAGTTTCCATATAAATTTAGGACTTTTAACTTATATTAATTTCAGATAAACAATGAACACATTTTTAGTATATGCATGTTGCATATAGCATACTGTTTCTTGTCTTAGTTTTAGATAATGCTATCACATCTCCCTGGAATTCACTTTTCAACTTTTTTTATTAGTGCCTTATAGTTATACATGACAGTGGGGTTCATTCTGACATATCTATAAGTGCATATAACATAGTTTGCTCCTTTTCAACCCCCAGTACTTCCTCTCCCCCCACTCCCATGATCCTCTTCTTCTATTCTCTTGGTCTCACACATAATTCTTTAAAATTGGTTCATTATAGTTATAATGGAGTAGAATTCATTGTGATATATTCATACATGCACAAGGTATAATTTGATCAAGTTCCTTCCTCAGTTCTTCCCCTTTCCCTCCCTCCCTTTTGGTCCCCCACTTCTATTCTAGTGGTCACTCTTCTAATTTGGTGAGATCACTTTTTATTCTTTTCTTCTACTTATTTTCCACATGAGAATAACCATTCAATCACTTGTAATTTTAAGATTTAGTGCAATTACTATCTCCTTTATGACACCCATCCTTGAAATTCTCTCCGACCTAGGTATCCTGGGTGGATCAGAGGACTCTTATTACCATGTGTAACAATTGCTATTTTGGGTATTTTTTCCTATCAGCAAAATTCCCTGATGGTAGAAACTATATCTAATTTGTCTCTATATTCTCATTGTTCTGCATGGTACCTTACTCATAATAGGCACTGATAAGTGAATGATTACCTGATATTAATATTTATATTTTCTCTTTATAGACAATTGGAAAACTTTTACTATTGCACTAAGAAATTATAAGAAAATCTTTCCTAAAATAGATCTCTAAACTCACACTTGATAGAATAGTGTATTTTTCCCTAGAAGACAAAAATTAAAGTAAATTTAATGGAAGCAATCATTTATTTTTTCTCTGTTTTTTTTTAACACTGTGAAACCTATTTCATGAATTTTCAACAACTGCTTTGGCCTCAAAGAAACATGATGTATTGACCCAAATAGTTTGATTTTTTTACTTTTGTACCAGTCCATCTTTAAACTCTTGTATTTTCCATATTTCAATGATTTATGGGGTAGGATACTGATATAAACGCCAATTAACAACCTAGGAAGTCACTCGCCCTAACAGTTCAGTAGGTAAAAGTTATCTACCCATTGATTACATTTTATTCTACTGAGAAAAATGTTTTACCTAGAACCTGAAAAAGAGCTTATTTGAATTTCTATTTAATAGTGAGTCAGCTGCAAATCTGATATTCAACCCTGTGCTCATGGAGAACAGGTAAACACATTAATCAATGAGAAAGCAAAGGCTAGTCAGAGGGAGAATCAGAATTTTGGAATAAAATTTCTGTGTCCAACTTGTACCAATTTCAAAGTATACTCTTCAATAGTTAAATTATGCATATTAAATTATGCAAAGGTCTTAAAATGTATAATATTATCTAGTCCTAGTCATACAAGTTGGAGCAAAATGTGCTTTATATTGTTTTCAAGGCATTGCACCATTAACTCTGGCTGCTGAACGAATACCTACCAATGGAAGGATCCTGGATTTCATAGACTGCTAAAAGAAGTCATGGATGAGATCTGAGAGTAAGTTTATTAGTTTGCTAAAACTGATGAAACAAAGTACCACAAACTGGGTGGCATAAACCAATTTAAATGTATAGTCTTACAATTTGGGATGCTAGAAGTTCAAAATCGTGGTGTCAGCAATGTTGGTTCCATACAAGGTTTCCCAGGGAGAATTTCTTTCTTTCTTTCTATCTATCTATCATCTATCTATCTATCTATCATCTATCTATCTATCTATCTATCTATCTATCTATCTATCTATCTATCTAATCTCTCTCTCTCTCTCATCTATCTATCTATCTCTATCTCTCCTGGTGATGGGCAGAAATCCTTGGCATTCTTTGGCTTGTATTTATCACTCCAACCTCTGACTCCATCTGCTCATGGCACTTCCCTTGTGTCTGAATCTTCACATTGTATTATATTCCTTCTTTTTATAAGGACACCAGTCATATTGGATTAGAGCCTACCCTAAAGAATGTGACTATATCTGCAAAGAACCTATTTCTAAATAAGGTCACTTTCACAGGTCTTGGAAACTAATAGAATTTTCCCTGTTGTGTTGCAAACTTGTTTTAAATCAGTGGTTCTTGTTTTTCCTTATGATTTCTTCCTTTTGGAATAGAATATCTATCTTAGGTCTGTTTCACTACTGTGCCTTGGAAGAAAATAATTTCTTTCCTAGATTTCATAGTTCTATAAATGGAGAAGAATTTTGTCCTAGAAGACCCTTTTGGTCTTCTTTTAATTTCAAGGGAATCCACATCATTAGGTGTCTTTTGTGTTCCATGGCTTATAAATGCACTACTCCAATCTGCCTTGATCTTTATGTGACATTCTATTCCTGTTTCTGTGTCTCGCATTGTTTTCCCTCCTTTTGTGGGAACTCCACTTATATTGAATTAGGGTTCACCCAAGTGTCTTTATATTGGTAAAGATTGCATCTAGAGGTACTAAGGGTTAGGCCTTCAATCTCTCTTTGTTGAGGGATGTGATTCAATCCATAATAGAAAGAAATTTATCAACTACTTGGAATTATGGACAAAATTATGAGTTCTCTACACACAGAGAGAGTTTTATTGGCAAAAGTTGCTCTGTCCTTAACTTTCATCTGATTCTGAAAGGATTCCCCATTGAAAAGTATTAAGACAGTTGCCACTGATAAAGTTCTCAAATATTCTTTGAAAACTGCCTTCTGACTTCGAGATGAGAGCATTGTACACCAAGCCATGATTCAGAAATCTCTTCTATGAAAAGAACCAGCTTGTTTTAACTGTAGGGCTATGGCTTATCCTTTCATCCATTTTTTAGAAAAAAATTATCTCTTTGTCCTTATGTACCAAATTAAGAGGACACTCTTACTCCCCGACTACATAATATGCTGTTGTGATACTTAGCTCTATTGACAAAATACCAAAACTCTTTAAAATTGAAAAATCCTTGCAGAACAAAATGTAATGTTATTTTATGAGCCCAGCTCAATGTAATTTTCTTACCATTTTTATTTCATATGTTAGATGACAAATGTATTATTTCCATAGCATTTGTAAGTTCTAAGATATTTGTTTAAATAAATGTTTTAATTTTAAAAATCATAAAACCTTTAAAATATATATAGCACTTAGACTTCAAAGATTATGAATCAAAATAATTAGGCAGAGATATATAAGATTCTGATTTCATACTAATTATGTCTCATGCCAATTACATTTTAGGTTATATGTAGCTAAACAGCAATTACTTATAATTTGAAAATATATTTAAAATGCAAACATCTTTTCTACTAACAACAGTTTTATCCCAATTTGAATGATTTAACTGATTTGACCAGTGTAACAGTCATTTGAATATAGGTAGTTTAAATGTGTTAATTAAAAATGCAGATAATACTATACCTAGGGAATTTACTAGTGTATTAAAATTGGGATTTAAATTTAAAGTGACCTAAATACCTAGAGAAATACCTTCTTTCTTAGAAATTCAATGCAGGTAAGTGCAGCATATGACACAGTTGGCTAGAATATGTCAGAGGTGTCTATCTACCCATTCACTTCTTACCTCCAATCTGTCTACCCTTCAAGATTGATTTTTCTCATACTTAACTATGATCAGTATACTTCTCAGAAATCATCAATGACACCCACTATTCAACATATTAGGTATAGATACTTTTCTCTGGCATTTTAAGGCCCCAATATTATTTTTTGTTATATCTTCAAGGTCCACATATATTTGGAAGTGAAATGATACAGTTTTAATAAGCCATACTTCAAAACAATGTTTGAGGGGAATTATAAAATATTTTGAATTGAATGAAATTCTAACTACCATTTATTAGAATTTATGGAATTCAGTTAAAGGACAACATAATGAAAAATTTATGCCATTAAATGATCATTTTAGGAAAGAAAAATGTCTCAAATTAATGATATCAGCTTCCCCCTTAAGAAATTATAAAAAACAAATAAATCAAACCCAAGACAAGCAAAAAGAGTTATAATATAGATGAGTAGAAACCAATGTAATAGAAATTAGAAATAAATAATATCAATGGAACAAAAATGTTTCTTTGAAAAAAATTAGTAAAACTTAAATATTAAAAAAAAATTTAATTGAAAAGGAATGACTTTGGACACAACTTAAAATAAAGGGAACTGCATATACATATAGAAAGACATAACACAGGAGTTGGCTAGAGGGTAAAAATGACAAGACATCTGTTATAATCATATAAATGAATAAATGTCACATAATTGGTTTGTAATAGTTTACTTTTTTTTAAATGCAGTGTTGAGGATTGAGCCCAGAGCCTTAAACATGCTGGGCAAGAACTCTACCACTGAGGTATATCCCCGGTTTTTTGGTTAAAAGTGTGGAAGAGTCACCAAATTATTTAACTCAATAGGGAATTAGTATAAAGAAAGGTAATAACATGGAAAACTAAGAGATTTATTTATTTATTTATTTATTTTTTTAAAGAGAGAGTGAGGAGAGAGAGGAAAGAGAGATTTTTAATATTTATTTTTTTAGTTCTCGGCGGACACAACATCTTTGTTGGTATGTGGTGCTGAGGATCGAACCCGGGCCGCACGCATGCCAGGCGAGCGCGCTACCGCTTGAGCCACATCCCCAGCCCTAAGAGATTTATTTTTGCAAGGGGAAAATGCTGGTTAAATATTGAATGGTGTTGGTATTAATGATATTGTCAAAGATATTGGTACTTATTAATTCACTTATTCTTTTCTTTTTGGATAACACAAACCTATATGTCAAAAATTAAAAAAAATATATAAGTTAATTCCTTTGCAAGTAATGTATACATATTTTACAATTTAATACCTATAGGGACACATTTGAATCAAATCAGTTGGTAAAGTTCAGAAACTGGTAGTTTCAGAAAGAGGTTCATGATCCAACATATGAAAAAACAAGTTCAGAATATGTAAGAGGTGTCTATCTACCAATTCACAGTGATAGGTAGACAGTGTTGTTTTATAAAAAGGAAATAAAAGATGAACGAATAATAGAGTGATGAGGGCTATGGCTGTGGTTCAGTGGTAGAACACTTGCCTGGCACATGTGGTTTGATTCTCAGCACCATATAAAAATAAATAAATGAAAATAAAGGTATTGTGTTCATATACAGTAACAAGAAATAAAAATAATACAGGAATGAGAAAAGCTAAAACCATAAAAATAATATGGAATTATATCAGTAACCATTAATGACATTGGTAGGAGAGTGTGTGAATTAAAATGTTAAAATGGTGAAATTTTTGAGTGCAAAAAATGAATGTTACATAGAGCTAACAATAAAGTACCTAATATATACAGTAGAGAAAGATTAAGATCATGAAGCATAGCACTTTTTTTAAATTTTACTAGTTGTTGATGGACCTTTATTTTATTTATTTATTTATATGTGGTGCTGAGAACCAAACCCAGTGCCTCACACACACATGCTAGGTAAGCGCTCCACCACTGAGCTACAACCCCAGCCTAAGCATAGCACTTTTTACATGATATTTACTTAAGAATATGATATTTAACTATATGTTAAGAAACCATGTATTGAATAAAAGTCTATGAAAGAAAATGCTAATTTCTCTTCTGAAAACGTTGCATCATTCACAGGAAAATCAAGGAATATTTAAGTAAAAGTACATTTTCAATCACAACTTGGAAATATTGGCAGTAATGACTAAAGAATACATTTGTATAATAACATAATTTTGTTAGCATTTACAAAAGACATGTAAAACAATACTCATAATTAATGGAGTGATCATCATAATCTCTTCTCCAAATATTGCCTATATACTGTACTTCATATAAATATTGGAAGCAATCATGTCAGAGAGAATATAGTTTAAGTATACATATAATTCCCTTATAAAATATAAATGAATACTTTTTCTAAAGTGAGGACATTAAAATGAAGATGCTTTCTTATCGGGGCAGCATTTTATGTGAAACTGTGGGGGAAGTTGGATGACCATAGTCTACTAATTGCATTGCATTTTTTTTCTTTCTTGTTAAACAAGCAGTAGGCATGCCAAAGGCTGACTAGAATCCAGCAAGAGGTTGATCAATATTGCAAACAAACAACCTAGAGAACATGTGTTTATTTTTGGTAGTCTAAACCATATTTTTAAATATTTATATTATTTTATATATTTAAAGATAATTCATATGGTTCATAAGTGTTAGAGAATTTTAAAAACATAAATGAAGAAACCACTTACATTACAACAAGTAAAGAAAAACATTGTTGGTATTTTGCTCTATGTTCTGCCAGTTATATATAAATATGTCCATATGAATATAAATGTGTGCCCGAAAGTCCTTCAATTCTGATTTTAATTTGAATAATACTGAAATTGGGAGACTTGTCTTTCTCAGATAATTTAAGTTTTACATTTGGATTATAGGACTTCTGCATTTGACTACAATGTTGCAACAGGGAACAAATTTTTAGTCCTATCTGATATACTTAAAGATATAGAAGAAATCTACAAAACAACGATTTTCAACTTATTGGACATCAGGTAATGATGAAGAGTGATTTTTGAGAAAAGTAAAACAAATAAGGTGAACCCACTATTGCCTCAGCCAGTAGGCTGAGTAGTAGTTACCTGGGGAGATAATAAAAAACACATTCTCCTTGAATTAAGGATTTAGAGCTGGGAATCCAGGGAGGCCAATATAGCTAGAATTTGCAATACAGAATATCTGAGAGGAGAGAGATGTGCAGGGAGAAACTCTAGAGCTCACCCAGAGCTGGGAATAGTTCCTTTTCCCAACAGCCAGAATGAAAATCCTTATAATTCCTGGGGCAGTAGGTATAATACTCTGAAGTGTTTTGCCTTAGTAATGAGGCAATATTAGCTATGGAGTAAACATTGCTGTAATCTTATCCAACAAAATTTAAAAGCAAGACCTGAGAAAATCATACTGTTTTCAAGTAACTTAACTATGTCCCCAAAGAAAGCTCAAGGTTATTTATTTGTAGAATTAAAAAATATATCCAGCACTCAACAAGGTAAAATTCACTAAGTCTGACATCTAATCAAAATTACCATGCATGCCAAGCAGCATGAAATTTGGCTTGATACTGAGGAAGAAAAGCAGCTGATTGAAACTGACACAGATGAGTAGTTAATAGGCAAAGGTATGAAAAACAGTTATTATAACAGTATTTCATATGTTCAAGAAATAAGAGGAACAGTAAACATGTTAAAAATAGACATGAAATATATAATGAAAGTTACTTTGAGAGAAGAAAATTTCAATATCTAAGTAAAAAATTACACTTGTCTAAATTAATGGCAAATTAAACATAGCAAAATAAAAGGTTAGCGTATTTGACGATATAGCAATAGACGCTTTCCAAATTGAAACAAAGAAGAAAAAAGACCAAAACTAAGTAGAGAATTATCAATCTATGGAACAATTTCATGTAGCCCAACTTATATGCATTGAGACCTTGAGAAAGAGGCTCAAAGGCAGTTTGAAAAAATATATATTTAAAGAAATAATGAGTGAAAGTCCACAAATTTGATATAAACTGCAAATCATAGATACAATAATAAGAAACATGAAGGAAAACATAGCAAACGGACATCATAACATCATAATCAAATTCCTTAAAAACCAGCAATACAAAGAAAATCTTTAAAGAAGCTAGAGGAAAATTAAAGGCACTACCTACAAAGGAACAATGATAAGGATGGCAGAAGAATTCCCATCAAAAGCAATGAAATCCAGAGTACTGAAAAGGGAAAAATTCAACCTAATTTTCTATATAAGGAAAAATATTTTTTAGAAAAGTGAAACAAAGCCTTTTGTAGAAATACAAAATCTAACATAATTTTTCAACCACAGTTGTGGACTATAAGAAATGTTAAAAAGAAGTCCTTCTGTCAATGGAAAACAATGACAGAAATCTGGATCCTATACAAATGGAGAGCACTAGAAATTGTGACTACATGGGTAAATATAAAATGTTTTCCTTTTTATGTGTGTGTCTTTAAAAGATAATCAACAAGGAGGGGAGGGAGAAGGGGAGATTCACCAGGTTGGACAGGGCAGAGTCAGGGGGGAAGGGAGGGGGAATGGGAATAGGAAAGACAGTAGAATGAATTGGACATCATTTTCCTAGGTTCATATATGAACGAATACATGACCAGTGTAACCCCACATCATGTAAAACCACAAGAATGGGAAGTTATAATCCATGTATATATGATATGTCAAAATACATTCTACTGTCATGTATAACTAAAAAGAACAAATTAAAAAAATTTTAAAAACTCAGAAAAAAAAACAAACTTGATGATACCTTCAGTTTTGTACCTCCAGCCTATGAGAAAATAAATGTGTTGTTTAATTTAAAAAAAGACAATCAACAATTAAAATAAGAAGAACAATGTACAAAAGGAGTTTAAACATGTGTAGGTGTAAAATGTATGCTAACAATTCACCACAGGCCAAGAAGAGAGATATTGTTAGTTTTTATATTGATGATTATTCTGAGGTCCAATTGAGTAGGGCCAGCTATTTGCCTGTTATACATAAGGCCCTGGCATAGTGACCAAGTGAGCTCACATATAAGAGGGATTTAAAAAAAAAACTTGTCATTTAAATGGTGAACACATGGTCATCAGAATGGGTGCTGTGAACCACAAATTACTATTCTCTGTCCCATATAAAGAACTCTTAGAAGAATAATTTCCCCTTGGGTTCTTAACAGGAATTAAGCTATACATCTTTCATAGAGTATGGCTAAGATTAGGTAATTTGAAAATCAGTCAAGGGAATTGTGAATCAAGTTGAGGGAAAAGAGCCAACAAATCAAAGTAAAATAATATAGGTTTTCTGCTCTTTTTGAGGGAGCTGGAACATGACCTGATAATAGGTTCAAAAGAAGAAAACATGGTGAAAAGTCAAAGGAGGTTATGAAGGAAGGTAGAGACCAGGAATGGAATCAGCAGGAAGAAAGAATTTATGCAAAATCTGAAGGAATATAGTGCATTACAGGGAATTAGATATTCTCAGTCAGTCTTGGACTGAGAATGGAGTCTTAATGAGTGGCTAGGAGGGTAGTGGGTGCCTATGGGGCTCTAACTTGATGGCAATGTGGGGTTGGAGAAATCATAAATGGAATGGCAAGGTATGCTGGAGATACAGAAGTTGGTGGGCCAAAAGTTGATAGTATCTGTAATTATGGAAGAAAAGTAGGGATTCAGTGTACTGGGCAGAATGAGGACCACACAGATGCTTGTGCAGGTGTATGATAAACTTCATCTTTGAGGAGGGGGGCTTTCTAATACAGAGCTTTCCTATCTGTGCTAGGGGAAGCCTAGAGTTCTATAGTTGAGTATCCAGACCCATTGACCCCAAGGGAGAGGAAAGGGTACTGAATGGGCAGGACTCCGGTCTAGTAATCCTCACAATAATCAGCTTGCTCCAGTTTCCTCATGTTCATGGGCTGGATTTCTGTAGAAGGCTTCATTTTGGATGATGGGTCTCTTGTGTAATGTTTTTTGTTTGTTTGTTTATTTGTTTATGGTACCAGGGATTGAACCCTGTGATGTTTAACCACTGAGATATATACCCAGTCCTTTTTTTATGTTTTATTTTGAGACAGGATCTAAGTTACTCAAAGGCCTTGTTAAGTTGCCAAGGCTGGCTTTGAACTTGAGATCCTCCTGCCTTGGCCTTTCGAGCCACTCTCATGTAAAATTTTGACAACAACTATTCACCAGTTAGGATAGATAATGGAATCTTGGCCTCCAGATACTTATGCTCAGTATTGCCTCTAGCCACTTGCTCTGTTTGCCACAAGAAACTTTGGTTGTTGAAGAGCTTCCAGCAGCCTAAAACAGCCACATTATTTCAGAGGAATCCTAGGGATAAGACTAGAGATGTAAAAGGCATAGGCACATGTGTGTGTGTAAACAGGAAAACTTTCTGATTGGTAGATTTTTCTTGGTAAGTAATTTCTCTTTTTAAATGGTTACCTAGATTTATCAAGTTTTGTGTGATTTTGGTTACTGTGTTTTCAGGAGAAGGGATGATTCTATTGTATACAAACTACAATATTTCCTAAGCTTGTGTCTCAGACAACCTCTATCTATGCACCCAATCCAGGCTAAATTAAGTGTTCTCTTGTTTTTTTTTTTTCCATTTTTCCTTAACATTTGCTCAATAAATGTTTGCTGGATGAATAAATAAATGAGTGAATGAATGAATGAATCAAAGTAGCAAAGGATCACATTCACAGACTAAAACATGGAGCCTGCCCCATGCCTGGGCCTTATGCCTTTATGGAAAAAAATCTCAAAGTGCCACAACTGCTAATGTAACTTAAGAATTCCCATGGAAAGCTACCACTGAAACTTTCAATATGGACTCTGTTCCAGGCCTAAATGCCCTCTTGATTGTGGATATACTTCCACACAGCATGGCACACAATGCTTCTTGTTTTGCATCCCACAAATCTCTGTTAATTTAACAAGGAAGTGTTCCATCTTCAGGAGCATTCCACCCACATATCTCTTCAGTTCCACAAGGAAGCAAGCCATCTTCATCTACCCTGCCAATGTCTGCACTTTATCTAATCCTCTATCCCAGATAGTATCTGGTGGCAACGTAGGTCAGCAGTCATAGCCACAGCACAAATGCCCTCTAGAGTGCCAATGGCCCAGAATGCAAGGGAGATGGTCTGAGGTGGGTACACTATCTGGATTATTTTTCAAGGCATGTTGGACCCCAGCCCTTTATCTGCATGAGGTAACTAGTCCCAGGCCATTCCTCAAATATTACACATCATATTATTAACTGTGGTTAATTCCGATGACCTTTTGGAGGAACTTTGTAAAGGTAAGCATTGTGTTAAATGTGAACTTTCAGATTTTTTTTTTTTGCAATAGGTATGTTTGCACAATTACCTTTGTAATTAAAATATTTAGTGGTCTATATGCAAAGTCAAGGAGCTCCTAGAGTAATTTAAGTATTTTTAAGTATATAAATTAGTAAAATATTTACTAATATAAATATTTAATATTTACTAAAATATATAATTTACTATAAATAGGAACTCTGCATTAATCAGTTAAGTGACTATTAGTTTATACAACAGACAAAACCTGAAATTTGAACAGCTTAACACAGAATTAATGAGCACATTAATTCTGATGTAGGTTGGCAGGGACTTCCTCTCTTAATACAGCCAGGGATCCAGGCTGCTTCCATGTTTAGCTTCATCATCTTGACCCAGGGATGCCATTTCTGTTGAATGGAAATGTCACACTGGCTCCTGACTAACTACTGGTGAATGGCCCAGAAGGAGAGAAAGATAGGCCTTGGGTGAGCACTTCTAGTTTCTTCCATAAGGTTTTATATAGTGCGTGCTCAATTACATGCTACTATTATGTTTTAATAATAAAAAAACCCCTTCATTTCTTAGAGGAATTTCTGAGAAAACCAAGTGTTTTTTTTAAATCCACTTTTTCAAATGCCTTCAAATATAGGGTTACATCTAATTTCAGATGGATCCTGTAAATGTTAATAAGGAGTTATACACTGCTCTTTGTAATAAGTTATATAATCTTAGTAGGTTGATATTTTTCTCCTATTTGAGGCATGGTAAAAATCTCAACTTACAAGCCTCTGCTACCTTCCACATGAACAAACTTTTCTGAACACCTGTATAGATGCCATTAGGTAAACTGCAAACAAATATTTTCCTATGGAAACAAACACTGGCAGTGGAAGGACTATTAAACATTTTCTTTTTTCCATCAGCATGAAGAGGTAAACTAGGAACTGTTGAGAACCACAGCCAAGTCAGAATGATGCCTGGCATATTGCCAGAGGGAATAGTTGAAAGGTGACACCAGCAAACCATTGAGATGAGTTAAGCTGTATATAATTGCTGTGATGCTGGATTGATTTGAGTTGTATACGGACCCTGCTCCCTCCGGGAATCTGCCTCAGACGCTACTTTGGAGTTCCCTGGGCAGTTCTCCCCGGGGTTCGGGGAGACTGGGCGGGCGGAGCCCTGTGGAAGGAGTATGTTCCCGAGTAGTGTGTGTGCAGTGCCGGTGAGAGTTGGGGAATAAAGAATTGCTGTTTGAACCTACAAGGCTTTGTGGCGGCTGGATTATTTGTGCCCAGCCAGACTGCGGCAAGGAACTACTGCCCACCTCCTAAGGGAATTCCAGGGTTTTAGGAATTTATCCTCTTATGTATATTCTATGGTCTTTCTTCATCTACCACTTATGTGAGAGGCTTTAGTTTTCAAGCATCTAAGTCCATTCAACTGTATGTGTGTCCAGTGGCCTGTTTCAAATAATACAACTTCTTTAAAAATCCTACTGCAAATATCAGGGTGATTTCAAAACCTCTCCTCTAACTTTAGGGTTATATTACAAGGATCAGTACTTAATTTGCAAATTAGGTTCTACTCACAGCTCATTTGAAAAATAATTTGTGTGTTGAAGAAGCTCAATGGGGGTGACCAGGCATCAAAACATTCTTCAAAGTGCGCTGTTAAATTGAATATGCTGTTGCTATCAAAGAGGTTTAAGAATGAGGGATGGCACATCAGGGAGAAAGAAGGCGATTCTGGGCTGTTCCATTGAGAGAGCAGAGTACAGCCTTCACAGGAAGCTGCAGTGATAGGTCATCAGGCTAGATTCCAGAGTTGGACAGGAGGGCATGTGGGGTCACTAGGGAAAGGGTACCGAAAATTGGGAAATCCCTGGGGTGGGGCAAAGATACCATCACCTGGGCAAAGTTAGCTCTCTAGAATCCTGGAACTCAGGCTGGAGGACCTCAGGTTTAACAAACCATAAGACAGTGCCAGATTGTTTCTCCTATCACTTTCTTCTTTAGGTCTGCTTTTGGTATCTTGGCCTCAAGGCTCTCCTTTTTGTTGCCTGAAAGACTGAGGGAAAAAAATGAACTAAGAAACAGGTCTGCCTTAAACTGATAGGAGTGGGGACAATATGGGGCTAGATGGATTTAGACTAGGAGTCAAGTCCCAACCCTGTCCTTTACTAGCCATGTGATTTTGGAAAATTTGCCAAGTGCTAAATCCAAGTTTCCTCATCTATAAAATGACTTCATTGAGTCCTATTATGTAGGACTTCTGTTAAACATGTAAAGCACTTTACATACTGCCTGGTGTATGTTGGAGGTTTTTTTTTTTTTTTTTTTTTTTTTTTTTAAAGGCAGTATTTTCCAAGTTTGACCCTAGATTCTACCTAACTGGTATTTTCTCTGGGAGTGAGATTAAGGACATCTCAAGAGACATAATTCTATAATATGACTCAACAAATGGGTCAGAAATGCTACTTTATACACATAACTCAGCAATTTTTCCTCTATGACAGGACAGAATTTGGATGTGGCTGAATTTTCCCCAACTGTGTGTAGCTCAAAGCCCCTAGAAATTTAAACTAGCTCTTCATCCAAACCATTTTCATTCATTTCACTCTAACCAAAAATCTAACTCCTAAGTTACAATCAAGATAACTTAATTATAAATATCTTTTCAATGAAGTGGACTCCAGTTGTCCCAGGCCAGGGAAAAGAATGCAAGGGAATATTTCCCAGGAAACTCTTACAGGATTTTGTATATGACACTTAGTTTGTGCACTGTTCATTTATACCTGGACACTTTCCACACCTGGCCCAGGTGTAGATTTCTTTCAGGTTTATCTATAATCCAAAAGGAAATGCTCAGATCAGTTTTCCATTACAGGCTTTTCTCTCACCAGTAATACACAGTCTGAGTCTGACCCCTGTCACCACTTAGCTTAACCTAAGCTCCCATGGAAGGAATGACAGCTTCCCAAATCCCCAAGTCCCCTGGATCAGGGCATTTACACTTGACTGCTGGCATCTGGAATCCCACCTCCTCATTTCATCTTTTACTTGCTTTATGTTTTAGAGAACATCTTACCATCTTCCTTGCTGATCTTAGAATCTCCATTGCTAATACAATTCATTCCAATGAGCAGATACTCAATGCTCACAGAATAAGCAAGCCAATAAACCAGGACTATATTTATCAATATTTAATTTCTTGCATATTCTTAAACCAAAGATGTATTTTTAATTGTGCACAACGATCAGACAAAATGGATATAGAAATCTTAAGATCTTTTACATTTTCCTACATTTAACGATTTTCACATTTTTAAGAAAATTTTTATTCCAACACCATGGTATACTGTTGCAAATCACAAAACAAAGTTTCTCAATTTTTCAAAATATCAAAACTCATTAAACCTAATAAGCAATAAATGCGTGACCAACGTAATTAGTAGACCTAAATTCCGAAGCTAATAAAACTACTAAACAAAATGTGAAAATACCAAAAAGAAAATGTTTCTCTCAATCTCTTTACTACTTAAAACTTTTTATTTCTCTTTGAGCAGTTAGGTATCTTTATGGGACTTTACTCGGGACAGGAAAAGCATCTGGACTTTGAATTGTCACTGTCTACTGTAGTAGCATCACCTGCAGACCTTGATCTTTCCCTTTCTTCTCTAAAAGCTTCCCTATACAAGGATGAGAAAGAAGTGGGGCGATTCCCACTGATTTTCGAAAAGAACTCTAAGACTTTTATCTTACTAGTCTCAGCATATGATTTTGGACCCCAAACTAACTCATACAATGGCGGATTACTATTTGGCACCTGCTGGTACTCCAGGTATTGCTCCTGCACTAACTCTCTAGTTATGAGCAGCTTCCTGCCATCCCCAGACATGAATTCCCTCTTCCCATGCACATCAAGCATATTCATCATCTCCCATATCTTCTCTTCCGATGCACAGTTGCCCTCCATGAAGATTATACCCAGGATAAATACCAGAAGCCCAGTCTTGGGCATACCCTGGTCATCACTCATCTTCCTGTAATAGGTGAGATCTACCATTTCGATAAGCATGTAGGAGTGGCTAGTGGGATCCACTTCCTTCACTTCAATACCAAAAACAACCTCCATACATTCACAGGTATTCTTGAATATTGCAGAGAAGTAGTCCTTTTGCTCTTTAAGGACATTCTGCAGCATTTCTTCCTTTGTGACTGGCTCCTTTGTTTTATACTTGGCGATAAGGAAATTCACCAATTCACCCACTCTTTTCTCTAGTATATTAATAAGAGAGACTTCAGGATCCCTGCAGGCAGATGAGGCACCTACATCACCTTCTTGGCAACTAGAACCTTCACTGGACTGGCCTGTTAGACTGGATTCAATAAAAGCAGTTTCCAAAAGACTTTGAGAAAGACTCTGGGTAAGATTTAATAGACTCTGGGAGAGGACAGGTGTTCCAGCTTCAGGCCATTCTTCCATGATGCTCAGGCTTGAAGCAGGGGATGAGGTAGCTATAGCAAGCACTTCCTCAACTACAGGAACATCAGGATCAAGTGGATCCACTTCCTCTCCTTGAGCGCGGAGGGGCGTGTACTCTTGAGTCTTCTGCTTAGAAGGAATCATAATTAACTGCAAAGACAAACCAGAAGGGTTGTTAACACAAATTGGTCTGAGAGGGGAAGAGTGTGAAAAACTTAACCTCGTCAACATTGACAAAAGCCATCTTCACAGGTCTTCCCTCAGATGGTGCTCTAGGGCCTCACAAGTCTTCTGTCCTTCTCATCAGCCTATCTCCTAGGAACCTGTAGGAGGATTGGAGAATGCTCTTCATGGTATACTTGGCCAGCACAGTCTGAGGCTGGCAGCAGAGCAGGTAGATTCAGAACTATGGGGTCTCTTCGTTTTAGAGGTAAGGTCCCAGATACACATTCAGGGTGTGCATCTCACCATGCCTTCTAACATGGCCGGACCCTCTTCTACTCTATGATCTGGGGATTATGTGACTCATTTCAAGGCCTCCACCCCAAGTTTCTGGAGCCTCTGTAAGAGAAACAGGTTTCAGACTGTAGGTAGGCAGAAATAATTGGATTCTGTAAGATCTCTATAGTTATGAAGTGGATGGGCCCTCCCAACAACAGACTAAAAGGAATGGAGAGCTAAGCTCCATCTGCTCTTGTGCACAGGGGCTCTCTATCCTCATACTGATTTATTGAAAGGCCCAAGATTCCTCCCTCAGCTGAACTGAATCTAGCTCACTAAAACTATCAGGTAGGAGTAAGGGCACAACACATCTGGAAACCCAGTGCCCAGGGCCTTTCAGGTCAGGGCCCCCAAACGTCCAAGGCATAGGGGGGGTCCTCTCAATCTAAATTCAGGTTCTTCACCTTGACTCCTACCTTGGGTCATCTCAATAGGCTGACCACATGTGGCTACCTGTTGATGTTAGGTTGCCCCTTTAGGCCAAGACCTTCACCTCCTTCAGACCAATGAAAAACAACTGAGAAGATATCACAGTCACATCTGCCCATAATCTCCTAGGGCGGACAGCAGGGGCTCAACCTAGTATGTCCTTTAGTGGTGGCATATGGTAGTACTCCCTCAGGTCTGCTCCTCTATGCCCAGCAGAACCTGGGACTCCTTCTGGTGACTTGGTCTTCTCAAACAACAAAACAGTAATAACCAATCCTCACCACCCTTACACAACCAGGTCATCTGGAAATGAGGGGTGATTCAGACAGACCTGTGTGGGCTCTGCCAGAGTTAACAGGGGTGAAGCAGGTTTCTTTGAGGACCCCCTTGGAGTAAGAGTTACTCTTAATCCTCCTGAAGGTATTCATGTTTACTCCTGACTGGACCTACAATCCTTCCCTTCTGCTATCCTGAGGATATATCCCTCAGGCCAAGGCCTCCATCTTCCAAATGCCAACAAGGAACATAGATGGAGGGAGGGGGTAGTAGAGTGGTACCTGTGCCAAACAGCCCTACCAGGGTTTTCCAGAAATGATATCAGGATAATAGAGCTAGATCTCTATCTATAATTGGAGGTCCTCTCAGGCCTTTTTCAGAGGCCATATTTTGATTCCTGGTACAGCTGGGGCTCCTCTCTTACTTGACCAAGATTATCAGAAAGGAAGTGAGGTTGAGTGTGAGAGACAGGTCTACCGGGGCTCACAAAGAGCAGAGTAGTTGTCTGTGTGGATCCCTTTGAGTGATGGGTTAATGGCATATTTATTCAACAAGGCATATAACTTTTTTAAACTGGCAATAGAACCCAGTGAAGCATAATGACTGAACAATCTCCAGGTCTTTTTATTCTTAATTTTGAGAAAGGGCCTCAATAAGTTGCTGAGGCTAACTTTGAACTTGCATTTCTCCTGCCTCAGCCTCCTGAGCCACTGGGATTACAGGTGTTCACAACCATGTCCAGCCAACCTTTTCCTTTTTCTAAGGTGAGAAAACCACCTTTAAACCAAGGCCAGAGTCAATTTTTCCTTTGGTACCAGGGACGGAACCCAGGGGTGCTTAACCAATGAGCCACATCCCCAACCCTCTTTTGTCTTTCATCTAGACACAAGGTCTCACTGAGTTGCTTACAGCCTTGCCAAGTTGCAGGGCTGGCTTTGAACTCCGGATCGTCTTGCCTCAGCCTCCTGAGCTGCTGGGATTACAGGTGTGCACCACCATGCTCAGCCATTCTTTCCTTTTCCTAAATTGAGAATGCCTCCCTTAAACCAAGGCCCCCAACTCAGAGATGTCAGACAACAAAGTAAAGGGAGTAGAGGGGGGAGACCTCTTCCAGACAATGGATGTAAAGGGAGTAAAGAGGGAACCTCTGCCTTACAACCACACCAAGGGCTCTTAGAAAAATGGTGCGTTGGGGGGCCAAGATGGCAGAGGAGAGGAGATACTGTTTCTGGCTGCTCTGTGCACAAATCCAAGAAAGCAGTCAAACAGCTTCTCCATGAGGTCTTGCCCTGATGAAATACAACATCTCAGAGCATGTGACAGGACCCCATACAGTGGATTTTTGCAGACTTCACCGAAGCGGCGAACACCAGACAGTTGGTAAAACTCTAGAAGACTCTAGAAGCTGGTCCCAAAGCCTGCAGTTAGAGCACATGTGCTGATCACAAGAAGTGGATCAGAAGCACCAAATCAGCACTGCTTCAAAATGCCAGACTACGCTCCGCTCCCACACAGGTCACCAGACCAAGTTCTGGCCATACCATAAGGCATCCCAGCTCCAACCACCTCACCAGACACCCCGACATGGGAAACAGGCAGAATCCATCTTGGAAAAACCTTTCTTGCCACCTTTTGGTGGGCATGGCTACCAGCGTGATTCTGCTACTGAACAGAACTTTGCATGAAATAGAACTTTAAGAACTGAGTCACCAGAATAATATAATAGAGGAACTGCGTAAGCCCCCCTTTTTTATTTTCTTCCTCTTTTTTCTCTTTCTTTCCTTTTTATTTTTCTTCCTCTTTCAACTTCCTAATATTTACTATTTTTACTTTGTGTAATTTTCTAAATATGTGTTTGATTTTATGCATTCTACGGTACTCCCATGTACTTGTCTACCCTAAATTATCTCCCGTCTATTCTCCTGTACTAACCCTCTTCATTAGTTATCCTCCAAAGTTGCTAAGATATATTAACCCCATACCCTCACATCTTTTCCCCTTAACATAACGTCCTATGCCCAACCCCCAGTTCTCTATCCGCCACCAGAAACTGTATGCCTTTTATGAAACTACTGACTATACTTTAATAATTAAATCCAATATTTCTAGACAGAGACTAACTATAAATGTCTTGATAACAAAAATTTGCTCATAGGTGATGTATTGTTGATATTGGGAACTGTTAACATTGTCCTTCCCCACAAAGGAACTATGCAAGAGCACTACAAATCTATAGGGTAAAAACAATTACACATCAGTCCCACAGAGCTAGAAAGAAAGGCAAGCAACAAGACAAGAAAGTACCACAAACAATTCAAGACAATGCATCTTTAGAAGAATTAACATTTACAATAGAAAAAAGGAAAGATAAAGATTTCTGGATATACATGAAACAGATGTTCTGGAACCTCAAGGAAGACATAAGACAACAGACAGTGAAAGATCACTTTGATAATGAGTTACAAAAACAAATCCAAGAAGCAAAAGGTCACCTCTACAGGGAAATAGAGGTTATAAAAAAAACCCCACAACCAGAAATCCTTGAAAGGAAAGAAATAATAAACCAAATTAAAAACGCAAATGAGAGTATCACCAGCCGAGTAGACCATTTAGAAGAAAGGACATCAGACAACAAGGACAACGTATATCATCTAGAAAAGAACAGACAGCACAGAGTCTGATAAGAAACCATGAGCAGAATATCCAAGAAATATGGGATAGCACAAAAGACCAAATTTAAGAGTTATTGGGATAGAGGAAGGCATAGAGGTCCAAACCAAAGGAATCATCAATCTGTTCAATGAAATAATATCACAAAAATTTCCAGACATGAAGAATGAAACAGAAATTCAAATCCAAGAAGCCTACAGGATGCCAAATGTGCAAAGTCACAAGAGATCCACACCAAGACACATTATAATGAAAATGCCCAACATAAGGAGATAATTTTTTTTAAAAAATCAAAAATTTATTAGTTGCTCAAAACATTGCATTGATCTTGACATATCATATATCATACATTTATTTCAAATGGGGTATGAATTCTTATTATTCCCACGTGTACAGATTGCAGGATCGCATTGATTATACAGCCATGTTTAAGTGAAGTCAGCCAATCCCTAAAAAACAAATGCCGAATGTCTTCTTTGATATGGGGGGGGCGACTCAAAACAGCAGGGAGGAGGAGCATGAGGAGGGACGAGAGGTGGGAGGGAATGGGGGAGAGAGGGGTAATGGCACGGAAGATGGAAGGAGACCTGAATTGTTATACAAAAATACATATAAGAGGATGTGAAGCGAAGGGCAGGGGGAAAAATGAGAGAGAGAGAGAGAGAGAGAGAGAGAGAGAGAGAGAGAGAGAGAGAGAGAGAGAGATGAGTTACAGAACGAGAGAATTTTAAAAGCCACAAGAGAAAGGAATCACATTACATATAGGGGTAAACCAATTAGAATAAGGCAGATTTTTCAACATAGACCCTGAAAGCTAGAAGATCCTGGAACAAAATATTTCAAACTCTGAAAGATAATGGGCTCCAACCAAGAATCTTATATCAGCAAAACTAAGCTTCAGATTTGAAGATGAAATAAAAACTTTCCATGATAAACAAAAGTTAAAAGAATTTATAGCTAGAAAACTGGCACTAGAAAACATCCTTGGCAAAATATTTCATGAAGAGAAAATGAAGAACAATGAAAACCAGCAGAGGGAGGTAGTAAACTAAAAGAAAAATTAATCAAAGGGGAAACCCAAGTAAAGTTAAATAACAAAAATAAATATGGTTGGAAATACAAACAATGTCTCAATAGTAACCCTAAATGTTAATGGCTTAAACTCACCAATCAAAAGACATAGTCTAGAAGATTGGATTAAAAAAGATCCAACAATATGCTGCCTACAGGAGCCTCATTTGATAGGAAAATACACACACAGACTGAAGGTGAAAGGTTGGGAAAAAAATCATACCACTCACATGGACTACAGATCAAGCAGGAGTCTCCATACTCATATCAAACAAAGTAGACTTCAATCTAAATTAAAAGGGATAAAGATGGACATTACATATTGCTCAAGAGAACCGTATACCTACAATACATATCATAAATATATACGCCCCAAACAATGGTGCAGCTATGTTCAAACAAACTCCAAGTTCAAGAGTCAAACTGACCACAACACAATAATCTTGGGTGACTTTAACATACCTCTCTCACCACTGGACAGATCTTCCAAACAAAAGTTGAATAAAAAAAAACAACTATAGAGCTCAATAACACAATTAATAACTTAGACTTAACTGACATATATAGAATATATCAACCAGCATCAAGTGGATACACTTTGTTCTCAGCAGCACATAGATCCTTCTCAAAAACAGACAATATACTATGTGACAGGGCAACTCTTAGCAAATACAAAGGAGTAGAGATACTACCATGCATTTTATCAGATCATAATGAATTGAAATTGGAAATCAATGACAAAATAAAGAATAAAAATTTCTGCATCACATGGAGACTGAACAATATGCTACTGAATGAACAGTGAGTTACAGAAGACATCAAGGAGGAGATTAAAAAATTCTCAGAGGTAAATGAGAACACAGACACAACATATCAAAATCTCTGGGACACTATGAAAGCAGTACTAAGAGGAAAACTCATTGCATGGATTTCATTTCTTAAAAGAAGAAAAGGTCAATGAATAAATGACCTCACACTACATCTCAAAGCCCTAGAAAAAAGAACAAATCAGCAGTGAAAGCAGAAGGCAAGAAAAAATTAAAATCAGAGCTGAAATCAATGAAACTGAAACAAAAAACAATTGACAAAACTAAAAGTTTATTCTTTGAAAAAATAAATAAAATTGAGACCCTAAGCCATGCTAATGAAGAGAAGGAGAGAGAGAACTCAAATTACCAGCATACATGATGAAAAAGGCAACATAACAGACACTACAAAAATACAGAAGATAATTAGAAATTTTGAAGCCATATACTCCAATAAAGTAGAAGGCAGTAAAGGCATCAATAAATTCCTTAAGTCATATGATGTACCCAGATTGAACCATGAAGATATACACAATTTAAACAGACCAATATCAAGTGAGGAAATACAAGACGCCATCAGAAGCCTACCAAACAAGAAAAGCCCAGGAATGGATGGATAAACAGCCAAGTTCTACAAGAACTTTAAAGAAGAACTAATAAATACTCTTCAATTTATTTCAGGAAATAGAAAAATAGGGAGTATTTCCAAATAATTCTATGAGGCCAATATCACCCCAATTCCAAAACCAGTCAAAGACACTTCAAAGAAAGAAAACTTCAGATCAATATCTCTAATGAACGTAGATGCAAAAATCCTCAATAAAATTCGGGCAAATCAAATACAAAAACATATCAAAAAGATTGTACACCATGATCAAGTGGGGTTCATCCCAGGGATGCAAGTTTGGTTCAACATACAGAAATCAATAAATAATTCATCACATCAATAGACTTAAAGATTTAAGAATCATACGATCATCTCGATAGACACAGAAAAAGCATTTGACAAAATGCAGCACCTCTTTACGTTCAAAACACTAGAAAAACTAGGAATAACAGGAACATCTCAATATTGTAAAGGCTATCTACGTTAAGCCTCAAGCCAACATCATTCTATATGGAGAAAAACTGAAGGCATCCCCTCTAAAATCTGGAACAAGATAGGGATGCCCTCTCTCATCACTTCTATTCAACATAGTACTTGAAACACTGGCCAGAGCAATTAGATGAAAGAAATTGAAGGAATCACTATATGAAAAGAAAAACTTAAACTAGCACTATTTGCTGATGATATGATTCTATTCCTAGAAGACACCAAGAACTCCACCAGAAAACTTCTAGAACTAGTAAATGAATTCAGCTAAGTAGCAGGACATAAAATCAACACCCATACAAAGGCATTTCTGTATATCAGTAATAAATCCTCTAAGTACATGAGGAAAACTACCCCATTCACAATAGCCTAAAAAAAAATAAGATACTTGGGAACCAACTTAAAAGAGGTGAAGGATCTATACATAAAAACTACAGAACCATAAAGAGAAATCAAAGACGACCTTAGAAAATGGAAAGATCTACCTTGCTCATGGATAAGCAGAGTTAATATTATCAAAATGACCATACTACCAAAAGCATTATACAGGCGTAATACAATTCCAGTCAAAATCCCAATGGCATTCATTCCTTGCAGAAATAGAAAAGGCAGTCATGAATTTCATCTGGAAAAATAAGAGACCCAGAATAGCTAAAGCAATTCTAAGCAGGAAGAGTGAAAACGGTGACATTTCTATACCATCCCTTAAACTATACTACAGAGCAATAGTAACAAAAACAGCATGGTATTGGCACCAAAACAGGCCGGAAGACCAATGATACAGAATAGAGGACACAGAGACTAACCCACAAAATTACAATTATATTAGACAAAGGTACCAAAAACATGCACTGGAGAAAAGATAACATCTGCAACAAATGATGCTAGGAAAACCAGAAATTCATATGCAACAAAACTAAATTGAATCCCCTATCTCTCACCATGCACAAAAATTAAGTCAAAATGGATCAAGGATCTAGGAATTAAACCAGAGACCCTGCGTCTAATAGAAAAAGTAGGCCCTAATCAATTGGGATTAGGCCCCAACTTCCTTAATAAGACTCCTATAGCACAAGAATTAAAACCAAGAATCAACAAATGGGATGGATTCAAACTAAAAAGGTTTTTCTCAGCAAAAGAGATAATCTGAGGTGAACAGGGGACCTACATCCTGAGAGCAAATTTTTACCCCTCACACATCGGATAGAGCACTTATCTCTAGGGTATATAAAGAGCTCAACAAGCATCAAAAAATCAAATACTCCAATTAATAAATGTGCCAAGGACCTGAACAGACACTTCTCAGAAGTGGATATACAATCAACAAATATACAAAAAAATGATCATCTCTAACAATCAGAGAAATGCAAATCAAAACTACTCTAAGATGATATCTCACTCCAGTCAGAATGGCAGCTATTATGAAGAAAAGCAACAACAAATGTTGGCGAGGATGTTGGGAAAAAGGTACACTCATACATTACTGGTGGGACTGCAAATTAGTGCAGCCTATTTGGAAATCAGTACGGAGATTCCTTGGAAATCTGGGAATGGAACTACCACTTGACCCGACTATTCCTCTTCTCAGACTATACCCAAAGGACTTAAAAACAGCAAACAACAGAGACACAGCCACATAAATGTTTATAGCAGCACAATTCACAATAGCTAAACTGTGGAGCCAACCTAGATGTCCCTCAGTGGATGAATTAAAAAAAATGTAGCATTTATATACAATGGAATATTACACAGCACCAAGAAAACAATAAAATCATGGTATTTGCAGGTAAATGGATGGCATTGTTGAAGATAATGCTAAGTGAAATTAGCCAATCCCCCCAAAACAAACACCGAATGTTTTCTCTGACATAAGGGGGAGTGATTCATAGTGGGGTAGGGAGGGAGAGAATGGGAAGATTAGATTAATTCTAGCCAAGAAAAAAAAGGGGTGGGAGGGAAAGGGAGGGGTAAGGGAACTAACAAAGATGGTGGAATATGATGGTCATCCTTATACAAAATACATATATGAAGATTTGAATTTGGGGCCAACACACCTTATATACAGAGATATGAAAAAAATGTGTTATATATGTGTATTAAGAATTGTAATGCAAAAAAGCACATGTATAATGGCATAAGTTGGTGTGAATATACTGTAGGAACAGATATGAAAAATTGTGCTCTGTATGTGTAATAAGGATTGTAATGCAAAAAAAAATAGTTAAGTTAAATTAAAAAAAAAAGAAAAAGAAAAAGGGTGCATTTCTATGGTATTCTCCCATTCTGCCATGACAAGTGTTTTCAACTGTACTCTATCAAATGGTACTTATCTTCACACCTGGGAGAGCCTGCACCTCCTCTGATGAGCAGAGGTTCAGCCTTCACACCAAGGCACTCACCACCCTGAAACGCTTCACCTGGATAGGATGTAAGGGAAGGAAGAGGCTCAGCTGCGTAGCATTTCCTGTGGTCCCTAGTGCTAACACCAGGGATCAGGGTCAACTTTTCCCTTGGTGCCAGGAACTGAATCCAGGGTTGCTTAACCAATGAGCCACATCCCCAACCCTCTTTTGTCTTTCATCTAGACACAAGGTCTCACTGAGTTGCTTACGGCCTTGCCAAGTTGCAAGGCTGGCTTTGAACTCCAGATCCTCTTGCATCAGCCTCCTGAGCTGCTGGGATTACATGTGTGCACCACCATGCTCAGCCATTCTTTCCTTTTCCTAAATTGAGAATGCCTCACTAAAACCAAGCCCACAACTCTGAGATGCCAGACAACAAAGTAAAGGGAGTGGGGGGGGGGGCGGAGAACCTCTGCCAGAAAACGAAGTAAAGGGAGTAGAGGGGGTAATCTCTGCCAGACAACTATGTAAAGGGAGTAAAGAGGGAACCTTGGGCTCTTAGAAACCACGCCTGGGGCTCTTGGAAAAAGGGTGCATTTCTATGGCTGTCTCCCAATCTACAATGAAAAGTGATTTCAACTGTACTCTACCAAAGGGTACCCATCTTCACAACTGGGAGAGCCTGCACCTCTCCTGATGAGCGGAGGCTCAGCCCTTCACACCAAGGCACTCACCACCCTGAAACGCTCTACCTGGATAGGATACAAGGAAGAGAGGAAGCTCAGCTGGGTAGCATTTCTTGGGGTCCCCAGTGCTGACACCAGGGATCAGGGTCAATTTTTCCTTTGGTACCAGGGACTGAACCCAGGGGTGCTTAACCAATGAGCCACATCCCCAACCCTCTTCTTTCATCTAGCACAACGTGTTGCTAAGTTTTTTAGGGCCTCGCTAAATTGCAAGCCTGGCTTTGAACTCCCGATCCTCCTACCTTAGCTTCCTGAGCTTCTGGGTTTATAGGTGTGCACCACCGTGTCCAGCCAACCTTTTCATTTGTCCAAGTTGAGAATTCCTCCCTTAAACCAAGTCCCTCAACTCCCATAGATGCCAGACAAGGAAGTAAAGGGAATAGAAAGTGAATCCTTTGCTGTAGAACCGCACCTTGGGCTCTTAGAAAATGGGTGCTTTTCTGTGGATCTCTCCCAATATGCGGTGGCAAGTACACTCAGCTTTATTGTATCAAAGGGTACTCCTCTTACAACTGGGAGAACCCGTGACTCCCTTGAGAAGCAGAGGCTCAGTTGAGACCAAGGCACTCACCACCCTGAAATGCTCTTCCTAGATGGGATGCAAGGTGAGGAGGCGGCTCCAGTGGGCAGCATTTCCTAGAGTCAGCAATGTCGATAACAGGGATCTGGGTGCATTTCTCTTATTTGTTTTTATTTTGGTATTGGTGTTTAACTTTGGTTGTGCTTAACCAGTGAGCCACACTCCAAGCCCCATTTTCTGTTTTTATTTACAGACAGGGTCTCACTGAATTGCTTAGGCTTCGCTAAGTTGCTGGAGCCGTCTTTGATCTCAGGATTCCCCTTTCTCAGCCCCCTGAGCCACTAGGATTTCTACCTGGCCAGGGGGAATTTCAATGTTGTTCTGGGTTCTGTGGTGGGTACTCTCCTTGTCTCCAAGGTCATATTTAATGACTGGGACATATATTTCCATATAGTTCCATTTCCTGAACTCAGCCAAGACCCTACCATGGTAATACCAAGATGAAGTGCTGAGAATTGGGGGAGGTGTCTCTGCTTGACTGTCCCGTCTGAGCTCCCACAGCTGAGTGCAGGGGTGCAGTTCTATGACCTACACTGGTAAAAGTTCCCTCTGCCCACCATAATCATCATCTTGATGCCTGACGCCGACTGAGAAGCCTCCTTCTGCTCAGCCGACTCTGAAAAACCGCTCAGAAAAACTATTCCCTAACTTCAAGATGGGCGGCCAATACACCGCATCCGGGAACCCTGCCTTGAGTCATCGAGGGCTGACAGAAAGGGAATGGCTAGGATGAAAATGGGGGTCCTATTTGTGGTGAGATGGACATTACTCTTCTTTCTGGATTCTCACCTTTAAGTGTGACGACAGCTCCCTTGAAATCCAACAAGGTCTTGGTGTCCGACACCGTCTAGAGCTCCTTCAATCTTCCGACCTCTGTCCAAACACGTCCGTGGAGGCCTCCCCACATTCAGATTTTCAAAGCCAAAAGCGGAAGTTACTATAGGCCACACCCACATCCGGGCACTCCACGTGGGGTTTATTAGGGCTGATAGCCGGATCGCTTTGTGCAGATTCTCTTTTGGTTGAGATGGGAAAACCCATAAATCACAGCTGTGTCCGCACTCGGATTTCTGACACCCTCTCAGTGTGTAGATGTGAGGCCACACCCCTCAGATCAATGCCCTTACTGCCCTGAGACAACCAATATGGGTGTGAGGTACGGCCTCGCCAGACAGACTCTTAGGAGGCTTACAAGAGGTTTCTCTGTGATTTCTCGTGTTCTGGGTTGGAGGTTACTTTCAGTCCTTCTCAAAGTTTTCATACTTTCTCCTAATGG